>NC_139562.1:64633898-65233898 GCF_965112155.1 Podarcis liolepis
GAAATCAGCCCTCGACAACTTAACCGGCAGAAAAATAATTTTTTGAAAAAATCCCTAAGCCCCGGGGTCACAATTTCATCAAAAATCTGACATTCGGCCATTCACTCAAAAATGGTGCCAAACGGTTGCAAATGCTCCCCTGAGATGTTTGGCGGTCGAAACAGAAGGCTTTTTATCACGGGAAAAGAAATCAGCCCAAGACAACTTACCTGGCAGAAATATATTTTTTTGAAAAAATCCCTAAGCCCCGGGGTCACAATTTCATCAAAAATCTGACTTTCGGCCATTCACTCAAAAATGGTGCCAAACGGTTGCAAATGCTCCCCTGAGAGGTTTGGCGGTCGAAACAAAAGGCTTTTTATCACGGGCAAAGAAATCAGCCCAAGACAACTTAACCGGCAGAAAAATATTTTTTTGAAAAAATCCCTAAGCCCCGGGGTCACAATTTCATCAAAAATCTGACTTTCGGCATTTCACTCAAAAATGGTGCCAAACGGTTGCAAATGCTCCCCTGAGAGGTTTGGCGGTCGAAACAGAAGGCTTTTTATCACGGGAAAAGAAATCAGCCCTTGACAACTTAGCCGGCAGAAAAATATTTTTTGAAAAAATCCCTAAGCCCCGGGGTCACAATTTCATCAAAAATCTGACTTTCGGCCATTCACTCAAAAATGGTGCCAAACGGAAAAGAAATCAGCCCTCGACAACTTAATCGGCAGAAAAATATTTTTTTGAAAAAATCCGTAAGCCCCAGGGCCACAATTTCAAGAAAAATCTGACTTTCGGCGATTCACTCAAGAATGGTGCCAAACGGTTGCAAATGCTCCCCTGAGACGTTTGGCGGTCGAAACAGAAGGCTTTTTATCACGGGAAAAGAAATCAGCCCTCGACAACTTAACCGGCAGAAATATATTTTTTTGAAAAAATCCCTAAGCCCCGGGGTCACAATTTCATCCAAAATCTGACTTTCGGCATTTCACTCAAAAATGGTGCCAAACGGAAAAGAAATCAGCCCTCGACAACTTAACCGGCAGAAAAATTTTTTTTTGAAAAAATCCCTAAGCCCCGGGGTCAAAATTTCAAGAAAAATCTGACTTTCGGCCATTCACTCAAAAATGGTGCCAAACGGTTGCACATGCTTCCCTGAGAGGTTTGGCGGTCGAAACAGAAGGCTTTTTATCACGGGAAAAGAAATCAGCCCAAGACAACTTAACTGGCAGAAATATATTTTTTTGAAAAAATCCCTAAGCCCCGGGGTCACAATTTCATCAAAAATCTGACTTTCGGCAATTCACTCAAAAATGGTGCCAATCGGTTGCAAATGCTCCCCTGAGAGGTTTGGCGGTCGAAACAGAAGGCTTTTTATCACGGGAAAAGAAATCAGCCCAAGACAACTTAACTGGCAGAAATATATATTTTTGAAAAAATCCCTAAGCCCCGGGGTCACAATTTCATCAAAAATCTGACTTTCGGCAATTCACTCAAAAATGGTGCCAATCGGTTGCAAATGCTCCCCTGAGAGGTTTGGCGGTCGAAAGAGAAGGCTTTTTATCACGGGAAAAGAAATCAGCCCTCGACAACTTAACCGGCAGAAAAATAATTTTTTGAAAAAATCCCTAAGCCCCGGGGTCACAATTTCATCAAAAATCTGACTTTCGGCCATTCACTCAAAAATGGTGCCAAACGGTTGCAAATGCTCCCCTGAGATGTTTGGCGGTCGAAACAGAAGGCTTTTTATCACGGGAAAAGAAATCAGCCCAAGACAACTTACCTGGCAGAAATATATTTTTTTGAAAAAATCCCTAAGCCCCGGGGTCACAATTTCATCAAAAAATCTGACTTTCGGCAATTCACTCAAAAATGGTGCCAATCGGTTGCAAATGCTCCCCTGAGAGGTTTGGCGGTCGAAAGAGAAGGCTTTTTATCAAGGGAAAAGAAATCAGCCCAAGACAACTTAACCGGCAGAAAAATATTTTTTTGAAAAAATCCCTAAGCCCCGGGGTCACAATTTCATCAAAAATCTGACTTTCGGCATTTCACTGAAAAATGGTGCCAAATGGAAAAGAAATCAGCCCTCGACAACTTAACCGGCAGAAATATATTTTTTTGAAAAAATCCCTAAGCCCCGGGGTCACAATTTCATCAAAAATCTGACTTTCGGCCATTCACTCAAAAATGGTGCCAAACGGTTGCAAATGCTCCCCTGAGATGTTTGGCGGTCGAAACAGAAGGCTTTTTATCACGGGAAAAGAAATCAGCCCAAGACAACTTACCTGGCAGAAATATTTTTTTTTGAAAAAATCCCTAAGCCCCGGGGTCACAATTTCATCAAAAATCTGACTTTCGGCCATTCACTCAAAAATGGTGCCAAACGGTTGCAAATGCTCCCCTGAGAGGTTTGGCGGTCGAAACAGAAGGCTTTTTATCACGGGAAAAGAAATCAGCCCTTGACAACTTAGCCGGCAGAAAAATATTTTTTGAAAAAATCCCTAAGCCCCGGGGTCACAATTTCATCAAAAATCTGACTTTCGGCATTTCCCTCAAAAATGGTGCCAAACGGAAAAGAAATCAGCCCTCAACAACTTAATCGGCATAAAAATATTTTTTTGAAAAAATTCCTAAGCCCCGTGGTCACAATTTCAAGAAAAATCTGACTTTCGGCCAGTCACTCTAAAATGGTGCCAAACGGTTGCAAATGCTCCCCTGAGAGGTTTGGCGGTCGAAACAGAAGGCTTTTTATCACGGGAAAAGAAATCAGCCCTCGACAACTTAACCGGCAGAAAAATATTTTTTTGAAAAAATCCGTAAGCCCCGGGGTCACAATTTCATCAAAAATCTGACTTTCGGCAATTCACTCAAAAATGGTGCCAAACGGTTGCAAATGCTCCCCTGAGAGGTTTGGCGGTCGAAACAGAAGGCTTTTTATCACGGGAAAAGAAATCAGCCCAAGACAACTTAACCGGCAGAAAAATATTTTTTTGAAAAAATCCCTAAGCCCCGGGGTCACAATTTCATAAAAAATCTGACTTTCGGCATTTCACTCAAAAATGGTGCCAAACGGTTGCAAATGCTCCCCTGAGAGGTTTGGCGGTCGAAACAGAAGGCTTTTTATCACGGGAAAAGAAATCAGCCCTTGACAACTTAGCCGGCAGAAAAATATTTTTTGAAAAAATCCCAAAGCCCCGGGGTCACAATTTCATCAAAAATCTGACTTTCGGCCATTCACTCAAAAATGGTGCCAAACGGAAAAGAAATCAGCCCTCGACAACTTAATCGGCAGAAAAATATTTTTTTGAAAAAATCCGTAAGCCCCAGGGTCACAATTTCAAGAAAAATCTGACTTTAGGCCATTCACTCAAAAATGGTGCCAAACGGTTGCAAATGCTCCCCTGAGAGGTTTGGTGGTCGAAACAGAAGGCTTTTTATCACGGGAAAAGAAATCAGCCCTCGACAACTTAACCGGCAGAAAAATATTTTTTTGAAAAAATCCCTAAGCCCCGGGGTCACAATTTCATCAAAAATCTGACTTTCGGCATTTCACTCAAAAATGGTGCCAAACGGAAAAGAAATCAGCCCTCGACAACTTAATCAGCAGAAAAATGTTTTTTTGAAAAAATCCTTAAGCCCTGGGGTCACAATTTCAAGAAAAATCTGACTTTAGGCCATTCACTCAAAAATGGTGCCAAACGGTTGCAAATGCTCCCCTTAGACGTTTGGCGGTCGAAACAGAAGGCTTTTTATCACGGGAAAAGAAATCAGCCCTCGACAACTTAACCGGCAGAAATATATTTTTTTGAAAAAATCCCTAAGCCCCGGGGTCACAATTTCATCAAAAATCAGACTTTCGGCATTTCACTCAAAAATGTTGCCAAACGGAAAAGAAATCAGCCCTCGACAACTTAACCGGCAGAAAAATATTTGTTTGAAAAAATCCCTAAGCCCCGGGGTCAAAATTTCAAGAAAAATCTGACTTTCGGCCATTCACTCAAAAATGGTGCCAAACGGTTGCACAGGCTTCCCTGAGAGGTTTGGCGGTCGAAACAGAAGGCTTTTTATCACGGGAAAAGAAATCAGCCCAAGACAACTTAACTGGCAGAAATATATTTTTTTGAAAAAATCCCTAAGCCCCGGGGTCACAATTTCATCAAAAATCTGACTTTCGGCAATTCACTCAAAAATGGTGCCAATCGGTTGCAAATGCTCCCCTGAGAGGTTTGGCGGTCGAAACAGAAGGCTTTTTATCACGGGAAAAGAAATCAGCCCAGGACAACTTAACTGGCAGAAATATATTTTTTTGAAAAAATCCCTAAGCCCCGGGGTCACAATTTCATCAAAAATCTGACTTTCGGCATTTCACTCAAAAATGGTGCCAAACGGAAAAGAAATCAGCCCTCGACAACTTAATCGGCAGAAAAATATTTTTTTGAAAAAATCCCTAAGCCCCGGGGTCACAATTTCATCCAAAATCTGACTTTCGGCCATTCACTCAAAAATCGTGCCAAACGGTTGCAAATGCTCCCCTGAGAGGTTTGGCAGTCGAAACAGAAGGCTTTTTATCACGGGAAAAGAAATCAGCCCAAGACAACTTAACCGGCAGAAAAATATTTTTTTGAAAAAATCCCTAAGCCCCGGGGTCACAATTTCATCAAAAATCTGACTTTCGGCATTTCACTCTAAAATGGTGCCAAACGGTTGCAAATGCTCCCCTGAGACGTTTGGCGGTCGAAACAGAAGGCTTTTTATCACGGGAAAAGAAATCAGCCCTCGACAACTTAACCGGCAGAAAAATATTTTTTTGAAAAAATCCCTAAGCCCCGGGGTCACAATTTCATCAAAAATCTGACTTTCGGCATTTCACTCAAAAATGGTGCCAAACGGAAAAGAAATCAGCCCTCGACAACTTAATCGGCAGAAAAATATTTTTTTGAAAAAATCCCTAAGCCCAGGGTCACAATTTCAAGAAAAATCTGACTTTCGGCCATTCACTCTAAAATGGTGCCAAACGGTTGCAAATGCTCCCCTGAGAGGTTTGGCGGTCGAAACAGAAGGCTTTTTATCACGGGAAAAGAAATCAGCCCTCGACAACTTAACCGGCAGAAAAATATTTTTTTGAAAAAATCCCTAAGCCCCGGGGTCACAATTTCATCAAAAATTTGACTTTCGGCCATTCACTCAAAAATGGTGCCAAACGGTTGCAAATGCTCCCCTGAGAGGTTTGGCGGTCGAAACAGAAGGCTTTTTATCACGGGAAAAGAAATCAGCCCAAGACAACTTAACTGGCAGAAATATATTTTTTGAAAAATCCCTAAGCCCCGGGGTCACAATTTCATCAAAAATCTGACTTTCGGCAATTCACTCAAAAATGGTGCCAATCGGTTGCAAATGCTCCCCTGAGAGGTTTGGCGGTCGAAACAGAAGGCTTTTTATCACGGGAAAAGAAATCAGCCCAGGACAACTTAACTGGCAGAAATATATTTTTTTGAAAAAATCCCTAAGCCCCGGGGTCACAATTTCATCAAAAATCTGACTTTCGGCATTTCACTCAAAAATGGTGCCAAACGGAAAGAAATCAGCCCTCGACAACTTAATCGGCAGAAAAATATTTTTTTGAAAAAATCCCTAAGCCCCGGGGTCACAATTTCATCCAAAATCTGACTTTCGGCCATTCACTCAAAAATCGTGCCAAACGGTTGCAAATGCTCCCCTGAGAGGTTTGGCAGTCGAAACAGAAGGCTTTTTATCACGGGAAAAGAAATCAGCCCAAGACAACTTAACCGGCAGAAAAATATTTTTTTGAAAAAATCCCTAAGCCCCGGGGTCACAATTTCATCAAAAATCTGACTTTCGGCATTTCACTCTAAAATGGTGCCAAACGGTTGCAAATGCTCCCCTGAGACGTTTGGCGGTCGAAACAGAAGGCTTTTTATCACGGGAAAAGAAATCAGCCCTCGACAACTTAACCGGCAGAAAAATATTTTTTTGAAAAAATCCCTAAGCCCCGGGGTCACAATTTCATCAAAAATCTGACTTTCGGCATTTCACTCAAAAATGGTGCCAAACGGAAAAGAAATCAGCCCTCGACAACTTAATCGGCAGAAAAATATTTTTTTGAAAAAATCCCTAAGCCCAGGGGTCACAATTTCAAGAAAAATCTGACTTTCGGCCATTCACTCTAAAATGGTGCCAAACGGTTGCAAATGCTCCCCTGAGAGGTTTGGCGGTCGAAACAGAAGGCTTTTTATCACGGGAAAAGAAATCAGCCCTCGACAACTTAACCGGCAGAAAAATATTTTTTTGAAAAAATCCCTAAGCCCCGGGGTCACAATTTCATCAAAAATTTGACTTTCGGCCATTCACTCAAAAATGGTGCCAAACGGTTGCAAATGCTCCCCTGAGATGTTTGGCGGTCGAAACAGAAGGCTTTTTATCACGGGAAAAGAAATCAGCCCAAGACAACTTAACTGGCAGAAATATTTTTTTTTGAAAAAATCCCTAAGCCCCGGGGTCACAATTTCATCAAAAATCTGACTTTCGGCATTTCACTCAAAAATGGTGCCAAACGGAAAAGAAATCAGCCCTCGACAACTTAACCGGCAGAAATATATTTTTTTGAAAAAATCCCTAAGCCCCGGGGTCACAATTTCATCAAAAATCTGACTTTCGGCCATTCACTCAAAAATGGTGCCAAACGGTTGCAAATTCTCCCCTGAGAGGTTTGGAGGTCGAAACAGAAGGCTTTTTATCACGGGAAAAGAAATCAGCCCTCGACAACTTAACCGGCAGAAAAATAATTTTTTGAAAAAATCCCTAAGCCCCGGGGTCACAATTTCATCAAAAATCTGACATTCGGCCATTCACTCAAAAATGGTGCCAAACGGTTGCAAATGCTCCCCTGAGATGTTTGGCGGTCGAAACAGAAGGCTTTTTATCACGGGAAAAGAAATCAGCCCAAGACAACTTACCTGGCAGAAATATATTTTTTTGAAAAAATCCCTAAGCCCCGGGGTCACAATTTCATCAAAAATCTGACTTTCGGCCATTCACTCAAAAATGGTGCCAAACGGTTGCAAATGCTCCCCTGAGAGGTTTGGCGGTCGAAACAAAAGGCTTTTTATCACGGGCAAAGAAATCAGCCCAAGACAACTTAACCGGCAGAAAAATATTTTTTTGAAAAAATCCCTAAGCCCCGGGGTCACAATTTCATCAAAAATCTGACTTTCGGCATTTCACTCAAAAATGGTGCCAAACGGTTGCAAATGCTCCCCTGAGAGGTTTGGCGGTCGAAACAGAAGGCTTTTTATCACGGGAAAAGAAATCAGCCCTTGACAACTTAGCCGGCAGAAAAATATTTTTTGAAAAAATCCCTAAGCCCCGGGGTCACAATTTCATCAAAAATCTGACTTTCGGCCATTCACTCAAAAATGGTGCCAAACGGAAAAGAAATCAGCCCTCGACAACTTAATCGGCAGAAAAATATTTTTTTGAAAAAATCCGTAAGCCCCAGGGCCACAATTTCAAGAAAAATCTGACTTTCGGCGATTCACTCAAGAATGGTGCCAAACGGTTGCAAATGCTCCCCTGAGACGTTTGGCGGTCGAAACAGAAGGCTTTTTATCACGGGAAAAGAAATCAGCCCTCGACAACTTAACCGGCAGAAATATATTTTTTTGAAAAAATCCCTAAGCCCCGGGGTCACAATTTCATCCAAAATCTGACTTTCGGCATTTCACTCAAAAATGGTGCCAAACGGAAAAGAAATCAGCCCTCGACAACTTAACCGGCAGAAAAAATTTTTTTTGAAAAAATCCCTAAGCCCCGGGGTCAAAATTTCAAGAAAAATCTGACTTTCGGCCATTCACTCAAAAATGGTGCCAAACGGTTGCACATGCTTCCCTGAGAGGTTTGGCGGTCGAAACAGAAGGCTTTTTATCACGGGAAAAGAAATCAGCCCAAGACAACTTAACTGGCAGAAATATATTTTTTTGAAAAAATCCCTAAGCCCCGGGGTCACAATTTCATCAAAAATCTGACTTTCGGCAATTCACTCAAAAATGGTGCCAATCGGTTGCAAATGCTCCCCTGAGAGGTTTGGCGGTCGAAACAGAAGGCTTTTTATCACGGGAAAAGAAATCAGCCCAAGACAACTTAACTGGCAGAAATATATATTTTTGAAAAAATCCCTAAGCCCCGGGGTCACAATTTCATCAAAAATCTGACTTTCGGCAATTCACTCAAAAATGGTGCCAATCGGTTGCAAATGCTCCCCTGAGAGGTTTGGCGGTCGAAAGAGAAGGCTTTTTATCACGGGAAAAGAAATCAGCCCTCGACAACTTAACCGGCAGAAAAATAATTTTTTGAAAAAATCCCTAAGCCCCGGGGTCACAATTTCATCAAAAATCTGACTTTCGGCCATTCACTCAAAAATGGTGCCAAACGGTTGCAAATGCTCCCCTGAGATGTTTGGCGGTCGAAACAGAAGGCTTTTTATCACGGGAAAAGAAATCAGCCCAAGACAACTTACCTGGCAGAAATATATTTTTTTGAAAAAATCCCTAAGCCCCGGGGTCACAATTTCATCAAAAAATCTGACTTTCGGCAATTCACTCAAAAATGGTGCCAATCGGTTGCAAATGCTCCCCTGAGAGGTTTGGCGGTCGAAAGAGAAGGCTTTTTATCAAGGGAAAAGAAATCAGCCCAAGACAACTTAACCGGCAGAAAAATATTTTTTTGAAAAAATCCCTAAGCCCCGGGGTCACAATTTCATCAAAAATCTGACTTTCGGCATTTCACTGAAAAATGGTGCCAAATGGAAAAGAAATCAGCCCTCGACAACTTAACCGGCAGAAATATATTTTTTTGAAAAAATCCCTAAGCCCCGGGGTCACAATTTCATCAAAAATCTGACTTTCGGCCATTCACTCAAAAATGGTGCCAAACGGTTGCAAATGCTCCCCTGAGATGTTTGGCGGTCGAAACAGAAGGCTTTTTATCACGGGAAAAGAAATCAGCCCAAGACAACTTACCTGGCAGAAATATTTTTTTTTGAAAAAATCCCTAAGCCCCGGGGTCACAATTTCATCAAAAATCTGACTTTCGGCCATTCACTCAAAAATGGTGCCAAACGGTTGCAAATGCTCCCCTGAGAGGTTTGGCGGTCGAAACAGAAGGCTTTTTATCACGGGAAAAGAAATCAGCCCTTGACAACTTAGCCGGCAGAAAAATATTTTTTGAAAAAATCCCTAAGCCCCGGGGTCACAATTTCATCAAAAATCTGACTTTCGGCATTTCCCTCAAAAATGGTGCCAAACGGAAAAGAAATCAGCCCTCAACAACTTAATCGGCATAAAAATATTTTTTTGAAAAAATTCCTAAGCCCCGTGGTCACAATTTCAAGAAAAATCTGACTTTCGGCCAGTCACTCTAAAATGGTGCCAAACGGTTGCAAATGCTCCCCTGAGAGGTTTGGCGGTCGAAACAGAAGGCTTTTTATCACGGGAAAAGAAATCAGCCCTCGACAACTTAACCGGCAGAAAAATATTTTTTTGAAAAAATCCGTAAGCCCCGGGGTCACAATTTCATCAAAAATCTGACTTTCGGCAATTCACTCAAAAATGGTGCCAAACGGTTGCAAATGCTCCCCTGAGAGGTTTGGCGGTCGAAACAGAAGGCTTTTTATCACGGGAAAAGAAATCAGCCCAAGACAACTTAACCGGCAGAAAAATATTTTTTTGAAAAAATCCCTAAGCCCCGGGGTCACAATTTCATAAAAAATCTGACTTTCGGCATTTCACTCAAAAATGGTGCCAAACGGTTGCAAATGCTCCCCTGAGAGGTTTGGCGGTCGAAACAGAAGGCTTTTTATCACGGGAAAAGAAATCAGCCCTTGACAACTTAGCCGGCAGAAAAATATTTTTTGAAAAAATCCCAAAGCCCCGGGGTCACAATTTCATCAAAAATCTGACTTTCGGCCATTCACTCAAAAATGGTGCCAAACGGAAAAGAAATCAGCCCTCGACAACTTAATCGGCAGAAAAATATTTTTTTGAAAAAATCCGTAAGCCCCAGGGTCACAATTTCAAGAAAAATCTGACTTTAGGCCATTCACTCAAAAATGGTGCCAAACGGTTGCAAATGCTCCCCTGAGAGGTTTGGTGGTCGAAACAGAAGGCTTTTTATCACGGGAAAAGAAATCAGCCCTCGACAACTTAACCGGCAGAAAAATATTTTTTTGAAAAAATCCCTAAGCCCCGGGGTCACAATTTCATCAAAAATCTGACTTTCGGCATTTCACTCAAAAATGGTGCCAAACGGAAAAGAAATCAGCCCTCGACAACTTAATCAGCAGAAAAATGTTTTTTTGAAAAAATCCTTAAGCCCCGGGGTCACAATTTCAAGAAAAATCTGACTTTAGGCCATTCACTCAAAAATGGTGCCAAACGGTTGCAAATGCTCCCCTTAGACGTTTGGCGGTCGAAACAGAAGGCTTTTTATCACGGGAAAAGAAATCAGCCCTCGACAACTTAACCGGCAGAAATATATTTTTTTGAAAAAATCCCTAAGCCCCGGGGTCACAATTTCATCAAAAATCAGACTTTCGGCATTTCACTCAAAAATGTTGCCAAACGGAAAAGAAATCAGCCCTCGACAACTTAACCGGCAGAAAAATATTTGTTTGAAAAAATCCCTAAGCCCCGGGGTCAAAATTTCAAGAAAAATCTGACTTTCGGCCATTCACTCAAAAATGGTGCCAAACGGTTGCACAGGCTTCCCTGAGAGGTTTGGCGGTCGAAACAGAAGGCTTTTTATCACGGGAAAAGAAATCAGCCCAAGACAACTTAACTGGCAGAAATATATTTTTTTGAAAAAATCCCTAAGCCCCGGGGTCACAATTTCATCAAAAATCTGACTTTCGGCAATTCACTCAAAAATGGTGCCAATCGGTTGCAAATGCTCCCCTGAGAGGTTTGGCGGTCGAAACAGAAGGCTTTTTATCACGGGAAAAGAAATCAGCCCAGGACAACTTAACTGGCAGAAATATATTTTTTTGAAAAAATCCCTAAGCCCCGGGGTCACAATTTCATCAAAAATCTGACTTTCGGCATTTCACTCAAAAATGGTGCCAAACGGAAAAGAAATCAGCCCTCGACAACTTAATCGGCAGAAAAATATTTTTTTGAAAAAATCCCTAAGCCCCGGGGTCACAATTTCATCCAAAATCTGACTTTCGGCCATTCACTCAAAAATCGTGCCAAACGGTTGCAAATGCTCCCCTGAGAGGTTTGGCAGTCGAAACAGAAGGCTTTTTATCACGGGAAAAGAAATCAGCCCAAGACAACTTAACCGGCAGAAAAATATTTTTTTGAAAAAATCCCTAAGCCCCGGGGTCACAATTTCATCAAAAATCTGACTTTCGGCAATTCACTAAAAAATGGTGCCAAACGGTTGCAAATGCTCCCCTGAGAGGTTTGGCGGTCGAAACAGAAGGCTTTTTATCACGGGAAAAGAAATCAGCCCAAGACAACTTAACCGGCAGAAAAATATTTTTTTGAAAAAATCCCTAAGCCCCGGGGTCACAATTTCATCAAAAATCTGACTTTCGGCATTTCCCTCAAAAATGGTGCCAAACGGAAAAGAAATCAGCCCTCGACAACTTAATCGGCAGAAAAATATTTTTTTGAAAAAATCCCTAAGCCCCGGGGTCACAATTTCATCAAAAATTTGACTTTCGGCCATTCACTCAAAAATGGTGCCAAACGGTTGCAAATGCTCCCCTGAGATGTTTGGCGGTCGAAACAGAAGGCTTTTTATCACGGGAAAAGAAATCAGCCCAAGACAACTTAACCGGCAGAAATATATTTTTTTGAAAAAAACCCTAAGCCCCGGGGTCACAATTTCATCAAAAATCTGACTTTCGGCAATTCACTCAAAAATGGTGCCAATCGGTTGCAAATGCTCCCCTGAGAGGTTTGGCGGTCGAAAGAGAAGGCTTTTTATCACGGGCAAAAAGATCAGCCCAAGACAACTTAACCGGCAGAAAAATATTTTTTTGAAAAAATCCCTAAGCCCCGGGGTCACAATTTCATAAAAAATCTGACTTTCGGCATTTCACTCAAAAATGGTGCCAAACGGTTGCAAATGCTCCCCTGAGAGGTTTGGCGGTCGAAACAGAAGGCTTTTTATCACGGGAAAAGAAATCAGCCCTTGACAACTTAGCCGGCAGAAAAATATTTTTTGAAAAAATCCCAAAGCCCCGGGGTCACAATTTCATCAAAAATCTGACTTTCGGCCATTCACTCAAAAATGGTGCCAAACGGAAAAGAAATCAGCACTCGACAACTTAATCGGCAGAAAAATATTTTTTTGAAAAAATCCGTAAGCCCCAGGGTCACAATTTCAAGAAAAATCTGACTTTCGGCGATTCACTCAAAAATGGTGCCAAACGGTTGCAAATGCTCCCCTGAGACGTTTGGCGGTCGAAACAGAAGGCTTTTTATCACGGGAAAAGAAATCAGCCCTCGACAACTTAACCGGCAGAAAAATATTTTTTTGAAAAAATCCCTAAGCCCCGGGGTCACAATTTCATCAAAAATCTGACTTTCGGCATTTCACTCAAAAATGGTGCCAAACGGAAAAGAAATCAGCCCTCGACAACTTAATCGGCAGAAAAATATTTTTTTGAAAAAAATCCCTAAGCCCCGGGGTCACAATTTCAAGAAAAATCTGACTTTCGGCCATTCACTCTAAAATGGTGCCAAACGGTTGCAAATGCTCCCCTGAGAGGTTTGGCGGTCGAAACAGAAGGCTTTTTATCACGGGAAAAGAAATCAGCCCTCGACAACTTAACCGGCAGAAAAATATTTTTTTGAAAAAATCCCTAAGCCCCGGGGTCACAATTTCATCAATAATCTAAGTTTCGGCCATTCACTCAAAAATGGTGCCAAACGGTTGCAAATGCTCCCCTGAGAGGTTTGGTGGTCGAAACAGAAGGCTTTTTATCACGGGAAAAGAAATCAGCCCTCGACAACTTAAATGGCAGAAAAATATTTTTTTGAAAAAATCCGTAAGCCCCGGGGTCACAATTTCATCACAAATTTGACTTTCGGCCATTCACTCAAAAATGGTGCCAAACGGTTGCACATGCTTCCCTGAGAGGTTTGGCGGTCGAAACAGAAGGCTTTTTATCACGGGCAAAGAAATCAGCCCAAGACAACTTAACTGGCAGAAATATATTTTTTTGAAAAAATCCCTAAGCCCCGGGGTCACAATTTCATCAAAAATCTGACTTTCGGCAATTCACTCAAAAATGTTGCCAAACGGTTGCAAATGCTCCCCTGAGAGGTTTGGCGGTCGAAACAGAAGGCTTTTTATCACGGGAAAAGAAATCAGCCCAAGACAACTTAACCGGCAGAAAAATATTTTTTTGAAAAAATCCCTAAGCCCCGGGGTCACAATTTCATCAAAAATCTGACTTTCGGCATTTCCCTCAAAAATGGTGCCAAACGGAAAAGAAATCAGCCCTCGACAACTTAATCGGCAGAAAAATATTTTTTTGAAAAAATCCCTAAGCCCCGGGGTCACAATTTCATCAAAAATTTGACTTTCGGCCATTCACTCAAAAATGGTGCCAAACGGTTGCAAATGCTCCCCTGAGATGTTTGGCGGTCGAAACAGAAGGCTTTTTATCACGGGAAAAGAAATCAGCCCAAGACAACTTAACCGGCAGAAATATATTTTTTTGAAAAAAACCCTAAGCCCCGGGGTCACAATTTCATCAAAAATCTGACTTTCGGCCATTCACTCAAAAATGGTGCCAAACGGAAAAGAAATCAGACCTCGACAACTTAACCGGCAGAAAAATATTTTTTTGAAAAAATCCCTAAGCCCCGGGGTCAAAATTTCAAGAAAAATCTGACTTTCGGCCATTCACTCAAAAATGGTGCCAAACGGTTGCACATGCTTCCCTGAGAGGTTTGGCGGTCGAAACAGAAGGCTTTTTATCATGGGAAAAGAAATCAGCCCTCGACAACTTAACTGGCAGAAATATATTTTTTTGAAAAAATCCCTAAGCCCCGGGGTCACAATTTCATCAAAAATCTGACTTTCGGCAATTCACTCAAAAATGGTGCCAAACGGTTGCAAATGCTCCCCTGAGAGGTTTGGCGGTCGAAAGAGAAGGCTTTTTATCACGGGAAAAGAAATCAGCCCAAGACAACTTAACTGGCAGAAATATATTTTTTTGAAAAAATCCCTAAGCCCCGGGGTCACAATTTCATCAAAAATCTGACTTTCGGCAATTCACTCAAAAATGGTGCCAATCGGTTGCAAATGCTCCCCTGAGAGGTTTGGCGGTCGAAAGAGAAGGCTTTTTATCACGGGCAAAAAGATCAGCCCAAGACAACTTAACCGGCAGAAAAATATTTTTTTGAAAAAATCCCTAAGCCCCGGGGTCACAATTTCATAAAAAATCTGACTTTCGGCATTTCACTCAAAAATGGTGCCAAACGGTTGCAAATGCTCCCCTGAGAGGTTTGGCGGTCGAAACAGAAGGCTTTTTATCACGGGAAAAGAAATCAGCCCTTGACAACTTAGCCGGCAGAAAAATATTTTTTGAAAAAATCCCAAAGCCCCGGGGTCACAATTTCATCAAAAATCTGACTTTCGGCCATTCACTCAAAAATGGTGCCAAACGGAAAAGAAATCAGCACTCGACAACTTAATCGGCAGAAAAATATTTTTTTGAAAAAATCCGTAAGCCCCAGGGTCACAATTTCAAGAAAAATCTGACTTTCGGCGATTCACTCAAAAATGGTGCCAAACGGTTGCAAATGCTCCCCTGAGACGTTTGGCGGTCGAAACAGAAGGCTTTTTATCACGGGAAAAGAAATCAGCCCTCGACAACTTAACCGGCAGAAAAATATTTTTTTGAAAAAATCCCTAAGCCCCGGGGTCACAATTTCATCAAAAATCTGACTTTCGGCATTTCACTCAAAAATGGTGCCAAACGGAAAAGAAATCAGCCCTCGACAACTTAATCGGCAGAAAAATATTTTTTTGAAAAAAATCCCTAAGCCCCGGGGTCACAATTTCAAGAAAAATCTGACTTTCGGCCATTCACTCTAAAATGGTGCCAAACGGTTGCAAATGCTCCCCTGAGAGGTTTGGCTGTCGAAACAGAAGGCTTTTTATCACGGGAAAAGAAATCAGCCCTCGACAACTTAACCGGCAGAAAAATATTTTTTTGAAAAAATCCCTAAGCCCCGGGGTCACAATTTCATCAATAATCTAAGTTTCGGCCATTCACTCAAAAATGGTGCCAAACGGTTGCAAATGCTCCCCTGAGAGGTTTGGTGGTCGAAACAGAAGGCTTTTTATCACGGGAAAAGAAATCAGCCCTCGACAACTTAAATGGCAGAAAAATATTTTTTTGAAAAAATCCGTAAGCCCCAGGGTCACAATTTCATCACAAATTTGACTTTCGGCCATTCACTCAAAAATGGTGCCAAACGGTTGCACATGCTTCCCTGAGAGGTTTGGCGGTTGAAACAGAAGGCTTTTTATCACGGGAAAAGAAATCAGCCCTCGACAACTTAATCAGCAGAAAAATATTTTTTTGAAAAAATCCCTAAGCCCCGGGGTCACAATTTCATCAAAAATCAGACTTTCGGCATTTCACTCAAAAATGTTACCAAACGGAAAAGAAATCAGCCCTCGACAACTTAACCGGCAGAAAAATATTTGTTTGAAAAAATCCCTAAGCCCCGGGGTCAGAATTTCATCAAAAATCTGACTTTCGGCCATTCACTCAAAAATGGTGCCAAACGGTTGCAAATTCTCCCCTGAGAGGTTTGGAGGTCGAAACAGAAGGCTTTTTATCACGGGAAAAGAAATCAGCCCTCGACAACTTAACCGGCAGACAAATAATTTTTTGAAAAAATCCCTAAGCCCCGGGGTCACAATTTCATCAAAAATCTGACTTTCGGCCATTCACTCAAAAATGGTGCCAAACGGTTGCAAATCCTCCCCTGAGATGTTTGGCGGTCGAAACAGAAGGCTTTTTATCACGGGAAATGAAATCAGCCCAAGACAACTTACCTGGCAGAAATATATTTTTTTGAAAAAATCCCTAAGCCCCGGGGTCACAATTTCATCAAAAATCTGACTTTCGGCCATTCACTCAAAAATGGTGCCAAACGGTTGCAAATGCTCCCCTGAGAGGTTTGGCGGTCGAAACAGAAGGCTTTTTATCACGGGAAAAGAAATCAGCCCATGACAACTTAGCCGGCAGAAAAATATTTTTTGAAAAAACCCCTAAGCCCCGGAGTCACAATTTCATCAAAAATCTGACTTTCGGCATTTCCCTCAAAAATGGTGCCAAACGGAAAAGAAATCAGCCCTCAACAACTTAATCGGCAGAAAAATATTTTTTTGAAAAAATCCCTAAGCCCCGGGGTCACAATTTCATCAAAAATTTGACTTTCGGCCATTCACTCAAAAATGGTGCCAAACGGTTGCAAATGCTCCCCTGAGACGTTTGGCGGTCGAAACAGAAGGCTTTTTATCACGGGAAAAGAAATCAGCCCTCGACAACTTAATCGGCAGAAAAATATTTTTTTGAAAAAATCCCTAAGCCCCGGGGTCACAATTTCATCAAAAATCTGACTTTCGGCATTTCACTCAAAAATGGTGCCAAACGGAAAAGAAATCAGCCCTCGACAACTTAATCGGCAGAAAAATATTTTTTTGAAAAAATCCCTAAGCCCCGGGGTCACAATTTCATCCAAAATCTGACTTTCGGCCATTCACTCAAAAATCGTGCCAAACGGTTGCAAATGCTCCCCTGAGAGGTTTGGCAGTCGAAACAGAAGGCTTTTTATCACGGGAAAAGAAATCAGCCCAAGACAACTTAATCGGCAGAAAAATATTTTTTTGAAAAAATCCCTAAGCCCCGGGGTCACAATTTCATCCAAAATCTGACTTTCGGCCATTCACTCAAAAATCGTGCCAAACGGTTGCAAATGCTCCCCTGAGAGGTTTGGCAGTCGAAACAGAAGGCTTTTTATCACGGGAAAAGAAATCAGCCCAAGACAACTTAACCGGCAGAAAAATATTTTTTTGAAAAAATCCCTAAGCCCCGGGGTCACAATTTCATCAAAAATCTGACTTTCGGCAATTCACTCAAAAATGGTGCCAAACGGTTGCAAATGCTCCCCTGAGAGGTTTGGCGGTCGAAACAGAAGGCTTTTTATCACGGGAAAAGAAATCAGCCCAAGACAACTTAACCGGCAGAAAAATATTTTTTTGAAAAAATCCCTAAGCCCCGGGGTCACAATTTCATCAAAAATCTGACTTTCGGCATTTCCCTCAAAAATGGTGCCAAACGGAAAAGAAATCAGCCCTCGACAACTTAATCGGCAGAAAAATATTTTTTTGAAAAAATCCCTAAGCCCCGGGGTCACAATTTCATCAAAAATTTGACTTTCGGCCATTCACTCAAAAATGGTGCCAAACGGTTGCAAATGCTCCCCTGAAATGTTTGGCGGTCGAAACAGAAGGCTTTTTATCACGGGAAAAGAAATCAGCCCAAGACAACTTAACCGGCAGAAATATATTTTTTTGAAAAAAACCCTAAGCCCCGGGGTCACAATTTCATCAAAAATCTGACTTTCGGCAATTCACTCAAAAATGGTGCCAATCGGTTGCAAATGCTCCCCTGAGAGGTTTGGCGGTCGAAAGAGAAGGCTTTTTATCACGGGAAAAAAGATCAGCCCAAGACAACTTAACCGGCAGAAAAATATTTTTTTGAAAAAATCCCTAAGCCCCGGGGTCACAATTTCATAAAGAATCTGACTTTCGGCATTTCACTCAAAAATGGTGCCAAACGGTTGCAAATGCTCCCCTGAGAGGTTTGGCGGTCGAAACAGAAGGCTTTTTATCACGGGAAAAGAAATCAGCCCTTGACAACTTAGCCGGCAGAAAAATATTTTTTGAAAAAATCCCAAAGCCCCGGGGTCACAATTTCATCAAAAATCTGACTTTCGGCCATTCACTCAAAAATGGTGCCAAACGGAAAAGAAATCAGCACTCGACAACTTAATCGGCAGAAAAATATTTTTTTGAAAAAATCCGTAAGCCCCAGGGTCACAATTTCAAGAAAAATCTGACTTTCGGCGATTCACTCAAAAATGGTGCCAAACGGTTGCAAATGCTCCCCTGAGACGTTTGGCGGTCGAAACAGAAGGCTTTTTATCACGGGAAAAGAAATCAGCCCTCGACAACTTAACCGGCAGAAAAATATTTTTTTGAAAAAATCCCTAAGCCCCGGGGTCACAATTTCATGAAAAAACTGACTTTCGGCATTTCACTCAAAAATGGTGCCAAACGGAAAAGAAATCAGCCCTCGACAACTTAATCGGCAGAAAAATATTTTTTTGAAAAAAATCCCTAAGCCCCGGGGTCACAATTTCAAGAAAAATCTGACTTTCGGCCATTCACTCTAAAATGGTGCCAAACGGTTGCAAATGCTCCCCTGAGAGGTTTGGCGGTCGAAACAGAAGGCTTTTTATCACGGGAAAAGAAATCAGCCCTCGACAACTTAACCGGCAGAAAAATATTTTTTTGAAAAAATCCCTAAGCCCCGGGGTCACAATTTCATCAATAATCTAAGTTTCGGCCATTCACTCAAAAATGGTGCCAAACGGTTGCAAATGCTCCCCTGAGAGGTTTGGTGGTCGAAACAGAAGGCTTTTTATCACGGGAAAAGAAATCAGCCCTCGACAACTTAAATGGCAGAAAAATATTTTTTTGAAAAAATCCGTAAGCCCCGGGGTCACAATTTCATCACAAATTTGACTTTCGGCCATTCACTCAAAAATGGTGCCAAACGGTTGCACATGCTTCCCTGAGAGGTTTGGCGGTCGAAACAGAAGGCTTTTTATCACGGGCAAAGAAATCAGCCCAAGACAACTTAACTGGCAGAAATATATTTTTTTGAAAAAATCCCTAAGCCCCGGGGTCACAATTTCATCAAAAATCTGACTTTCGGCAATTCACTCAAAAATGGTGCCAAACGGTTGCAAATGCTCCCCTGAGAGGTTTGGCGGTCGAAACAGAAGGCTTTTTATCACGGGAAAAGAAATCAGCCCAAGACAACTTAACCGGCAGAAAAATATTTTTTTGAAAAAATCCCTAAGCCCCGGGGTCACAATTTCATCAAAAATCTGACTTTCGGCATTTCCCTCAAAAATGGTGCCAAACGGAAAAGAAATCAGCCCTCGACAACTTAATCGGCAGAAAAATATTTTTTTGAAAAAATCCCTAAGCCCCGGGGTCACAATTTCATCAAAAATTTGACTTTCGGCCATTCACTCAAAAATGGTGCCAAACGGTTGCAAATGCTCCCCTGAGATGTTTGGCGGTCGAAACAGAAGGCTTTTTATCACGGGAAAAGAAATCAGCCCAAGACAACTTAACCGGCAGAAATATATTTTTTTGAAAAAAACCCTAAGCCCCGGGGTCACAATTTCATCAAAAATCTGACTTTCGGCCATTCACTCAAAAATGGTGCCAAACGGAAAAGAAATCAGACCTCGACAACTTAACCGGCAGAAAAATATTTTTTTGAAAAAATCCCTAAGCCCCGGGGTCAAAATTTCAAGAAAAATCTGACTTTCGGCCATTCACTCAAAAATGGTGCCAAACGGTTGCACATGCTTCCCTGAGAGGTTTGGCGGTCGAAACAGAAGGCTTTTTATCACGGGAAAAGAAATCAGCCCTCGACAACTTAACTGGCAGAAATATATTTTTTTGAAAAAATCCCTAAGCCCCGGGGTCACAATTTCATCAAAAATCTGACTTTCGGCAATTCACTCAAAAATGGTGCCAAACGGTTGCAAATGCTCCCCTGAGAGGTTTGGCGGTCGAAAGAGAAGGCTTTTTATCACGGGAAAAGAAATCAGCCCAAGACAACTTAACTGGCAGAAATATATTTTTTTGAAAAAATCCCTAAGCCCCGGGGTCACAATTTCATCAAAAATCTGACTTTCGGCATTTCACTCAAAAATGGTGCCAAACGGTTGCAAATGCTCCCCTGAGAGGTTTGGCGGTCGAAACAGAAGGCTTTTTATCACGGGAAAAGAAATCAGCCCTTGACAACTTAGCCGGCAGAAAAATATTTTTTGAAAAAATCCCAAAGCCCCGGGGTCACAATTTCATCAAAAATCTGACTTTCGGCCATTCACTCAAAAATGGTGCCAAACGGAAAAGAAATCAGCACTCGACAACTTAATCGGCAGAAAAATATTTTTTTGAAAAAATCCGTAAGCCCCAGGGTCACAATTTCAAGAAAAATCTGACTTTCGGCGATTCACTCAAAAATGGTGCCAAACGGTTGCAAATGCTCCCCTGAGACGTTTGGCGGTCGAAACAGAAGGCTTTTTATCACGGGAAAAGAAATCAGCCCTCGACAACTTAACCGGCAGAAAAATATTTTTTTGAAAAAATCCCTAAGCCCCGGGGTCACAATTTCATCAAAAATCTGACTTTCGGCATTTCACTCAAAAATGGTGCCAAACGGAAAAGAAATCAGCCCTCGACAACTTAATCGGCAGAAAAATATTTTTTTGAAAAAAATCCCTAAGCCCCGGGGTCACAATTTCAAGAAAAATCTGACTTTCGGCCATTCACTCTAAAATGGTGCCAAACGGTTGCAAATGCTCCCCTGAGAGGTTTGGCGGTCGAAACAGAAGGCTTTTTATCACGGGAAAAGAAATCAGCCCTCGACAACTTAACCGGCAGAAAAATATTTTTTTGAAAAAATCCCTAAGCCCCGGGGTCACAATTTCATCAATAATCTAAGTTTCGGCCATTCACTCAAAAATGGTGCCAAACGGTTGCAAATGCTCCCCTGAGAGGTTTGGTGGTCGAAACAGAAGGCTTTTTATCACGGGAAAAGAAATCAGCCCTCGACAACTTAAATGGCAGAAAAATATTTTTTTGAAAAAATCCGTAAGCCCCAGGGTCACAATTTCATCACAAATTTGACTTTCGGCCATTCACTCAAAAATGGTGCCAAACGGTTGCACATGCTTCCCTGAGAGGTTTGGCGGTCGAAACAGAAGGCTTTTTATCACGGGCAAAGAAATCAGCCCAAGACAACTTAACTGGCAGAAATATATTTTTTTGAAAAAATCCCTAAGCCCCGGGGTCACAATTTCATCAAAAATCTGACTTTCGGCAATTCACTCAAAAATGGTGCCAAACGTTTGCAAATGCTCCCCTGAGAGGTTTGGCGGTCGAAACAGAAGGCTTTTTATCACGGGAAAAGAAATCAACCCAAGACAACTTAACTGGCAGAAATATATTTTTTTGAAAAAATCCCTAAGCCCCGGGGTCACAATTTCATCAAAAATCTGACTTTCGGCAATTCACTCAAAAATGGTGCCAATCGGTTGCAAATGCTCCCCTGAGAGGTTTGGCGGTCGAAAGAGAAGGCTTTTTATCACGGGAAAAGAAATCAGCCCTTGACAACTTAACCGGCAGAAAAATATTTTTTTGAAAAAATCCCTAAGCCCCGAGGTCACAATTTCATCAAAAATCTGACTTTCGGCATTTCCCTCAAAAATGGTGCCAAACGGAAAAGAAATCAGCCCTCGACAACTTAACCGGCAGAAATATATTTTTTTGAAAAAATCCCTAAGCCCCGGGGTCACAATTTCAAGAAAAATCTGACTTTCGGCCATTCACTCAAGAATGGTGCCAAACGGTTGCAAATGCTCCCCTGAGAGGTTTGGAGGTCGAAACAGAAGGCTTTTTATCACGGGAAAAGAAATCAGCCCTCGACAACTTAATCAGCAGAAAAATATTTTTTTGAAAAAATCCCTAAGCCCCGGGGTCACAATTTCATCAAAAATCTGACTTTCGGCCATTCACTCAAAAATGGTGCCAAACGGTTGCAAATGCTGCCCTGAGAGGTTTGGCGGTCGAAACAGAAGGCTTTTTCTCACGGGAAAAGAAATCAGCCCTCGACAACTTAACCGGCAGAAAAATATTTTTTTGAAAAAATCCCTAAGCCCCGGGGTCACAATTTCATCAAAAATCTGACTTTCGGCATTTCACTCAAAAATGGTGCCAAACGGAAAAGAAATCAGCCCTCGACAACTTAATCAGCAGAAAAATATTTTTTTGAAAAAATCCCTAAGCCCCGGGGTCACAATTTCATCAAAAATCTGACTTTCCGCATTTCCCTCAAAAATGGTGCCAAACGGAAACGAAATCAGCCCTCAACAACTTAATCGGCAGAAAAATATTTTTTTGAAAAAATCCCTAAGCCCCGGGGTCACAATTTCATAAAAAATCTGACTGTCGGCCATTCACTCAAAAATGGTGCCAAACGGTTGCAAATGCTCCCCTGAGAGGTTTGGCGGTCGAAACAGAAGGCTTTTTATCACGGGAAAAGAAATCAGCCCTTGACAACTTAGCCGGCAGAAAAATATTTTTTGAAAAAATCCCTAAGCCCCGGGGTCACAATTTCATCAAAAATCTGACTTTCGACCATTCACTCAAAAATGGTGCCAAACAGAAAAGAAATCAGCCCTCGACAACTTAATCGGCAGAAAAATATTTTTTTGAAGAAATCCCTAAGCCCCGGGGTCACAATTTCATCAAAAATCTGACTTTCCGCATTTCCCTCAAAAATGGTGCCAAACGGAAACGAAATCAGCCCTCAACAACTTAATCGGCAGAAAAATATTTTTTTGAAAAAATCCCTAAGCCCCGGGGTCACAATTTCATCAAAAATTTGACTTTCGGCCATTCACTCAAAAATGGTGCCAAACGGTTGCAAATGCTCCCCTGAGAAGTTTGGCGGTCGAAACAGAAGGCTTTTTATCACGGGAAAAGAAATCAGCCCTCGACAACTTAACCGGGAGAAAAATATTTTTTTGAAAAAATCCCTAAGCCCCGGGGTCACAATTTCATCAAAAATCTGACTTTCGGCCATTCACTCAAAAATGGTGCCAAACGGAAAAGAAATCAGCCCTCGAAAACTTAACCGGCAGAAAAATATTTTTTTGAAAAAATCCCTAAGCCCCGGGGTCAAAATTTCAAGAAAAATCTGACTTTCGGCCATACACTCAAAAATGGTGCCAAACGGTTGCACATGCTCCCCTGAGAGGTTTGGCGGTCGAAACAGAAGGCTTTTTATCACGGGAAAAGAAATCAGCCGAAGACAACTTAACCGGCAAAAATATATTTTTTTGAAAACATCCCTAAGCCCCGGGGTCACAATTTCATCAAAAATCTGACTTTCGGCCATTCACTCAAAAATGGTGCCAAACGGAAAAGATATCAGCCCTCGACAACTTAACCGGCAGAAAAATATTTTTTTGAAAAAATCCCTAAGCCCCAGGGTCAAAATTTCAAGAAAAATCTGACTTTCGGCAATTCACTCAAAAATAGTGCCAAACGGTTGCAAATTCTCCCCTGAGAGGTTTGGCAATTGAAACAGAAGGCTTTTTATCACGGGAAAAGAAATCAGCCCAAGACAACTTAACCGGCAGAAATATATTTTTTTGAAAAAATCCCTAAGCCCCGGGGTCACAATTTCATCAAAAATCTGACTTTCGGCATTTCACTCAAAAATGGTGCCAAAAGGAAAAGAAATCAGCCCAAGACAACTTAATCGGTAGAAAAATATTTTTTTGAAAAAATCCCTAAGCCCCGGGGTCACAATTTCATCAAAAATCTGACTTTCGGCCATTCACTCAAAAATGGTGCCAAACGGTTGCAAATGCTCCCCTGAGAGGGTTGGCGGTCGAAACAGAAGGCTTTTTATCACGGGAAAAGAAATCAGCCCAAGACAACTTAACCGGCAGAAAAATATTTTTTTGAAAAAATCCCTAAGCCCCGGGGTCACAATTTCATCAAAAATCTGACTTTCGGCATTTCACTCAAAAATGGTGCCAAACGGTTGCAAATGCTCCCCTGAGAGGTTTGGTGGTTGATACAGAAGGCTTTTTATCACGGGAAAAGAAATCAGCCCTCGACAACTTAACCGGCAGAAAAATATTTTTTTGAAAAAATCCCTAAGCCCCGGGGTCACAATTTCATAAAAAATCTGACTTTCGGCCATTCACTCAAAAATGGTGCCAAACGGTTGCAAATGCTCCCCTGAGAGGTTTGGCGGTCGAAACAGAAGGCTTTTTATCACGGGAAAAGAAATCAGCCCAAGACAACTTAACCGGCAGAAATATATTTTTTTGAAAAAATCCCTAAGCCCCGGGGTCACAATTTCATCAAAAATCTGACTTTCGGCCATTCACTCAAAAATGGTGCCAAACGGAAAATAAATCAGCCCTAGACAACTTAACCGGCAGAAAAATATTTTTTTGAAAAAATCCCTAAGCCCCGGGGTCAAAATTTCAAGAAAAATCTGACTTTCGGCCATTCACTCAAAAATGGTGCCAAACGGTTGCACATGCTTCCCTGAGAGGTTTGGCGGTCGAAACAGAAGGCTTTTTATCACGGGAAAAGAAATCAGCCCAAGACAACTTAACTGGCAGAAATATATTTTTTTGAAAAAATCCCTAAGCCCCGGGGTCACAATTTCATCAAAAATCTGACTTTCGGCCATTCACTCAAAAATGGTGCCAAACGGTTGCAAATGCTCCCCTGAGAGGTTTGGCGGTCGAAACAGAAGGCTTTTTATCACGGGAAAAGAAATCAGCCCAAGACAACTTAACCGGCAGAAACATATTTTTTTGAAAAAATCCCTAAGCCCCGGGGTCACAATTTCATCAAAAATCTGACTTTCGGCATTTCACTCAAAAATGGTGCCAAAAGGAAAAGAAATCAGCCCAAGACAACTTAATCGGTAGAAAAATATTTTTTTGAAAAAATCCCTAAGCCCCGGGGTCACAATTTCATCAAAAATCTGACTTTCGGCCATTCACTCAAAAATGGTGCCAAACGGTTGCAAATGCTCCCCTGAGAGGGTTGGCGGTCGAAACAGAAGGCTTTTTATCACGGGAAAAGAAATCAGCCCTCGACAACTTAACCGGCAGAAAAATATTTTTTTGAAAAAATCCCTAAGCCCCGGGGTCACAATTTCATAAAAAATCTGACTTCCGGCCATTCACTCAAAAATGGTGCCAAACGGTTGCAAATGCTCCCCTGAGAGGTTTGGCGGTCGAAACAGAAGGCTTTTTATCACGGGAAAAGAAATCAGCCCAAGACAACTTAACCGGCAGAAATATATTTTTTTGAAAAAATCCCTAAGCCCCGGGGTCACAATTTCATCAAAAATCTGACTTTCGGCAATTCACTCAAAAATGGTGCCAATCGGTTGCAAATGCTCCCCTGAGAGGTTTGGCGGTCGAAACAGAAGGCTTTTTATCACGGGAAAAGATATCAGCCCTCGACAACTTAACCGGCAGAAAAATATTTTTTTGAAAAAATCCCTAAGCCCCAGGGTCAAAATTTCAAGAAAAATCTGACTTTCGGCAATTCACTCAAAAATAGTGCCAAACGGTTGCAAATTCTCCCCTGAGAGGTTTGGCAATTGAAACAGAAGGCTTTTTATCACGGGAAAAGAAATCAGCCCAAGACAACTTAACCGGCAGAAATATATTTTTTTGAAAAAATCCCTAAGCCCCGGGGTCACAATTTCATCAAAAATCTGACTTTCGGCATTTCACTCAAAAATGGTGCCAAAAGGAAAAGAAATCAGCCCAAGACAACTTAATCGGTAGAAAAATATTTTTTTGAAAAAATCCCTAAGCCCCGGGGTCACAATTTCATCAAAAATCTGACTTTCGGCCATTCACTCAAAAATGGTGCCAAACGGTTGCAAATGCTCCCCTGAGAGGGTTGGCGGTCGAAACAGAAGGCTTTTTATCACGGGAAAAGAAATCAGCCCAAGACAACTTAACCGGCAGAAAAATATTTTTTTGAAAAAATCCCTAAGCCCCGGGGTCACAATTTCATCAAAAATCTGACTTTCGGCATTTCACTCAAAAATGGTGCCAAACGGTTGCAAATGCTCCCCTGAGAGGTTTGGTGGTTGATACAGAAGGCTTTTTATCACGGGAAAAGAAATCAGCCCTCGACAACTTAACCGGCAGAAAAATATTTTTTTGAAAAAATCCCTAAGCCCCGGGGTCACAATTTCATAAAAAATCTGACTTTCGGCCATTCACTCAAAAATGGTGCCAAACGGTTGCAAATGCTCCCCTGAGAGGTTTGGCGGTCGAAACAGAAGGCTTTTTATCACGGGAAAAGAAATCAGCCCAAGACAACTTAACCGGCAGAAATATATTTTTTTGAAAAAATCCCTAAGCCCCGGGGTCACAATTTCATCAAAAATCTGACTTTCGGCCATTCACTCAAAAATGGTGCCAAACGGAAAATAAATCAGCCCTAGACAACTTAACCGGCAGAAAAATATTTTTTTGAAAAAATCCCTAAGCCCCGGGGTCAAAATTTCAAGAAAAATCTGACTTTCGGCCATTCACTCAAAAATGGTGCCAAACGGTTGCACATGCTTCCCTGAGAGGTTTGGCGGTCGAAACAGAAGGCTTTTTATCACGGGAAAAGAAATCAGCCCAAGACAACTTAACTGGCAGAAATATATTTTTTTGAAAAAATCCCTAAGCCCCGGGGTCACAATTTCATCAAAAATCTGACTTTCGGCCATTCACTCAAAAATGGTGCCAAACGGTTGCAAATGCTCCCCTGAGAGGTTTGGCGGTCGAAACAGAAGGCTTTTTATCACGGGAAAAGAAATCAGCCCAAGACAACTTAACCGGCAGAAACATATTTTTTTGAAAAAATCCCTAAGCCCCGGGGTCACAATTTCATCAAAAATCTGACTTTCGGCATTTCACTCAAAAATGGTGCCAAACGGAAAAGAAATCAGCCCAAGACAACTTAATCGGTAGAAAAATATTTTTTTGAAAAAATCCCTAAGCCCCGGGGTCACAATTTCATCAAAAATCTGACTTTCGGCCATTCACTCAAAAATGGTGCCAAACGGTTGCAAATGCTCCCCTGAGAGGGTTGGCGGTCGAAACAGAAGGCTTTTTATCACGGGAAAAGAAATCAGCCCTCGACAACTTAACCGGCAGAAAAATATTTTTTTGAAAAAATCCCTAAGCCCCGGGGTCACAATTTCATAAAAAATCTGACTTCCGGCCATTCACTCAAAAATGGTGCCAAACGGTTGCAAATGCTCCCCTGAGAGGTTTGGCGGTCGAAACAGAAGGCTTTTTATCACGGGAAAAGAAATCAGCCCAAGACAACTTAACCGGCAGAAATATATTTTTTTGAAAAAATCCCTAAGCCCCGGGGTCACAATTTCATCAAAAATCTGACTTTCAGCAATTCACTCAAAAATGGTGCCAATCGGTTGCAAATGCTCCCCTGAGAGGTTTGGCGGTCGAAAGAGAAGGCTTTTTATCACGGGAAAAGAAATCAGCCCAAGACAACTTAACCAGCAGAAAAATATTTTTTTGAAAAAATCCCTAAGCCCCGGGGTCACAATTTCAAGAAAAATCTGACTTTCGGCATTTCACTCAAAAATGGTGCCAAACGGAAAAGAAATCAGCCCAAGACAACCTAATCGGCAGAAAAATATTTTTTTGAAAAAATCCCTAAGCCCCGGGGTCACAATTTCAAGAAAAATCTGACTTTCGGCAATTCACTCAAAAATGGTGCCAAACGGTTGTAAATGCTCCCCTGAGAGGTTTGGCGGTCGAAACAGAAGGCTTTTTATCACGGGAAAAGAAATTAGCCCAAGACAACTTAACCGGCAGAAATATATTTTTTTGAAAAAATCCCTAAGCCCCGTGGTCACAATTTCATCAAAAATCTGACTTTCGGCCATTCACTCAAAAATGGTGCCAAACGGAAAAGATATCAGCCCTCGACAACTTAACCGGCAGAAAAATATTTTTTTGAAAAAATCACTAAGCCCCAGGGTCAAAATTTCAAGAAAAATCTGACTTTCGGCAATTCACTCAAAAATGGTGCCAAACGGTTGCAAATTCTCCCCTGAGAGGTTTGGCGATTGAAACAGAAGGCTTTTTATCACGGGAAAAGAAATCAGCCCAAGACAACTTAACCGGCAGAAAAATATTTTTTTGAAAAAATCCCTAAGCCCCGGTGTCACAATTTCATAAAAAATCTGACTTTCGGCCATTCACTCAAAAATGGTGCCAAACGGTTGCAAATGCTCCCCTGAGAGGTTTGGCGGTCGAAACAGAAGGCTTTTTATCACGGGAAAAGAAATCAGCCCAAGACAACTTAACCGGCAGAAATATATTTTTTTGAAAAAATCCCTAAGTCACAATTTCATCAAAAATCTGACTTTCGGCCATTCACTCAAAAATGGTGCCAAACGGAAAAGAAATCAGCCCTCGACAACTTAACCGGCAGAAAAATATTTTTTTGAAAAAATCCCTAAGCCCCGGGGTCAAAATTTCAAGAAAAATCTGACTTTCGGCCATTCACTCAAAAATGGTGCCAAACGGTTGCACATGCTTCCCTGAGAGGTTTGGCGGTCGAAACAGAAGGCTTTTTATCACGGGAAAAGAAATCAGCCCAAGACAACTTAACCGGCAGAAAAATAATTTTTTGAAAAAATCCCTAAGCCCCG
The DNA here is from genome assembly GCF_965112155.1 of Podarcis liolepis. Classification (NCBI taxonomy): domain Eukaryota; kingdom Metazoa; phylum Chordata; class Lepidosauria; order Squamata; family Lacertidae; genus Podarcis; species Podarcis liolepis. The sequence continues at coordinate 64,662,544 of NC_139562.1, forward strand.
GGGTCACAATTTCATCAAAAATCTGACTTTCGGCATTTCACTCAAAAATGGTGCCAAACGGTTGCAAATGCTCCCCTGAGAGGTTTGGCGGTCGAAACAGAAGGCTGTTTATCACGGGAAAAGAAATCAGCCCTTGACAACTTAACCGGCAGAAAAATATTTTTTTGAAAAAATCCCTAAGCCCCGGGGTCACAATTTCATCAAAAATCTGACTTTCGGCATTTCACTCAAAAATGGTGCCAAACGAAAAAGAAATCAGCCCGCGACAACTTAATCGGCAGAAAAATATTTTTTTGAAAAAATCCCTAAGCCCCGGGGTCACAATTTCATCAAAAATCTGACTTTCGGCCATTCACTCAAAAATGGTGCCAAACGGTTGCAAATGCTCCCCTGAGAGGTTTGGCGGTCGAAACAGAAGGCTTTTTATCACGGGAAAAGGAATCAGCCCTCGACAACTTAACCGGCAGAAAAATATTTTTTTGAAAAAATCCCTAAGCCCCGGGGTCACAATTTCATCAAAAATCTGACTTTCGGCATTTCACTCAAAAATGGTGCCAAACGGAAAAGAAATCAGCCCTCGACAACTTAATCGGCAGAAAAATATTTTTTTTAAAAAATCCCTAAGCCCCGGGGTCAGAATTTCATCAAAAATCTGACTGTCGGCCATTCACTCAAAAATGGTGCCAAACGGTTGCAAATGCTCCCCTGAGAGGTTTGGCGGTCAAAACAGAAGGCTTTTTATCACGGGAAAAGAAATCAGCCCTTGACAACTTAGCCGGCAGAAAAATATTTTTTGAAAAAATCCCTAAGCCCCGGGGTCACAATTTCATCAAAAATCTGACTTTCGGCCATTCACTCAAAAATGGTGCCAAACGGTTGCAAATGCTCCCCTGAGAGGTTTGGCGGTCGAAACAGAAGGCTTTTAATAACGGGAAAAAAAATCAGCCCAAGACAACTTAACCGGCAGAAAAATATTTTTTTGAAAAAATCCCTAAGCCCCAGGGTCACAATTTCATCAAAAATCTGACTTTCGGCCATTCACTCAAAAATGGTGCCAAACGGTTGCAAATGCTCCCCTGAGAGGTTTGGTGGTCGAAAGAGAAGGCTTTTTATCACGGGAAAAGAAATCAGCCCTCGACAACTTAACCGGCAGAAAAATATTTTTTTGAAAAAATCCCTAAGCCCCGGGGACACAATTTCATCAAAAATCTGACTTTCGGCATTTCACTCAAAAATGGTGCCAAACGGAAAAGAAATCAGCCCTCGACAACTTAACCGGCAGAAAAATATTTTTTTGAAAAAATCCCTAAGCCCCAGGGTCACAATTTCATCAAAAATCTGACTTTCGGCCATTCACTCAAAAATGGTGCCAAACGGTTGCAAATGCTCCCCTGAGAGGTTTGGCGGTCGAAACAGAAGGCTTTTTATCACGGGAAAAGAAATCAGCCCTCGACAACTTAGCCGGCAGAAAAATATTTTTTGAAAAAATCCCTAAGCCCCGGGGTCACAATTTCATCAAAAATCTGACTTTCGGCCATTCACTCAAAAATGGTGCCAAACGGTTGCAAATGCTCCCCTGAGAGGTTTGGCGGTCGAAACAGAAGGCTTTTAATAACGGGAAAAAAAATCAGCCCAAGACAACTTAACCGGCAGAAAAATATTTTTTTGAAAAAATCCCTAAGCCCCAGGGTCACAATTTCATCAAAAATCTGACTTTCGGCCATTCACTCAAAAATGGTGCCAAACGGTTGCAAATGCTCCCCTGAGAGGTTTGGTGGTCGAAAGAGAAGGCTTTTTATCACGGGAAAAGAAATCAGCCCTCGACAACTTAACCGGCAGAAAAATATTTTTTTGAAAAAATCCCTAAGCCCCGGGGACACAATTTCATCAAAAATCTGACTTTCGGCATTTCACTCAAAAATGGTGCCAAACGGAAAAGAAATCAGCCCTCGACAACTTAACCGGCAGAAAAATATTTTTTTGAAAAAATCCCTAAGCCCCAGGGTCACAATTTCATCAAAAATCTGACTTTCGGCCATTCACTCAAAAATGGTGCCAAACGGTTGCAAATGCTCCCCTGAGAAGTTTGTTGGTCGAAACAGAAGGCTTTTTATCACGGGAAAAGAAATCAGCCCTCGACAACTTAACCGGCAGAAAAATATTTTTTTGAAAAAATCCCTAAGCCCCGGGGTCACAATTTCATCAAAAATCTGACTTTCGGCATTTCACTCAAAAATGGTGCCAAACGGAAAAGAAATCAGCCCTCGACAACTTAATCAGCAGAAAAATATTTTTTTGAAAAAATCCCTAAGCCCCGGGGTCACAATTTCAAGAAAAATCTGACTTTCGGCCATTCACTCAAAAATGGTGCCAAATGGTTGCAAATGCTCCCCTGAGAGGTTTGGCGGTCGAAACAGAAGGCTTTTTATCACGGGAAAAGAAATCAGCCCTCGACAACTTAGCCGGCAGAAAAATATTTTTTCAAAAAAATCCCTAAGCCCCGGGGTCACAATTTCATCAAAAATCTGACTTACGTCCATTCACTCAAAAATGGTGCCAAACGGTTGCAAATGCTCCCCTGAGAGGTTTGGCGGTCGAAACAGACGGCTTTTTATCACGGGAAAAGAAATCAGCCCAAGACAACTTAACCGGCAGAAAAATGTTTTTTTGAAAAAATCCCTAAGCCCCGGGGTCACAATTTCATCAAAAATCTGACTTTCGGCATTTCCCTCAAAAATGGTGCCAAACGGAAACGAAATCAGCCCTCAACAACTTAATTGGCAGAAAAATATTTTTTTGAAAAAATCCCTAAGCCCCGGGTTCACAATTTCATCAAAAATTTGACTTTCGGCCATTCACTCAAAAATGGTGCCAAACGGTTGCAAATGCTCCCCTGAGAAGTTTGGCGGTCGAAACAGAAGGCTTTTTATTACGGGAAAAGAAATCAGCCCTCGACAACTTAACCGGCAGAAAAATATTTTTTTGAAAAAATCCCTAAGCCCCGGGGTCACAATTTCATAAAAAATCTGACTTTCGGCATTTCACTCAAAAATGGTGCCAAACGGAAAAGAAATCAGCCCTCGACGACTTAATCAGCAGAAAAATATTTTTTTGAAAAAATCCCTAAGCCCCGGGGTCACAATTTCAAGAAAAATCTGACTTTCGGCCATTCACTCAAAAATGGTGCCAAACGGTTGCAAATGCTCCCCTGAGAGGTTTGGCGGTCGAAACAGAAGGCTTTTTATCACGGGAAAAGAAATCAGCCCTCGACAACTTAGCCGGCAGAAAAATATTTTTTTGAAAAAATCCCTAAGCCCCGGGGTCACAATTTCATCAAAAATCTGACTTTCGGCCATTCACTCAAAAATGGTGTCAAACGGTTGCAAATGCTCCCCTGAGAGGTTTGGCGGTCGAAACAGACGGCTTTTTATCACGGGAAAAGAAATCAGCCCAAGACAACTTAACCGGCAGAAAAATATTTTTTTGAAAAAATCCCTAAGCCCCGGGGTCACAATTTCATCAAAAATCTGACTTTCGGCATTTCACTCAAAAATGGTGCCAAACGGAAAAGAAATCAGCCCTCGACAACTTAATCAGCAGAAAAATATTTTTTTGAAAAAATCCCTAAGCCCCGGGGTCACAATTTCATCAAAAATCTGACTTTCGGTCATTCACTCAAAAATGGTGCCAAACGGTTGCAAATGCTCCCCTGAGAGGTTTGGCGGTCGAAACAGAAGGCTTTTTATAACGGGAAAAGAAATCAGCCCAAGACAACTTAACCGGCAGAAAAATATTTTTTTGAAAAAATCCCTAAGCCCCAGGGTCACAATTTCATCAAAAATCTGACTTTCGGCCATTCACTCAAAAATGGTGCCAAACGGTTGCAAATGCTCCCCTGAGAGGTTTGGTGGTCGAAACAGAAGGCTTTTTATCACGGGAAAAGAAATCAGCCCTCGACAACTTAACCGGCAGAAAAATATTTTTTTGAAAAAATCCCTAAGCCCCGGGGTCACAATTTCATCAAAAATCTGACTTTCGGCATTTCACTCAAAAATGGTGCCAAACGGAAAAGAAATCAGCCCTCGACAACTTAATCAGCAGAAAAATATTTTTTTGAAAAAATCCCTAAGCCCCGGGGTCACAATTTCAAGAAAAATCTGACTTTCGGCCATTCACTCAAAAATGGTGCCAAACGGTTGCAAATGCTCCCCTGAGAGGTTTGGCGGTCGAAACAGAAGGCTTTTTATCACGGGAAAAGAAATCAGCCCTCGACAACTTAGCCGGCAGAAAAATATTTTTTCAAAAAAATCCCTAAGCCCCGGGGTCACAATTTCATCAAAAATCTGACTTTCGGCATTTCCCTCAAAAATGGTGCCAAACGGAAACGAAATCAGCCCTCAACAACTTAATTGGCAGAAAAATATTTTTTTGAAAAAATCCCTAAGCCCCGGGGTCACAATTTCATCAAAAATTTGACTTTCGGCCATTCACTCAAAAATGGTGCCAAACGGTTGCAAATGCTCCCCTGAGAAGTTTGGCGGTCGAAACAGAAGGCTTTTTATCACGGGAAAAGAAATCAGCCCTCGACAACTTAACCGGCAGAAAAATATTTTTTTTGAAAAAATCCCTAAGCCTCGGGGTCACAATTTCATCAAAAATCTGACTTTCGGCATTTCACTCAAAAATGGTGCCAAACGGAAACGAAATCAGCCCTCAACAACTTAATCGGCAGAAAAATATTTTTTTGAAAAAATCCCTAAGCCCCGGGGTCACAATTTCATCAAAAATTTGACTTTCGGCCATTCAAACAAAAATGGTGCCAAACGGTTGCAAATGCTCCCCTGAGAGGTTTGGCGGTCGAAACAGAAGGCTTTTTATCACGGGAAAAGAAATCAGCCCTCGACAACTTAGCCGGCAGAAAAATATTTTTTCAAAAAAATCCCTAAGCCCCGGGGTCACAATTTCATCAAAAATCTGACTTACGTCCATTCACTCAAAAATGGTGCCAAACGGTTGCAAATGCTCCCCTGAGAGGTTTGGCGGTCGAAACAGACGGCTTTTTATCACGGGAAAAGAAATCAGCCCAAGACAACTTAACCGGCAGAAAAATGTTTTTTTGAAAAAATCCCTAAGCCCCGGGGTCACAATTTCATCAAAAATCTGACTTTCGGCATTTCCCTCAAAAATGGTGCCAAACGGAAACGAAATCAGCCCTCGACAACTTAACCGGCAGAAAAATATTTTTTCAAAAAAATCCCTAAGCCCCGGGGTCACAATTTCATAAAAAATCTGACTTTCGGCATTTCACTCAAAAATGGTGCCAAACGGAAAAGAAATCAGCCCTCGACGACTTAATCAGCAGAAAAATATTTTTTTGAAAAAATCCCTAAGCCCCGGGGTCACAATTTCAAGAAAAATCTGACTTTCGGCCATTCACTCAAAAATGGTGCCAAACGGTTGCAAATGCTCCCCTGAGAGGTTTGGCGGTCGAAACAGAAGGCTTTTTATCACGGGAAAAGAAATCAGCCCTCGACAACTTAGCCGGCAGAAAAATATTTTTTTGAAAAAATCCCTAAGCCCCGGGGTCACAATTTCATCAAAAATCTGACTTACGGCCATTCACTCAAAAATGGTGTCAAACGGTTGCAAATGCTCCCCTGAGAGGTTTGGCGGTCGAAACAGACGGCTTTTTATCACGGGAAAAGAAATCAGCCCAAGACAACTTAACCGGCAGAAAAATATTTTTTTGAAAAAATCCCTAAGCCCCGGGGTCACAATTTCATCAAAAATCTGACTTTCGGCATTTCACTCAAAAATGGTGCCAAACGGAAAAGAAATCAGCCCTCGACAACTTAATCAGCAGAAAAATATTTTTTTGAAAAAATCCCTAAGCCCCGGGGTCACAATTTCATCAAAAATCTGACTTTCGGCCATTCACTCAAAAATGGTGCCAAACGGTTGCAAATGCTCCCCTGAGAGGTTTGGTGGTCGAAACAGAAGGCTTTTTATCACGGGAAAAGAAATCAGCCCTCGACAACTTAACCGGCAGAAAAATATTTTTTTGAAAAAATCCCTAAGCCCCGGGGTCACAATTTCATCAAAAATCTGACTTTCGGCATTTCACTCAAAAATGGTGCCAAACGGAAAAGAAATCAGCCCTCGACAACTTAATCAGCAGAAAAATATTTTTTTGAAAAAATCCCTAAGCCCCGGGGTCACAATTTCAAGAAAAATCTGACTTTCGGCCATTCACTCAAAAATGGTGCCAAACGGTTGCAAATGCTCCCCTGAGAGGTTTGGCGGTCGAAACAGAAGGCTTTTTATCACGGGAAAAGAAATCAGCCCTCGACAACTTAGCCGGCAGAAAAATATTTTTTCAAAAAAATCCCTAAGCCCCGGGGTCACAATTTCATCAAAAATCTGACTTTCGGCATTTCCCTCAAAAATGGTGCCAAACGGAAACGAAATCAGCCCTCAACAACTTAATTGGCAGAAAAATATTTTTTTGAAAAAATCCCTAAGCCCCGGGGTCACAATTTCATCAAAAATTTGACTTTCGGCCATTCACTCAAAAATGGTGCCAAACGGTTGCAAATGCTCCCCTGAGAAGTTTGGCGGTCGAAACAGAAGGCTTTTTATCACGGGAAAAGAAATCAGCCCTCGACAACTTAACCGGCAGAAAAATATTTTTTTTGAAAAAATCCCTAAGCCTCGGGGTCACAATTTCATCAAAAATCTGACTTTCGGCATTTCACTCAAAAATGGTGCCAAACGGAAACGAAATCAGCCCTCAACAACTTAATCGGCAGAAAAATATTTTTTTGAAAAAATCCCTAAGCCCCGGGGTCACAATTTCATCAAAAATTTGACTTTCGGCCATTCAAACAAAAATGGTGCCAAACGGTTGCAAATGCTCCCCTGAGAAGTTTGGCGGTCGAAACAGAAGGCTTTTTATTACGGGAAAAGAAATCAGCCCTCGACAACTTAACCGGCAGAAAAATATTTTTTTGAAAAAATCCCTAAGCCCCGGGGTCACAATTTCATCAAAAATCTGACTTTCGGCATTTCACTCAAAAATGGTGCCAAACGGAAAAGAAATCAGCCCTTGACAACTTAATCGGCAGAAAAATATTTTTTTGAAAAAATCCCTAAGCCCCGGGGTCACAATTTCAAGAAAAATCTGACTTTCGGCCATTCACTCAAAAATGGTGTCAAACGGTTGCAAATGCTCCCCTGAGAGGTTTGGCGGTCGAAACAGACGGCTTTTTATCACGGGAAAAGAAATCAGCCCAAGACAACTTAACCGGCAGAAAAATATTTTTTTGAAAAAATCCCTAAGCCCCGGGGTCACAATTTCATCAAAAATCTGACTTTCGGCATTTCCCTCAAAAATGGTGCCAAACGGAAACGAAATCAGCCCTCAACAACTTAATTGGCAGAAAAATATTTTTTTGAAAAAATCCCTAAGCCCCGGGGTTACAATTTCATCAAAAATTTGACTTTCGGCCATTCACTCAAAAATGGTGCCAAACGGTTGCAAATGCTCCCCTGAGAAGTTTGGCGGTCGAAACAGAAGGCTTTTTATCACGGGAAAAGAAATCAGCCCTCGACAACTTAACCGGCAGAAAAATATTTTTTTTGAAAAAATCCCTAAGCCCCGGGGTCACAATTTCATCAAAAATCTGACATTCGGCATTTCCCTCAAAAATGGTGCCAAACGGAAATGAAATCAGCCCTCAACAACTTAATCGGCAGAAAAATATTTTTTTGAAAAAATCCCTAAGCCCCGGGGTCACAATTTCATCAAAAATTTGACTTTCGGCCATTCACACAAAAATGGTGCCAAACGGTTGCAAATGCTCCCCTGAGAAGTTTGGCGGTCGAAACAGAAGGCTTTTTATTACGGGAAAAGAAATCAGCCCTCGACAACTTAACCGGCAGAAAAATATTTTTTTGAAAAAATCCCTAAGCCCCGGGGTCACAATTTCATCAAAAATCTGACTTTCGGCATTTCACTCAAAAATGGTGCCAAACGGAAAAGAAATCAGCCCTCGACAACTTAATCAGCAGAAAAATATTTTTTTGAAAAAATCCCTAAGCCCCGGGGTCACAATTTCAAGAAAAATCTGACTTTTGGCCATTCACTCAAAAATGGTGCCAAACGGTTGCAAATGCTCCCCTGAGAGGTTTGGCGGTCGAAACAGAAGGCTTTTTATCACAGGAAAGGAAATCAGCCCTCGACAACTTAGCCGGCAGAAAAATATTTTTTTGAAAAAATCCCTAAGCCCCCGGGGTCACAATTTCATCAAAAATCTGACTTTCGGCATTTCACTCAAAAATGGTGCCAAACGGAAAAGAAATCATCCCGCGACAACTTAATCGGCAGAAAAATATTTTTTTGAAAAAATCCCTAAGCCCCGGGGTCACAATTTCATCAAAAATCTGACTTTCGGCCATTCACTCAAAAATGGTGCCAAACGGTTGCAAATTCTCCCCTGAGAGGTTTGGCGGTCGAAACAGAAGGCTTTTTATCACGGGAAAAGAAATCAGCCCTCGACAACTTAGCCGGCAGAAAAATATTTTTTCAAAAAAATCCCTAAGCCCCGGAGTCACAATTTCATCAAAAATCTGACTTACGACCATTCACTCAAAAATGGTGCCAAACGGTTGCAAATGCTCCCCTGAGAGGTTTGGAGGTCGAAACAGACGGCTTTTTATCACGGGAAAAGAAATCAGCCCAAGACAACTTAACCGGCAGAAAAATATTTTTTTGAAAAAATCCCTAAGCCCCGGGGTCACAATTTCATCAAAAATCTGACTTTCGGCATTTCCCTCAAAAATGGTGCCAAACGGAAACGAAATCAGCCCTCAACAACTTAATCAGCAGAAAAATATTTTTTTGAAAAAATCCCTAAGCCCCGGGGTCACAATTTCAAGAAAAATCTGACTTTCGGCCATTCACTCAAAAATGGTGCCAAACGGTTGCAAATGCTCCCCTGAGAGGTTTGGCGGTCGAAACAGAAGGCTTTTTATCACGGGAAAAGAAATCAGCCCTCGACAACTTAACCGGCAGAAAAATATTTTTTTGAAAAAATGCCTAAGCCCCGTGTTCACAATTTCATCAAAAATCTGACTTTCGGCATTCCACTCAAAAATGGTGCCAAACGGAAAAGAAATCAGCCCGCGACAACTTAATCGGCAGAAAAATATTTTTTTGAAAAAATCCCTAAGCCCCGGGGTCACAATTTCAAGAAAAATCTGACTTTCGGCCATTCACTCAAAATTGGTGCCAAACGGTTGCAAATGCTCCCCTGAGAGGTTTGGAGGTCGAAACAGAAGGCTTTTTATCACGGGAAAAGAAATCAGCCCTCGACAACTTAATCAGCAGAAAAATATTTTTTTGAAAAAATCCCTAAGCCCCGGGGTCACAATTTCATCAAAAATCTGACTTTCGGCATTTCCCTCAAAAATGGTGCCAAACGGAAACGAAATCAGCCCTCAACAACTTAATTGGCAGAAAAATATTTTTTTGAAAAAATCCCTAAGCCCCGGGGTCACAATTTCATCAAAAATTTGACTTTCGGCCATTCACTCAAAAATGGTGCCAAACAGTTGCAAATGCTCCCCTGAGAAGTTTGGCGGTCGAAACAGAAGGCTTTTTATCACGGGAAAAGAAATCAGCCCTCGACAACTTAACCGGCAGAAAAATATTTTTTTTGAAAAAATCCCTAAGCCCCGGGGTCACAATTTCATCAAAAATCTGACTTTCGGCATTTCACTCAAAAATGGTGCCAAACGGAAAAGAAATCAGCCCTCGACAACTTAATGAGGAGAAAAATATTTTTTTGAAAAAATCCCTAAGCCCCAGGGTCACAATTTCAAGAAAAATCTGACTTTCGGCCATTCACTCAAAAATGGTGCCAAACGGTTGCAAATGCTCCCCTGAGAGGTTTGGCGGTTGAAACAGAAGGCTTTTTATCATGGGAAAAGAAATCAGCCCTCGACAACTTAGCCGGCAGAAAAATATTTTTTCAAAAAAATCCCTAAGCCCCGGGGTCACAATTTCATCAAAAATCTAACTTACGGCCATTCACTCAAAAATGGTGCCAAACGGTTGCAAATGCTCCCCTGAGAGGTTTGGCGGTCGAAACAGACGGCTTTTTATCACGGGAAAAGAAATCAGCCCAAGACAACTTAACCGGCAGAAAAATATTTTTTTGAAAAAATCCCTAAGCCCCGGGGTCACAATTTCATCAAAAATCTGACTTTCGGCATTTCACTCAAAAATGGTGCCAAACGGAAAAGAAATCAGCCCGCGACAACTTAATCGGCAGAAAAATATTTTTTTGAAAAAATCCCTAAGCCCCGGGGTCACAATTTCAAGAAAAATCTGACTTTCGGCCATTCACTCAAAAATGGTGCCAAACGGTTGCAAATGCTCCCCTGAGAGGTTTGGAGGTCGAAACAGAAGGCTTTTTATCACGGGAAAAGAAATCAGCCCTCGACAAATTAATCAGCAGAAAAATATTTTTTTGAAAAAATCCCTAAGCCCCGGGGTCACAATTTCATCAAAAATCTGACTTTCGGCCATTCACTCAAAAATGGTGCCAAACGGTTGCAAATGCTCCCCTGAGAGGTTTGGCGGTCGAAACAGACGGCTTTTTATCACGGGAAAAGAAATCAGCCCAAGACAACTTAACCGGCAGAAAAATATTTTTTTGAAAAAATCCCTAAGCCCCGGGGTCACAATTTCATCAAAAATCTGACTTTCGGCATTTCCCTCAAAAATGGTGCCAAACGGAAACGAAATCAGCCCTCAACAACTTAATTGGCAGAAAAATATTTTTTTGAAAAAATCCCTAAGCCCCAGGGTCACAATTTCATCAAAAATTTGACTTTCGGCCATTCACTCAAAAATGGTGCCAAACGGTTGCAAATGCTCCCCTGAGAAGTTTGGCGGTCGAAACAGAAGGCTTTTTATCACGGGAAAAGAAATCAGCCCAAGACAACTTAACCGGCAGAAAAATATTTTTTTGAAAAAATCCCTAAGCCCCGGGGTCACAATTTCATCAAAAATCTGACTTTCGGCATTTCCCTCAAAAATGGTGCCAAACGGAAACGAAATCAGCCCTCAACAACTTAATCGGCAGAAAAATATTTTTTTGAAAAAATCCCTAAGCCCCGGGGTCACAATTTCATCAAAAATTTGACTTTCGGCCATTCACTCAAAAATGGTGCCAAACGGTTGCAAATGCTCCCCTGAGAAGTTTGGCGGTCGAAACAGAAGGCTTTTTATCACGGGAAAAGAAATCAGCCCTCGACAACTTAATCAGCAGAAAAATATTTTTTTGAAAAAATCCCTAAGCCCCGGGGTCACAATTTCATCAAAAATCTGACTTACGGCCATTCACTCAAAAATGGTGCCAAACGGTTGCAAATGCTCCCCTGAGAGGTTTGGAGGTCGAAACAGAAGGCTTTTTATCACGGGAAAAGAAATCAGCCCTCGACAAATTAATCAGCAGAAAAATATTTTTTTGAAAAAATCCCTAAGCCCCGGGGTCACAATTTCATCAAAAATCTGACTTTCGGCCATTCACTCAAAAATGGTGCCAAACGGTTGCAAATGCTCCCCTGAGAGGTTTGGCGGTCGAAACAGACGGCTTTTTATCACGGGAAAAGAAATCAGCCCAAGACAACTTAACCGGCAGAAAAATATTTTTTTGAAAAAATCCCTAAGCCCCGGGGTCACAATTTCATCAAAAATCTGACTTTCGGCATTTCCCTCAAAAATGGTGCCAAACGGAAACGAAATCAGCCCTCAACAACTTAATTGGCAGAAAAATATTTTTTTGAAAAAATCCCTAAGCCCCAGGGTCACAATTTCATCAAAAATTTGACTTTCGGCCATTCACTCAAAAATGGTGCCAAACGGTTGCAAATGCTCCCCTGAGAAGTTTGGCGGTCGAAACAGAAGGCTTTTTATCACGGGAAAAGAAATCAGCCCAAGACAACTTAACCGGCAGAAAAATATTTTTTTGAAAAAATCCCTAAGCCCCGGGGTCACAATTTCATCAAAAATCTGACTTTCGGCATTTCCCTCAAAAATGGTGCCAAACGGAAACGAAATCAGCCCTCAACAACTTAATCGGCAGAAAAATATTTTTTTGAAAAAATCCCTAAGCCCCGGGGTCACAATTTCATCAAAAATTTGACTTTCGGCCATTCACTCAAAAATGGTGCCAAACGGTTGCAAATGCTCCCCTGAGAAGTTTGGCGGTCGAAACAGAAGGCTTTTTATCACGGGAAAAGAAATCAGCCCTCGACAACTTAATCAGCAGAAAAATATTTTTTTGAAAAAATCCCTAAGCCCCGGGGTCACAATTTCATCAAAAATCTGACTTACGGCCATTCACTCAAAAATGGTGCCAAACGGTTGCAAATGCTCCCCTGAGAGGTTTGGCGGTCGAAACAGACGGCTTTTTATCACGGGAAAAGAAATCAGCCCAAGACAACTTAACCGGCAGAAAAATATTTTTTTGAAAAAATCCCTAAGCCCCGGGGTCACAATTTCATCAAAAATCTGACTTTCGGCATTTCACTCAAAAATGGTGCCAAACGGAAAAGAAATCAGCCCGCGACAACTTAATCGGCAGAAAAATATTTTTTTGAAAAAATCCCTAAGCCCCGGGGTCACAATTTCAAGAAAAATCTGACTTTCGGCCATTCACTCAAAAATGGTGCCAAACGGTTGCAAATGCTCCCCTGAGAGGTTTGGAGGTCGAAACAGAAGGCTTTTTATCACGGGAAAAGAAATCAGCCCTCGACAACTTAATCAGCAGAAAAATATTTTTTTGAAAAAATCCCTAAGCCCCGGGGTCACAATTTCATCAAAAATCTGACTTTCGGCCATTCACTCAAAAATGGTGCCAAACGGTTGCAAATGCTCCCCTGAGAGGTTTGGCGGTCGAAACAGACGGCTTTTTATCACGGGAAAAGAAATCAGCCCAAGACAACTTAACCGGCAGAAAAATATTTTTTTGAAAAAATCCCTAAGCCCCGGGGTCACAATTTCATCAAAAATCTGACTTTCGGCATTTCCCTCAAAAATGGTGCCAAACGGAAACGAAATCAGCCCTCAACAACTTAATTGGCAGAAAAATATTTTTTTGAAAAAATCCCTAAGCCCCAGGGTCACAATTTCATCAAAAATTTGACTTTCGGCCATTCACTCAAAAATGGTGCCAAGCGGTTGCAAATGCTCCCCTGAGAAGTTTGGCGGTCGAAACAGAAGGCTTTTTATCACGGGAAAAGAAATCAGCCCTCGACAACTTAATCAGCAGAAAAATATTTTTTTGAAAAAATCCCTAAGCCCCGGGGTCACAATTTCATCAAAAATCTGACTTACGGCCATTCACTCAAAAATGGTGCCAAACGGTTGCAAATGCTCCCCTGAGAGGTTTGGCGGTCGAAACAGACGGCTTTTTATCACGGGAAAAGAAATCAGCCCAAGACAACTTAACCGGCAGAAAAATATCTTTTTGAAAAAATCCCTAAGCCCCGGGGTCACAATTTCATCAAAAATCTGACTTTCGGCATTTCACTCAAAAATGGTGCCAAACGGAAAAGAAATCAGCCCGCGACAACTTAATCGGCAGAAAAATATTTTTTTGAAAAAATCCCTAAGCCCCGGGGTCACAATTTCAAGAAAAATCTGACTTTCGGCCATTCACTCAAAAATGGTGCCAAACGGTTGCAAATGCTCCCCTGAGAGGTTTGGAGGTCGAAACAGAAGGCTTTTTATCACGGGAAAAGAAATCAGCCCTCGACAACTTAATCAGCAGAAAAATATTTTTTTGAAAAAATCCCTAAGCCCCGGGGTCACAATTTCATCAAAAATCTGACTTTCGGCCATTCACTCAAAAATGGTGTCAAACGGTTGCAAATGCTCCCCTGAGAGGTTTGGCGGTCGAAACAGACGGCTTTTTATCACGGGAAAAGAAATCAGCCCAAGACAACTTAACCGGCAGAAAAATATTTTTTTGAAAAAATCCCTAAGCCCCGGGGTCACAATTTCATCAAAAATCTGACTTTCGGCATTTCCCTCAAAAATGGTGCCAAACGGAAACGAAATCAGCCCTCAACAACTTAATTGGCAGAAAAATATTTTTTTGAAAAAATCCCTAAGCCCCAGGGTCACAATTTCATCAAAAATTTGACTTTCGGCCATTCACTCAAAAATGGTGCCAAGCGGTTGCAAATGCTCCCCTGAGAAGTTTGGCGGTCGAAACAGAAGGCTTTTTATCACGGGAAAAGAAATCAGCCCTCGACAACTTAACCGGCAGAAAAATATTTTTTTTGAAAAAATCCCTAAGCCCCGGGGTCACAATTTCATCAAAAATCTGACATTCGGCATTTCCCTCAAAAATGGTGCCAAACGGAAACGAAATCAGCCCTCAACAACTTAATCGGCAGAAAAATATTTTTTTGAAAAAATCCCTAAGCCCCGGGGTCACAATTTCATCAAAAATTTGACTTTCGGCCATTCACACAAAAATGGTGCCAAACGGTTGCAAATGCTCCCCTGAGAAGTTTGGCGGTCGAAACAGAAGGCTTTTTATTACGGGAAAAGAAATCAGCCCTCGACAACTTAACCGGCAGAAAAATATTTTTTTGAAAAAATCCCTAAGCCCCGGGGTCACAATTTCATCAAAAATCTGACTTTCGGCATTTCACTCAAAAATGGTGCCAAACGGAAAAGAAATCAGCCCTCGACAACTTAATCAGCAGAAAAATATTTTTTTGAAAAAAACCCTAAGCCCCGGGGTCACAATTTCAAGAAAAATCTGACTTTCGGCCATTCACACAAAAATGGTGCCAAACGGTTGCAAATGCTCCCCTGAGAGGTTTGGCGGTCGAAACAGAAGGCTTTTTATCACAGGAAAAGAAATCAGCCCTCGACAACTTAGCCGGCAGAAAAATATTTTTTTGAAAAAATCCCTAAGCCCCGGGGTCACAATTTCATCAAAAATCTGACTTTCGGCATTTCACTCAAAAATGGTGCCAAACGGAAAAGAAATCATCCCGCGACAACTTAATCGGCAGAAAAATATTTTTTTGAAAAAATCCCTAAGCCCCGGGGTCACAATTTCATCAAAAATCTGACTTTCGGCCATTCACTCAAAAATGGTGCCAAACGGTTGCAAATTCTCCCCTGAGAGGTTTGGCGGTCGAAACAGAAGGCTTTTTATCACGGGAAAAGAAATCAGCCCTCGACAACTTAGCCGGCAGAAAAATATTTTTTCAAAAAAATCCCTAAGCCCCGGAGTCACAATTTCATCAAAAATCTGACTTACGACCATTCACTCAAAAATGGTGCCAAACGGTTGCAAATGCTCCCCTGAGAGGTTTGGCGGTCGAAACAGACGGCTTTTTATCACGGGAAAAGAAATCAGCCCAAGACAACTTAACCGGCAGAAAAATATTTTTTTGAAAAAATCCCTAAGCCCCGGGGTCACAATTTCATCAAAAATCTGACTTTCGGCATTTCCCTCAAAAATGGTGCCAAACGGAAACGAAATCAGCCCTCAACAACTTAATTGGCAGAAAAATATTTTTTTGAAAAAATCCCTAAGCCCCGGGGTCACAATTTCATCAAAAATTTGACTTTCGGCCATTCACTCAAAAATGGTGCCAAACGGTTGCAAATGCTCCCCTGAGAGGTTTGGCGGTCGAAACAGACGGCTTTTTATCACGGGAAAAGAAATCAGCCCAAGACAACTTAACCGGCAGAAAAATATTTTTTTGAAAAAATCCCTAAGCCCCGGGGTCACAATTTCATCAAAAATCTGACTTTCGGCATTTCCCTCAAAAATGGTGCCAAACGGAAACGAAATCAGCCCTCAACAACTTAATCGGCAGAAAAATATTTTTTTGAAAAAATCCCTAAGCCCCGGGGTCACAATTTCAAGAAAAATCTGACTTTCGGCCATTCACTCAAAAATGGTGCCAAACGGTTGCAAATGCTCCCCTGAGAGGTTTGGCGGTCGAAACAGACGGCTTTTTATCACGGGAAAAGAAATCAGCCCAAGACAACTTAACCGGCAGAAAAATATTTTTTTGAAAAAATCCCTAAGCCCCGGGGTCACAATTTCATCAAAAATCTGACTTTCGGCATTTCCCTCAAAAATGGTGCCAAACGGAAACGAAATCAGCCCTCAACAACTTAATCGGCAGAAAAATATTTTTTTGAAAAAATCCCTAAGCCCCGGGGTCACAATTTCAAGAAAAATCTGACTTTCGGCCATTCACTCAAAAATGGTGCCAAACGGTTGCAAATGCTCCCCTGAGAGGTTTGGAGGTCGAAACAGAAGGCTTTTTATCACGGGAAAAGAAATCAGCCCTCGACAACTTAATCAGCAGAAAAATATTTTTTTGAAAAAATCCCTAAGCCCCGGGGTCACAATTTCATCAAAAATCTGACTTTCAGCATTTCACTCAAAAATGGTGCCAAACGGAAAAGAAATCAGCCCTCGACAACTTAATCAGCAGAAAAATATTTTTTTGAAAAAATCCCTAAGCCCCGGGGTCACAATTTCAAGAAAAATCTGACTTTCGGCCATTCACTCAAAAATGGTGCCAAACGGTTGCAAATGCTCCCCTGAGAGGTTTGGCGGTCGAAACAGAAGGCTTTTTATCACGGGAAAAGAAATCAGCCCTCGACAACTTAACCGGCAGAAAAATATTTTTTTGAAAAAATGCCTAAGCCCCGGGGTCACAATTTCATCAAAAATCTGACTTTCGGCATTTCACTCAAAAATGGTGCCAAACGGAAAAGAAATCAGCCCGCGACAACTTAATCGGCAGAAAAATATTTTTTTGAAAAAATCCCTAAGCCCCGGGGTCACAATTTCAAGAAAAATCTGACTTTCGGCCATTCACTCAAAAATGGTGCCAAACGGTTGCAAATGCTCCCCTGAGAGGTTTGGAGGTCGAAACAGAAGGCTTTTTATCACGGGAAAAGAAATCAGCCCTCGACAACTTAATCAGCAGAAAAATATTTTTTTGAAAAAATCCCTAAGCCCCGGGGTCACAATTTCATCAAAAATCTGACTTTCGGCCATTCACTCAAAAATGGTGCCAAACGGTTGCAAATGCTCCCCTGAGAGGTTTGGCGGTCGAAACAGACGGCTTTTTATCACGGGAAAAGAAATCAGCCCAAGACAACTTAACCGGCAGAAAAATATTTTTTTGAAAAAATCCCTAAGCCCCGGGGTCACAATTTCATCAAAAATCTGACTTTCGGCATTTCCCTCAAAAATGGTGCCAAACGGAAACGAAATCAGCCCTCAACAACTTAATTGGCAGAAAAATATTTTTTTGAAAAAATCCCTAAGCCCCAGGGTCACAATTTCATCAAAAATTTGACTTTCGGCCATTCACTCAAAAATGGTGCCAAGCGGTTGCAAATGCTCCCCTGAGAAGTTTGGCGGTCGAAACAGAAGGCTTTTTATCACGGGAAAAGAAATCAGCCCTCGACAACTTAACCGGCAGAAAAATATTTTTTTTGAAAAAATCCCTAAGCCCCGGGGTCACAATTTCATCAAAAATCTGACATTCGGCATTTCCCTCAAAAATGGTGCCAAACGGAAACGAAATCAGCCCTCAACAACTTAATCGGCAGAAAAATATTTTTTTGAAAAAATCCCTAAGCCCCGGGGTCACAATTTCATCAAAAATTTGACTTTCGGCCATTCACACAAAAATGGTGCCAAACGGTTGCAAATGCTCCCCTGAGAAGTTTGGCGGTCGAAACAGAAGGCTTTTTATTACGGGAAAAGAAATCAGCCCTCGACAACTTAACCGGCAGAAAAATATTTTTTTGAAAAAATCCCTAAGCCCCGGGGTCACAATTTCATCAAAAATCTGACTTTCGGCATTTCACTCAAAAATGGTGCCAAACGGAAAAGAAATCAGCCCTCGACAACTTAATCAGCAGAAAAATATTTTTTTGAAAAAAACCCTAAGCCCCGGGGTCACAATTTCAAGAAAAATCTGACTTTCGGCCATTCACACAAAAATGGTGCCAAACGGTTGCAAATGCTCCCCTGAGAGGTTTGGCGGTCGAAACAGAAGGCTTTTTATCACAGGAAAAGAAATCAGCCCTCGACAACTTAGCCGGCAGAAAAATATTTTTTTGAAAAAATCCCTAAGCCCCGGGGTCACAATTTCATCAAAAATCTGACTTTCGGCATTTCACTCAAAAATGGTGCCAAACGGAAAAGAAATCATCCCGCGACAACTTAATCGGCAGAAAAATATTTTTTTGAAAAAATCCCTAAGCCCCGGGGTCACAATTTCATCAAAAATCTGACTTTCGGCCATTCACTCAAAAATGGTGCCAAACGGTTGCAAATTCTCCCCTGAGAGGTTTGGCGGTCGAAACAGAAGGCTTTTTATCACGGGAAAAGAAATCAGCCCTCGACAACTTAGCCGGCAGAAAAATATTTTTTCAAAAAAATCCCTAAGCCCCGGAGTCACAATTTCATCAAAAATCTGACTTACGACCATTCACTCAAAAATGGTGCCAAACGGTTGCAAATGCTCCCCTGAGAGGTTTGGCGGTCGAAACAGACGGCTTTTTATCACGGGAAAAGAAATCAGCCCAAGACAACTTAACCGGCAGAAAAATATTTTTTTGAAAAAATCCCTAAGCCCCGGGGTCACAATTTCATCAAAAATCTGACTTTCGGCATTTCCCTCAAAAATGGTGCCAAACGGAAACGAAATCAGCCCTCAACAACTTAATTGGCAGAAAAATATTTTTTTGAAAAAATCCCTAAGCCCCGGGGTCACAATTTCATCAAAAATTTGACTTTCGGCCATTCACTCAAAAATGGTGCCAAACGGTTGCAAATGCTCCCCTGAGAGGTTTGGCGGTCGAAACAGACGGCTTTTTATCACGGGAAAAGAAATCAGCCCAAGACAACTTAACCGGCAGAAAAATATTTTTTTGAAAAAATCCCTAAGCCCCGGGGTCACAATTTCATCAAAAATCTGACTTTCGGCATTTCCCTCAAAAATGGTGCCAAACGGAAACGAAATCAGCCCTCAACAACTTAATCGGCAGAAAAATATTTTTTTGAAAAAATCCCTAAGCCCCGGGGTCACAATTTCAAGAAAAATCTGACTTTCGGCCATTCACTCAAAAATGGTGCCAAACGGTTGCAAATGCTCCCCTGAGAGGTTTGGAGGTCGAAACAGAAGGCTTTTTATCACGGGAAAAGAAATCAGCCCTCGACAACTTAATCAGCAGAAAAATATTTTTTTGAAAAAATCCCTAAGCCCCGGGGTCACAATTTCATCAAAAATCTGACTTTCAGCATTTCACTCAAAAATGGTGCCAAACGGAAAAGAAATCAGCCCTCGACAACTTAATCAGCAGAAAAATATTTTTTTGAAAAAATCCCTAAGCCCCGGGGTCACAATTTCAAGAAAAATCTGACTTTCGGCCATTCACTCAAAAATGGTGCCAAACGGTTGCAAATGCTCCCCTGAGAGGTTTGGCGGTCGAAACAGAAGGCTTTTTATCACGGGAAAAGAAATCAGCCCTCGACAACTTAACCGGCAGAAAAATATTTTTTTGAAAAAATGCCTAAGCCCCGGGGTCACAATTTCATCAAAAATCTGACTTTCGGCATTTCACTCAAAAATGGTGCCAAACGGAAAAGAAATCAGCCCGCGACAACTTAATCGGCAGAAAAATATTTTTTTGAAAAAATCCCTAAGCCCCGGGGTCACAATTTCAAGAAAAATCTGACTTTAGGCCATTCACTCAAAAATGGTGCCAAACGGTTGCAAATGCTCCCCTGAGAGGTTTGGAGGTCGAAACAGAAGGCTTTTTATCACGGGAAAAGAAATCAGCCCTCGACAACTTAATCAGCAGAAAAATATTTTTTTGAAAAAATCCCTAAGCCCCGGGGTCACAATTTCATCAAAAATCTGACTTTCGGCATTTCCCTCAAAAATGGTGCCAAACGGAAACGAAATCAGCCCTCAACAACTTAATTGGCAGAAAAATATTTTTTTGAAAAAATCCCTAAGCCCCGGGGTCACAATTTCATCAAAAATTTGACTTTCGGCCATTCACTCAAAAATGGTGCCAAACGGTTGCAAATGCTCCCCTGAGAAGTTTGGCGGTCGAAACAGAAGGCTTTTTATCACGGGAAAAGAAATCAGCCCTCGACAACTTAACCGGCAGAAAAATATTTTTTTTGAAAAAATCCCTAAGCCCCGGGGTCACAATTTCATCAAAAATCTGACTTTCGGCATTTCACTCAAAAATGGTGCCAAACGGAAAAGAAATCAGCCCTCGACAACTTAATCAGGAGAAAAATATTTTTTTGAAAAAATCCCTAAGCCCCAGGGTCACAATTTCAAGAAAAATCTGACTTTCGGCCATTCACTCAAAAATGGTGCCAAACGGTTGCAAATGCTCCCCTGAGAGGTTTGGCGGTTGAAACAGAAGGCTTTTTATCATGGGAAAAGAAATCAGCCCTCGACAACTTAGCCGGCAGAAAAATATTTTTTTGAAAAAATCCCTAAGCCCCGGGGTCACAATTTCATCAAAAATCTGACTTTCGGCATTTCACTCAAAAATGGTGCCAAACGGAAAAGAAATCAGCCCACGACAACTTAATCGGCAGAAAAATATTTTTTTGAAAAAATCCCTAAGCCCCGGGGTCACAATTTCAAGAAAAATCTGACTTTCGGCCATTCACTCAAAAATGGTGCCAAACGGTTGCAAATGCTCCCCTGAGAGGTTTGGAGGTCGAAACAGAAGGCTTTTTATCACGGGAAAAGAAATCAGCCCTCGACAACTTAATCAGCAGAAAAATATTTTTTTGAAAAAATCCCTAAGCCCCGGGGTCACAATTTCATCAAAAATCTGACTTTCGGCCATTCACTCAAAAATGGTGCCAAACGGTTGCAAATTCTCCCCTGAGAGGTTTGGCGGTCGAAACAGAAGGCTTTTTATCACGGGAAAAGAAATCAGCCCTCGACAACTTAGCCGGCAGAAAAATATTTTTTCAAAAAAATCCCTAAGCCCCGGAGTCACAATTTCATCAAAAATCTGACTTACGACCATTCACTCAAAAATGGTGCCAAACGGTTGCAAATGCTCCCCTGAGAGGTTTGGCGGTCGAAACAGACGGCTTTTTATCACGGGAAAAGAAATCAGCCCAAGACAACTTAACCGGCAGAAAAATATTTTTTTGAAAAAATCCCTAAGCCCCGGGGTCACAATTTCATCAAAAATCTGACTTTCGGCATTTCCCTCAAAAATGGTGCCAAACGGAAACGAAATCAGCCCTCAACAACTTAATTGGCAGAAAAATATTTTTTTGAAAAAATCCCTAAGCCCCGGGGTCACAATTTCATCAAAAATTTGACTTTCGGCCATTCACTCAAAAATGGTGCCAAACGGTTGCAAATGCTCCCCTGAGAGGTTTGGCGGTCGAAACAGACGGCTTTTTATCACGGGAAAAGAAATCAGCCCAAGACAACTTAACCGGCAGAAAAATATTTTTTTGAAAAAATCCCTAAGCCCCGGGGTCACAATTTCATCAAAAATCTGACTTTCGGCATTTCCCTCAAAAATGGTGCCAAACGGAAACGAAATCAGCCCTCAACAACTTAATCGGCAGAAAAATATTTTTTTGAAAAAATCCCTAAGCCCCGGGGTCACAATTTCAAGAAAAATCTGACTTTCGGCCATTCACTCAAAAATGGTGCCAAACGGTTGCAAATGCTCCCCTGAGAGGTTTGGAGGTCGAAACAGAAGGCTTTTTATCACGGGAAAAGAAATCAGCCCTCGACAACTTAATCAGCAGAAAAATATTTTTTTGAAAAAATCCCTAAGCCCCGGGGTCACAATTTCATCAAAAATCTGACTTTCAGCATTTCACTCAAAAATGGTGCCAAACGGAAAAGAAATCAGCCCTCGACAACTTAATCAGCAGAAAAATATTTTTTTGAAAAAATCCCTAAGCCCCGGGGTCACAATTTCAAGAAAAATCTGACTTTCGGCCATTCACTCAAAAATGGTGCCAAACGGTTGCAAATGCTCCCCTGAGAGGTTTGGCGGTCGAAACAGAAGGCTTTTTATCACGGGAAAAGAAATCAGCCCTCGACAACTTAACCGGCAGAAAAATATTTTTTTGAAAAAATGCCTAAGCCCCGGGGTCACAATTTCATCAAAAATCTGACTTTCGGCATTTCACTCAAAAATGGTGCCAAACGGAAAAGAAATCAGCCCGCGACAACTTAATCGGCAGAAAAATATTTTTTTGAAAAAATCCCTAAGCCCCGGGGTCACAATTTCAAGAAAAATCTGACTTTAGGCCATTCACTCAAAAATGGTGCCAAACGGTTGCAAATGCTCCCCTGAGAGGTTTGGAGGTCGAAACAGAAGGCTTTTTATCACGGGAAAAGAAATCAGCCCTCGACAACTTAATCAGCAGAAAAATATTTTTTTGAAAAAATCCCTAAGCCCCGGGGTCACAATTTCATCAAAAATCTGACTTTCGGCATTTCCCTCAAAAATGGTGCCAAACGGAAACGAAATCAGCCCTCAACAACTTAATTGGCAGAAAAATATTTTTTTGAAAAAATCCCTAAGCCCCGGGGTCACAATTTCATCAAAAATTTGACTTTCGGCCATTCACTCAAAAATGGTGCCAAACGGTTGCAAATGCTCCCCTGAGAAGTTTGGCGGTCGAAACAGAAGGCTTTTTATCACGGGAAAAGAAATCAGCCCTCGACAACTTAACCGGCAGAAAAATATTTTTTTTGAAAAAATCCCTAAGCCCCGGGGTCACAATTTCATCAAAAATCTGACTTTCGGCATTTCACTCAAAAATGGTGCCAAACGGAAAAGAAATCAGCCCTCGACAACTTAATCAGGAGAAAAATATTTTTTTGAAAAAATCCCTAAGCCCCAGGGTCACAATTTCAAGAAAAATCTGACTTTCGGCCATTCACTCAAAAATGGTGCCAAACGGTTGCAAATGCTCCCCTGAGAGGTTTGGCGGTTGAAACAGAAGGCTTTTTATCATGGGAAAAGAAATCAGCCCTCGACAACTTAGCCGGCAGAAAAATATTTTTTTGAAAAAATCCCTAAGCCCCGGGGTCACAATTTCATCAAAAATCTGACTTTCGGCATTTCACTCAAAAATGGTGCCAAACGGAAAAGAAATCAGCCCACGACAACTTAATCGGCAGAAAAATATTTTTTTGAAAAAATCCCTAAGCCCCGGGGTCACAATTTCAAGAAAAATCTGACTTTCGGCCATTCACTCAAAAATGGTGCCAAACGGTTGCAAATGCTCCCCTGAGAGGTTTGGAGGTCGAAACAGAAGGCTTTTTATCACGGGAAAAGAAATCAGCCCTCGACAACTTAATCAGCAGAAAAATATTTTTTTGAAAAAATCCCTAAGCCCCGGGGTCACAATTTCATCAAAAATCTGACTTTCGGCCATTCACTCAAAAATGGTGCCAAACGGTTGCATATGCTCCCCTGAGAGGTTTGGCGGTCGAAACAGAAGGCTTTTTATCACGGGAAAAGAAATCAGCCCTCGACAACTTAGCCGGCAGAAAAATATTTTTTCAAAAAAATCCCTAAGCCCCGGGGTCACAATTTCATCAAAAATCTGACTTACGGCCATTCACTCAAAAACGGTTGCAAATGCTCCCCTGAGAGGTTTGGCGGTCGAAACAGACGGCTTTTTATCACGGGAAAAGAAATCAGCCCAAGACAACTTAACCGGCAGAAAAATATTTTTTTGAAAAAATCCCTAAGCCCCGGGGTCACAATTTCATCAAAAATCTGACTTTCGGCATTTCACTCAAAAATGGTGCCAAACGGAAAAGAAATCAGCCCACGACAACTTAATCGGCAGAAAAATATTTTTTTGAAAAAATCCCTAAGCCCCGGGGTCACAATTTCAAGAAAAATCTGACTTTCGGCCATTCACTCAAAAATGGTGCCAAACGGTTGCAAATGCTCCCCTGAGAGGTTTGGAGGTCGAAACAGAAGGCTTTTTATCACGGGAAAAGAAATCAGCCCTCGACAACTTAATCAGCAGAAAAATATTTTTTTGAAAAAATCCCTAAGCCCCGGGGTCACAATTTCATCAAAAATCTGACTTTCGGCCATTCACTCAAAAATGGTGCCAAACGGTTGCAAATGCTCCCCTGAGAGGTTTGGCGGTCGAAACAGAAGGCTTTTTATCACGGGAAAAGAAATCAGCCCTCGACAACTTAGCCGGCAGAAAAATATTTTTTCAAAAAAATCCCTAAGCCCCGGGGTCACAATTTCATCAAAAATCTGACTTACGGCCATTCACTCAAAAACGGTTGCAAATGCTCCCCTGAGAGGTTTGGCGGTCGAAACAGACGGCTTTTTATCACGGGAAAAGAAATCAGCCCAAGACAACTTAACCGGCAGAAAAATATTTATTTGAAAAAATCCCTAAGCCCCGGGGTCACAATTTCATCAAAAATCTGACTTTCAGCATTTCCCTCAAAAATGGTGCCAAACGGAAACGAAATCAGCCCTCAACAACTTAATCGGCAGAAAAATATTTTTTTGAAAAAATCCCTAAGCCCCGGGGTCACAATTTCAAGAAAAATCTGACTTTCGGCCATTCACTCAAAAATGGTGCCAAACGGTTGCAAATGCTCCCCTGAGAGGTTTGGCGTTCGAAACAGAAGGCTTTTTATCACGGGAAAAGAAATCAGCCCTCAACAACTTAGCCGGCAGAAAAATATTTTTTCAAAAAAATCCCTAAGCCCCGAGGTCACAATTTCATCAAAAATCTGACTTACGGCCATTCACTCAAAAATGGTGCCAAACGTTTGCAAATGCTCCCCTGAGAGGTTTGGCGGTCGAAACAGACGGCTTTTTATCACGGGAAAAAAAATCAGCCCAAGACAACTTAACCGGCAGAAAAATATTTTTTTGAAAAAATCCCTAAGCCCCGGGGTGACAATTTCATCAAAAATCTGACTTTCGGCCATTCACTCAAAAATGTGCCAAACGGTTGCAAATGCTCCCCTGAGAGGTTTGGCGGTCGAAACAGAAGGCTTTTTATCACGGGAAAAGAAATCAGCCCAAGACAACTTAACCGGCAGAAAAATATTTTTTTGAAAAAATCCCTAAGCCCCGGGGTCACAATTTCATCAAAAATCTGACTTTCGGCATTTCACTCAAAAATGGTGCCAAACGGAAAAGAAATCAGCCCGCGACAACTTAATCGGCAGAAAAATATTTTTTTGAAAAAATCCCTAAGCCCCGGGGTCACAATTTCAAGAAAAATCTGACTTTCGGCCATTCACTCAAAAATGGTGCCAAACGGTTGCAAATGCTCCCCTGAGAGGTTTGGAGGTCGAAACAGAAGGCTTTTTATCACGGGAAAAGAAATCAGCCCTCGACAACTTAATCAGCAGAAAAATATTTTTTTGAAAAAATCCCTAAGCCCCGGGGTCACAATTTCATCAAAAATCTGACTTTCGGCCATTCACTCAAAAATGGTGCCAAACGGTTGCAAATGCTCCCCTGAGAGGTTTGGCGGTCGAAACAGACGGCTTTTTATCACGGGAAAAGAAATCAGCCCAAGACAACTTAACCGGCAGAAAAATATTTTTTTGAAAAAATCCCTAAGCCCCGGGGTCACAATTTCATCAAAAATCTGACTTTCGGCATTTCCCTCAAAAATGGTGCCAAACGGAAACGAAATCAGCCCTCAACAACTTAATTGGCAGAAAAATATTTTTTTGAAAAAATCCCTAAGCCCCAGGGTCACAATTTCATCAAAAATTTGACTTTCGGCCATTCACTCAAAAATGGTGCCAAGCGGTTGCAAATGCTCCCCTGAGAAGTTTGGCGGTCGAAACAGAAGGCTTTTTATCACGGGAAAAGAAATCAGCCCTCGACAACTTAACCGGCAGAAAAATATTTTTTTTGAAAAAATCCCTAAGCCCCGGGGTCACAATTTCATCAAAAATCTGACATTCGGCATTTCCCTCAAAAATGGTGCCAAACGGAAACGAAATCAGCCCTCAACAACTTAATCGGCAGAAAAATATTTTTTTGAAAAAATCCCTAAGCCCCGGGGTCACAACTTCATCAAAAATTTGACTTTCGGGCATTCACACAAAAATGGTGCCAAACGGTTGCAAATGCTCCCCTGAGAAGTTTGGCGGTCGAAACAGAAGGCTTTTTATTACGGGAAAAGAAATCAGCCCTCGACAACTTAACCGGCAGAAAAATATTTTTTTGAAAAAATCCCTAAGCCCCGGGGTCACAATTTCATCAAAAATCTGACTTTCGGCATTTCACTCAAAAATGGTGCCAAACGGAAAAGAAATCAGCCCTCGACAACTTAATCAGCAGAAAAATATTTTTTTGAAAAAATCCCTAAGCCCCGGGGTCACAATTTCAAGAAAAATCTGACTTTCGGCCATTCACACAAAAATGGTGCCAAACGGTTGCAAATGCTCCCCTGAGAGGTTTGGCGGTCGAAACAGAAGGCTTTTTATCACAGGAAAAGAAATCAGCCCTCGACAACTTAGCCGGCAGAAAAATATTTTTTTGAAAAAATCCCTAAGCCCCGGGGTCACAATTTCATCAAAAATCTGACTTTCGGCATTTCACTCAAAAATGGTGCCAAACGGAAAAGAAATCATCCCGCGACAACTTAATCGGCAGAAAAATATTTTTTTGAAAAAATCCCTAAGCCCCGGGGTCACAATTTCATCAAAAATCTGACTTTCGGCCATTCACTCAAAAATGGTGCCAAACGGTTGCAAATTCTCCCCTGAGAGGTTTGGCGGTCGAAACAGAAGGCTTTTTATCACGGGAAAAGAAATCAGCCCTCGACAACTTAGCCGGCAGAAAAATATTTTTTCAAAAAAATCCCTAAGCCCCGGGGTCACAATTTCATCAAAAATCTGACTTTCGGCATTTCCCTCAAAAATGGTGCCAAACGGAAACGAAATCAGCCCTCAACAACTTAATTGGCAGAAAAATATTTTTTTGAAAAAATCCCTAAGCCCCGGGGTCACAATTTCATCAAAAATTTGACTTTCGGCCATTCACTCAAAAATGGTGCCAAACGGTTGCAAATGCTCCCCTGAGAGGTTTGGCGGTCGAAACAGACGGCTATTTATCACGGGAAAAGAAATCAGCCCAAGACAACTTAACCGGCAGAAAAATATTTTTTTGAAAAAATCCCTAAGCCCCGGGGTCACAATTTCATCAAAAATCTGACTTTCGGCATTTCCCTCAAAAATGGTGCCAAACGGAAACGAAATCAGCCCTCAACAACTTAATCGGCAGAAAAATATTTTTTTGAAAAAATCCCTAAGCCCCGGGGTCACAATTTCAAGAAAAATCTGACTTTCGGCCATTCACTCAAAAATGGTGCCAAACGGTTGCAAATGCTCCCCTGAGAGGTTTGGAGGTCGAAACAGAAGGCTTTTTATCACGGGAAAAGAAATCAGCCCTCGACAACTTAATCAGCAGAAAAATATTTTTTTTGAAAAAATCCCTAAGCCCCGGGGTCACAATTTCATCAAAAATCTGACTTTCGGCATTTCACTCAAAAATGGTGCCAAACGGAAAAGAAATCAGCCCTCGACAACTTAATCAGCAGAAAAATATTTTTTTGAAAAAATCCCTAAGCCCCGGGGTCACAATTTCAAGAAAAATCTGACTTTCGGCCATTCACTCAAAAATGGTGCCAAACGGTTGCAAATGCTCCCCTGAGAGGTTTGGCGGTCGAAACAGAAGGCTTTTTATCATGGGAAAAGAAATCAGCCCTCGACAACTTAGCCGGCAGAAAAATATTTTTTTGAAAAAATCCCTAAGCCCCGGGGTCACAATTTCATCAAAAATCTGACTTTCGGCATTTCCCTCAAAAATGGTGCCAAACGGAAACGAAATCAGCCCTCAACAACTTAATCGGCAGAAAAATATTTTTTTGAAAAAATCCCTAAGCCCCGGGGTCACAATTTCAAGAAAAATCTGACTTTCGGCCATTCACTCAAAAATGGTGCCAAACGGTTGCAAATGCTCCCCTGAGAGGTTTGGAGGTCGAAACAGAAGGCTTTTTATCACGGGAAAAGAAATCAGCCCTCGACAACTTAATCAGCAGAAAAATATTTTTTTTGAAAAAATCCCTAAGCCCCGGGGTCACAATTTCATCAAAAATCTGACTTTCGGCATTTCACTCAAAAATGGTGCCAAACGGAAAAGAAATCAGCCCTCGACAACTTAATCAGCAGAAAAATATTTTTTTGAAAAAATCCCTAAGCCCCGGGGTCACAATTTCAAGAAAAATCTGACTTTCGGCCATTCACTCAAAAATGGTGCCAAACGGTTGCAAATGCTCCCCTGAGAGGTTTGGCGGTCGAAACAGAAGGCTTTTTATCATGGGAAAAGAAATCAGCCCTCGACAACTTAGCCGGCAGAAAAATATTTTTTTGAAAAAATCCTTAAGCCCCGGGGTCACAATTTCATCAAAAATCTGACTTTCGGCATTTCACTCAAAAATGGTGCCAAACGGAAAAGAAATCAGCCCACGACAACTTAATCGGCAGAAAAATATTTTTTTGAAAAAATCCCTAAGCCCCGGGGTCACAATTTCAAGAAAAATCTGACTTTCGGCCATTCACTCAAAAATGGTGCCAAACGGTTGCAAATGCTC
The DNA here is from genome assembly GCF_965112155.1 of Podarcis liolepis. Lineage (NCBI taxonomy): Eukaryota > Metazoa > Chordata > Lepidosauria > Squamata > Lacertidae > Podarcis > Podarcis liolepis. Next base: position 64,691,310 of record NC_139562.1, read on the forward strand.
CCCTGAGAGGTTTGGAGGTCGAAACAGAAGGCTTTTTATCACGGGAAAAGAAATCAGCCCTCGACAACTTAATCAGCAGAAAAATATTTTTTTGAAAAAATCCCTAAGCCCCGGGGTCACAATTTCATCAAAAATCTGACTTTCGGCCATTCACTCAAAAATGGTGCCAAACGGTTGCATATGCTCCCCTGAGAGGTTTGGCGGTCGAAACAGAAGGCTTTTTATCACGGGAAAAGAAATCAGCCCTCGACAACTTAGCCGGCAGAAAAATATTTTTTCAAAAAAATCCCTAAGCCCCGGGGTCACAATTTCATCAAAAATCTGACTTACGGCCATTCACTCAAAAACGGTTGCAAATGCTCCCCTGAGAGGTTTGGCGGTCGAAACAGACGGCTTTTTATCACGGGAAAAGAAATCAGCCCAAGACAACATAACAGGCAGAAAAATATTTTTTTGAAAAAATCCCTAAGCCCCGGGGTCACAATTTCATCAAAAATCTGACTTTCGGCATTTCACTCAAAAATGGTGCCAAACGGAAAAGAAATCAGCCCACGACAACTTAATCGGCAGAAAAATATTTTTTTGAAAAAATCCCTAAGCCCCGGGGTCACAATTTCAAGAAAAATCTGACTTTCGGCCATTCACTCAAAAATGGTGCCAAACGGTTGCAAATGCTCCCCTGAGAGGTTTGGAGGTCGAAACAGAAGGCTTTTTATCACGGGAAAAGAAATCAGCCCTCGACAACTTAATCAGCAGAAAAATATTTTTTTGAAAAAATCCCTAAGCCCCGGGGTCACAATTTCATCAAAAATCTGACTTTCGGCATTTCCCTCAAAAATGGTGCCAAACGGAAACGAAATCAGCCCTCAACAACTTAATCGGCAGAAAAATATTTTTTTGAAAAAATCCGTAAGCCCCGGGGTCACAATTTCATCAAAAATTTGACTTTCGGCCATTCACTCAAAAATGGTGCCAAACGGTTGCAAATGCTCCCCTGAGAAGTTTGGCGGTCGAAACAGAAGGCTTTTTATCACGGGAAAAGAAATCAGCCCTCGACAACTTAGCCGGCAGAAAAATATTTTTTCAAAAAAATCCCTAAGCCCCGGGGTCACAATTTCATCAAAAATCTGACTTACGGCCATTCACTCAAAAATGGTGCCAAACGGTTGCAAATGCTCCCCTGAGAGGTTTGGCGGTCGAAACAGACGGCTTTTTATCACGGGAAAAGAAATCAGCCCAAGACAACTTAACCGGCAGAAAAATATTTTTTTGAAAAAATCCCTAAGCCCCGGGGTCACAATTTCATCAAAAATCTGACTTTCGGCCATTCACTCAAAAATGGTGCCAAACGGTTGCAAATGCTCCCCTGAGAGGTTTGGCGGTCGAAACAGAAGGCTTTTTATCACGGGAAAAGAAATCAGCCCTCGACAACTTAACCGGCAGAAAAATATTTTTTCGAAAAAATCCCTAAGCCCCGGGGTCACAATTTCATCAAAAATCTGACTTTCGGCCATTCACTCAAAAATGGTGCCAAACGGTTGCAAATGCTCCCCTGAGAGGTTTGGCGGTCGAAACAGACGGCTTTTTATCACGGGAAAAGAAATCAGCCCAAGACAACTTAACCGGCAGAAAAATATTTTTTTAAAAAAATCCCTAAGCCCCGGGGTCACAATTTCATCAAAAATCTGACTTTCGGCATTTCACTCAAAAATGGTGCCAAACGGAAAAGTAATCAGCCCTCGACAACTTAATCGGCAGAAAAATATTTTTTTGAAAAAATCCGTAAGCCCCGGGGTCACAATTTCAAGAAAAATCTGACTTTAGGCCATTCACTCAAAAATGGTGCCAAACGGTTGCAAATGCTCCCCTGAGAGGTTTGGTGGTCGAAACAGAAGGCTTTTTATCACGGGAAAAGAAATCAGCCCTCGACAACTTAACCGGCAGAAAAATATTTTTTTGAAAAAATCCCTAAGCCCCGGGGTCACAATTTCATCAAAAATCTGACTTTCGGCATTTCACTCAAAAATGGTGCCAAACGGAAAACAAATCAGCCCTCGACAACTTAATCAGCAGAAAAATATTTTTTTGAAAAAATCCCTAAGCCCCGGGGTCACAATTTCAAGAAAAAATTGACTTTCGGCCATTCACTCAAAAATGGTGCCAAACGGTTGCAAATGCTCCCCAGAGAGGGTTGGCGGTCGAAACAGAAGGCTTTTTATCACGGGAAAAGAAATCAGCCCTCGACAACTTAGCCGGCAGAAAAATATTTTTTCAAAAAAATCCCTAAGCCCCGGGGTCACAATTTCATCAAAAATCTGACTTACGGCCATTCACTCAAAAATGGTGCCAAACGGTTGCAAATGCTCCCCTGAGAGGTTTGGCGGTCGAAACAGACGGCTTTTTATCACGGGAAAAGAAATCAGCCCAAGACAACTTAACCGGCAGAAAAATATTTTTTTGAAAAAATCCCTAAGCCCCGGGGTCACAATTTCATCAAAAATCTGACTTTCGGCATTTCCCTCAAAAATGGTGCCAAACGGAAACGAAATCAGCCCTCAACAACTTAATCGGCAGAAAAATATTTTTTTGAAAAAATCCGTAAGCCCCGGGGTCACAATTTCATCAAAAATTTGACTTTCGGCCATTCACTCAAAAATGGTGCCAAACGGTTGCAAATGCTCCCCTGAGAAGTTTGGCGGTCGAAACAGAAGGCTTTTTATCACGGGAAAAGAAATCAGCCCTCGACAACTTAGCCGGCAGAAAAATATTTTTTCGAAAAAATCCCTAAGCCCCGGGGTCACAATTTCATCAAAAATCTGACTTACGGCCATTCACTCAAAAATGGTGCCAAACGGTTGCAAATGCTCCCCTGAGAGGTTTGGCGGTCGAAACAGACGGCTTTTTATCACGGGAAAAGAAATCAGCCCAAGACAACTTAACCGGCAGAAAAATATTTTTTTGAAAAAATCCCTAATCCCCGGGGTCACAATTTCATCAAAAATCTGACTTTCGGCCATTCACTCAAAAATGGTGCCAAACGGTTGCAAATGCTCCCCTGAGAGGTTTGGCGGTCGAAACAGAAGGCTTTTTATCACGGGAAAAGAAATCAGCCCTCGACAACTTAACCGGCAGAAAAATATTTTTTCGAAAAAATCCCTAAGCCCCGGGGTCACAATTTCATCAAAAATCTGACTTTCGGCCATTCACTCAAAAATGGTGCCAAACGGTTGCAAATGCTCCCCTGAGAGGTTTGGCGGTCGAAACAGAAGGCTTTTTATCACGGGAAAAGAAATCAGCCCAAGACAACTTAACCGGCAGAAAAATATTTTTTTGAAAAAATCCCTAAGCCCCGGGGTCACAATTTCATCAAAAATCTGACTTTCGGCCATTCACTCAAAAATGGTGCCAAACGGAAAAGAAATCAGCCCTCGACAACTTAACCGGCAGAAAAATATTTTTTTGAAAAAATCTCTGAGCCCCGGGATCAAAATTTCAAGAAAAATCTGACTTTCGGCCATTCACTCAAAAATGGTGCCAAACGGTTGCAAATGCTCCCCTGAGAGGTTTGGTGGTCGAAACAGAAGGCTTTTTATCACGGGAAAAGAAATCAGCCCTCGACAACTTAACCGGCAGAAAAATATTTTTTTGAAAAAATCCCTAAGCCCCGGGGTCACAATTTCATCAAAAATCTGACTTTCGGCATTTCACTCAAAAATGGTGCCAAACGGAAAACAAATCAGCCCTCGACAACTTAATCAGCAGAAAAATATTTTTTTGAAAAAATCCCTAAGCCCCGGGGTCACAATTTCAAGAAAAAATTGACTTTCGGCCATTCACTCAAAAATGGTGCCAAACGGTTGCAAATGCTCCCCAGAGAGGGTTGGCGGTCGAAACAGAAGGCTTTTTATCACGGGAAAAGAAATCAGCCCTCGACAACTTAGCCGGCAGAAAAATATTTTTTCAAAAAAATCCCTAAGCCCCGGGGTCACAATTTCATCAAAAATCTGACTTACGGCCATTCACTCAAAAATGGTGCCAAACGGTTGCAAATGCTCCCCTGAGAGGTTTGGCGGTTGAAACAGACGGCTTTTTATCACGGGAAAAGAAATCAGCCCAAGACAACTTAACCGGCAGAAAAATATTTTTTTGAAAAAATCCCTAAGCCCCGGGGTCACAATTTCATCAAAAATCTGACTTTCGGCATTTCCCTCAAAAATGGTGCCAAACGGAAACGAAATCAGCCCTCAACAACTTAATCGGCAGAAAAATATTTTTTTGAAAAAATCCCTAAGCCCCGGGGTCACAATTTCATCAAAAATTTGACTTTCGGCCATTCACTCAAAAATGGTGCCAAACGGTTGCAAATGCTCCCCTGAGAAGTTTGGCGGTCGAAACAGAAGGCTTTTTATCACGGGAAAAGAAATCAGCCCTCGACAACTTAGCCGGCAGAAAAATATTTTTTCAAAAAAATCCCTAAGCCCCGGGGTCACAATTTCATGAAAAATCTGACTTACGGCCATTCACTCAAAAATGGTGCCAAACGGTTGCAAATGCTCCCCTGAGAGGTTTGGCGGTCGAAACAGACGGCTTTTTATCACGGGAAAAGAAATCAGCCCAAGACAACTTAACCGGCAGAAAAATATTTTTTTGAAAAAATCCCTAAGCCCCGGGGTCACAATTTCATCAAAAATCTGACTTTCGGCCATTCACTCAAAAATGGTGCCAAACGGTTGCAAATGCTCCCCTGAGAGGTTTGGCGGTCGAAACAGAAGGCTTTTTATCACGGGAAAAGAAATCAGCCCTCGACAACTTAACCGGCAGAAAAATATTTTTTCGAAAAAATCCCTAAGCCCCGGGGTCACAATTTCATCAAAAATCTGACTTTCGGCCATTCACTCAAAAATGGTGCCAAACGGTTGCAAATGCTCCCCTGAGAGGTTTGGCGGTCGAAACAGAAGGCTTTTTATCACGGGAAAAGAAATCAGCCCAAGACAACTTAACCGGCAGAAAAATATTTTTTTGAAAAAATCCCTAAGCCCCGGGGTCACAATTTCATCAAAAATCTGACTTTCGGCCATTCACTCAAAAATGGTGCCAAACGGAAAAGAAATCAGCCCTCGACAACTTAACCGGCAGAAAAATATTTTTTTGAAAAAATCCCTGAGCCCCGGGATCAAAATTTCAAGAAAAATCTGACTTTCGGCCATTCACTCAAAAATGGTGCCAAACGGTTGCACATGCTCCCCTGAGAGGTTTGGCGGTCGAAACAGAAGGCTTTTTATCACGGGAAAAGAAATCAGCCCAAGACAACTTAACCGGCAAAAATATATTTTTTTGAAAAAATCCCTAAGCCCCGGGGTCACAATTTCAAGAAAAATCTGACTTTTGGCATTTCACTCAAAAATGGTGCCAAACGGAAAAGAAATCAGCCCAAGACAACTTAATCGGCAGAAAAATATTTTTTTGAAAAAATCCCTTAAGCCCCGGGGTCACAATTTCAAGAAAAATCTGACTTTCAGCAATTCACTCAAAAATGGTGCCAAACGGTTGCAAATGCTCCCCTGAGAGGTTTGGCGGTCGAAACAGACGGCTTTTTATCACGGGAAAAGAAATCAGCCCAAGACAACTTAACCAGCAGAAAAATATTTTTTTGAAAAAATCCCTAAGCCCCGGGGTCAAAATTCCATCAAAAATCTGACTTTCGGCATTTCCCTCAAAAATGGTGCCAAACGGAAACGAAATCAGCCCTCGACAACTTAATCGGCAGAAAAATATTTTTTTGAAAAAATCCCTAAGCCCCGGGGTCACAATTTCATCAAAAATTTGACTTTCGGCCATTCACTCAAAAGTGGTGCCAAACGGTTGCAAATGCTCCCCTGAGAAGTTTGGCGGTCGAAACAGAAGGCTTTTTATCACGGGAAAAGAAATCAGCCCTCGACAACTTAACCGGCAGAAAAATATTTTTTTGAAAAAATCCCTAAGCCCCGGGGTCAAAATTTCAAGAAAAATCTGACTTTCGGCCATTCACTCAAAAATGGTGCCAAACGGTTGCACATGCTCCCCTGAGAGGTTTGGCGGTCGAAACAGAAGGCTTTTTATCACGGGAAAAGAAATCAGCCCAAGACAACTTAACTGGCAGAAATATATTTTTTTGAAAAAATCCCTAAGCCCCGGGGTCACAATTTCATCAAAAATCTGACTTTCGGCCATTCACTCAAAAATGGTGCCAAACGGAAAAGAAATCAGCCCTCGACAACTTAACCGGCAGAAAAATATTTTTTTGAAAAAATCCCTGAGCCCCGGGGTCAAAATTTCAAGAAAAATCTGACTTTCGGCCATTCACTCAAAAATGGTGCCAAACGGTTGCAAATGCTCCCCTGAGAGGTTTGGCGGTCGAAACAGAAGGCTTTTTATCACGGGAAAAGAAATCAGCCCTCGACAACTTAACCGGCAGAAAAATATTTTTTCGAAAAAATCCCTAAGCCCCGGGGTCACAATTTCATCAAAAATCTGACTTTCGGCCATTCACTCAAAAATGGTGCCAAACGGTTGCAAATGCTCCCCTGAGAGGTTTGGCGGTCGAAACAGAAGGCTTTTTATCACGGGAAAAGAAATCAGCCCAAGACAACTTAACCGGCAGAAAAATATTTTTTTGAAAAAATCCCTAAGCCCCGGGGTCACAATTTCATCAAAAATCTGACTTTCGGCCATTCACTCAAAAATGGTGCCAAACGGAAAAGAAATCAGCCCTCGACAACTTAACCGGCAGAAAAATATTTTTTTGAAAAAATCCCTGAGCCCCGGGATCAAAATTTCAAGAAAAATCTGACTTTCGGCCATTCACTCAAAAATGGTGCCAAACGGTTGCACATGCTCCCCTGAGAGGTTTGGCGGTCGAAACAGAAGGCTTTTTATCACGGGAAAAGAAATCAGCCCAAGACAACTTAACCGGCAAAAATATATTTTTTTGAAAAAATCCCTAAGCCCCGGGGTCACAATTTCAAGAAAAATCTGACTTTTGGCATTTCACTCAAAAATGGTGCCAAACGGAAAAGAAATCAGCCCAAGACAACTTAATCGGCAGAAAAATATTTTTTTGAAAAAATCCCTTAAGCCCCGGGGTCACAATTTCAAGAAAAATCTGACTTTCAGCAATTCACTCAAAAATGGTGCCAAACGGTTGCAAATGCTCCCCTGAGAGGTTTGGCGGTCGAAACAGACGGCTTTTTATCACGGGAAAAGAAATCAGCCCAAGACAACTTAACCAGCAGAAAAATATTTTTTTGAAAAAATCCCTAAGCCCCGGGGTCACAATTTCATCAAAAATCTGACTTTCGGCATTTCCCTCAAAAATGGTGCCAAACGGAAACGAAATCAGCCCTCGACAACTTAATCGGCAGAAAAATATTTTTTTGAAAAAAATCCTAAGCCCCGGGGTCACAATTTCATCAAAAATTTGACTTTCGGCCATTCACTCAAAAGTGGTGCCAAACGGTTGCAAATGCTCCCCTGAGAAGTTTGGCGGTCGAAACAGAAGGCTTTTTATCACGGGAAAAGAAATCAGCCCTCGACAACTTAACCGGCAGAAAAATATTTTTTTGAAAAAATCCCTAAGCCCCGGGGTCAAAATTTCAAGAAAAATCTGACTTTCGGCCATTCACTCAAAAATGGTGCCAAACGGTTGCACATGCTCCCCTGAGAGGTTTGGCGGTCGAAACAGAAGGCTTTTTATCACGGGAAAAGAAATCAGCCCAAGACAACTTAACTGGCAGAAATATATTTTTTTGAAAAAATCCCTAAGCCCCGGGGTCACAATTTCATCAAAAATCTGACTTTCGGCCATTCATTCAAAAATGGTGCCAAACGGAAAAGAAATCAGCCCTCGACAACTTAACCGGCAGAAAAATATTTTTTTGAAAAAATCCCTGAGCCCCGGGGTCAAAATTTCAAGAAAAATCTGACTTTCGGCCATTCACTCAAAAATGGTGCCAAACGGTTGCACATGCTCCCCTGAGAGGTTTGGCGGTCGAAACAGAAGGCTTTTTATCACGGGAAAAGAAATCAGCCCAAGACAACTTACTCGGCAGAAAAATATTTTTTTGAAAAAATCCCTAAGCCCCGGGGTCACAATTTCATCAAAAATCTGACTTTCGGCAATTCACTCAAAAATGGTGCCAAACGGTTGCAAATGCTCCCCTGAGAGGGTTGGCGGTCGAAACAGAAGGCTTTTTATCACGGGAAAAGATATCAGCCCAAGACAACTTAATTGGCAGAAATATATTTTTTTGAAAAAATCCCTAAGCCCCGGGGTCACAATTTCATCAAAAATCTGACTTTCGGCCATTCACTAAAAATGGTGCCAAACGGTTGCAAATGCTCGCCTGAGAGGTTTGGCGGTCGAAACAGAAGGCTTTTTATCACGGGAAAAGTAATCAGCCCAAGACAACTTAACCGGCAGAAAAATATTTTTTTGAAAAAATCCCTAAGCCCCGGGGTCACAATTTCATCAAAAATCTGACTTTCGGCATTTCCCTCAAAAATGGTGCCAAACGGAAACGAAATCAGCCCTCGACAACTTAATCGGCAGAAAAATATTTTTTTGAAAAAATCCCTAAGCCCCGGGGTCACAATTTCAAGAAAAATCTGACTTTCGGCCATTCACTCAAAAATGGTGCCAAACGGTTGCAAATGCTCCCCTGAGAGGTTTGGCGGTCGAAACAGAAGGCTTTTTATCACGGGAAAAGAAATCAGCCCTCGACAACTTAGCCGGCAGAAAATTTTTTTTTCAAAAAAACCCCTAAGCCCCGGGGTCACAATTTCATCAAAAATCTGACTTACGGCCATTCACTCAAAAATGGTGCCAAACGGTTGCAAATGCTCCCCTGAGAGGTTTGGCGGACGAAACAGACGGCTTTTTATCACGGGAAAAGAAATCAGCCCAAGACAACTTAACCGGCAGAAAAATATTTTTTTGAAAAAATCCCTAAGCCCCGGGGTCACAATTTCATCAAAAATCTGACTTTCGGCCATTCACTCAAAAATGGTGCCAAACGGTTGCAAATGCTCCCCTGAGAGGTTTGGCGGTCGAAACAGAAGGCTTTTTATCACGGGAAAAGAAATCAGCCCTCGACAACTTAACCGGCAGAAAAAATTTTTTTTGAAAAAATCCGTAAGCCCCCGGGTCACAATTTCATCAAAAATCTGACTTTCGGCCATTCACTCAAAAATGGTGCCAAACGGTTGCAAATGCTCCCCTGAGAGGTTTGGCGGTCGAAACAAAAGGCTTTTTATCACGGGAAAAGAAATCAGCCCTCGACAACATAATTGGCAGAAAAATATTTTTTTGAAAAAATCCCTAAGCCCCGGGGTCACAATTTCATCAGAAATCTGACTTTCGGCATTTCACTCAAAAATGGTGCCAAACGGAAAAGAAAACAGCCCTCGACAACTTAATCGGCAGAAAAATATTTTTTTGAAAAAATCCCTAAGCCCCGGGGTCACAATTTCATCAAAAATCTGACTTTCGGCATTTCACTCAAAAATGGTGCCAAACGGAAAAGAAATCAGCCCAAGACAACTTAAACGGCAGAAAAATATTTTTTTGAAAAAATCCCTAAGCCCCGGGGTCACAATTTCATCAAAAATCTGACTTTCGGCCATTCATTCAAAAATGGTGCCAAACGGTTGCAAATGCTCCCCTGAGAGGTTTGGCGGTCGAAACAGAAGGCTTTTTATCACGGGAAAAGAAATCAGCCCTCGACAACTTAACCGGCAGAAAAATATTTTTTTGAAAAAATCCCTAAGCCCCGGGGTCACAATTTCAAGAAAAATCTGACTTTCGGCAATTCACTCAAAAATGGTGCCAAACGGTTGCAAATGCTCCCCTGAGAGGTTTGGCGGTCGAAACAGACGGCTTTTTATCACGGGAAAAGAAATCAGCCCAAGACAACTTAACCGGCAGAAAAATATTTTTTTGAAAAAATCCCTAAGCCCCGGGGTCACAATTTCATCAAAAATCTGACTTTCGGCATTTCACTCAAAAATGGTGCCAAACGGAAAAGTAATCAGCCGTCGACAACTTAATCGGCAGAAAAATATTTTTTTGAAAAAATCCGTAAGCCCCGGGGTAACAATTTCAAGAAAAATCTGACTTTAGGCCATTCACTCAAAAATGGTGCCAAACGGTTGCAAATGCTCCCCTGAGAGGTTTGCTGGTCGAAACAGAAGGCTTTTTATCACGGGAAAAGAAATCAGCCCTCGACAACTTAACCGGCAGAAAAATATTTTTTTGAAAAAATCCCTAAGCCCCGGGGTCACAATTTCATCAAAAATCTGACTTTCGGCATTTCACTCAAAAATGGTGCCAAACGGAAAAGAAATCAGCCCTCGACAACTTAATCAGCAGAAAAATATTTTTTTGAAAAAATCCTTAAGCCCCGGGGTCACAATTTCAAGAAAAATTTGACTTTCGGCCATTCACTCAAAAATGGTGCCAAACGGAAAAGAAATCAGCCCTCGACAACTTAATCAGCAGAAAAATATTTTTTTGAAAAAATCCTTAAGCCCCGGGGTCACAATTTCATCAAAAATCTGACTTACGGCCATTCACTCAAAAATGGTGCCAAACGGTTGCAAATGCTCCCCTGAGAGGTTTGGCGGTCGAAACAGACGGCTTTTTATCACGGGAAAAGAAATCAGCCCAAGACAACTTAACCGGCAGAAAAATATTTTTTTGAAAAAATCCCTAAGCCCCGGGGTCACAATTTCATCAAAAATCTGACTTTCGGCCATTCACTCAAAAATGGTGCCAAACGGTTGCAAATGCTCCCCTGAGAGGTTTGGCGGTCGAAACAGAAGGCTTTTTATCACGGGAAAAGAAATCAGCCCTCGACAACTTAACCGGCAGAAAAATATTTTTTTGAAAAAATCCCTAAGCCCCGGGGTCACAATTTCATCAAAAATCTGACTTTCGGCCATTCACTCAAAAATGGTGCCAAACGGTTGCAAATGCTCCCCTGAGAGGTTTGGCGGTCGAAACAGAAGGCTTTTTATCACGGGAAAAGAAATCAGCCCTCGACAACTTAATCAGCAGAAAAATATTTTTTTGAAAAAATCCCTAAGCCCCGGGGTCACAATTTCAAGAAAAAATTGGACTTTCGGCCATTCACTCAAAAATGGTGCCAAACGGTTGCAAATGCTCCCCTGAGAGGTTTGGCGGTCGAAACAGAAGGCTTTTTATCACGGGAAAAGAAATCAGCCCTCGACAACTTAGCCGGCAGAAAAATATTTTTTCAAAAAAATCCCTAAGCCCCGGGGTCACAATTTCATCAAAAATCTGACTTACGGCCATTCACTCAAAAATGGTGCCAAACGGTTGCAAATGCTCCCCTGAGAGGTTTGGCGGTCGAAACAGACGGCTTTTTATCACGGGAAAAGAAATCAGCCCAAGACAACTTAACCGGCAGAAAAATATTTTTTTGAAAAAATCCCTAAGCCCCGGGGTCACAATTTCATCAAAAATCTGACTTTCGGCCATTCACTCAAAAATGGTGCCAAACGGTTGCAAATGCTCCCCTGAGAGGTTTGGCGGTCGAAACAAAAGGCTTTTTATCACGGGAAAAGAAATCAGCCCTCGACAACTTAACCGGCAGAAAAATATTTTTTTGAAAAAATACCTAAGCCCCGGGGTCACAATTTCATCAAAAATCTGACTTTCGGCCATTCAATCAAAAATGGTGCCAAACGGAAAAGAAATCAGCCCTCGACAACTTAACCGGCAGAAAAATATTTTTTTGAAAAAATCCCTGAGCCCCGGGGTCAAAATTTCAAGAAAAATCTGACTTTCGGCCATTCACTCAAAAATGGTGCCAAACGGTTGCACATGCTCCCCTGAGAGGTTTGGCGGTCGAAACAGAAGGCTTTTTATCACGGGAAAAGAAATCAGCCCAAGACAACTTAACCGGCAAAAATATATTTTTTTGAAAAAATCCCTAAGCCCCGGGGTCACAATTTCAAGAAAAATCTGACTTTTGGCATTTCACTCAAAAATGGTGCCAAACGGAAAACAAATCAGCCCAAGACAACTTAATCGGCAGAAAAATATTTTTTTGAAAAAATCCCTTAAGCCCCGGGGTCACAATTTCAAGAAAAATCTGACTTTCGGCAATTCACTCAAAAATGGTGCCAAACGGTTGCAAATGCTCCCCTGAGAGGTTTGGCGGTCGAAACAGACGGCTTTTTATCACGGGAAAAGAAATCAGCCCAAGACAACTTAACTGGCAGAAAAATATTTTTTTGAAAAAATCCCTAAGCCCCGGGGTCACAATTTCATCAAAAATTTGACTTTCGGCCATTCACTCAAAAGTGGTGCCAAACGGTTGCAAATGCTCCCCTGAGAAGTTTGGCGGTCGAAACAGAAGGCTTTTTATCACGGGAAAAGAAATCAGCCCTCGACAATTTAACCGGCAGAAAAATATTTTTTTGAAAAAATCCCTAAGCCCCGGGGTCACAATTTCATCAAAAATCTGACTTTCGGCATTTCACTCAAAAATGGTGCCGAACGGAAAAGAAATCAGCCCTCGACAACTTAATCAGCAGAAAAATATTTTTTTGAAAAAATCCCTAAGCCCCGGGGTCACAATTTCAAGAAAAATCTGACTTTCGGCCATTCACTCAAAAATGGTGCCAAACAGTTGCAAATGCTCCCCTGAGAGGTTTGGCAGTCGAAACAGAAGGCTTTTTATCACGGGAAAAGAAATCAGCCCTCGACAACTTAGCCGGCAGAAAAATATTTTTTCAAAAAAATCCCTAAGCCCCGGGGTCACAGTTTCATCAAAAATCTGACTTTCGGCCATTCACTCAAAAATGGTGCCAAACGGTTGCAAATGCTCCCCTGAGAGGTTTGGCGGTCGAAACAGACGGCTTTTTATCACGGGAAAAGAAATCAGCCCAAGACAACTTAACCGGCAGAAAAATATTTTTTTGAAAAAATCCCTAAGCCCCGGGGTCACAATTTCATCAAAAATCTGACTTTCGGCCATTCACTCAAAAAAGGTGCCAAACGGTTGCAAATGCTCCCCTGAGAGGTTTGGCGGTCGAAACAGACGGCTTTTTATCACGGGAAAAGAAATCAGCCCAAGACAACTTAACCGGCAGAAAAATATTTTTTTGAAAAAATCCCTAAGCCCCGGGGTCACAATTTCATCAAAAATCTGACTTTCGGCCATTCACTCAAAAATGGTGCCAAACGGTTGCAAATGCTCCCCTGAGAGGTTTGGCGGTCGAAACAGAAGGCTTTTTATCACGGGAAAAGAAATCAGCCCTCGACAACTTAACCGGCAGAAAAAATTTTTTTTGAAAAAATCCCTAAGCCCCGGGGTCACAATTTCATCAAAAATCTGACTTTCGGCATTTCACTCAAAAATGGTGCCACACGGAAAAGAAATCAGCCCTCGACAACTTAATCAGCAGAAAAATATTTTTTTGAAAAAATCCCTAAGCCCCGGGGTCACAATTTCAACAAAAATCTGACTTTCGGCCATTCACTCAAAAATGGTGCCAAACGGTTGCAAATGCTCCCCTGAGAGGTTTGGCAGTCGAAACAGAAGGCTTTTTATCACGGGAAAAGAAATCAGCCCTCGACAACTTAGCCGGCAGAAAAATATTTTTTCAAAAAAATCCCTAAGCCCCGGGGTCACAATTTCATCAAAAATCTGACTTACGGCCATTCACTCAAAAATGGTGCCAAACGGTTGCAAATGCTCCCCTGAGAGGTTTGGCGGTCGAAACAGACGGCTTTTTATCACGGGAAAATAAATCAGCCCAAGACAACTTAACCGGCAGAAAAATATTTTTTTGAAAAAATCCCTAAGCCCCGGGGTCACAATTTCATCAAAAATCTGACTTTCGGCCATTCACTCAAAAATGGTGCCAAACGGTTGCAAATGCTCCCCTGAGAGGTTTTGCGGTCGAAACAGACGGCTTTTTATCACGGGAAAAGAAATCAGCCCAAGACAACTTAACCGGCAGAAAAATATTTTTTTGAAAAAATCCCTAAGCCCCGGGGTCACAATTTCATCAAAAATCTGACTTTCGGCCATTCACTCAAAAATGGTGCCAAACGGTTGCAAATGCTCCCCTGAGAGGTTTGGCGGTCGAAACAGAAGGCTTTTTATCACGGGAAAAGAAATCAGCCCTCGACAACTTAACCGGCAGAAAAATATTTTTTTGAAAAAATCCCTAAGCCCCGGGGTCACAATTTCATCAAAAATCTGACTTTCGGCCATTCACTCAAAAATGGTGCCAAACGGTTGCAAATGCTCCCCTGAGAGGTTTGGCGGTCGAAACAGAAGGCTTTTTATCACGGGAAAAGAAATCAGCCCTCGACAACTTAACCGGCAGAAAAATATTTTTTTGAAAAAACCCCTAAGCCCCGGGGTCACAATTTCATCAAAAATCTGATTTTCGGCCATTCACTCAAAAATGGTGCCAAACGGTTGCAAATGCTCCCCTGAGAGGTTTGGCGGTCGAAACAAAAGGCTTTTTATCACGGGAAAAGAAATCAGCCCTCGACAACATAATTGGCAGAAAAATATTTTTTTGAAAAAATCCCTAAGCCCCGGGGTCACAATTTCATCAGAAATCTGACTTTCGGCATTTCACTCAAAAATGGTGCCAAACGGAAAAGAAATCAGCCCAAGACAACTTAAACGGCAGAAAAATATTTTTTTGAAAAAATCCCTTAAGCCCCGGGGTCACAATTTCAAGAAAAATCTGACTTTCGGCAATTCACTCAAAAATGGTGCCAAACGGTTGCAAATGCTCCCCTGAGAGGTTTGGCGGTCGAAACAGACGGCTTTTTATCACGGGAAAAGAAATCAGCCCAAGACAACTTAACCGGCAGAAAAATATTTTTTTGAAAAAATCCGTAAGCCCCGGGGTCACAATTTCAAGAAAAATCTGACTTTAGGCCATTCACTCAAAAATGGTGCCAAACGGTTGCAAATGCTCCCCTGAGAGGTTTGGTGGTCGAAACAGAAGGCTTTTTATCACGGGAAAAGAAATCAGCCCTCGACAACTTAACCGGCAGAAAAATATTTTTTTGAAAAAATCCCTAAGCCCCGGGGTCACAATTTCATCAAAAATCTGACTTTCGGCATTTCACTCAAAAATGGTGCCAAACGGAAAAGAAATCAGCCCTCGACAACTTAATCAGCAGAAAAATATTTTTTCGAAAAAATCCCTAAGCCCCGGGGTCACAATTTCATCAAAAATCTGACTTACGGCCATTCACTCAAAAATGGTGCCAAACGGTTGCAAATGCTCCCCTGAGAGGTTTGGCGGTCGAAACAGACGGCTTTTTATCACGGGAAAAGAAATCAGCCCAAGACAACTTAACCGGCAGAAAAATATTTTTTTGAAAAAATCCCTAAGCCCCAGGGTCACAATTTCATCAAAAATCTGACTTTCGGCCATTCACTCAAAAATGGTGCCAAACGGTTGCAAATGCTCCCCTGAGAGGTTTGGCGGTCGAAACAGACGGCTTTTTATCACGGGAAAAGAAATCAGCCCAAGACAACTTAACCGGCAGAAAAATATTTTTTTGAAAAAATCCCTAAGCCCCGGGGTCACAATTTCATCAAAAATCTGACTTTCGGCCATTCACTCAAAAATGGTGCCAAACGGTTGCAAATGCTCCCCTGAGAGGTTTGGCGGTCGAAACAGAAGGCTTTTTATCACGGGAAAAGAAATCAGCCCTCGACAACTTAACCGGCAGAAAAATATTTTTTTGAAAAAATCCCTAAGCCCCGGGGTCACAATTTCATCAAAAATCTGACTTTCGGCATTTCACTCAAAAATGGTGCCACACGGAAAAGAAATCAGCCCTCGACAACTTAATCAGCAGAAAAATATTTTTTTGAAAAAATCCCTAAGCCCCGGGGTCACAATTTCAAGAAAAATCTGACTTTCGGCCATTCACTCAAAAATGGTGCCAAACGGTTGCAAATGCTCCCCTGAGAGGTTTGGCAGTCGAAACAGAAGGCTTTTTATCACGGGAAAAGAAATCAGCCCTCGACAACTTAGCCGGCAGAAAAATATTTTTTCAAAAAAATCCCTAAGCCCCGGGGTCACAATTTCATCAAAAATCTGACTTTCGGCATTCACTCAAAAATGGTGCCAAACGGATGCAAATGCTCCCCTGAGAGGTTTGGCGGTCGAAACAGACGGCTTTTTATCACGGGAAAAGAAATCAGCCCAAGACAACTTAACCGGCAGAAAAATATTTTTTTGAAAAAATCCCTAAGCCCCGGGGTCACAATTTCATCAAAAATCTGACTTTCGGCCATTCACTCAAAAATGGTGCCAAACGGTTGCAAATGCTCCCCTGAGAGGTTTGGCGGTCGAAACAGAAGGCTTTTTATCACGGGAAAAGAAATCAGCCCTCGACAACTTAACCGGCAGAAAAATATTTTTTTGAAAAAATCCCTAAGCCCCGGGGTCACAATTTCATCAAAAATCTGACTTTCGGCCATTCACTCAAAAATGGTGCCAAACGGTTGCAAATGCTCCCCTGAGAGGTTTGGCGGTCGAAACAAAAGGCTTTTTATCACGGGAAAAGAAATCAGCCCTCGACAACATAATTGGCAGAAAAATATTTTTTTGAAAAAATCCCTAAGCCCCGGGGTCACAATTTCATCAGAAATCTGACTTTCGGCATTTCACTCAAAAATGGTGCCAAACGGTTGCAAATGCTCCCCTGAGAAGTTTGGCGGTCGAAACAGACGGCTTTTTATCACGGGAAAAGAAATCAGCCCAAGACAACTTAACCGGCAGAAAAATATTTTTTTGAAAAAATCCCTACCGGGGTCACAATTTCATCAAAAATCTGACTTTCGGCCATTCACTCAAAAATGGTGCCAAACGGTTGCAAATGCTCCCATGAGAGGTTTGGCGGTCGAAACAAAAGGCTTTTTATCACGGGAAAAGAAATCAGCCCTCGACAACATAATTGGCAGAAAAATATTTTTTTGAAAAAATCCCTAAGCCCCGGGGTCACAATTTCATCAGAAATCTGACTTTCGGCATTTCACTCAAAAATGGTGCCAAACGGAAAAGAAATCAGCCCAAGACAACTTAAACGGCAGAAAAATATTTTTTTGAAAAAATCCCTAAGCCCCGGGGTCACAATTTCATCAAAAATCTGACTTTCGGCCATTCATTCAAAAATGGTGCCAAACGGTTGCAAATGCTCCCCTGAGAGGTTTGGCGGTCGAAACAGAAGGCTTTTTATCACGGGAAAAGAAATCAGCCCTCGACAACTTAACCGGCAGAAAAATATTTTTTTGAAAAAATCCCTAAGCCCCGGGGTCACAATTTCATCAAAAATCTGACTTTCGGCCATTCACTCAAAAATGGTGCCAAACGGTTGCAAATGCTCGCCTGAGAGGTTTGGCGGTCGAAACAGAAGGCTTTTTATCACGGGAAAAGAAATCAGCCCAAGACAACTTAACCGGCAGAAATATATTTTTTTGAAAAAATCCCTAAGCCCCGGGGTCACAATTTCATCAAAAATCTGACTTTCGGCCATTCACTCAAAAATGGTGCCAAACGGAAAAGAAATCAGCCCCCGACAACTCAACCGGCAGAAAAATATTTTTTTGAAAAAATCCCTGAGCCCCGGGGTCAAAATTGCAAGAAAAATCTGACTTTCGGCCATTCACTCAAAAATGGTGCCAAACGGTTGCACATGCTCCCCTGAGAGGTTTGGCGGTCGAAACAGAAGGCTTTTTATCACGGGAAAAGAAATCAGCCCAAGACAACTTAAACGGCAGAAAAATATTTTTTTGAAAAAATCCCTAAGCCCCGGGGTCACAATTTCATCAGAAATCTGACTTTCGGCAATTCACTCAAAAATGGTGCCAAACGGTTGCAAATGCTCCCCTGAGAGGTTTGGCGGTCGAAACAGACGGCTTTTTATCACGGGAAAAGAAATCAGCCCAAGACAACTTAACCGGCAGAAAAATATTTTTTTGAAAAAATCCGTAAGCCCCGGGGTCACAATTTCAAGAAAAATCTGACTTTAGGCCATTCACTCAAAAATGGTGCCAAACGGTTGCAAATGCTCCCCTGAGAGGTTTGGTGGTCGAAACAGAAGGCTTTTTATCACGGGAAAAGAAATCAGCCCTCGACAACTTAACCGGCAGAAAAATATTTTTTTGAAAAAATCCCTAAGCCCCGGGGTCACAATTTCATCAAAAATCTGACTTTCGGCATTTCACTCAAAAATGGTGCCAAACGGAAAAGTAATCAGCCCTCGACAACTTAATCGGCAGAAAAATATTTTTTTGAAAAAATCCGTAAGCCCCGGGGTCAAAATTTCAAGAAAAATCTGACTTTCGGCCATTCACTCAAAAATGGTGCCAAACGGTTGCAAATGCTCCCCAGAGAGGGTTGGCGGTCGAAACAGAAGGCTTTTTATCACGGGAAAAGAAATCAGCCCTCGACAACTTAGCGGGCAGAAAAATATTTTTTCAAAAAAATCCCTAAGCCCCGGGGTCACAATTTCATCAAAAATCTGACTTTCGGCCATTCACTCAAAAATGGTGCCAAACGGTTGCAAATGCTCCCCTGAGAGGTTTTGCGGTCGAAACAGACGGCTTTTTATCACGGGAAAAGAAATCAGCCCAAGACAACTTAACCGGCAGAAAAATATTTTTTTGAAAAAATCCCTAAGCCCCGGGGTCACAATTTCATCAAAAATCTGACTTTCGGCCATTCACTCAAAAATGGTGCCAAACGGTTGCAAATGCTCCCCTGAGAGGTTTGGCGGTCGAAACAGAAGGCTTTTTATCACGGGAAAAGAAATCAGCCCTCGACAACTTAACCGGCAGAAAAATATTTTTTTGAAAAAATCCCTAAGCCCCGGGGTCACAATTTCATCAAAAATCTGACTTTCGGCCATTCACTCAAAAATGGTGCCAAACGGTTGCAAATGCTCCCCTGAGAGGTTTGGCGGTCGAAACAAAAGGCTTTTTATCACGGGAAAAGAAATCAGCCCTCGACAACATAATTGGCAGAAAAATATTTTTTTGAAAAAATCCCTAAGCCCCGGGGTCACAATTTCATCAGAAATCTGACTTTCGGCATTTCACTCAAAAATGGTGCCAAACGGTTGCAAATGCTCCCCTGAGAGGTTTGGCGGTCGAAACAGACGGCTTTTTATCACGGGAAAAGAAATCAGCCCAAGACAACTTAACCGGCAGAAAAATATTTTTTTGAAAAAATCCCTAAGCCCCGGGGTCACAATTTCATCAAAAATCTGACTTTCGGCCATTCACTCAAAAATGGTGCCAAACGGTTGCAAATGCTCCCCTGAGAGGTTTGGCGGTCGAAACAAAAGGCTTTTTATCACGGGAAAAGAAATCAGCCCTCGACAACATAATTGGCAGAAAAATATTTTTTTGAAAAAATCCCTAAGCCCCGGGGTCACAATTTCATCAAAAAGCTGACTTTCGGCCATTCACTCAAAAATGGTGCCAAACGGTTGCAAATGCTCCCCTGAGAGGTTTGGCGGTCGAAACAGAAGGCTTTTTATCACGGGAAAAGAAATCAGCCCTCGACAACTTAACCGGCAGAAAAATATTTTTTTGAAAAAATGCCTAAGCCCCGGGGTCACAATGTCATCAAAAATCTGACTTTCGGCCATTCACTCAAAAATGGTGCCAAACGGTTGCAAATGCTCCCCTGAGAGGTTTGGCGGTCGAAACAAAAGGCTTTTTATCACGGGAAAAGAAATCAGCCCAAGACAACTTAACCGGCAGAAAAATATTTTTTTGAAAAAATCCCTAAGCCCCGGGGTCACAATTTCATCAAAAATCTGACTTTTGGCCATTCACTCAAAAATGGTGCCAAACGGTTGCAAATGCTCCCCTGAGAGGTTTGGCGGTCGAAACAGAAGGCTTTTTATCACGGGAAAAGAAATCAGCCCAAGACAACTTAACCGGCAGAAATATATTTTTTTGAAAAAATCCCTAAGCCCCAGGGTCACAATTTCATCAAAAATCTGACTTTCGGCCATTCACTCAAAAATGGTGCCAAACGGAAAAGAAATCAGCCCCCGACAACTCAACCGGCAGAAAAATATTTTTTTGAAAAAATCCCTGAGCCCCGGGGTCAAAATTGCAAGAAAAATCTGACTTTCGGCCATTCACTCAAAAATGGTTCCAAACGGTTGCACATGCTCCCCTGAGAGGTTTGGCGGTCGATACAGAAGGCTTTTTATCACGGGAAAAGAAATCAGCCCAAGACAACTTAACCGGCAAAAATATATTTTTTTGAAAAAATCCCTAAGCCCCGGGGTCACAATTTCAAGAAAAATCTGACTTTTGGCATTTCACTCAAAAATGGTGACAAACGGAAAAGAAATCAGCCCAAGACAACTTAAACGGCAGAAAAATATTTTTTTGAAAAAATCCCTAAGCCCCGGGGTCACAATTTCATCAGAAATCTGACTTTCGGCAATTCACTCAAAAATGGTGCCAAACGGTTGCAAATGCTCCCCTGAGAGGTTTGGCGGTCGAAACAGACGGCTTTTTATCACGGGAAAAGAAATCAGCCCAAGACAACTTAACCGGCAGAAAAATATTTTTTTGAAAAAATCCGTAAGCCCCGGGGTCACAATTTCAAGAAAAATCTGACTTTAGGCCATTCACTCAAAAATGGTGCCAAACGGTTGCAAATGCTCCCCTGAGAGGTTTGGTGGTCGAAACAGAAGGCTTTTTATCACGGGAAAAGAAATCAGCCCTCGACAACTTAGCCGGCAGAAAAATATTTTTTCAAAAAAATCCCTAAGCCCCGGGGTCACAATTTCATCAAAAATCTGACTTTCGGCATTTCACTCAAAAATGGTGCCAAACGGAAAAGAAATCAGCCCTCGACAACTTAATCAGCAGAAAAATATTTTTTTTGAAAAAATCCCTAAGCCCCGGGGTCACAATTTCAAGAAAAATTTGACTTTCGGCCATTCACTCAAAAATGGTGCCAAACGGTTGCAAATGCTCCCCAGAGAGGGTTGGCGGTCGAAACAGAAGGCTTTTTATCACGGGAAAAGAAATCAGCCCTCGACAACTTAGCCGGCAGAAAAATATTTTTTCAAAAAAATCCCTAAGCCCCGGGGTCACAATTTCATCAAAAATCTGACTTACGGCCATTCACTCAAAAATGGTGCCAAACGGTTGCAAATGCTCCCCTGAGAGGTTTGGCGGTCGAAACAGACGGCTTTTTATCACGGGAAAAGAAATCAGCCCAAGACAACTTAACCGGCAGAAAAATATTTTTTGGAAAAAATCCCTAAGCCCCGGGGTCACAATTTCATCAAAAATCTGACTTTCGGCATTTCCCTCAAAAATGGTGCCAAACGGAAACGAAATCAGCCCTCAACAACTTAATCGGCAGAAAAATATTTTTTTGAAAAAATCCCTAAGCCCCGGGGTCACAATTTCATCAAAAATTTGACTTTCGGCCATTCACTCAAAAATGGTGCCAAACGGTTGCAAATGCTCCCCTGAGAAGTTTGGCGGTCGAAACAGAAGGCTTTTTATCACGGGAAAAGAAATCAGCCCTCGACAACTTAGCCGGCAGAAAAATATTTTTTCAAAAAAATCCCTAAGCCCCGGGGTCACAATTTCATCAAAAATCTGACTTACGGCCATTCACTCAAAAATGGTGCCAAACGGTTGCAAATGCTCCCCTGAGAGGTTTGGCGGTCGAAACAGACGGCTTTTTATCACGGGAAAAGAAATCAGCCCAAGACAACTTAACCGGCAGAAAAATATTTTTTTGAAAAAATCCCTAAGCCCCGGGGTCACAATTTCATCAAAAATCTGACTTTCGGCCATTCACTCAAAAATAGTGCCAAACGGTTGCAAATGCTCCCCTGAGAGGTTTGGCGGTCGAAACAGAAGGCATTTTATCACGGGAAAAGAAATCAGCCCTCGACAACTTAACCGGCAGAAAAATATTTTTTCGACAAAATCCCTAAGACCCGGGGTCACAATTTCATCAAAAATCTGACTTTCGGCAATTCACTCAAAAATGGTGCCAAACGGTTGCAAATGCTCCCGTGAGAGGTTTGGCGGTCGAAACAGAAGGCTTTTTATCACGGGAAAAGAAATCAGCCCAAGACAACATAATCGGCAGAAAAATATTTTTTTGAAAAAATCCCTAAGCCCCGGGGTCACAATTTCATAAAAAATCTGACTTTCGGCATTTCACTCAAAAATGGTGCCAAACGGAAAAGAAAACAGCCCTCGACAACTTAATCGGCAGAAAAATATTTTTTTGAAAAAATCCCTAAGCCCCGGGGTCACAATTTCATCAAAAATCTGACTTTCGGCATTTCACTCAAAAATGGTGCCAAACGGAAAAGAAATCAGCCCAAGACAACTTAACCGGCAGAAAAATATTTTTTTGAAAAAATCCCTAAGCCCCGGGGTCACAATTTCATCAAAAATCTGACTTTCGGCCATTCATTCAAAAATGGTGCCAAACGGTTGCAAATGCTCCCCTGAGAGGTTTGGCGGTCGAAACAGAAGGCTTTTTATCACGGGAAAAGAAATCAGCCCTCGACAACTTAACCGGCAGAAAAATATTTTTTTGAAAAAATCCCTAAGCCCCGGGGTCACAATTTCATCAAAAATCTGACTTTCGGCCATTCACTCAAAAATGGTGCCAAACGGTTGCAAATGCTCCCCTGAGAGGTTTGGCGGTCGAAACAGAAGGCTTTTTATCACGGGAAAAGAAATCAGCCCAAGACAACTTAACCGGCAGAAATATATTTTTTTGAAAAAATCCCTAAGCCCCGGGGTCACAATTTCATCAAAAATCTGACTTTCGGCCATTCACTCAAAAATGGTGCCAAATGGAAAAGAAATCAGCCCTCAACAACTTAACCGGCAGAAAAATATTTTTTTGAAAAAATCCCTGAGCCCCGGGGTCAAAATTTCAAGAAAAATCTGACTTTCGGCCATTCACTCAAAAATGGTGCCAAACGGTTGCACATGCTCCCCTGAGAGGTTTGGCGGTCGAAACAGAAGGCTTTTTAACACGGGATAAGAAATCAGCCCAAGACAACGTAACCGGCAGAAATATATTTTTTTTTGAAAAAATCCCTAAGCCCCGGGGTCACAATTTCAAGAAAAATCTGACTTTTGGCATTTCACTCAAAAATGGTGCCAAACGGAAAAGAAATCAGCCCAGGACAACTTAATCGGCAGAAAAATATTTTTTTGAAAAAATCCCTAAGCCCCGGGGTCACAATTTCATCAAAAATCTGACTTTCGGCAATTCACTCAAAAATGGTGCCAAACGGTTGCAAATGCTCCCCTGAGAGGGTTGGCGGTCGAAACAGAAGGCTTTTTATCACGGGAAAAGATATCAGCCCAAGACAACATAATTGGCAGTAATATATTTTTTTGAAAAAATCCCTAAGCCCCGGGGTCACAATTTCATCAAAAATCTGACTTTCGGCATTTCACTCAAAAATGGTGCCAAAAGGAAAAGAAATCAGCCCAAGACAACTTAATCGGCAGAAAAATATTTTTTTGAAAAAATCCCTAAGCCCCGGGGTCACAATTTCATCAAAAATCTGACTTTCGGCATTTCACTCAAAAATGGTGCCAAACGGAAAAGAAATCAGCCCTCGACAACTTAACCGGCAGAAAAATATTTTTTTGAAAAAATCCCTGAGCCCCGGGGTCAAAATTTCAAGAAAAATCTGACTTTCGGCCATTCACTCAAAAATGGTGCCAAACGGTTGCACATGCTCCCCTGAGAGGTTTGGCGGTCGAAACAGAAGGCTTTTTATCACGGGAAAAGAAATCAGCCCAAGACAACTTACTCGGCAGAAAAATATTTTTTTGAAAAAATCCCTAAGCCCCGGGGTCACAATTTCATCAAAAATCTGACTTTCGGCATTTCACTCAAAAATGGTGCCAAAAGGAAAAGAAATCAGCCCAAGACAACTTAATCGGCAGAAAAATATTTTTTTGAAAAAATCCCTAAGCCCCGGGGTCACAATTTCAAGAAAAATCTGACTTTCGGCCATTCACTCAAAAATGGTGCCAAACGGTTGCAAATGCTCCCCTGAGAGGTTTGGCGGTCGAAACAGAAGGCTTTTTATCACGGGAAAAGAAATCAGCCCTCGACAACTTAACCGGCAGAAAAATATTTTTTTGAAAAAATGCCTAAGCCCCGGGGTCACAATGTCATCAAAAATCTGACTTTCGGCCATTCACTCAAAAATGGTGCCAAACGGTTGCAAATGCTCCCCTGAGAGGTTTGGCGGTCGAAACAAAAGGCTTTTTATCACGGGAAAAGAAATCAGCCCAAGACAACTTAACCGGCAGAAAAATATTTTTTTGAAAAAATCCCTAAGCCCCGGGGTCACAATTTCATCAAAAATCTGACTTTTGGCCATTCACTCAAAAATGGTGCCAAACGGTTGCAAATGCTCCCCTGAGAGGTTTGGCGGTCGAAACAGAAGGCTTTTTATCACGGGAAAAGAAATCAGCCCAAGACAACTTAACCGGCAGAAATATATTTTTTTGAAAAAATCCCTAAGCCCCAGGGTCACAATTTCATCAAAAATCTGACTTTCGGCCATTCACTCAAAAATGGTGCCAAACGGAAAAGAAATCAGCCCCCGACAACTCAACCGGCAGAAAAATATTTTTTTGAAAAAATCCCTGAGCCCCGGGGTCAAAATTGCAAGAAAAATCTGACTTTCGGCCATTCACTCAAAAATGGTTCCAAACGGTTGCACATGCTCCCCTGAGAGGTTTGGCGGTCGATACAGAAGGCTTTTTATCACGGGAAAAGAAATCAGCCCAAGACAACTTAACCGGCAAAAATATATTTTTTTGAAAAAATCCCTAAGCCCCGGGGTCACAATTTCAAGAAAAATCTGACTTTTGGCATTTCACTCAAAAATGGTGACAAACGGAAAAGAAATCAGCCCAAGACAACTTAAACGGCAGAAAAATATTTTTTTGAAAAAATCCCTAAGCCCCGGGGTCACAATTTCATCAGAAATCTGACTTTCGGCAATTCACTCAAAAATGGTGCCAAACGGTTGCAAATGCTCCCCTGAGAGGTTTGGCGGTCGAAACAGACGGCTTTTTATCACGGGAAAAGAAATCAGCCCAAGACAACTTAACCGGCAGAAAAATATTTTTTTGAAAAAATCCGTAAGCCCCGGGGTCACAATTTCAAGAAAAATCTGACTTTAGGCCATTCACTCAAAAATGGTGCCAAACGGTTGCAAATGCTCCCCTGAGAGGTTTGGTGGTCGAAACAGAAGGCTTTTTATCACGGGAAAAGAAATCAGCCCTCGACAACTTAGCCGGCAGAAAAATATTTTTTCAAAAAAATCCCTAAGCCCCGGGGTCACAATTTCATCAAAAATCTGACTTTCGGCATTTCACTCAAAAATGGTGCCAAACGGAAAAGAAATCAGCCCTCGACAACTTAATCAGCAGAAAAATATTTTTTTTGAAAAAATCCCTAAGCCCCGGGGTCACAATTTCAAGAAAAATTTGACTTTCGGCCATTCACTCAAAAATGGTGCCAAACGGTTGCAAATGCTCCCCAGAGAGGGTTGGCGGTCGAAACAGAAGGCTTTTTATCACGGGAAAAGAAATCAGCCCTCGACAACTTAGCCGGCAGAAAAATATTTTTTCAAAAAAATCCCTAAGCCCCGGGGTCACAATTTCATCAAAAATCTGACTTACGGCCATTCACTCAAAAATGGTGCCAAACGGTTGCAAATGCTCCCCTGAGAGGTTTGGCGGTCGAAACAGACGGCTTTTTATCACGGGAAAAGAAATCAGCCCAAGACAACTTAACCGGCAGAAAAATATTTTTTGGAAAAAATCCCTAAGCCCCGGGGTCACAATTTCATCAAAAATCTGACTTTCGGCATTTCCCTCAAAAATGGTGCCAAACGGAAACGAAATCAGCCCTCAACAACTTAATCGGCAGAAAAATATTTTTTTGAAAAAATCCCTAAGCCCCGGGGTCACAATTTCATCAAAAATTTGACTTTCGGCCATTCACTCAAAAATGGTGCCAAACGGTTGCAAATGCTCCCCTGAGAAGTTTGGCGGTCGAAACAGAAGGCTTTTTATCACGGGAAAAGAAATCAGCCCTCGACAACTTAGCCGGCAGAAAAATATTTTTTCAAAAAAATCCCTAAGCCCCGGGGTCACAATTTCATCAAAAATCTGACTTACGGCCATTCACTCAAAAATGGTGCCAAACGGTTGCAAATGCTCCCCTGAGAGGTTTGGCGGTCGAAACAGACGGCTTTTTATCACGGGAAAAGAAATCAGCCCAAGACAACTTAACCGGCAGAAAAATATTTTTTTGAAAAAATCCCTAAGCCCCGGGGTCACAATTTCATCAAAAATCTGACTTTCGGCCATTCACTCAAAAATAGTGCCAAACGGTTGCAAATGCTCCCCTGAGAGGTTTGGCGGTCGAAACAGAAGGCATTTTATCACGGGAAAAGAAATCAGCCCTCGACAACTTAACCGGCAGAAAAATATTTTTTCGACAAAATCCCTAAGACCCGGGGTCACAATTTCATCAAAAATCTGACTTTCGGCAATTCACTCAAAAATGGTGCCAAACGGTTGCAAATGCTCCCGTGAGAGGTTTGGCGGTCGAAACAGAAGGCTTTTTATCACGGGAAAAGAAATCAGCCCAAGACAACATAATCGGCAGAAAAATATTTTTTTGAAAAAATCCCTAAGCCCCGGGGTCACAATTTCATAAAAAATCTGACTTTCGGCATTTCACTCAAAAATGGTGCCAAACGGAAAAGAAAACAGCCCTCGACAACTTAATCGGCAGAAAAATATTTTTTTGAAAAAATCCCTAAGCCCCGGGGTCACAATTTCATCAAAAATCTGACTTTCGGCATTTCACTCAAAAATGGTGCCAAACGGAAAAGAAATCAGCCCAAGACAACTTAACCGGCAGAAAAATATTTTTTTGAAAAAATCCCTAAGCCCCGGGGTCACAATTTCATCAAAAATCTGACTTTCGGCCATTCATTCAAAAATGGTGCCAAACGGTTGCAAATGCTCCCCTGAGAGGTTTGGCGGTCGAAACAGAAGGCTTTTTATCACGGGAAAAGAAATCAGCCCTCGACAACTTAACCGGCAGAAAAATATTTTTTTGAAAAAATCCCTAAGCCCCGGGGTCACAATTTCATCAAAAATCTGACTTTCGGCCATTCACTCAAAAATGGTGCCAAACGGTTGCAAATGCTCCCCTGAGAGGTTTGGCGGTCGAAACAGAAGGCTTTTTATCACGGGAAAAGAAATCAGCCCAAGACAACTTAACCGGCAGAAATATATTTTTTTGAAAAAATCCCTAAGCCCCGGGGTCACAATTTCATCAAAAATCTGACTTTCGGCCATTCACTCAAAAATGGTGCCAAATGGAAAAGAAATCAGCCCTCAACAACTTAACCGGCAGAAAAATATTTTTTTGAAAAAATCCCTGAGCCCCGGGGTCAAAATTTCAAGAAAAATCTGACTTTCGGCCATTCACTCAAAAATGGTGCCAAACGGTTGCACATGCTCCCCTGAGAGGTTTGGCGGTCGAAACAGAAGGCTTTTTAACACGGGATAAGAAATCAGCCCAAGACAACGTAACCGGCAGAAATATATTTTTTTTTGAAAAAATCCCTAAGCCCCGGGGTCACAATTTCAAGAAAAATCTGACTTTTGGCATTTCACTCAAAAATGGTGCCAAACGGAAAAGAAATCAGCCCAGGACAACTTAATCGGCAGAAAAATATTTTTTTGAAAAAATCCCTAAGCCCCGGGGTCACAATTTCATCAAAAATCTGACTTTCGGCAATTCACTCAAAAATGGTGCCAAACGGTTGCAAATGCTCCCCTGAGAGGGTTGGCGGTCGAAACAGAAGGCTTTTTATCACGGGAAAAGATATCAGCCCAAGACAACATAATTGGCAGTAATATATTTTTTTGAAAAAATCCCTAAGCCCCGGGGTCACAATTTCATCAAAAATCTGACTTTCGGCATTTCACTCAAAAATGGTGCCAAAAGGAAAAGAAATCAGCCCAAGACAACTTAATCGGCAGAAAAATATTTTTTTGAAAAAATCCCTAAGCCCCGGGGTCACAATTTCATCAAAAATCTGACTTTCGGCATTTCACTCAAAAATGGTGCCAAACGGAAAAGAAATCAGCCCAAGACAACTTAAACGGCAGAAAAATATTTTTTTGAAAAAATCCCTAAGCCCCGGGGTCACAATTTCATCAAAAATCTGACTTTCGGCCATTCATTCAAAAATGGTGCCAAACGGTTGCAAATGCTCCCCTGAGAGGTTTGGCGGTCGAAACAGAAGGCTTTTTATCACGGGAAAAGAAATCAGCCCTCGACAACTTAACCGGCAGAAAAATATTTTTTTGAAAAAATCCCTAAGCCGGGGTCACAATTTCATCAAAAATCTGACTTTCGGCCATTCACTCAAAAATGGTGCCAAACGGTTGCAAATGCTCGCCTGAGAGGTTTGGCGGTCGAAACAGAAGGCTTTTTATCACGGGAAAAGAAATCAGCCCAAGACAACTTAACCGGCAGAAATATATTTTTTTGAAAAAATCCCTAAGCCCCGGGGTCACAATTTCATCAAAAATCTGACTTTCGGCCATTCACTCAAAAATGGTGCCAAATGGAAAAGAAATCAGCCCTCAACAACTTAACCGGCAGAAAAATATTTTTTTGAAAAAATCCCTGAGCCCCGGGGTCAAAATTTCAAGAAAAATCTGACTTTCGGCCATTCACTCAAAAATGGTGCCAAACGGTTGCACATGCTCCCCTGAGAGGTTTGGCGGTCGAAACAGAAGGCTTTTTAACACGGGATAAGAAATCAGCCCAAGACAACGTAACCGGCAGAAATATATTTTTTTTTGAAAAAATCCCTAAGCCCCGGGGTCACAATTTCAAGAAAAATCTGACTTTTGGCATTTCACTCAAAAATGGTGCCAAACGGAAAAGAAATCAGCCCAGGACAACTTAATCGGCAGAAAAATATTTTTTTGAAAAAATCCCTAAGCCCCGGGGTCACAATTTCATCAAAAATCTGACTTTCGGCAATTCACTCAAAAATGGTGCCAAACGGTTGCAAATGCTCCCCTGAGAGGGTTGGCGGTCGAAACAGAAGGCTTTTTATCACGGGAAAAGATATCAGCCCAAGACAACATAATTGGCAGAAATATATTTTTTTGAAAAAATCCCTAAGCCCCGGGGTCACAATTTCATCAAAAATCTGACTTTCGGCATTTCACTCAAAAATGGTGCCAAAAGGAAAAGAAATCAGCCCAAGACAACTTAATCGGCAGAAAAATATTTTTTTGAAAAAATCCCTAAGCCCCGGGGTCACAATTTCATCAAAAATCTGACTTTCGGCATTTCACTCAAAAATGGTGCCAAACGGAAAAGAAATCAGCCCAAGACAACTTAAACGGCAGAAAAATATTTTTTTGAAAAAATCCCTAAGCCCCGGGGTCACAATTTCATCAAAAATCTGACTTTCGGCCATTCATTCAAAAATGGTGCCAAACGGTTGCAAATGCTCCCCTGAGAGGTTTGGCGGTCGAAACAGAAGGCTTTTTATCACGGGAAAAGAAATCAGCCCTCGACAACTTAACCGGCAGAAAAATATTTTTTTGAAAAAATCCCTAAGCCGGGGTCACAATTTCATCAAAAATCTGACTTTCGGCCATTCACTCAAAAATGGTGCCAAACGGTTGCAAATGCTCGCCTGAGAGGTTTGGCGGTCGAAACAGAAGGCTTTTTATCACGGGAAAAGAAATCAGCCCAAGACAACTTAACCGGCAGAAATATATTTTTTTGAAAAAATCCCTAAGCCCCGGGGTCACAATTTCATCAAAAATCTGACTTTCGGCCATTCACTCAAAAATGGTGCCAAACGGAAAAGAAATCAGCCCTCGACAACTTAACCGGCAGAAAAATATTTTTTTGAAAAAAACCCTGAGCCCCGGGGTCAAAATTTCAAGAAAAATCTGACTTTCGGCCATTCACTCAAAAATGGTGCCAAACGGTTGCACATGCTCCCCTGAGAGGTTTGGCGGTCGAAACAGAAGGCTTTTTATCACGGGAAAAGAAATCAGCCCAAGACAACTTAACCGGCAAAAATATATTTTTTTGAAAAAATCCCTAAGCCCCGGGGTCACAATTTCAAGAAAAATCTGACTTTTGGCATTTCACTCAAAAATGGTGCCAAACGGAAAAGAAATCAGCCCAAGACAACTTAAACGGCAGAAAAATATTTTTTTGAAAAAATCCCTTAAGCCCCGGGGTCACAATTTCAAGAAAAATCTGACTTTCGGCATTTCACTCAAAAATGGTGCCAAACGGAAAAGATATCAGCCCAAGACAACTTAATCGGCAGAAAAATATTTTTTTGAAAAAATCCCTAAGCCCCGGGGTCACAATTTCAAAAAAAAATCTGACTTTCGGTAATTCACTCAAAAATGGTGCCAAACGGTTGCAAATGCTCCCCGGAGAGGTTTGGCGGTCGAAACAGAAGGCTTTTTATCACGGGAAAAGAAATTAGCCCAAGACAACTTGACCGGCAGAAATATATTTTTTTGAAAAAATCCCTAAGCCCCGGGGTCACAATTTCATAAAAAATCTGACTTTCGGCCATTCACTCAAAAATGGTGCCAAACGGTTGCAAATGCTCCCCTGAGAGGTTTGGCGGTCGAAACAGAAGGCTTTTTTATCGCGGGAAAAGAAATCAGCCCTCGACAACTTAACCGGCAGAAAAATATTTTTTTGAAAAAATCCCTAAGCCCCGGGGTCACAATTTCATCAAAAATCTGACTTTCGGCCATTCACTCAAAAATGGTGCCAAACGGTTGCAAATGCTCCCCTGAGAGGTTTGGCGGTCGAAACAAAAGGCTTTTTATCACGGGAAAAGAAATCAGCCCAAGACAACTTAACCGGCAGAAAAATATTTTTTTGAAAAAATCCCTAAGGCCCGGGGTCACAATTTCATCAAAAATCTGACTTTCAGCATTTCACTCAAAAATGGTGCCAAACGGTTGCAAATGCTCCCCTGAGAGGTTTGGCGGTCGAAACAGAAGGCTTTTTATCACGGGAAAAGAAATCAGCCCTCGACAACATAATTGGCAGAAAAATATTTTTTTGAAAAAATCCCTAAGCCCCGGGGTCACAATTTCATCAAAAATCTGACTTTCGGCATTTCACTCAAAAATGGTGCCAAACGGAAAAGAAAACAGCCCAAGACAACTTAACCGGCAGAAATATATTTTTTTGAAAAAATCCCTAAGCCCCGGGGTCACAATTTCATCAAAAATCTGACTTTCGGCCATTCACTCAAAAATGGTGCCAAACGGAAAAGAAAACAGCCCTCGACAACTTAAACGGCAGAAATATATTTTTTTGAAAAAATCCCTAAGCCCCGGGGTCAAAATTTCAAGAAAAATCTGACTTTCGGCCATTCACTCAAAAATGGTGCCAAACGGTTGCACATGCTCCCGTGAGAGGTTTGGAAGTCGAAACAGAAGGCTTTTTATCACGGGAAAAGAAATCAGCCGAAGACAACTTAACCGGCAAAAATATATTTTTTTGAAAAAAATCCCTAAGCCCCGGGGTCACAACTTCAAGAAAAATCTGACTATCGGCAATTCACTCAAAAATGGTGCCAAACGGTTGCAAATGCTCCCCTGAGAGGTTTGGCGGTCGAAACAGAAGGCTTTTTAACACGGGAAAAGAAATTAGCCCAAGACAACTAAACCGGCAGAAATATATTTTTTTGAAAAAATCCCTAAGCCCCGGGGTCACAATTTCATCAAAAATCTGACTTTCGGCCATTCACT
This sequence comes from Podarcis liolepis, assembly GCF_965112155.1. Lineage (NCBI taxonomy): Eukaryota > Metazoa > Chordata > Lepidosauria > Squamata > Lacertidae > Podarcis > Podarcis liolepis. The sequence continues at coordinate 64,723,268 of NC_139562.1, forward strand.
CAAAAATGGTGCCAAACGGAAAAGGTATCAGCCCTCGACAACTTAACCGGCAGAAAAATATTTTTTTGAAAAAATCCCTAAGCCCCAGGGTCAAAATTTCAAGAAAAATCTGACTTTTGGCAATTCATTCAAAAATGGTGCCAAACGGTTGCAAATTCTCCCCTGAGAGGTTTGGCGATTGAAACAGAAGGCTTTTTATCACGGGAAAAGAAATCAGCCCAAGACAACTTAACCGGCAGAAATATTTTTTTTTGAAAAAATCCCTAAGCCCCGGGGTCACAATTTCATCAAAAATCTGAGTTTCGGCCATTCACTCAAAAATGGTGCCAAACGGTTGCAAATGCTTCCCTGAAAGCTTTGGCGATGGAAACAGAAGGCTTTTTATCACAGGACAAGAAATCAGCCCTCAAAAACTTAACCGGCAGAAAATATTTTTTTGAAGAAATCCCTAAGCTTCGGGGTCACGATTTCAGCAAAAATCTGGCTTTTGGCAATTCACTCAAAAATGGTGCCAAAAGCTTGAAAATGTTCTCCTGAAAGGTTTGGCACTCGAAACAGAAGGCTTTTTATCACAGGACAAGAAATCAGCCCTCAAGAACTTAACCGGGAGAAAATATTTTTTTGAAGAAATCCCTAACCCCCGGGGTCACAATTTCAGCAAAAATCTTGCTTTTGGCAATTCACTCAAAAATGGTGCCAAAAGCTTGAAAATCCTCTCCTGAAAGGTTTGGAACTCGAAACAGAAGGCCTTTTATCACAGAACAAGAAATCAGCCCTCAAAAACTTAACCGGCAGAAAATGTTTTTTTTGAAAAAATCCCTAACCCCCGGGGTCACAATTTCAGCAAAAATCTGGCTTTTGGCAATTCACTCAAAAATGGTGCCAAAAGCTTGAAAATGTTCTCCTGAAAGGTTTGGCACTCGAAACAGAAGGCTTTTTATCACAGGACAAGAAATCAGCCCAAGACAACTTAACCGGCAGAAAAATATTTTTTTGAAAAAATCCCTAAGCCCCGGGGTCACAATTTCATCAAAAATCTGACTTTCGGCATTTCACTCAAAAATGGTGCCAAACGGAAAAGTAATCAGCCCTCGACAACTTAATCGGCAGAAAAATATTTTTTTGAAAAAATCCGTAAGCCCCGGGGTCACAATTTCAAGAAAAATCTGACTTTAGGCCATTCACTCAAAAATGGTGCCAAACGGTTGCTAATGCTCCCCTGAGAGGTTTGGTGGTTGAAACAGAAGGCTTTTTATCACGGGAAAAGAAATCAGCCCTCGACAACTTAGCCGGCAGAAAAATATTTTTTCGAAAAAATCCCTAAGCCCCGGGGTCACAATTTCATCAAAAATCTGACTTACGGCCATTCACTCAAAAATGGTGCCAAACGGTTGCAAATGCTCCCCTGACAGGTTTGGCGGTCGAAACAGACGGCTTTTTATCACGGGAAAAGAAATCAGCCCAAGACAACTTAATCGGCAGAAAAATATTTTTTTGAAAAAATCCCTAAGCCCCGGGGTCACAATTTCATCAAAAATCTGACTTTCGGCATTTCACTCAAAAATGGTGCCAAACGGAAAAGAAATCAGCCCAAGACAACATAACCGGCAGAAAAATATTTTTTTGAAAAAATCCCTAAGCCCCGGGGTCACAATTTCATCAAAAATCTGACTTTCGGCCATTCATTCAAAAATGGTGCCAAACGGTTGCAAATGCTCCCCTGAGAGGTTTGGCGGTCGAAACAGAAGGCTTTTTATCACGGGAAAAGAAATCAGCCCTCGACAACTTAACCGGCAGAAAAATATTTTTTTGAAAAAATCCCTAAGCCCCGGGGTCACAATTTCATCAAAAATCTGACTTTCGGCCATTCACTCAAAAATGGTGCCAAACGGTTGCAAATGCTCCCCTGAGAGGTTTGGCGGTCGAAACAGAAGGCTTTTTATCACGGGAAAAGAAATCAGCCCAAGACAACTTAACCGGCAGAAATATATTTTTTTGAAAAAATCCCTAAGCCCCGGGGTCACAATTTCATCAAAAATCTGACTTTCGGCCATTCACTCAAAAATGGTGCCAAACGGAAAAGAAATCAGCCCTCAACAACTTAACCGGCAGAAAAATATTTTTTTGAAAAAATCCCTGAGCCCCAGGGACAAAATTTAAAGAAAAATCTGACTTTCGGCCATTCACTCAAAAATGGTGCCAAACGGTTGCACATGCTCCCCTGAGAGGTTTGGCGGTCGAAACAGAAGGCTTTTTAACACGGGATAAGAAATCAGCCCAAGACAACGTAACCGGCAGAAATATATTTTTTTTGAAAAAATCCCTAAGCCCCGGGGTCACAATTTCATCAAAAATCTGACTTTCGGCAATTCACTCAAAAATGGTGCCAAATGGTTGCAAATGCTCCCCTGAGAGGGTTGGCGGTCGAAACAGAAGGCTTTTTATCACGGGAAAAGAAATCAGCCCTCGACAACATAATCGGCAGAAATATATTTTTTTGAAAAAATCCCTAAGCCCCGGGGTCACAATTTCATCAAAAATCAGACTTTCGGCATTTCACTCAAAAATGGTGCCAAACGGAAAAGACATCAGCCCAAGACAACTTAATCGGCAGAAAAATATTTTTTTGAAAATATCCCTAAGCCCCGGGGTCACAATTTCAAAAAAAAATCTGACTTTCGGTAATTCACTCAAAAATGGTGCCAAACGGTTGCAAATGCTCCCCGGAGAGGTTTGGCGGTCGAAACAGAAGGCTTTTTATCACGGGAAAAGAAATTAGCCCAAGACAACTTGACCGGCAGAAATATATTTTTTTGAAAAAATCCCTAAGCCCCGGGGTCACAATTTCATAAAAAATCTGACTTTCGGCCATTCACTCAAAAATGGTGCCAAACGGTTGCAAATGCTCCCCTGAGAGGTTTGGCGGTCGAAACAGAAGGCTTTTTTATCGCGGGAAAAGAAATCAGCCCTCGACAACTTAACCGGCAGAAAAATATTTTTTTGAAAAAATCCCTAAGCCCCGGGGTCACAATTTCATCAAAAATCTGACTTTCGGCCATTCACTCAAAAATGGTGCCAAACGGTTGCTAATGCTCCCCTGAGAGGTTTGGTGGTTGAAACAGAAGGCTTTTTATCACGGGAAAAGAAATCAGCCCTCGACAACTTAGCCGGCAGAAAAATATTTTTTCGAAAAAATCCCTAAGCCCCGGGGTCACAATTTCATCAAAAATCTGACTTACGGCCATTCACTCAAAAATGGTGCCAAACGGTTGCAAATGCTCCCCTGACAGGTTTGGCGGTCGAAACAGACGGCTTTTTATCACGGGAAAAGAAATCAGCCCAAGACAACTTAATCGGCAGAAAAATATTTTTTTGAAAAAATCCCTAAGCCCCGGGGTCACAATTTCATCAAAAATCTGACTTTCGGCATTTCACTCAAAAATGGTGCCAAACGGAAAAGAAATCAGCCCAAGACAACATAACCGGCAGAAAAATATTTTTTTGAAAAAATCCCTAAGCCCCGGGGTCACAATTTCATCAAAAATCTGACTTTCGGCCATTCATTCAAAAATGGTGCCAAACGGTTGCAAATGCTCCCCTGAGAGGTTTGGCGGTCGAAACAGAAGGCTTTTTATCACGGGAAAAGAAATCAGCCCTCGACAACTTAACCGGCAGAAAAATATTTTTTTGAAAAAATCCCTAAGCCCCGGGGTCACAATTTCATCAAAAATCTGACTTTCGGCCATTCACTCAAAAATGGTGCCAAACGGTTGCAAATGCTCCCCTGAGAGGTTTGGCGGTCGAAACAGAAGGCTTTTTATCACGGGAAAAGAAATCAGCCCAAGACAACTTAACCGGCAGAAATATATTTTTTTGAAAAAATCCCTAAGCCCCGGGGTCACAATTTCATCAAAAATCTGACTTTCGGCCATTCACTCAAAAATGGTGCCAAACGGAAAAGAAATCAGCCCTCAACAACTTAACCGGCAGAAAAATATTTTTTTGAAAAAATCCCTGAGCCCCAGGGACAAAATTTAAAGAAAAATCTGACTTTCGGCCATTCACTCAAAAATGGTGCCAAACGGTTGCACATGCTCCCCTGAGAGGTTTGGCGGTCGAAACAGAAGGCTTTTTAACACGGGATAAGAAATCAGCCCAAGACAACGTAACCGGCAGAAATATATTTTTTTTGAAAAAATCCCTAAGCCCCGGGGTCACAATTTCATCAAAAATCTGACTTTCGGCAATTCACTCAAAAATGGTGCCAAATGGTTGCAAATGCTCCCCTGAGAGGGTTGGCGGTCGAAACAGAAGGCTTTTTATCACGGGAAAAGAAATCAGCCCTCGACAACATAATCGGCAGAAATATATTTTTTTGAAAAAATCCCTAAGCCCCGGGGTCACAATTTCATCAAAAATCAGACTTTTGGCATTTCACTCAAAAATGGTGCCAAACGGAAAAGATATCAGCCCAAGACAACTTAATCGGCAGAAAAATATTTTTTTGAAAAAATCCCTAAGCCCCGGGGTCACAATTTCAAAAAAAAATCTGACTTTCGGTAATTCACTCAAAAATGGTGCCAAACGGTTGCAAATGCTCCCCGGAGAGGTTTGGCGGTCGAAACAGAAGGCTTTTTATCACGGGAAAAGAAATTAGCCCAAGACAACTTGACCGGCAGAAATATATTTTTTTGAAAAAATCCCTAAGCCCCGGGGTCACAATTTCATAAAAAATCTGACTTTCGGCCATTCACTCAAAAATGGTGCCAAACGGTTGCAAATGCTCCCCTGAGAGGTTTGGCGGTCGAAACAGAAGGCTTTTTTATCGCGGGAAAAGAAATCAGCCCTCGACAACTTAACCGGCAGAAAAATATTTTTTTGAAAAAATCCCTAAGCCCCGGGGTCACAATTTCATCAAAAATCTGACTTTCGGCCATTCACTCAAAAATGGTGCCAAACGGTTGCAAATGCTCCCCTGAGAGGTTTGGCGGTCGAAACAAAAGTCTTTTTATCACGGGAAAAGAAATCAGCCCAAGACAACTTAACCGGCAGAAAAATATTTTTTTGAAAAAATCCCTAAGGCCCGGGGTCACAATTTCATCAAAAATCTGACTTTCAGCATTTCACTCAAAAATGGTGCCAAACGGTTGCAAATGCTCCCCTGAGAGGTTTGGCGGTCGAAACAGAAGGCTTTTTATCACGGGAAAAGAAATCAGCCCTCGACAACATAATTGGCAGAAAAATATTTTTTTGAAAAAATCCCTAAGCCCCGGGGTCACAATTTCATCAAAAATCTGACTTTCGGCATTTCACTCAAAAATGGTGCCAAACGGAAAAGAAAATAGCCCAAGACAACTTAACCGGCAGAAATATATTTTTTTGAAAAAATCCCTAAGCCCCGGGGTCACAATTTCATCAAAAATCTGACTTTCGGCCATTCACTCAAAAATGGTGCCAAACGGAAAAGAAAACAGCCCTCGACAACTTAAACGGCAGAAATATATTTTTTTGAAAAAATCCCTAAGCCCCGGGGTCAAAATTTCAAGAAAAATCTGACTTTCGGCCATTCACTCAAAAATGGTGCCAAACGGTTGCACATGCTCCCGTGAGAGGTTTGGAAGTCGAAACAGAAGGCTTTTTATCACGGGAAAAGAAATCAGCCGAAGACAACTTAACCGGCAAAAATATATTTTTTTGAAAAAAATCCCTAAGCCCCGGGGTCACAATTTCAAGAAAAATCTGACTTTCGGCATTTCACTCAAAAATGGTGCCAAACGGAAAAGAAATCAGCCCAAGACAACCTAATCGGCAGAAAAATATTTTTTTGAAAAAATCCCTAAGCCCCGGGGTCACAACTTCAAGAAAAATCTGACTATCGGCAATTCACTCAAAAATGGTGCCAAACGGTTGCAAATGCTCCCCTGAGAGGTTTGGCGGTCGAAACAGAAGGCTTTTTAACACGGGAAAAGAAATTAGCCCAAGACAACTAAACCGGCAGAAATATATTTTTTTGAAAAAATCCCTAAGCCCCGGGGTCACAATTTCATCAAAAATCTGACTTTCGGCCATTCACTCAAAAATGGTGCCAAACGGAAAAGGTATCAGCCCTCGACAACTTAACCGGCAGAAAAATATTTTTTTGAAAAAATCCCTAAGCCCCAGGGTCAAAATTTCAAGAAAAATCTGACTTTTGGCAATTCATTCAAAAATGGTGCCAAACGGTTGCAAATTCTCCCCTGAGAGGTTTGGCGATTGAAACAGAAGGCTTTTTATCACGGGAAAAGAAATCAGCCCAAGACAACTTAACCGGCAGAAATATTTTTTTTTGAAAAAATCCCTAAGCCCCGGGGTCACAATTTCATCAAAAATCTGAGTTTCGGCCATTCACTCAAAAATGGTGCCAAACGGTTGCAAATGCTTCCCTGAAAGCTTTGGCGATGGAAACAGAAGGCTTTTTATCACAGGACAAGAAATCAGCCCTCAAAAACTTAACCGGCAGAAAATATTTTTTTGAAGAAATCCCTAAGCTTCGGGGTCACGATTTCAGCAAAAATCTGGCTTTTGGCAATTCACTCAAAAATGGTGCCAAAAGCTTGAAAATGTTCTCCTGAAAGGTTTGGCACTCGAAACAGAAGGCTTTTTATCACAGGACAAGAAATCAGCCCTCAAGAACTTAACCGGGAGAAAATATTTTTTTGAAGAAATCCCTAACCCCCGGGGTCACAATTTCAGCAAAAATCTTGCTTTTGGCAATTCACTCAAAAATGGTGCCAAAAGCTTGAAAATGCTCTCCTGAAAGGTTTGGAACTCGAAACAGAAGGCCTTTTATCACAGAACAAGAAATCAGCCCTCAAAAACTTAACCGGCAGAAAATGTTTTTTTTGAAAAAATCCCTAACCCCCGGGGTCACAATTTCAGCAAAAATCTGGCTTTTGGCAATTCACTCAAAAATGGTGCCAAAAGCTTGAAAATGTTCTCCTGAAAGGTTTGGCACTCGAAACAGAAGGCTTTTTATCACAGGACAAGAAATTAGCCCAAGACAACTAAACCGGCAGAAATATATTTTTTTGAAAAAATCCCTAAGCCCCGGGGTCACAATTTCATCAAAAATCTGACTTTCGGCCATTCACTCAAAAATAGTGCCAAACGGAAAAGGTATCAGCACTCGACAACTTAACCGGCAGAAAAATATTTTTTTGAAAAAATCCCTAAGCCCCAGGGTCAAAATTTCAAGAAAAATCTGACTTTTGGCAATTCATTCAAAAATGGTGCCAAACGGTTGCAAATTCTCCCCTGAGAGGTTTGGCGATTGAAACAGAAGGCTTTTTATCACGGGAAAAGAAATCAGCCCAAGACAACTTAACCGGCAGAATTTTTTTTTTTTGAAAAAATCCCTAAGCCCCGGGGTCACAATTTCATCAAAAATCTGAGTTTCGGCCATTCACTCAAAAATGGTGCCAAACGGTTGCAAATGCTTCCCTGAAAGCTTTGGCGATGGAAACAGAAGGCTTTTTATCACAGGACAAGAAATCAGCCCTCAAAAACTTAACCGGCAGAAAATATTTTTTTGAAGAAATCCCTAAGCTTCGGGGTCACAATTTCAGCAAAAATCTGGCTTTTGGCAATTCACTCAAAAATGGTGCCAAAAGCTTGAAAATGTTCTCCTGAAAGGTTTGGCACTCGAAACAGAAGGCTTTTTATCACAGGACAAGAAATCAGCCCTCAAAAAGTTAACCGGCAGAAAATATTTTTTTGAAGAAATCCCTGACCCCCGGGGTCACAATTTCAGCAAAAATCTGACTCTTGGCAATTCACTCAAAAATGGAGCGAATCGGTTGCAAATGCTCCCCTGAAAGCTTTGGCGATGGAAAAAGAAGGCTTTTTATCACAGGACAAGAAATCAGCCCTCAAAAACTTAACCGGCAGAAAATATTTTTTTGAAGAAATCCCTAACACCCGGGGTCACAATTTCAGCAAAAATCTGACTTTTGGCAATTCACACAAAAATGGTACCAAAAGCTTGAAAATGCTCTCCTGAAAGGTTTGGCACTCGAAACAGAAGGCTTTTTATCACAGGACAAGAAATCAGCCCTCAAAAACTTCACCAGCAGAAAATACTTTTTTGAAGAAATCCCTAACCCCCGGGGTCAAAATTTCAACAAAAATCTGACTTTTGGCAATTCACTCAAAAATGGTGTCAAAAGCTTGAAAATGCTCCCCTGAAAGCTTGGGCAATGGCAACAGAAGGCTTTTTATCACGGGACAAGAAATCAGCCCTAAAAAACCTAACCGGCGGAAAAGACTTTTTTGAAAAATTCCCAAAGCCCCGGGGTCACAATTTCAGCAAAAATCTGGCTTTTGGCAGTTCACTCAAAAATGGTGCCAAAAGCTTGAAAATGCTCCCCTGAAAGCTTGGGCAATGGAAACAGAAGGCTTTTTATCACGGGACAAGAAATCAGCCCTAAAAAACATAACCGGCGGAAAATACTTTTTTGAAAAAATCCCTAAGCCCCGGGGTCACAATTTCAGCAAAAATCTGGCTTTTGGCAATTCACTCAAAAATGGTGCCAAAAGCTTGAAAATGCTCTCCTGAAAGGTTTGGCACTCGAAACAGAAGGCTTTTTATCACAGGACAAGAAATCACCCCTCAAAAACTTAACCGGCGGAAAAGACTTTTTTGAAAAAATACCTAAGCCCCGGGGTCACAATTTCAGCAAAAATCTGACTTTTGGCAATTGACTCAAAAATGGTGCCAACCGGTTGCAAATGCTCCCCTGAAAGCTTTGGCTTTGGAAACACAAGGCTTTTTATCACAGGGCAAGAAATCAGCCCTCAAAAACTTAACCGGCAGAAAATATTTTTTTGAAGAAATCCCTAACACCCGGAGTCACAATTTCAGCAAAAAAGCTGACTTTTGGCAATTCACTCAAAAATGGTACCAAAAGCTTGAAAATGCTCTCCTGAAATGTTTGGCGATGAAAACAGAAGGCTTTTTATCACAGGACAAGAAATCAGCCCTAAAAAACATAACCGGCGGAAAATACTTTCTTGAAAAAATCCCTAAGCCCCGGGGTCACAATTTCAGCAAAAATCTGACTTTTGGCAATTCACTCAAAAATGGTGCCAACCGGTTGCAAATGCTCCCCTGAAAGCTTTGGCTTTGGAAACACAAGGCTTTTTATCACAGGGCAAGAAATCAGCCCTCAAAAACTTCACCAGCAGAAAATATTTTTTTGAAGAAATCCCTAACCCCCGGGGACACAATTTCAGCAAAAATCTGACTTTTGGCAATTCACTCAAAATTGGTGTCAAAAGCTTGAAAATGCTCCCCTGAAAGCTTGGGCAATGGAAACAGAAGGCTTTTTATCACAGGACAAGAAATCAGCCCTCAAAAACCTAACTGGCGGAAAAGACTTTTTTGAAAAAATCCCAAAGCCCGGGGTCACAATTTCAGCAAAAATCTGACTTTTGGCAGTTCACTCAAAAATGGTGCCAAAAGCTTGAGAATGCCCTCCTGAAAGGTTTGGCGATGAAAACAGAAGGCTTTTTATCACAGGACAAGAAATCAGCCCTCAAAAACTTAACGGGCAGAAAATATTTTTTTGAAGAAATGCCTAACCCCCGGGGTCACAATTTCAGCAAAAAACTGACTTTTGGCAATTCACTCAAAAATGGTACCAAAAGCTTGAAAATGCTCTCCTGAAATGTTTGGCGATGAAAACAGAAGGCTTTTTATCACAGGACAAGAAATCAGCCCTAAAAAACATAACCGGCGGAAAATACTTTCTTGAAAAAATCCCTAAGCCCCGGGCTCACAATTTCAACAAAAATCTGGCTTTTGGCAATTCACTTAAAAATGGTGCCAAAAGGTTGAAGATGCTCTCCTGAAAGGTTTGGCACTTGAAACAGAAGGCTTTTTATCACAGGACAAGAAATCAGCCCTCAAAATTTAACCAGCAGAAAATATTTTTTTGAAGAAATCCCTAAGCCCCGGGGTACAATTTCAGCAAAAATCTGACTTTTGGCAATTCACTTAAAAATGGTGCCAAAGGGTTGAAGATGCTCTCCTGAAAGGTTTGGCACTTGAAACAGATGGCTTTTTATCACAGGACAAGGAATCAGCCCTCAAAAAGTTAACCGGCAGAAAATATTTTTTTGACGAAATCCCTAATCCCCGGGGTCACAATTTCAGCAAAAATCTGACTTTTGGCAGTTCACTCAAAAATGGTGCCAAAAGCTTGAAAATGCCCTCCTGAAAGGTTTGGCGATGAAAACAGAAGGCTTTTTATCACAGGACAAGAAATCACCCTCAAAAACTTAAACGGCAGAAAATATTTTTTTGAAGAAATCCCTAACCCCCGGGGTCACAATTTCAGCAAAAATCTTGCTTTTGGCAATTCACTCAAAAATGGTGCCAAAAGCTTCAAAATCCTCTCCTGAAAGGTTTGGCACTCGAAACAGAAGGCTTTTTATCGCAGAACAAGAAACCAGCCCTCAAAAACTTAACCGGCAGAAAATATTTTTTTTGAAAAAATCCCTAAGCCCCGGGGTCACAATTTCAGCAAAAATCTGACTTTTGGCAATTCACTCAAAAATGGTGCCAATTGGTTGCAAATGCTTCCCTGAAAGCTTTGGCGATGGAAGCAGAAGGCTTTTTATCACAGGACAAGAAATCAGCCCTCAAAAACTTAACCGGCAGAAAATATTTTTTTGAAGAAATCCCTAAGCTTCGGGGTCACAATTTCAGCAAAAATCTGACTTTTGGCAATTCACTCAAATATGGTGCCAAAAGCTTGAAAATGCTCTCCTGAAAGGTTTGGCACTCGAAACAGAAGACTTTTTATCACAGGACAAGAAATCAGCCCTCAAAAACCAAACCGGCGGAAAAGACTTTTTTGAAAAAATCCCAAAGCCCCGGGGTCACAATTTCAGCAAAAATCTGACTTTTGGCAATTCACTCAAATATGGTGCCAACCGGTTGCAAATGCTCCCCTGAAAGCTTTGGCGATGGAAACAGAAGGCTTTTTATCACAGGACAAGAAATCAGCCCCCAAAAACTTCACCAGCAGAAAATATTTTTTTGAAGAAATCCCTAACCCCCGGTGTCACAATTTCAGCAAAAATCTGACTTTTGGCAATTCACTCAAAATTGGTGCCAATCGGTTGAAAATGCTTCCCTGAAAGCTTTGGCGATGGAAACAGAAGGCTTTTTATCACAGGAGAAGAAATCAGCCCTCAAAAACTTCACCAGCAGAAAATATTTTTTTTTTTGAAAAAATCCCTAACCCCCGGGGTCACAATTTCAGCAAAAATCTGACTTTTGGCAATTCACTCAAAATTGGTGTCAAAGGCTTGAAAATGCTCCCCGGAAAGCTTGGACAATGGAAACAGAAGGCTTTTTATCACAGGACAAGAAATCAGCCCTCAAAAACCTAACCGGCGGAAAAGACTTTTTTGAAAAAATCCCAAAACCCCGGGGTCACAATTTCAGCAAAAATCTGACTTTTGGCAGTTCACTCAAAAATGGTGCCAAAAGCTTGAAAATGCCCTCCTGAAAGGTTTGGCGATGAAAACAGAAGGCTTTTTATCACAGGACAAGAAATCACCCTCAAAAACTTAACCGGCAGAAAATATTTTTTTGAAGAAATCCCTAACCCCCGGGGTCACAATTTCAGCAAAAATCTTGCTTTTGGCAATTCACTCAAAAATGGTGCCAAAAGCTTGAAAATCCTCTCCTGAAAGGTTTGGCACTCGAAATAGAAGGCTTTTTATCGCAGAACAAGAAACCAGCCCTCAAAAACTTAACCGGCAGAAAATATTTTTTTTGAAAAAATCCCTAAGCCCCGGGGTCACAATTTCAGCAAAAATCTGACTTTTGGCAATTCACTCAAAAATGGTGCCAATCGGTTGCAAATGCTTCCCTGAAAGCTTTGGCGATGGAAGCAGAAGGCTTTTTATCACAGGACAAGAAATCAGCCCTCAAAAACTTAACCGGCAGAAAATATTTTTTTGAAGAAATCCCTAAGCTTCGGGGTCACAATTTCAGCAAAAATCTGACTTTTGGCAGTTCACTCAAAAATGATGCCAAAAGCTTGAAAATGCTCTCCTGAAAGGTTTGGCGATGAAAACAGAAGGCTTTTTATCACAGGACAAGAAATCAGCCCTCAAAAACTTAACCAGCAGAAAATATTTTTTTGAAAAAATCCCTAACCCCCGGGGTCACAATTTCAGCAAAAATCTGACTTTTGGCAATTCACTCAAAAATGGTGCCAACCGGTTGCAAATGCTCCCCTGAAAGCTTTGGCGATGGAAACAGAAGGCTTTTGATCACAGGGCAAGAAATCAGCCCTCAAAAACTTAACCGGCAGAAAATATTTTTTTGAAGAAATCCCTAACCCCCGGGGTCACAATTTCAGCAAAAAACTGACTTTTGGCAATTCAATCAAAAATGGCGCCAAAAGCTTGAAAATGCTCTCCTGAAAGGTTTGGATCTCGAAACAGAAGGCCTTTTATCACAGAACAAGAAATCAGCCCTCAAAAACTTAACCGGCAGAAAATATTTTTTTTTTTGAAAAAATCCCTAAGCCCCGGGGTCACAATTTCAGCAAAAATCTGACTTCTGGCAATTCACTCAAAAATGGTGCCAATCGGTTGCAAATGCTTCCCTGAAAGGTTTGGCGATGAAAACAGAAGGCTTTTTATCACAGGACAAGAAATCAGCCCTCAAGAACTTAACCGGGAGAAAATATTTTTTTGAAGAAATCCCTAACCCCCGGGGTCACAATTTCAGCAAAAATCTGACTTCTGACAATTCACTCAAAAATGGCGCCAAAAGCTTGAAAATGCTCTCCTGAAAGGTTTGGATCTCGAAACAGAAGGCCTTTTATCACAGAACAAGAAATCAGCCGTCAAAAACTTAACCGGCAGAAAATTTTTTTTTTTTTGAAAAAATCCCTAAGCCCCGGGGTCACAATTTCAGCAAAAATCTGACTTCTGGCAATTCACTCAAAAATGGTGACAATCGGTTGCAAATGCTTCCCTGAAAGCTTTGGCGATGGAAACAGAAGGCTTTTTATCACAGGACAAGAAATCAGCCCTTAAAAACTTAACCGGCAGAAAATATTTTTTTGAAGAAATCCCTAAGCCCCGGGGTCACAATTTCAGCAAAAATCTGACTTTTGGCAGTTCACTCAAAAATGGTGCCAAAAGCTTGAAAATGCCCTCCTGAAAGGTTTGGCGATGAAAACAGAAGGCTTTTTATCACAGGACAAGAAATCAGCCCTCAAAAACCTAACCGGCGGAAAAGACTTTTTTGAAAAAATCCCAAAACCCCGGGGTCACAATTTCAGCAAAAATCTGACTTTTGGCAGTTCACTCAAAAATGGTGCCAAAAGCTTGAAAATGCCCTCCTGAAAGGTTTGGCGATGAAAACAGAAGGCTTTTTATCACAGGACAAGAAATCACCCTCAAAAACTTAACCGGCAGAAAATATTTTTTTGAAGAAATCCCTAACCCCCGGGGTCACAATTTCAGCAAAAATCTTGCTTTTGGCAATTCACTCAAAAATGGTGCCAAAAGCTTGAAAATCCTCTCCTGAAAGGTTTGGCACTCGAAATAGAAGGCTTTTTATCGCAGAACAAGAAACCAGCCCTCAAAAACTTAACCGGCAGAAAATATTTTTTTTGAAAAAATCCCTAAGCCCCGGGGTCACAATTTCAGCAAAAATCTGACTTTTGGCAATTCACTCAAAAATGGTGCCAATCGGTTGCAAATGCTTCCCTGAAAGCTTTGGCGATGGAAGCAGAAGGCTTTTTATCACAGGACAAGAAATCAGCCCTCAAAAACTTAACCGGCAGAAAATATTTTTTTGAAGAAATCCCTAAGCTTCGGGGTCACAATTTCAGCAAAAATCTGACTTTTGGCAGTTCACTCAAAAATGATGCCAAAAGCTTGAAAATGCTCTCCTGAAAGGTTTGGCGATGAAAACAGAAGGCTTTTTATCACAGGACAAGAAATCAGCCCTCAAAAACTTAACCAGCAGAAAATATTTTTTTGAAAAAATCCCTAACCCCCGGGGTCACAATTTCAGCAAAAATCTGACTTTTGGCAATTCACTCAAAAATGGTGCCAACCGGTTGCAAATGCTCCCCTGAAAGCTTTGGCGATGGAAACAGAAGGCTTTTGATCACAGGGCAAGAAATCAGCCCTCAAAAACTTAACCGGCAGAAAATATTTTTTTGAAGAAATCCCTAACCCCCGGGGTCACAATTTCAGCAAAAAACTGACTTTTGGCAATTCAATCAAAAATGGCGCCAAAAGCTTGAAAATGCTCTCCTGAAAGGTTTGGATCTCGAAACAGAAGGCCTTTTATCACAGAACAAGAAATCAGCCCTCAAAAACTTAACCGGCAGAAAATATTTTTTTTTTTGAAAAAATCCCTAAGCCCCGGGGTCACAATTTCAGCAAAAATCTGACTTCTGGCAATTCACTCAAAAATGGTGCCAATCGGTTGCAAATGCTTCCCTGAAAGGTTTGGCGATGAAAACAGAAGGCTTTTTATCACAGGACAAGAAATCAGCCCTCAAGAACTTAACCGGGAGAAAATATTTTTTTGAAGAAATCCCTAACCCCCGGGGTCACAATTTCAGCAAAAATCTGACTTCTGGCAATTCACTCAAAAATGGCGCCAAAAGCTTGAAAATGCTCTCCTGAAAGGTTTGGATCTCGAAACAGAAGGCCTTTTATCACAGAACAAGAAATCAGCCCTCAAAAACTTAACCGGCAGAAATTTTTTTTTTTTTTGAAAAAATCCCTAAGCCCCGGGGTCACAATTTCAGCAAAAATCTGACTTCTGGCAATTCACTCAAAAATGGTGACAATCGGTTGCAAATGCTTCCCTGAAAGCTTTGGCGATGGAAACAGAAGGCTTTTTATCACAGGACAAGAAATCAGCCCTTAAAAACTTAACCGGCAGAAAATATTTTTTTGAAGAAATCCCTAAGCCCCGGGGTCACAATTTCAGCAAAAATCTGACTTTTGGCAGTTCACTCAAAAATGGTGCCAAAAGCTTGAAAATGCCCTCCTGAAAGGTTTGGCGATGAAAACAGAAGGCTTTTTATCACAGGACAAGAAATCAGCCCTCAAAAACTTAGCCAGCAGAAAATATTTTTTTGAAAAAATCCCTAACCCCCGGGGTCACAATTTCAGCAAAAATCTGACTTTTGGCAATTCACTCAAAAATGGTGCCAACCGGTTGCAAATGCTCCCCTGAAAGCCTTGGCGATGGAAACAGAAGGCCTTTTACCACAGAACAAGAAATCAGCCCTCACAAACTTAACCGGCAGAAAATATTTTTTTGAAAAAATCCCTAACCCCCGGGGTCACAATTTCAGCAAAAATCAGACTTTTGGCAATTCACTCAAATATGGTGCCAAAAGCTTGAAAATGCTCCCCTGAAAGGTTTGGCACTCGAAACAGAAGGCTTTTTATCACAGGACAAGAAATCAGCCCTCATTAAGTTAACCGGCAGAAAATATTTTTTTGAACAAATCCCTAACCCCCGGGGTCACAATTTCAGCAAAAATCTGACTTTTGGCAATTCAATCAAAAATGGTGCCAACCGGGGGCAAATGCTCCCCTGAAAGCTTTGGCGATGGAAACAGAAGGCTTTTTCTCACAGGACAAGAAATCAGCCCTCAAAAAGTTAACCGGCAGAAATTTTTTTTTTTTTGAACAAATCCCTAAGCTTCGGGGTCACCATTTCAGGAAAAATCTGACTTTTGGCAATTCACTCAAAAATGGTGCCAAAAGCTTGAAAATGCTCCCCTGAAAGGTTTGGCACTCGAAACAAAAGGCTTTTTATCACAGGACAAGGAATCAGCCCTCATTAAGTTAACCGGCAGAAAATATTTTTTTGAACAAATCCCTAACCCCCGGGGTCACAATTTCAGCAAAAATCTGGCTTTTGGCAATTCACTCAAAAATGGTGCCAAAAGCTTGAAAATGCTCTCCTGAAAGGTTTGGCACTCGAAACAGAAGGCTTTTTATCACAGAACAAGAAATCAACCCTCACAATTTCAGCAAAAATCTGACTTTTGGCAATTCACTCAAATATGGTGCCAAAAGCTTGAAAATGTTCTCCTGAAAGCTTTGGCACTCGAAACAGAAGGCTTTTTATCACAGGACAAGAAATCAGCCCTCATTAAGTTAACCGGCAGAAAATATTTTTTTGAACAAATCCCTAACCCCCGGGGTCACAATTTCAGCAAAAATCTGGCTTTTGGCAATTCACTCACAAATGGTGCCAAAAGCTTGAAAATGTTCTCCTGAAAGCTTTGGCACTCGAAACAGAAGGCTTTTTATCACAGGACAAGAAATCATCCCTCAAAAACTTAAACGGCAGAAAATATTTTTGTGAAAAAATCCCTAAGCCCCGGGGTCACAATTTCAGCAAAAATCTGACTTTTGGCAGTTCACTCAAAAATGATGCCAAAAGCTTGAAAATGCTCTCCTGAAAGGTTTGGCGTTGACAACAGAAGGCTTTTCATCACAGGAAAAGAAATCACCCCTAAAAAACTTAACCGGCAGAAAATATTTTTTGAAGAAATCCCTAACCCCCGGGGTCACAATTTCAGCAAAAATCTGACTTTTGGCAATTCACTCAAAAATGGTGCCAAACGGTAGCAAATGCTCCCCTGAAAGGTTTGGCACTCGAAACAGAAGGCCTTTTACCACAGAACAAGAAATCAGCCCTCACAAACTTAACCGGCAGAAAATATTTTTTTGAAAAAATCCCTAACCCCCGGGGTCACAATTTCAGCAGAAATCAGACTTTTGGCAATTCACTCAAATATGGTGCCAAAAGCTTGAAAATGCTCCCCTGAAAGGTTTGGCACTCGAAACAGAAGGCTTTTTATCACAGGACAAGAAATCAGCCCTCATTAAGTTAACCGGCAGAAAATATTTTTTTGAACAAATCCCTAACCCCCGGGGTCACAATTTCAGCAAAAATCTGACTTTTGGCAATTCAATCAAAAATGGTGCCAACCGGGGGCAAATGCTCCCCTGAAAGCTTTGGCGATGGAAACAGAAGGCTTTTTCTCACAGGACAAGAAATCAGCCCTCAAAAAGTTAACCGGCAGAAAATATTTTTTTGAACAAATCCCTAACCCCCGGGGTCACAATTTCAGCAAAAATCTGGCTTTTGGCAATTCACTCAAAAATGGTGCCAAAAGCTTGAAAATGCTCTCCTGAAAGGTTTGGCACTCGAAACAGAAGGCTTTTTATCACAGAACAAGAAATCAACCCTCACAATTTCAGCAAAAATCTGACTTTTGGCAATTCACTCAAAAATGGTGCCAAAAGCTTGAAAATGTTCTCCTGAAAGCTTTGGCACTCGAAACAGAAGGCTTTTCATCACAGGACAAGAAATCATCCCTCAAAAACTTAACCGGCAGGAAATATTTTTGTGAAAAAATCCCTAAGCCCCGGAGTCACAATTTCAGCAAAAATCTGACTTTTGGCAATTCACTCAAAAATGGTGCCAAAAGCTTGAAAATGTTCTCCTGAAAGCTTTGGCACTCGAAACAGAAGGCTGTTCATCACAGGACAAGCAATCATCCCTCAAAAACTTAACCGGCAGAAAATATTTTTGTGAAAAAATCCCTAAGCCCCGGAGTCACAATTTCAGCAAAAATCTGACTTTTGGCAGTTCACTCAAAAATGGTGCCAAAAGCTTGAAAATGCCCTCCTGAAAGGTTTGGCGATGAAAACAGAAGGCTTTTTATCACAGGACAAGAAATCAGCCCTCAAAAACTTAACCAGCAGAAAATATTTTTTTGAAAAAATCCCTAAGCCCCGGGGTCACAATTTCAGCAAAAATCTGACTTTTGGCAATTCACTCAAAAATGGTGCCAACCGGTTGCAAATGCTCCCCTGAAAGCCTTGGCGATGGAAACAGAAGGCTTTTTATCACAGGACAAGAAATCAGGCCTCAAAAACTTAACCGGCAGAAAATATTTTTTGAAGAAATCCCTAACCCCCGGGGTCACAATTTCAGCAAAAATCAGACTTTTGGCAATTCACTCAAAAATGGTGCCAAACGGTAGCAAATGCTCCCCTGAAAGGTTTGGCACTCGAAACAGAAGTCCTTTTACCACAGAACAAGAAATCAACCCTCACAAACTTAACCGGCAGAAAATATTTTTTTGAAAAAATCCCTAACCCCCCGGGGTCACAATTTCAGCAAAAATCTGGCTTTTGGCAATTCACTCACAAATGGTGCCAAAAGCTTGAAAATGTTCTCCTGAAAGCTTTGGCACTCGAAACAGAAGGCTTTTTATCACAGGACAAGAAATCATCCCTCAAAAACTTAAATGGCAGAAAATATTTTTGTGAAAAAATCCCTAAGCCCCGGGGTCACAATTTCAGCAAAAATCTGACTTTTGGCAGTTCACTCAAAAATGGTGCCAAAAGCTTGAAAATGCTCTCCGGAAAGGTTTGGCGATGAAAACAGAAGGCTTTTTATCACAGGACAAGAAATCAGCCCTCACAAACTTAACCGGCAGAAAATATTTTTTTGAAAAAATCCCTAACCCCCGGGGTCACAATTTCAGCAAAAATCTTGCTTTTGGCAATTCACTCAAATATGGTGCCAAAAGCTTGAAAATGCTCCCCTGAAAGGTTTGGCACTCGAAACAGAAGGCTTTTTATCACAGGACAAGAAATCAGCCCTCATTAAGTTAACCGGCAGAAAATATTTTTTTGAACAAATCCCTAACCCCCGGGGTCACAATTTCAGCAAAAATCTGGCTTTTGGCAATTCACTCACAAATGGTGCCAAAAGCTTGAAAATGTTCTCCTGAAAGCTTTGGCACTCGAAACAGAAGGCTTTTTATCACAGGACAAGAAATCATCCCTCAAAAACTTAAACGGCAGAAAATATTTTTGTGAAAAAATCCCTAAGCCCCGGGGTCACAATTTCAGCAAAAATCTGACTTTTGGCAGTTCACTCAAAAATGATGCCAAAAGCTTGAAAATGCTCTCCTGAAAGGTTTGGCGTTGACAACAGAAGGCTTTTTATCACAGGAAAAGAAATCACCCCTAAAAAACTTAACCGGCAGAAAATATTTTTTTGAAAAAATCCCTAACCCCCGGGGTCACAATTTCAGCAAAAATCAGACTTTTGGCAATTCACTCAAAAATGGTGCCAAAAGCTTGAAAATGCTCCCCTGAAAGGTTTGGCACTCGAAACAGAAGGCTTTTTATCACAGGACAAGAAATCAGCCCTCATTAAGTTAACCGGCACAAAATATATATTTTTGAAGAAATCCCTAACCCCCGGGGTCACAATTTCAGCAAAAATCTGACTTTTGGCAATTCAATCAAAAATGGTGCCAACCGGGGGCAAATGCTCCCCTGAAAGCTTTGGCGATGGAAACAGAAGGCTTTTTCTCACAGGACAAGCAATCAGCCCTCATTAAGTTAACCGGCAGAAAATATTTTTTTGAACAAATCCCTAACCCCCGGGGTCACAATTTCAGCAAAAATCTGGCTTTTGGCAATTCACTCACAAATGGTGCCAAAAGCTTCAAAATGTTCTCCTGAAAGCTTTGGCACTCGAAACAGAAGACTTTTTATCACAGGACAAGAAATCATCCCTCAAAAACTTAAACGGCAGAAAATATTTTTGTGAAAAAATCCCTACGCCCCGGGGTCACAATTTCAGCAAAATCTGACTTTTGGCAGTTCACTCAAAAATGGTGCCAAAAGCTTGAAAATGCTCTCCTGAAAGGTTTGGCACTCGAAACAGAAGGCTTTTTATCACTGGACAAGAAATCAGCCCTCAAAAACGTAACCGGCAGAAAATATTTTTTTGAAAAAATCCCTAACCCCCGGGGTCACAATTTCAGCAAAAATCTTGCTTTTGGCAATTCACTTAAAAATGGTGCCAAAAGCTTGAAAATGCTCTCCTGAAAGGTTTGGCACTCGAAACAGAAGGCTTTTTATCACAGAACAAGAAATCAGCCTCACAAACTTAACCGGCAGAAAATATTTTTTTGAAGAAATCCCTAACCCCCGGGGTCACAATTTCAGCAAAAATATGACTTTTGGCAATTCAATCAAAAATGGTGCCAACCGGGGGCAAATGCTCCCCTGAAAGCTTTGGCGATGGAAACAGAAGGCTTTTTATCACAGGACAAGAAATCAGCCCTCACAAACTTAACCGGCAGAAATTTTTTTTTTTTTGAACAAATCCCTAAGCTTCGGGGTCACCATTTCAGCAAAAATCAGACTTTTGGCAATTCACTCAAATATGGTGCCAAAAGCTTGAAAATGCTCCCCTGAAAGGTTTGGCACTCGAAACAGAAGGCTTTTTATCACAGGACAAGAAATCAGCCCTCATTAAGTTAACCGGCAGAAAATATTTTTTTGAACAAATCCCTAACCCCCGGGGTCACAATTTCAGCAAAAATCTGGCTTTTGGCAATTCACTCACAAATGGTGCCAAAAGCTTGAAAATGTTCTCCTGAAAGCTTTGGCACTCGAAACAGAAGGCTTTTTATCACAGGACAAGAAATCATCCCTCAAAAACTTAAACGGCAGAAAATATTTTTGTGAAAAAATCCCTAAGCCCCGGGGTCACAATTTCAGCAAAAATCTGACTTTTGGCAGTTCACTCAAAAATGATGCCAAAAGCTTGAAAATGCTCTCCTGAAAGGTTTGGCGTTGACAACAGAAGGCTTTTTATCACAGGAAAAGAAATCACCCCTAAAAAACTTAACCGGCAGAAAATATTTTTTTGAAAAAATCCCAAAGCCCCGGAGTCACAATTTCAGCAAAAATCTTGCTTTTGGCAATTCACTTAAAAATGGTGCCAAAAGCTTGAAAATGCTCTCCTGAAAGGTTTGGCACTCGAAACAGAAGGCTTTTTATCACAGAACAAGAAATCAGCCCTCATTAAGTTAACCGGCACAAAATATATTTTTGAAGAAATCCCTAACCCCCGGGGTCACAATTTCAGCAAAAATCTGACTTTTGGCAATTCAATCAAAAATGGTGCCAACCGGGGGCAAATGCTCCCGTGAAAGCTTTGGCGATGGAAACAGAAGGCTTTTTCTCACAGGACAAGCAATCAGCCCTCATTAAGTTAACCGGCAGAAAATATTTTTTTGAACAAATCCCTAACCCCCGGGGTCACAATTTCAGCAAAAATCTGGCTTTTGGCAATTCACTCACAAATGGTGCCAAAAGCTTGAAAATGTTCTCCTGAAAGCTTTGGCACTCGAAACAGAAGACTTTTTATCACAGGACAAGAAATCATCCCTCAAAAACTTAAACGGCAGAAAATATTTTTGTGAAAAAATCCCTAAGCCCCGGGGTCACAATTTCAGCAAAAATCTGACTTTTGGCAGTTCACTCAAAAATGGTGCCAAAAGCTTGAAAATGCTCTCCTGAAAGGTTTGGCACTCGAAACAGAAGGCTTTTTATCAAAGGACAAGAAATCAGCCCTCAAAAACGTAACCGGCAGAAAATATTTTTTTGAAAAAATCCCTAACCCCCGGGGTCACAATTTCAGCAAAAATCTTGCTTTTGGCAATTCACTTAAAAATGGTGCCAAAAGCTTGAAAATGCTCTCCTGAAAGGTTTGGCACTCGAAACAGAAGGCTTTTTATCACAGAACAAGAAATCAGCCTCACAAACTTAACCGGCAGAAAATATTTTTTTGAAGAAATCCCTAACCCCCGGGGTCACAATTTCAGCAAAAATCTGACTTTTGGCAATTCAATCAAAAATGGTGCCAACCGGGGGCAAATGCTCCCCTGAAAGCTTTGGCAATGGAAACAGAAGGCTTTTTCTCACAGGACAAGAAATCAGCCCTCAAAAAGTTAACCGGCAGAAATTTTTTTTTTTTTAACAAATCCCTAAGCTTCGGGGTCACCATTTCAGCAAAAATCTGACTTTTGGCAATTCACTCAAAAATGGTGCCAAAAGCTTGAAAATGCTCCCCTGAAAGGTTTGGCACTCGAAACAAAAGGCTTTTTATCACAGGACAAGGAATCAGCCCTCATTAAGTTAACCGGCAGAAAATATTTTTTTGAACACATCCCTAACCCCCGGGGTCACAATTTCAGCAAAAATCTGACTTTTGGCAATTCACTCAAAAATGGTGCCAAAAGCTTGAAAATGTTCTCCTGAAAGCTTTGGCACTCGAAACAGAAGGCTTTTTATCACAGGACAAGAAATCAGCCTCAAAAACTTAAACGGCAGAAAATATTTTTGTGAAAAAATCCCTAAGCCCCGGGGTCACAATTTCAGCAAAAATCTGACTTTTGGCAGTTCACTCAAAAATGGTGCCAAAAGCTTGAAAATGCTCTCCTGAAAGGTTTGGCAATGAAAACAGAAGGCTTTTTATCACAGGACAAGAAATCACCCCTAAAAAACTTAACCGGCAGAAAATATTTTTTTGAAAAAATCCCTAACCCCCGGGGTCACAATTTCAGCAAAAATCAGACTTTTGGCAATTCACTCAAATATGGTGCCAAAAGCTTGAAAATGCTCCCCTGAAAGGTTTGGCACTCGAAACAGAAGGCTTTTTATCACAGGACAAGAAATCAGCCCTCATTAAGTTAACCGGCAGAAAATATTTTTTTGAACAAATCCCTAACCCCCGGGGTCACAATTTCAGCAAAAATCTGGCTTTTGGCAATTCACTCACAAATGGTGCCAAAAGCTTGAAAATGTTCTCCTGAAAGCTTTGGCACTCGAAACAGAAGGCTTTTTATCACAGGACAAGAAATCATCTCTCAAAAACTTAAACGGCAGAAAATATTTTTGTGAAAAAATCCCTAAGCCCCGGGGTCACAATTTCAGCAAAAATCTGACTTTTGGCAGTTCACTCAAAAATGGTGCCAAAAGCTTGAAAATGCTCTCCTGAAAGGTTTGGCACTCGAAACAGAAGGCTTTTTATCACAGGACAAGAAATCAGCCCTCAAAAACGTAACCGGCAGAAAATATTTTTTTGAAAAAATCCCTAACCCCCGGGGTCACAATTTCAGCAAAAATCAGACTTTTGGCAATTCACTCAAAAATGGTGTCAAAAGCTTGAAAATGCTCCCCTGAAAGGTTTGGCACTCGAAACAGAAGGCTTTTTATCACAGGACAAGAAATCAGCCCTCATTAAGTTAACCGGCACAAAATATATTTTTTTGAAGAAATCCCTAACCCCCGGGGTCACAATTTCAGCAAAAATCTGACTTTTGGCAATTCAATCAAAAATAGTGCCAACCGGGGGCAAATGCTCCCCTGAAAGCTTTGGCGATGGAAACAGAAGGCTTTTTCTCACAGGACAAGAAATCAGCCCTCATTAAGTTAACCGGCAGAAAATATTTTTTTGAACAAATCCCTAACCCCCGGGGTCACAATTTCAGCAAAAATCTGGCTTTTGGCAATTCACTCACAAATGGTGCCAAAAGCTTGAAAATGTTCTCCTGAAAGCTTTGGCACTCGAAACAGAAGGCTTTTTATCACAGAACAAGAAATCAGCCTCACAAACTTAACCGGCAGAAAATATTTTTGTGAAAAAATCCCTAAGCCCCGGGGTCACAATTTCAGCAAAAATCTGACTTTTGGCAGTTCACTCAAAAATGGTGCCAAAAGCTTGAAAATGCTCTCCTGAAAGGTTTGGCACTCGAAACAGAAGGCTTTTTATCACAGGACAAGAAATCAGCCCTCAAAAACGTAACCGGCAGAAAATATTTTTTTGAAAAAATCCCTAACCCCCGGGGTCACAATTTCAGCAAAAATCTTGCTTTTGGCAATTCACTTAAAAATGGTGCCAAAAGCTTGAAAATGCTCTCCTGAAAGGTTTGGCACTCGAAACAGAAGGCTTTTTATCACAGAACAAGAAATCAGCCTCACAAACTTAACCGGCAGAAAATATTTTTTTGAAAAAATCCCTAACCCCCGGGGTCACAATTTCAGCAAAAATCAGACTTTTGGCAATTCACTCAAAAATGGTGTCAAAAGCTTGAAAATGCTCCCCTGAAAGGTTTGGCACTCGAAACAGAAGGCTTTTTATCACAGGACAAGAAATCAGCCCTCATTAAGTTAACCGGCACAAAATATATTTTTTTGAAGAAATCCCTAACCCCCGGGGTCACAATTTCAGCAAAAATCTGACTTTTGGCAATTCAATCAAAAATAGTGCCAACCGGGGGCAAATGCTCCCCTGAAAGCTTTGGCGATGGAAACAGAAGGCTTTTTCTCACAGGACAAGAAATCAGCCCTCAAAAAGTTAACCGGCAGAAATTTTTTTTTTTTTTGAACAAATCCCTAAGCTTCGGGGTCACCATTTCAGCAAAAATCTGACTTTTGGCAATTCACTCAAAAATGGTGCCAAAAGCTTGAAAATGCTCCCCTGAAAGGTTTGGCACTCGAAACAGAAGGCTTTTTATCACAGGACAAGGAATCATCCCTCAAAAACTTAAACGGCAGAAAATATTTTTGTGAAAAAATCCCTAAGCCCCGGGGTCACAATTTCAGCAAAAATCTGACTTTTGGCAATTCACTCAAAAATGGTGCCAAAAAGCTTGAAAATGCTCCCCTGAAAGGTTTGGCACTCGAAACAGAAGGCTTTTTATCACAGAACAAGAAATCAGCCCTCACAATTTCAGCAAAAATCTGACTTTTGGCAATTCACTCAAAAATGGTGCCAAAAGCTTGAAAATGTTCTCCTGAAAGCTTTGGCACTCGAAACAGAAGGCTTTTCATCACAGGACAAGAAATCATCCCTCAAAAACTTAAACGGCAGAAAATATTTTTGTGAAAAAATCCCTAAGCCCCGGGGTCACAATTTCAGCAAAAATCTGACTTTTGGCAGTTCACTCAAAAATGGTGCCAATCGGTTGCAAATGCTTCCCTGAAAGCTTTGGCGATGGAAACAGAAGGCTTTTTATCACAGGACAAGAAATCAGCCCTCAAAAACTTAACCGGCAGAAAATATTTTTTTGAAGAAATCCCTAAGCCCCGGGGTCACAATTTCAGCAAAAATCTGACTTTTGGCAGTTCACTCCAAAATGGTGCCAAAAGCTTGAAAATGCCCTCCTGAAAGGTTTGGCGATGAAAACAGACGGCTTTTTATCACAGGAAAGAAATCAGCCCTCAAAAACTTAACCAGCAGAAAATATTTTTTTGAAAAAATCCCTAAGCCCCGGGGTCACAATTTCAGCAAAAATCTGACTTTTGGCAATTCACTCAAAAATGGTGCCAACCGGTTGCAAATGCTCCCCTGAAAGCCTTGGCGATGGAAACAGAAGGCTTTTTATCACAGGACAAGAAATCAGGCCTCAAAAACTTAACCGGCAGAAAATATTTTTTGAAGAAATCCCTAACCCCCGGGGTCACAATTTCAGCAAAAATATGACTTTTGGCAATTCACTCAAAAATGGTGCCAAACGGTAGCAAATGCTCCCCTGAAAGGTTTGGCACTCGAAACAGAAGGCCTTTTACCACAGAACAAGAAATCAGCCCTCACAAACTTAACCGGCAGAAAATATTTTTTTGAAAAAATCCCTAACCCCCGGGGTCACAATTTCAGCAAAAATCAGACTTTTGGCAATTCACTCAAATATGGTGCCAAAAGCTTGAAAATGCTCCCCTGAAAGGTTTGGCACTCGAAACAGAAGGCTTTTTATCACAGGACAAGAAATCAGCCCTCATTAAGTTAACCGGCAGAAAATATTTTTTTGAACAAATCCCTAACCCCCGGGGTCACAATTTCAGCAAAAATCTGGCTTTTGGCAATTCACTCAAAAATGGTGCCAAAAGCTTGAAAATGCTCTCCTGAAAGGTTTGGCACTCGAAACAGAAGGCTTTTTATCACAGAACAAGAAATCAGCCTCACAAACTTAACCGGCAGAAAATATTTTTTTGAAAAAATCCCTAACCCCCGGGGTCACAATTTCAGCAAAAATCAGACTTTTGGCAATTCACTCAAAAATGGTGTCAAAAGCTTGAAAATGCTCCCCTGAAAGGTTTGGCACTCGAAACAGAAGGCTTTTTATCACAGGACAAGAAATCAGCCCTCATTAAGTTAACCGGCACAAAATATATTTTTTTGAAGAAATCCCTAACCCCCGGGGTCACAATTTCAGCAAAAATCTGACTTTTGGCAATTCAATCAAAAATGGTGCCAACCGGGGGCAAATGCTCCCCTGAAAGCTTTGGCGATGGAAACAGAAGGCTTTTTCTCACAGGACAAGAAATCAGCCCTCAAAAAGTTAACCGGCAGAAATTTTTTTTTTTTGAACAAATCCCTAAGCTTCGGGGTCACCATTTCAGCAAAAATCTGACTTTTGGCAATTCACTCAAAAATGGTGCCAAAAGCTTGAAAATGCTCCCCTGAAAGGTTTGGCACTCGAAACAAAAGGCTTTTTATCACAGGACAAGGAATCAGCCCTCATTAAGTTAACCGGCAGAAAATATTATTTTGAACAAATCCCTAACCCCCGGGGTCACAATTTCAGCAAAAATCTGGCTTTTGGCAATTCACTCAAAAATGGTGCCAAAAGCTTGAAAATGCTCTCCTGAAAGCTTTGGCACTCGAAACAGAAGGCTTTTTATCACAGGACAAGAAATCATCCCTCAAAAACTTAAACGGCAGAAAATATTTTTGTGAAAAAATCCCTAAGCCCCGGGGTCACAATTTCAGCAAAAATCTGGCTTTTGGCAATTCACTCAAAAATGGTGCCAAAAGCTTGAAAATGTTCTCCTGAAAGCTTTGGCACTCGAAACAGAAGGCTTTTTATCACAGGACAAGAAATCATCCCTCAAAAACTTAAACGGCAGAAAATATTTTTGTGAAAAAATCCCTAAGCCCCGGGGTCACAATTTCAGCAAAAATCTGACTTTTGGCAGTTCACTCAAAAATGGTGCCAAAAGCTTGAAAATGCTCTCCTGAAAGGTTTGGCGATGAAAACAGAAGGCTTTTTATCACAGGACAAGAAATCACCCCTAAAAAACTTAACCGGCAGAAAATAT
Organism: Podarcis liolepis; assembly: GCF_965112155.1. Taxonomy (NCBI): domain Eukaryota; kingdom Metazoa; phylum Chordata; class Lepidosauria; order Squamata; family Lacertidae; genus Podarcis; species Podarcis liolepis. Next base: position 64,750,307 of record NC_139562.1, read on the forward strand.
TTTTTTGAAAAAATCCCAAAGCACCGGAGTCACAATTTCAGCAAAAATCTGACTTTTGGCAATTCACTCAAAAATGGTGCCAAAAGCTTGAAAATGCTCTCCTGAAAGGTTTGGCACTCGAAACAGAAGGCTTTTTATCACAGAACAAATAATCAACCCTCACAATTTCAGCAAAAATCTGACTTTTGGCAATTCACTCAAAAATGGTGCCAAAAGCTTGAAAATGTTCTCGTGAAAGCTTTGGCACTCGAAACAGAAGGCTTTTCATCACAGGACAAGAAATCATCCCTCAAAAACTTAAACGGCAGAAAATATTTTTGTGAAAGAATCCCTAAGCCCCGGGGTCACAATTTCAGCAAAAATCTGGCTTTTGGCAATTCACTCAAAAATGGTGCCAAAAGCTTGAAAATGTTCTCCTGAAAGCTTTGGCACTCGAAACAGAAGGCTTTTTATCACAGGACAAGAAATCATCCCTCAAAAACTTAAACGGCAGAAAATATTTTTGTGAAAAAATCCCTAAGCCCCGGGGTCACAATTTCAGCAAAAATCTGACTTTTGGCAGTTCACTCAAAAATGGTGCCAAAAGCTTGAAAATGCTCTCCTGAAAGGTTTGGCAATGAAAACAGAAGGCTTTTTATCACAGGACAAGAAATCACCCCTAAAAAACTTAACCGGCAGAAAATATTTTTTTGAAAAAATCCCAAAGCACCGGAGTCACAATTTCAGCAAAAATCTGACTTTTGGCAATTCACTCAAAAATGGTGCCAAAAGCTTGAAAATGCTCTCCTGAAAGGTTTGGCACTCGAAACAGAAGGCTTTTTATCACAGAACAAATAATCAACCCTCACAATTTCAGCAAAAATCTGACTTTTGGCAATTCACTCAAAAATGGTGCCAAAAGCTTGAAAATGTTCTCGTGAAAGCTTTGGCACTCGAAACAGAAGGCTTTTCATCACAGGACAAGAAATCATCCCTCAAAAACTTAACCGGCAGAAAATATTTTTGTGAGAAAATCCCTAAGCCCCGGAGTCACAATTTCAGCAAAAATCTGGCTTTTGGCAATTCACTCAAAAGTGGTGCCAACCGGTTGCAAATGCTCCCCTGAAAGCCTTGGCGATGGAAACAGAAGGCTTTTTATCACAGGACAAGAAATCAGGCCTCAAAAACTTAACCGGCAGAAAATATTTTTTGAAGAAATCCCTAACCCCCGGGGTCACAATTTCAGCAAAAATCTGACTTCTGGCAATTCACTCAAAAATGGCGCCAAAAGCTTGAAAATGCTCTCCTGAAAGGTTTGGAACTCGAAACAGAAGGCCTTTTATCACAGAACAAGAAATCAGCCCTCAAAAACTTAACCGGCAGAAATTTTTTTTTTTTTTGAAAAAATCCCTATGCCCCGGGGTCACAATTTCAGCAAAAATCTGACTTCTGGCAATTCACTCAAAAATGGTGCCAATCGGTTGCAAATGCTTCCCTGAAAGCTTTGGCGATGGAAACAGAAGGCTTTTTATCACAGGACAAGAAATCAGACCTCAAAAACTTAACCGGCAGAAAATATTTTTTTGAAGAAATCCCTAACCCCCGGGGTCACAATTTCAGCAAAAATCTGACTTTTGGCAGTTCACTCAAAAATGGTGCCAAACGGTAGCAAATGCTTCCCTGAAAGCTTTGGCGATGGAAACAGAAGGCTTTTTATCACAGGACAAGAAATCAGGCCTCAAAAACTTAACCGGCAGAAAATATTTTTTGAAGAAATCCCTAACCCCCGGGGTCACAATTTCAGCAAAAATCTGACTTTTGGCAATTCACTCAAAAATGGTGCCAAACGGTAGCAAATGCTCCCCTGAAAGGTTTGGCACTCGAAACAGAAGGCCTTTTACCACAGAACAAGAAATCAGCCCTCACAAACTTAACCGGCAGAAAATATTTTTTTGAAAAAATCCCTAACCCCCGGGATCACAATTTCAGCAAAAATCAGACTTTTGGCAATTCACTCAAATATGGTGCCAAAAGCTTGAAAATGCTCCCCTGAAAGGTTTGGCACTCGAAACAGAAGGCTTTTTATCACAGGACAAGAAATCAGCCCTCATTAAGTTAACCGGCAGAAAATATTTTTTTGAACAAATCCCTAACCCCCGGGGTCACAATTTCAGCAAAAATCTGGCTTTTGGCAATTCACTCACAAATGGTGCCAAAAGCTTGAAAATGTTCTCCTGAAAACTTTGGCACTCGAAACAGAAGACTTTTTATCACAGGACAAGAAATCATCCCTCAAAAACTTAAACGGCAGAAAATATTTTTGTGAAAAAATCCCTAAGCCCCGGGGTCACAATTTCAGCAAAAATCTGACTTTTGGCAGTTCACTCAAAAATGATGCCAAAAGCTTGAAAATGCTCTCCTGAAAGGTTTGGCGATGAAAACAGAAGGCCTTTTATCACAGGACAAGAAATCACCCCCAAAAAACTTAACCGGCAGAAAATATTTTTTTGAAAAAATCCCAAAGCCCCGGAGTCACAATTTCAGCAAAAATCTGACTTTTGGCAATTCACTCAAAAATGGTGCCAAAAGCTTGAAAATGCTCTCCTGAAAGGTTTGGCACTCGAAACAGAAGGCTTTTTATCACAGGACAAGAAATCAGCCCTCAAAAACGTAACCGGCAGAAAATATTTTTTTGAAAAAATCCCTAACCCCCGGGGTCACAATTTCAGCAAAAATCTTGCTTTTGGCAATTCACTTAAAAATGGTGCCAAAAGCTTGAAAATGCTCTCCTGAAAGGTTTGGCACTCGAAACAGAAGGCTTTTTATCACAGAACAAGAAATCAGCCTCACAAACTTAACCGGCAGAAAATATTTTTTTGAAAAAATCCCTAACCCCCGGGGTCACAATTTCAGCAAAAATCAGACTTTTGGCAATTCACTCAAAAATGGTGCCAAAAGCTTGAAAATGCTCCCCTGAAAGGTTTGGCACTCGAAACAGAAGGCTTTTTATCACAGGACAAGAAATCAGCCCTCAAAAAGTTAACCGGCACAAAATATATTTTTTTGAAGAAATCCCTAACCCCTGGGTCACAATTTCAGCAAAAATCTGACTTTTGGCAATTCAATCAAAAATGGTGCCAAAAGCTTGAAAATGCTCCCCTGAAAGGTTTGGCACTCGAAACAAAAGGCTTTTTATCACAGGACAAGAAGTCATCCCTCAAAAACTTAAACGGCAGAAAATATTTTTGTGAAAAAATCCCTAAGCCCCGGGGTCACAATTTCAGCAAAAATCAGGCTTTTGGCAATTCACTCAAAAATGGTGCCAAAAGCTTGAAAATGTTCTCCTGAAAGCTTTGGCACTCGAAACAGAAGGCTTTTTATCACAGAACAAGAAATCAACCCTCACAATTTCAGCAAAAATCTGACTTTTTGCAATTCACTCAAAAATGGTGCCAAAAGCTTGAAAATGTTCTCCTGAAAGCTTTGGCACTCGAAACAGAAGGCTTTTCATCACAGGACAAGAAATCATCCCTCAAAAACTTAACCGGCAGAAAATATTTTTGTGAAAAAATCCCTAAGCCCCGGAGTCACAATTTCAGCAAAAATCTGACTTTTGGCAGTTCACTCAAAAATGGTGCCAAAAGCTTGAAAATGCCCTCCTGAAAGGTTTGGCGATGAAAACAGAAGGCTTTTTATCACAGGACAAGAAATCAGCCCTCAAAAACTTAACCAGCAGAAAATATTTTTTTGAAAAAATCCCTAAGCCCCGGGGTCACAATTTCAGCAAAAATCTGACTTTTGGCAATTCACTCAAAAATGGTGCCAACCGGTTGCAAATGCTCCCCTGAAAGCCTTGGCGATGGAAACAGAAGGCTTTTTATCACAGGACAAGAAATCAGGCCTCAAAAACTTAACCGGCAGAAAATATTTTTTGAAGAAATCCCTAACCCCCGGGGTCACAATTTCAGCAAAAATCTGACTTTTGGCAATTCACTCAAAAATGGTGCCAAACGGTAGCAAATGCTCCCCTGAAAGGTTTGGCACTCGAAACAGAAGGCCTTTTACCACAGAACAAGAAATCAGCCCTCACAAACTTAACCGGCAGAAAATATTTTTTGAAGAAATCCCTAACCCCCGGGGTCACAATTTCAGCAAAAATCTGACTTTTGGCAATTCACTTAAAAATGGTGCCAAAAGCTTGAAAATGCTCTCCTGAAAGGTTTGGCACTCGAAACAGAAGGCTTTTTATCACAGAACAAGAAATCAGCCTCACAAACTTAACCGGCAGAAAATATTTTTTTGAAAAAATCCCTAACCCCCGGGGTCACAATTTCAGCAAAAATCAGACTTTTGGCAATTCACTCAAAAATGGTGCCAAAAGCTTGAAAATGCTCCCCTGAAAGGTTTGGCACTCGAAACAGAAGGCTTTTTATCACAGGACAAGAAATCAGCCCTCAAAAAGTTAACCGGCACAAAATATATTTTTTTGAAGAAATCCCTAACCCCTGGGTCACAATTTCAGCAAAAATCTGACTTTTGGCAATTCAATCAAAAATGGTGCCAAAAGCTTGAAAATGCTCCCCTGAAAGGTTTGGCACTCGAAACAAAAGGCTTTTTATCACAGGACAAGAAGTCATCCCTCAAAAACTTAAACGGCAGAAAATATTTTTGTGAAAAAATCCCTAAGCCCCGGGGTCACAATTTCAGCAAAAATCAGGCTTTTGGCAATTCACTCAAAAATGGTGCCAAAAGCTTGAAAATGTTCTCCTGAAAGCTTTGGCACTCGAAACAGAAGGCTTTTTATCACAGAACAAGAAATCAACCCTCACAATTTCAGCAAAAATCTGACTTTTTGCAATTCACTCAAAAATGGTGCCAAAAGCTTGAAAATGTTCTCCTGAAAGCTTTGGCACTCGAAACAGAAGGCTTTTCATCACAGGACAAGAAATCATCCCTCAAAAACTTAACCGGCAGAAAATATTTTTGTGAAAAAATCCCTAAGCCCCGGAGTCACAATTTCAGCAAAAATCTGACTTTTGGCAGTTCACTCAAAAATGGTGCCAAAAGCTTGAAAATGCCCTCCTGAAAGGTTTGGCGATGAAAACAGAAGGCTTTTTATCACAGGACAAGAAATCAGCCCTCAAAAACTTAACCAGCAGAAAATATTTTTTTGAAAAAATCCCTAAGCCCCGGGGTCACAATTTCAGCAAAAATCTGACTTTTGGCAATTCACTCAAAAATGGTGCCAACCGGTTGCAAATGCTCCCCTGAAAGCCTTGGCGATGGAAACAGAAGGCTTTTTATCACAGGACAAGAAATCAGGCCTCAAAAACTTAACCGGCAGAAAATATTTTTTGAAGAAATCCCTAACCCCCGGGGTCACAATTTCAGCAAAAATCTGACTTTTGGCAATTCACTCAAAAATGGTGCCAAACGGTAGCAAATGCTCCCCTGAAAGGTTTGGCACTCGAAACAGAAGGCCTTTTACCACAGAACAAGAAATCAGCCCTCACAAACTTAACCGGCAGAAAATATTTTTTTGAAAAAATCCCTAACCCCCGGGGTCACAATTTCAGCAAAAATCAGACTTTTGGCAATTCACTCAAAAATGGTGCCAAACGGTAGCAAATGCTCCCCTGAAAGGTTTGGCACTCGAAACAGAAGGCTTTTTATCACAGGACAAGAAATCAGCCCTCATTAAGTTAACCGGCAGAAAATATTTTTTTGAACAAATCCCTAACCCCCGGGGTCACAATTTCAGCAAAAATCTGGCTTTTGGCAATTCACTCACAAATGGTGCCAAAAGCTTGAAAATGTTCTCCTGAAAGCTTTGGCACTCGAAACAGAAGGCTTTTTATCACAGGACAAGAAATCATCCCTCAAAAACTTAAACGGCAGAAAATATTTTTGTGAAAAAATCCCTAAGCCCCGGGGTCACAATTTCAGCAAAAATCTGACTTTTGGCAGTTCACTCAAAAATGGTGCCAAAAGCTTGAAAATGCTCTCCTGAAAGGTTTGGCGATGAAAACAGAAGGCTTTTTATCACAGGACAAGAAATCAGCCCTCACAAACTTAACTGGCAGAAAATATTTTTTTGAAAAAATCCCTAACCCCCGGGGTCACAATTTCAGCAAAAATCAGACTTTTGGCAATTCACTCAAATATGGTGCCAAAAGCTTGAAAATGCTCCCCTGAAAGGTTTGGCACTCGAAACAGAAGGCTTTTTATCACAGGACAAGAAATCAGCCCTCATTAAGTTAACCGGCAGAAAATATTTTTTTGAACAAATCCCTAACCCCCGGGGTCACAATTTCAGCAAAAATCTGGCTTTTGGCAATTCACTCACAAATGGTGCCATAAGCTTGAAAATGTTCTCCTGAAAGCTTTGGCACTCGAAACAGAAGGCTTTTTATCACAGGACAAGAAATCATCCCTCAAAAACTTAAACGGCAGAAAATATTTTTGTGAAAAAATCCCTAAGCCCCGGGGTCACAATTTCAGCAAAAATCTGACTTTTGGCAGTTCACTCAAAAATGATGCCAAAAGCTTGAAAATGCTCTCCTGAAAGGTTTGGCGTTGAAAACAGAAGGCTTTTTATCACAGGAAAAGTAATCACCCCTAAAAAACTTAACCGGCAGAAAATATTTTTTTGAAAAAATCCCTAACCCCCGGGGTTACAATTTCAGCAAAAATCAGACTTTTGGCAATTCACTCAAAAATGGTGCCAAAAGCTTGAAAATGCTCCCCTGAAAGGTTTGGCACTCGAAACAGAAGGCTTTTTATCACAGGACAAGAAATCAGCCCTCATTAAGTTAACCGGCACAAAATATATTTTTTTGAAGAAATCCCTAACCCCCGGGGTCACAATTTCAGCAAAAATCTGACTTTTGGCAATTCAATCAAAAATGGTGCCAACCGGGGGCAAATGCTCCCCTGAAAGCTTTGGCGATGGAAACAGAAGGCTTTTTCTCACAGGACAAGAAATCAGCCCTCAAAAAGTTAACCGGCAGAAATTTTTTTTTTTTGAACAAATCCCTAAGCTTCGGGGTCACCATTTCAGCAAAAATCTGACTTTTGGCAATTCACTCAAAAATGGTGCCAAAAGCTTGAAAATGCTCCCCTGAAAGGTTTGGCACTCGAAACAAAAGGCTTTTTATCACAGGACAAGGAATCAGCCCTCATTAAGTTAACCGGCAGAAAATATTTTTTTGAACAAATCCCTAACCCCCGGGGTCACAATTTCAGCAAAAATCTGGCTTTTGGCAATTCACTCAAAAATGGTGCCAAAAGCTTGAAAATGTTCTCCTGAAAGCTTTGGCACTCGAAACAGAAGGCTTTTTATCACAGGACAAGAAATCAGCCTCAAAAACTTAAACGGCAGAAAATATTTTTGTGAAAAAATCCCTAAGCCCCGGGGTCACAATTTCAGCAAAAATCTGACTTTTGGCAGTTCACTCAAAAATGGTGCCAAAAGCTTGAAAATGCTCTCCTGAAAGGTTTGGCAATGAAAACAGAAGGCTTTTTATCACAGGACAAGAAATCACCCCTAAAAAACTTAACCGGCAGAAAATATTTTTTTGAAAAAATCCCTAACCCCCGGGGTCACAATTTCAGCAAAAATCAGACTTTTGGCAATTCACTCAAATATGGTGCCAAAAGCTTGAAAATGCTCCCCTGAAAGGTTTGGCACTCGAAACAGAAGGCTTTTTATCACAGGACAAGAAATCAGCCCTCATTAAGTTAACCGGCAGAAAATATTTTTTTGAACAAATCCCTAACCCCCGGGGTCACAATTTCAGCAAAAATCTGGCTTTTGGCAATTCACTCACAAATGGTGCCAAAAGCTTGAAAATGTTCTCCTGAAAGCTTTGGCACTCGAAACAGAAGGCTTTTTATCACAGGACAAGAAATCATCCCTCAAAAACTTAAACGGCAGAAAATATTTTTGTGAAAAAATCCCTAAGCCCCGGGGTCACAATTTCAGCAAAAATCTGACTTTTGGCAGTTCACTCAAAAATGATGCCAAAAGCTTGAAAATGCTCTCCTGAAAGGTTTGGCGTTGAAAACAGAAGGCTTTTTATCACAGGAAAAGAAATCACCCCTAAAAAACTTAACCGGCAGAAAATATTTTTTTGAAAAAATCCCAAAGCCCCGGAGTCACAATTTCAGCAAAAATCTTGCTTTTGGCAATTCACTTAAAAATGGTGCCAAAAGCTTGAAAATGCTCTCCTGAAAGGTTTGGCACTCGAAACAGAAGGCTTTTTATCACAGAACAAGAAATCAGCCTCACAAACTTAACCGGCAGAAAATATTTTTTTGAAAAAATCCCTAACCCCCGGGGTCACAATTTCAGCAAAAATCAGACTTTTGGCAATTCACTCAAAAATGGTGCCAAAAGCTTGAAAATGCTCCCCTGAAAGGTTTGGCACTCGAAACAGAAGGCTTTTTATCACAGGACAAGAAATCATCCCTCAAAAACTTAAACGGCAGAAAATATTTTTGTGAAAAAATCCCTAAGCCCCGGGGTCACAATTTCAGCAAAAATCTGACTTTTGGCAGTTCACTCAAAAATGATGCCAAAAGCTTGAAAATGCTCTCCTGAAAGGTTTGGCGTTGAAAACCGAAGGCTTTTTATCACAGGAAAAGAAATCACCCCTAAAAAACTTAACCGGCAGAAAATATTTTTTTGAAAAAATCCCAAAGCCCCGGAGTCACAATTTCAGCAAAAATCTTGCTTTTGGCAATTCACTTAAAAATGGTGCCAAAAGCTTGAAAATGCTCTCCTGAAAGGTTTGGCACTCGAAACAGAAGGCTTTTTATCACAGGACAAGAAATCATCCCTCAAAAACTTAAACGGCAGAAATTTTTTTTTTTTGAACAAATCCCTAAGCTTCGGGGTCACCATTTCAGCAAAAATCTGACTTTTGGCAATTCACTCAAAAATGGTGCCAAAAGCTTGAAAATGCTCCCCTGAAAGGTTTGGCACTCGAAACAAAAGGCTTTTTATCACAGGACAAGGAATCAGCCCTCATTAAGTTAACCGGCAGAAAATATTTTTTTGAACAAATCCCTAAGCCCCGGGGTCACAATTTCAGCAAAAATCTGGCTTTTGGCAATTCACTCACAAATGGTGCCATAAGCTTGAAAATGTTCTCCTGAAAGCTTTGGCACTCGAAACAGAAGGCTTTTTATCACAGGACAAGAAATCATCCCTCAAAAACTTAAACGGCAGAAAATATTTTTGTGAAAAAATCCCTAAGCCCCGGGGTCACAATTTCAGCAAAAATCTGACTTTTGGCAGTTCACTCAAAAATGATGCCAAAAGCTTGAAAATGCTCTCCTGAAAGGTTTGGCGTTGAAAACAGAAGGCTTTTTATCACAGGAAAAGAAATCACCCCTAAAAAACTTAACCGGCAGAAAATATTTTTTTGAAAAAATCCCTAACCCCCGGGGTTACAATTTCAGCAAAAATCAGACTTTTGGCAATTCACTCAAAAATGGTGCCAAAAGCTTGAAAATGCTCCCCTGAAAGGTTTGGCACTCGAAACAGAAGGCTTTTTATCACAGGACAAGAAATCAGCCCTCATTAAGTTAACCGGCACAAAATATATTTTTTTGAAGAAATCCCTAACCCCCGGGGTCACAATTTCAGCAAAAATCTGACTTTTGGCAATTCAATCAAAAATGGTGCCAACCGGGGGCAAATGCTCCCCTGAAAGCTTTGGCGATGGAAACAGAAGGCTTTTTCTCACAGGACAAGAAATCAGCCCTCAAAAAGTTAACCGGCAGAAATTTTTTTTTTTTGAACAAATCCCTAAGCTTCGGGGTCACCATTTCAGCAAAAATCTGACTTTTGGCAATTCACTCAAAAATGGTGCCAAAAGCTTGAAAATGCTCCCCTGAAAGGTTTGGCACTCGAAACAAAAGGCTTTTTATCACAGGACAAGGAATCAGCCCTCATTAAGTTAACCGGCAGAAAATATTTTTTTGAACAAATCCCTAACCCCCGGGGTCACAATTTCAGCAAAAATCTGGCTTTTGGCAATTCACTCAAAAATGGTGCCAAAAGCTTGAAAATGTTCTCCTGAAAGCTTTGGCACTCGAAACAGAAGGCTTTTTATCACAGGACAAGAAATCAGCCTCAAAAACTTAAACGGCAGAAAATATTTTTGTGAAATAATCCCTAAGCCCCGGGGTCACAATTTCAGCAAAAATCTGACTTTTGGCAGTTCACTCAAAAATGGTGCCAAAAGCTTGAAAATGCTCTCCTGAAAGGTTTGGCAATGAAAACAGAAGGCTTTTTATCACAGGACAAGAAATCACCCCTAAAAAACTTAACCGGCAGAAAATATTTTTTTGAAAAAATCCCTAACCCCCGGGGTCACAATTTCAGCAAAAATCAGACTTTTGGCAATTCACTCAAATATGGTGCCAAAAGCTTGAAAATGCTCCCCTGAAAGGTTTGGCACTCGAAACAAAAGGCTTTTTATCACAGGACAAGGAATCAGCCCTCATTAAGTTAACCGGCAGAAAATATTTTTTTGAACAAATCCCTAACCCCCGGGGTCACAATTTCAGCAAAAATCTGGCTTTTGGCAATTCACTCAAAAATGGTGCCAAAAGCTTGAAAATGTTCTCCTGAAAGCTTTGGCACTCGAAACAGAAGGCTTTTTATCACAGGACAAGAAATCAGCCTCAAAAACTTAAACGGCAGAAAATATTTTTGTGAAAAAATCCCTAAGCCCCGGGGTCACAATTTCAGCAAAAATCTGACTTTTGGCAGTTCACTCAAAAATGGTGCCAAAAGCTTGAAAATGCTCTCCTGAAAGGTTTGGCAATGAAAACAGAAGGCTTTTTATCACAGGACAAGAAATCACCCCTAAAAAACTTAACCGGCAGAAAATATTTTTTTGAAAAAATCCCTAACCCCCGGGGTCACAATTTCAGCAAAAATCAGACTTTTGGCAATTCACTCAAATATGGTGCCAAAAGCTTGAAAATGCTCCCCTGAAAGGTTTGGCACTCGAAACAGAAGGCTTTTTATCACAGGACAAGAAATCAGCCCTCATTAAGTTAACCGGCAGAAAATATTTTTTTAAACAAATCCCTAACCCCCGGGGTCACAATTTCAGCAAAAATCTGGCTTTTGGCAATTCACTCACAAATGGTGCCAAAAGCTTGAAAATGTTCTCCTGAAAGCTTTGGCACTCGAAACAGAAGGCTTTTTATCACAGGACAAGAAATCATCCCTCAAAAACTTAAACGGCAGAAAATATTTTTGTGAAAAAATCCCAAAGCCCCGGGGTCACAATTTCAGCAAAAATCTGACTTTTGGCAGTTCACTCAAAAATGATGCCAAAAGCTTGAAAATGCTCTCCTGAAAGGTTTGGCGTTGAAAACAGAAGGCTTTTTATCACAGGAAAAGAAATCACCCCTAAAAAACTTAACCGGCAGAAAATATTTTTTTGAAAAAATCCCAAAGCCCCGGAGTCACAATTTCAGCAAAAATCTTGCTTTTGGCAATTCACTTAAAAATGGTGCCAAAAGCTTGAAAATGCTCTCCTGAAAGGTTTGGCACTCGAAACAGAAGGCTTTTTATCACAGAACAAGAAATCAGCCTCACAAACTTAACCGGCAGAAAATATTTTTTTGAAAAAATCCCTAACCCCCGGGGTCACAATTTCAGCAAAAATCAGACTTTTGGCAATTCACTCAAAAATGGTGCCAAAAGCTTGAAAATGCTCCCCTGAAAGGTTTGGCACTCGAAACAGAAGGCTTTTTATCACAGGACAAGAAATCATCCCTCAAAAACTTAAACGGCAGAAAATATTTTTGTGAAAAAATCCCTAAGCCCCGGGGTCACAATTTCAGCAAAAATCTGACTTTTGGCAGTTCACTCAAAAATGATGCCAAAAGCTTGAAAATGCTCTCCTGAAAGGTTTGGCGTTGAAAACCGAAGGCTTTTTATCACAGGAAAAGAAATCACCCCTAAAAAACTTAACCGGCAGAAAATATTTTTTTGAAAAAATCCCAAAGCCCCGGAGTCACAATTTCAGCAAAAATCTTGCTTTTGGCAATTCACTTAAAAATGGTGCCAAAAGCTTGAAAATGCTCTCCTGAAAGGTTTGGCACTCGAAACAGAAGGCTTTTTATCACAGGACAAGAAATCAGCCCTCAAAAAGTTAACCGGCAGAAATTTTTTTTTTTTTTAACAAATCCCTAAGCTTCGGGGTCACCATTTCAGCAAAAATCTGACTTTTGGCAATTCACTCAAAAATGGTGCCAAAAGCTTGAAAATGCTCCCCTGAAAGGTTTGGCACTCGAAACAAAAGGCTTTTTATCACAGGACAAGGAATCAGCCCTCATTAAGTTAACCGGCAGAAAATATTTTTTTGAACAAATCCCTAAGCCGCGGGGTCACAATTTCAGCAAAAATCTGGCTTTTGGCAATTCACTCAAAAATGGTGCCAAAAGCTTGAAAATGTTCTCCTGAAAGCTTTGGCACTCGAAACAGAAGGCTTTTTATCACAGGACAAGAAATCAGCCTCAAAAACTTAAACGGCAGAAAATATTTTTGTGAAAAAATCCCTAAGCCCCGGGGTAACAATTTCAGCAAAAATTTGACTTTTGGCAGTTCACTCAAAAATGGTGCCAAAAGCTTGAAAATGCTCTCCTGAAAGGTTTGGCAATGAAAACAGAAGGCTTTTTATCACAGGACAAGAAATCACCCCTAAAAAACTTAACCGGCAGAAAATATTTTTTTGAAAAAATCCCAAAGCCCCGGAGTCACAATTTCAGCAAAAATCTGACTTTTGGCAATTCACTCAAAAATGGTGCCAAAAGCTTGAAAATGTTCTCCTGAAAGCTTTGGCACTCGAAACAGAAGGCTTTTTATCACAGGACAAGAAATCATCCCTCAAAAACTTAAACGGCAGAAAATATTTTTGTGAAAAAATCCCTAAGCCCCGGGGTCACAATTTCAGCAAAAATCAGACTTTTGGCAGTTCACTCAAAAATGGTGCCAAAAGCTTGAAAATGCTCTCCTGAAAGGTTTGGCGATGAAAACAGAAGGCTTTTTATCACAGGAGAAGAAATCAGCCCTCACAAACTTAACCGGCAGAAAATATTTTTTTGAAAAAATCCCTAACCCCCGGGGTCACAATTTCAGCAAAAATCAGACTTTTGGCAATTCACTCAAATATGGTGCCAAAAGCTTGAAAATGCTCCCCTGAAAGGTTTGGCACTCGAAACAGAAGGCTTTTTATCACAGGACAAGAAATCAGCCCTCATTAAGTTAACCGGCAGAAAATATTTTTTTGAACAAATCCCTAACCCCCGGGGTCACAATTTCAGCAAAAATCTGGCTTTTGGCAATTCACTCACAAATGGTGCCAAAAGCTTGAAAATGTTCTCCTGAAAGCTTTGGCACTCGAAACAGAAGGCTTTTTATCACAGGACAAGAAATCATCCCTCAAAAACTTAAACGGCAGAAAATATTTTTGTGAAAAAATCCCTAAGCCCCGGGGTCACAATTTCAGCAAAAATCTGACTTTTGGCAGTTCACTCAAAAATGGTGCCAAAAGCTTGAAAATGCTCTCCTGAAAGGTTTGGCACTCGAAACAGAAGGCTTTTTATCACAGGACAAGAAATCAGCCCTCAAAAACGTAACCGGCAGAAAATATTTTTTTGAAAAAATCCCTAACCCCCGGGGTCACAATTTCAGCAAAAATCTTGCTTTTGGCAATTCACTTAAAAATGGTGCCAAAAGCTTGAAAATGCTCTCCTGAAAGGTTTGGCACTCGAAACAGAAGGCTTTTTATCACAGAACAAGAAATCAGCCTCACAAACTTAACCGGCAGAAAATATTTTTGTGAAAAAATCCCTAAGCCCCGGGGTCACAATTTCAGCAAAAATCTGGCTTTTGGCAATTCACTCACAAATGGTGCCAAAAGCTTGAAAATGTTCTCCTGAAAGCTTTGGCACTCGAAACAGAAGGCTTTTTATCACAGGACAAGAAATCATCCCTCAAAAACTTAAACGGCAGAAAATATTTTTGTGAAAAAATCCCTAAGCCCCGGGGTCACAATTTCAGCAAAAATCTGACTTTTGGCAGTTCACTCAAAAATGGTGCCAAAAGCTTGAAAATGCTCTCCTGAAAGGTTTGGCACTCGAAACAGAAGGCTTTTTATCACAGGACAAGAAATCAGCCCTCAAAAACGTAACCGGCAGAAAATATTTTTTTGAAAAAATCCCTAACCCCCGGGGTCACAATTTCAGCAAAAATCTTGCTTTTGGCAATTCACTTAAAAATGGTGCCAAAAGCTTGAAAATGCTCTCCTGAAAGGTTTGGCACTCGAAACAGAAGGCTTTTTATCACAGAACAAGAAATCAGCCTCACAAACTTAACCGGCAGAAAATATTTTTGTGAAAAAATCCCTAATCCCCGGGGTCACAATTTCAGCAAAAATCTGACTTTTGGCAGTTCACTCAAAAATGGTGCCAAAAGCTTGAAAATGCTCTCCTGAAAGGTTTGGCACTCGAAACAGAAGGCTTTTTATCACAGGACAAGAAATCAGCCCTCAAAAACGTAACCGGCAGAAAATATTTTTTTGAAAAAATCCCTAACCCCCGGGGTCACAATTTCAGCAAAAATCTTGCTTTTGGCAATTCACTTAAAAATGGTGCCAAAAGCTTGAAAATGCTCTCCTGAAAGGTTTGGCACTCGAAACAGAAGGCTTTTTATCACAGAACAAGAAATCAGCCTCACAAACTTAACCGGCAGAAAATATTTATTTGAAAAAATCCCTAACCCCCGGGGTCACAATTTCAGCAAAAATCAGACTTTTGGCAATTCACTCAAAAATGGTGTCAAAAGCTTGAAAATGCTCCCCTGAAAGGTTTGGCACTCGAAACAGAAGGCTTTTTATCACAGGACAAGAAATCAGCCCTCATTAAGTTAACCGGCACAAAATATATTTTTTTGAAGAAATCCCTAACCCCCGGGGTCACAATTTCAGCAAAAATCTGACTTTTGGCAATTCAATCAAAAATGGTGCCAACCGGGGGCAAATGCTCCCCTGAAAGCTTTGGCGATGGAAACAGAAGGCTTTTTCTCACAGGACAAGAAATCAGCACTCAAAAAGTTAACCGGCAGAATTTTTTTTTTTTTTTGAACAAATCCCTAAGCTTCGGGGTCACCATTTCAGCAAAAATCTGACTTTTGGCAATTCACTCAAAAATGGTGCCAAAAGCTTGAAAATGCTCCCCTGAAAGGTTTGGCACTCGAAACAGAAGGCTTTTTATCACAGGACAAGGAATCATCCCTCAAAAACTTAAACGGCAGAAAATATTTTTGTGAAAAAATCCCTAAGCCCCGGGGTCACAAATTCAGCAAAAATCTGACTTTTGGCAGTTCACTCAAAAATGGTGCCAAAAGCTTGAAAATGCTCTCCTGAAAGGTTTGGCAATGAAAACAGAAGGCTTTTTATCACAGGACAAGAAATCACCCCTAAAAAACTTAACCGGCAGAAAATATTTTTTTGAAAAAATCCCAAAGCCCCGCAGTCACAATTTCAGCAAAAATCTGACTTTTGGCAATTCACTCAAAAATGGTGCCAAAAGCTTGAAAATGCTCTCCTGAAAGGTTTGGCACTCGAAACAGAAGGCTTTTTATCACAGAACAAGAAATCAGCCCTCACAATTTCAGCAAAAATCTGACTTTTGGCAATTCACTCAAAAATGGTGCCAAAAGCTTGAAAATGTTCTCCTGAAAGCTTTGGCACTCGAAACAGAAGGCTTTTCATCACAGGACAAGAAATCATCCCTCAAAAACTTAAACGGCAGAAAATATTTTTGTGAAAAAATCCCTAAGCCCCGGGGTCACAATTTCAGCAAAAATCTGACTTTTGGCAGTTCACTCCAAAATGGTGCCAAAAGCTTGAAAATGCCCTCCTGAAAGGTTTGGCGATGGAAACAGAAGGCTTTTTATCACAGGACAAGAAATCAGCCCTCAAAAACTTAACCTGCAGAAAATATTTTTTTGAAAAAATCCCTAAGCCCCGGGGTCACAATTTCAGCAAAAATCTGACTTTTGGCAATTCACTCAAAAATGGTGCCAACCGGTTGCAAATGCTCCCCTGAAAGCCTTGGCGATGGAAGCAGAAGGCTTTTTATCACAGGACAAGAAATCAGGCCTCAAAAACTTAACCGGCAGAAAATATTTTTTGAAGAAATCCCTAACCCCCGGGGTCACAATTTCAGCAAAAATCTGACTTTTGGCAATTCACTCAAAAATGGTGCCAACCGGGGGCAAATGCTCCCCTGAAAGGTTTGGCACTCGAAACAGAAGGCCTTTTACCACAGAACAAGAAATCAGCCCTCACAAACTTAACCGGCAGAAAATATTTTTTTGAACAAATCCCTAACCCCCGGGGTCACAATTTCAGCAAAAATCTGGCTTTTGGCAATTCACTCACAAATGGTGCCAAAAGCTTGAACATGTTCTCCTGAAAGCTTTGGCACTCGAAACAGAAGGCTTTTTATCACAGGACAAGAAATCATCCCTCAAAAACTTAAACGGCAGAAAATATTTTTGTGAAAAAATCCCTAAGCCCCCGGGTCACAATTTCAGCAAAAATCTGACTTTTGGCAGTTCACTCAAAAATGGTGCCAAAAGCTTGAAAATGCTCTCCTGAAAGGTTTGGCGATGAAAACAGAAGGCTTTTTATCACAGGACAAGAAATCACCCCTAAAAAACTTAACCGGCAGAAAATATTTTTTTGAAAAAATCCCTAACCCCCGGGGTCACAATTTCAGCAAAAATCAGACTTTTGGCAATTCACTCAAAAATGGTGCCAAAAGCTTGAAAATGCTCCCCTGAAAGGTTTGGCACTCGAAACAGAAGGCTTTTTATCACAGGACAAGAAATCAGCCCTCATTAAGTTAACCGGCAGAAAATATTTTTTTGAAGAAATCCCTAACCCCCGGGGTCACAATTTCAGCAAAAATCTGGCTTTTGGCAATTCAATCAAAAATGGTGCCAACCGGGGGCAAATGCTCCCCTGAAAGCTTTGGCGATGGAAACAGAAGGCTTTTTCTCACAGGACAAGAAATCAGCCCTCAAAAACGTAACCGGCAGAAAATATTTTTTTGAAGAAATCCCTAACCCCCGGGGTCACAATTTCAGCAAAAATCTTGCTTTTGGCAATTCACTTTAAAATGGTGCCAAAAGCTTGAAAATGCTCTCCTGAAAGGTTTGGCACTCGAAACAGAAGGCTTTTTATCACAGAACAAGAAATCAGCCTCACAAACTTAACCGGCAGAAAATATTTTTTTGAAAAAATCCCTAACCCCCGGGGTCACAATTTCAGCAAAAATCAGACTTTTGGCAATTCACTCAAAAATGGTGCCAAAAGCTTGAAAATGCTCCCCTGAAAGGTTTGGCACTCGAAACAGAAGGCTTTTTATCACAGGACAAGAAATCAGCCCTCATTAAGTTAACCGGCACAAAATATATTTTTTTGAAGAAATCCCTAACCCCCGGGGTCACAATTTCAGCAAAAATCTGACTTTTGGCAATTCAATAAAAAATGGTGCCAACCGGGGGCAAATGCTCCCCTGAAAGCTTTGGCGATGGAAACAGAAGGCTTTTTCTCACAGGACAAGAAATCAGCCCTCAAAAAGTTAACCGGCAGAAATTTTTTTTTTTTTGAACAAATCCCTAAGCTTCGGGGTCACCATTTCAGCAAAAATCTGACTTTTGGCAATTCACTCAAAAATGGTGCCAAAAGCTTGAAAATGCTCTCCTGAAAGGTTTGGCACTCGAAACAGAAGGCTTTTTATCACAGGACAAGGAATCATCCCTCAAAAACTTAAACGGCAGAAAATATTTTTGTGAAAAAATCCCTAAGCCCCGGGGTCACAATTTCAGCAAAAATCTGACTTTTGGCAGTTCACTCAAAAATGGTGCCAAAAGCTTGAAAATGCTCTCCTGAAAGGTTTGGCAATGAAAACAGAAGGCTTTTTATCACAGGACAAGAAATCACCCCTAAAAAACTTAACCGGCAGAAAATATTTTTTTGAAAAAATCCCAAAGCCCCGGAGTCACAATTTCAGCAAAAATCTGACTTTTGGCAATTCACTCAAAAATGGTGCCAAAAGCTTGAAAATGCTCTCCTGAAAGGTTTGGCACTCGAAACAGAAGGCTTTTTATCACAGGACAAGAAATCAGCCCTCACAATTTCAGCAAAAATCTGACTTTTGGCAATTCACTCAAAAATGGTGCCAAAAGCTTGAAAATGTTCTCCTGAAAGCTTTGGCACTCGAAACAGAAGGCTTTTCATCACAGGACAAGAAATCATCCCTCAAAAACTTAAACGGCAGAAAATATTTTTGTGAAAAAATCCCTAAGCCCCGGGGTCACAATTTCAGCAAAAATCTGACTTTTGGCAGTTCACTCAAAAATGGTGCCAATCGGTTGCAAATGCTTCCCTGAAAGCTTTGGCGATGGAAACCGAAGGCTTTTTATCACAGGACAAGAAATCAGCCCCCAAAAACTTAACCGGCAGAAAATATTTTTTTGAAGAAATCCCTAAGCCCCGGGGTCACAATTTCAGCAAAAATCTGACTTTTGGCAGTTCACTCAAAAATGGTGCCAAAAGCTTGAAAATGCCCTCCTGAAAGGTTTGGCGATGAAAACAGAAGGCTTTTTATCACAGGACAAGAAATCAGCCCTCAAAAACTTAACCAGCAGAAAATATTTTTTTGAAAAAATCCCTAAGCCCCGGGGTCACAATTTCAGCAAAAATCTGACTTTTGGCAATTCACTCAAAAATGGTGCCAACCGGTTGCAAATGCTCCCCTGAAAGCCTTGGTGATGGAAACAGAAGGCTTTTTATCACAGGACAAGAAATCAGGCCTCAAAAACTTAACCGGCAGAAAATATTTTTTGAAGAAATCCCTAACCCCCGGGGTCACAATTTCAGCAAAAATCTGACTTTTGGCAATTCACTCAAAAATGGTGCCAAACGGTAGCAAATGCTCCCCTGAAAGGTTTGGCACTCGAAACAGAAGGCCTTTTGCCACAGAACAAGAAATCAGCCCTCACAAACTTAACCGGCAGAAAATATTTTTTTGAAAAAATCCCTAACCCCCGGGGTCACAATTTCAGCAAAAATCAGACTTTTGGCAATTCACTCAAATATGGTGCCAAAAGCTTGAAAATGTTCTCCTGAAAGCTTTGGCACTCGAAACAGAAGGCTTTTCATCACAGGACAAGAAATCATCCCTCAAAAACTTAAACGGCAGAAAATATTTTTGTGAAAAAATCCCTAAGCCCCGGGGTCACAATTTCAGCAAAAATCTGACTTTTGGCAGTTCACTCAAAAATGGTGCCAAAAGCTTGAAAATGCCCTCCTGAAAGGTTTGGCGATGGAAACAGAAGGCTTTTTATCACAGGACAAGAAATCAGGCCTCAAAAACTTAACCGGCAGAAAATATTTTTTGAAGAAATCCCTAACCCCCGGGGTCACAATTTCAGCAAAAATCTGACTTTTGGCAATTCACTCAAAAATGGTGCCAAACGGTAGCAAATGCTCCCCTGAAAGGTTTGGCACTCGAAACAGAAGGCCTTTTACCACAGAACAAGAAATCAGCCCTCACAAACTTAACCGGCAGAAAATATTTTTTTGAAAAAATCCCTAACCCCCGGAGTCACAATTTCAGCAAAAATCAGACTTTTGGCAATTCACTCAAATATGGTGCCAAAAGCTTGAAAATGCTCCCCTGAAAGGTTTGGCACTCGAAACAGAAGGCTTTTTATCACAGGACAAGAAATCAGCCCTCATTAAGTTAACCGGCAGACAATATTTTTTTGAACAAATCCCTAACCCCCGGGGTCACAATTTCAGCAAAAATCTGGCTTTTGGCAATTCACTCACAAATGGTGCCAAAAGCTTGAAAATGTTCTCCTGAAAGCTTTGGCACTCGAAACAGAAGGCTTTTTATCACAGGACAAGAAATCAGCCCTCAAAAACTTAACCGGCAGAAAATATTTTTGTGAAAAAATCCCTAAGCCCCGGGGTCACAATTTCAGCAAAAATCTGACTTTTGGCAGTTCACTCAAAAATGGTGCCAAAAGCTTGAAAATGCTCTCCTGAAAGGTTTGGCGATGAAAACAGAAGGCTTTTTATCACAGGACAAGAAATCACCCCTAAAAAACTTAACCGGCAGAAAATATTTTTTTGAAAAAATCCCAAAGCCCCGGAGTCACAATTTCAGCAAAAATCTGACTTTTGGCAATTCACTCAAAAATGGTGCCAAAAGCTTGAAAATGCTCTCCTGAAAGGTTTGGCACTCGAAACAGAAGGCTTTTTATCACAGGACAAGAAATCAGCCCTCAAAAACGTAACCGGCAGAAAATATTTTTTTGAAAAAATCCCTAACCCCCGGGGTCACAATTTCAGCAAAAATCTTGCTTTTGGCAATTCACTCAAAAATGGTGCCAACTGGTTGCAAATGGTCCCCAGAAAGGTTTGGCACTCGAAACAGAAGGCTTTTTATCACAGAACAAGAAATCAGCCTCACAAACTTAACCGGCGGAATTTTTTTTTTGAAAAAATCCCTAAGCCCCGGGGTCACAATTTCATCAAAAATCTGACTTTCGGCAATTCACTCAAAAATGTTGCCAAACGGTTGAAAATGCTCCCCTGAAAGGTTTGGTGGTCGAAACAGAAGGCTTTTTACCACAGGACAAGAAATTAGTCATGGACAACTTAACCGGCAGGGAAAGGTTTTTTTGAAAAAAACCCCTTAGCCCCGGGGTCACAATTTCATCAAAAATCTGACTTTTGGCAATTCACTCAAAAATGGCGCCAAAGGGTTGCAAATGCTCCCCTGAAAGGTTTAGCAGTCGAAACAGAAGGCTTTTAATCACAGGAGAAGAGATCAGCCCTCGACAACTTATCCAGCGGAAAAACCAAAGTACCAATGTAATTGGACTTGGGGTTGCTGCCTTAATATGGCCACTGTTGCAAATCATGGTGAGATGGTTATGGTGAGTCATTTATACGAGACAACTTTCTTATCACTATCACTTCTCCTTTGGGTGTTGGCTGTTTGTGATGATGTTGAGTTGAGCACCTAAGCCAAATGCTGAATTGCTACACAGAAATGGCTTACTCACACAGTAAAAAAACTGCCATGGGGAGCTAATATTTAAAAATGCCCTATGCATGGCAACTGTAACACAAACATCTCCTGAGAGAGGAGAGGAAGGGAAAGGAGAATGTTAGCCGCTTTGAGACTCCTTAAAGGGAGTGAAAGGCGGGATATCAAATCCAAACTCTTCTTCTTCTTCTTCTTCTTCTTCTATCTATCAACCAACAAGCAGATAACTCCAGTAGGTAAAGTAAAGGTAAAGGGACCCCTGACCGACTCTGGGGTCGCGGCACTCATTTCGCTTTATTGACCGAGGGAGGCGACGTACAGCTTCCAGGTCATGTGGCCAGCAACACTAAGCCACTTCTGGCGAACCAGAGCAGCGCACGGAAATGCCGCTTACCTTCCTGCTGGAGCGCTACCTATTTATCTACTTGCACTTTGACGTGTTTTCAAACTGCTAGGTTGGCAGGAGCTGGGACCGAGCAATGGGAGCTCACCCCGTCAGGGGATTCGAACTGCCAACCTTCTGATCGGCAAGTCCTAGGCTCTGTGGTTTAACCCACAGCGCCTTCCATATAAAGTACAATATTAGAGGTGTGTTTTACATTTCTACTGACAGCTCATTGGAGTGATTTCCAAAAGAGAATAATGTTGCTTGTATTACAAATCCCTGAACAAAGATTGAGAGATACTGAATTAGAATCAAACCCAAAAGTGACCCCCCCCCCCCCCGCTGCAAATCTTCATGTACTATATAAAAGAGAAGAAAAATCCTGGCAGGTTTTTTTTTTTTTTACTTGCTCTTCTTTTCCCCAGCCTCTAAAAGTCCTTTCTTAAAAGGCAGATTTTGGGAACTGATTTTCCCTCACCCTCCTTAGCAACGCAACAGCCACACATTTCAGGCTGGATTTATTGTTTCCCATTTCCATTTGATAAGGAATGTTTGCTCAAGAAGCCGCAATGTGCTCACATAGAAAAAAAAAATAAGCAAGAAACCATCATTTTGCCATTTGCTTCTTTGAAATAGCAAATGTTGCCCAGCAAGAAAGCACATAATGGTCACATGGTACCTGAAAAGAGAAGATCCCTTTTTTTTGCTAGTGCTGATAGATCATATCTGAATTGAACACTGATAGGGAGAAGACTCTTTTGTAAAATTATGGATGCAGACAGGCTGAAGGGAAAGAAGGCTCATTGGGGAGAAAATATATTCCAACGTGATAGGTTTAAAATGTTTATTGCTTTCACAGGAACCGAGTAATCCATGTCAAATGAATGTGCCTTTTCTGCTAAACTGGGTATTATCGCTATCAAAATTGCACCCCACCACAGTGGCACACTCCAATGTCGCTGTGCATAAGAACAGCAATGGCAAAAATGTCGCAAGTAAAGCTTTTACCAAAAAGAAAAGACAGAAAACAAACCCAGGTTAAATTGTTCGGCAATTACTAATTGTTTCTTTTTAAAACCTTTTATTTTTTATTATTTTTTATAATTTTTATTAAGATTTTTAAAATAAACATAGAATTATAAAATACAGTTCACACAACTAACAATTTAAAAAATAAAGAGAGGCATAAAACAAAAAGAAAAAACACATAGAGAAAAAATTATATAGACAAGAGAGGAAAAAAATAATAATGATTAGATATGTAAAGAAAGAAAAAACAAGCATAAAAAGTTTAAAATTAATTTCATCCTTCAATCCTCCTTTATCTCATTACCTTGATTCTTTGACCCCCTCACACCTCCCCTTTTGTATTCCCATTTAAAAAGTCCTTTCAGCAAATCCTTACCCTCTGTCATTTTTCATAACTCTGTGTCATCGCCTATTGTAAATATATATTTCTAAGTGTTAACAATCTATACTTGCATGCTCTTTAAAAAACTTTTAACCAATACCACTTATTTTCCATCCAGCATCACTTTAACTTTCCTTAATTTTACAGTATTTCTGCAGGTAATCTTTAAATTTCTTCCAATCTTCTTCCACCGACTCTTCTCCCTGGTCACAGATTCTGCCAGTCATTTCTGCCAATTCCATATAGTCCATCACCTTCATCTGCCATTCTTCCAGAGTGGGTAGATCTTGTGTCTTCCAATACTTTGCAATGAGTATTCTTGCTGCTGTTGTTGCATACATAAAAAAAGTTATGTCCTTCTTTAACACCAATTGGCCGACAATGCCCAGGAGAAAGGCCTCTGGTTTCTTCAGGAAGGTATATTTAAATACCTTTTTCAATTCATTATATATCATTTCCCAGAAGGCTTTAATCCTTGGGCACATCCACCAAAGGTGAAAGAATGTACCTTCAGTTTCTTTACATTTCCAGCATTTATTATCGGGCAAATGATAGATTTTCGCAAGCTTGACTGGTGTCATGTACCACCTGTATACCATTTTCATAATATTCTCTCTTAAGGCATTACATGCCATAAATTTCATACCTGTGGTCCATAACTGTTCCCAGTCAGCAAACATAATATTATGTCCAATATCCTGTGCCCATTTAATCATAGCAGATTTAACCGTCTCGTCTTGAGTATTCCATTTTAACAGCAAGTTATACATTCTTGAAAGTACCTTAGTTTTTGGTTCTAACAGTTCTGTTTCCAACTTTGATTTTTACACCTGGAAGCCAATTTTTTTATCCAAATTGTAAACCTCTCTTATTTGATAATAATGAAGCCAATCTCGCACTCTGTCTTTTAGTTTCTCAAAACTCTGCAATTTCAATTTGTCTCCTTCTTGCTCCAAAATCTCCCAATATTTTGGCCACCTGGCCTCCATATTGAGGTTTTTTTTTTAGCTTTTGCCTCCATCGGTGACAACCACCTCGGGGTTTTATTTTCAAGTAAGTCTTTGTATCGTGTCCAGACATTTAAAACCTTTTAATGTAGTGAGAGATTTTACTTTCTTGGGCTCCATGATCACTTCAGATGGTGACAGCAGTCACGAAATTAAAAGACGCCTGCTTCTTGGGAGAAAAGCGATGACAAACTAGACACCATCTTCAAAAGCAGAGACATCACCTTGCCAACAAAGGTCCGTATAGTTAAAGCCATGGTTTTCCCAGTAGTGATGTATGGAAGTGAGAGCTGGACCATAAAGAAGGCTGATCGCAGAAGAATGGATGCTTTTGAATTATGGTGCTGGAGGAGACTCTTGAGAGTCCCATGAACTGCAAGAAGATCAAACCTATCCATTCTGAAGGAAATCAGTCCTGAATGCTCACTGGAAGGACAGATCATGAAGCTGAGGCTCCAATACTTTGGCCACCTCATGAGAAGAGAAGACTCCCTGGAAAAGACTCTGATGTTGGGAAAGATGGAGGGCACAAGGAGAAGGGGACGACAGAGGATGAGATGGTTGGATAGTGTTATGGAAGCGACCAACATGAGTTTGACCAAACTGCGGGAGGCAGTGGAAGACAGGAGTGCCTGGCGTGCTCTGGTCCATGGGGTCACAAAGAGTCGGACACAACTAAACGACTAAGCAACAACAACCATGTAGCATATCAAGCTTCAGCTACAGCCCTTCTTAAACAACTGGGTATCTAAAACCATAGAATTGTAGAGTTGGAAGGGATCCTAAGGGCAATGCAGGAATATCAACACATGATGTGATCCTTCATCCAATTTGAAACCATACCAGAGCCAGTTTAGCTTTACAAATGTCCTAGCAGTTTTATTGCTGCTCTACTAGGACCATAGTATATGGTGTCAGGGTGTGTTCCACCTCATCCTGAAGACCATTTTGCAAAGCGGGGGCCACCACTGAAAAGGTTTGTTGATGCTGTTTGAATTTTGGATACATGGCTCAATCCTGCCGTGACAAATTTTCAAATTTAAGTAAGTAATGGATCAGTCCCTATCATTGCAGATGAGGCTCAGTACGTCTGCTCCTGCTTTTAAGTAAGGGATCAATTTCACTTGATGGTATTTAGAATTTTCTGCAACAATTCTGGACATAAGTGGAGATAAAAGTTAGAAGAGAGAGAGTCTATTTTGTCAGCATAATTTTGGCCAAAAGATGTCAGTCTTGTGGTAATGTTAAAGTTTAGTCTTGTGGGCTGGCACAGACCTGGTACGCAGGCTGAGACCCAACCTGCCCGCAGACTATCTCACCAGAGTGGTGAATGCTCTAGTTATCTCCCACTTGGACTACTGCAACATGCTTTACATGGGGCTACCTTTAAAGGTGACCCAGAAACTACAACTAATCCAGAATGCGGCAGCTAGGTCAGAGCCAAACTTAAGGCTTTTGCAGATGACTTGGTTTTGACATTACAGGAGCCAGAATCTAGTACGAAAAGGGTGTTAGAATTGATTCAAGAATTTGGTCGGGTGGCAGGATTTAAATTAAACAAGCAGAAAACTAAGGTTTTGGGAAAAAACTTGACAATTTTGGAAAAAGAAAGGTTTCAGAAGGAGACAGAGTTAAATGTGGTTAAAAAGGTGAAATATCTAGGGGTTAATATGACGGCTAAAAATCTGAATTTATTTAAAGATTACTATGAAAAATGTTGGTCAGAAATCAAAAAGGATTTAGAAATTTGATCAAAACTGAAGCTTTCCTTGTTGGGTCGAATTGCTGCTATAAAGATGAATGTATTGCCAAAAATGTTGTTTTTGTTTCAGACCTTGCAGACTGTGGACAAGATGGAATGTTTCAAGAGGTGGCAGAGAGATATCTCTAGGTTTGTCTGGCAGGGCAAAAAGCCCAGAATAAAATTTAAAATATTAACTGATGCTAAAGAAAGAGGGGGGTTTGCCCTGCCAGACATGAAACTGTATTATGAATCAGCAGCTTTCTGCTGGTTGAAAGATTGGCTACTTCTAGAGAACACTGATATTTTGGATTTGGAAGGGTTCAACAATGTATTTGGGTGGCATGCATATTTGTGGTACGACAAGGTTAAAGCTCACAAAGCCTTTAAGAACCATATTGTCAGGAAGGCAGTGTTCAATGTCTGGACAAGATACAAAGATTTATTAGAAAGTAAGACCCCAAGGTGATTGTCATCGATGGAAGCTAAGGCTCAGAAAAGACTCAATATGGAGGCCAACTGGCCAAAATATTGGGAGATAGTAGAAAAGGATGGAGACACATGGAGATTGTAGAGTTTTGAGAAATTGAAGGATAAAGTGCGGGATTGGTTACACTATGGTCAGATTAGGGAGGTTTTTAATAAGGACAAAAACAGGCTTCCAGGTGGACACCTTCTGGGTGTTTAATGGACCATTGTCTTATTTTACAGCCTTTGCTAAGCAGATAATGGTACTTGCAAGGGACTCATCCTCCGAGTCAGATGGTGGTAGGGCTGTGGCTTCCAGCTTAGCCCTGAATAAGTTATAGGTGGCTCTCTCCTTGAGGAAGCAGTCTGAACCTTGTCCTCATCCGAGTCCTCCACTGGGCACTGCAATGTCCCTGGATTGTGGCCCGTGGCCATAATGATATAAGGATCTACTATGTGAACCAACCTACTCCAACTTTTTTTTTTAAAAAAGCTATTTTTTTGTTTTCTTCCACTTTCAGAGCCCATCATAGAAATATAAAGAATCCATACTGAACAGTATGATAAACTATTATAAAAGGCTGTTTGCCATTCCCCACATTCATATGTTTCATAATTCCCCTGTCCACATGAGAAATTCAAGTCCCAGGCTCCTTTTAATTTTGAGATTGTAGCCAAAGCCAAAGATCCTTAATTCTCAATAAGAAAAAGAAAACAAATGAAATAGAAAGGAAGAAAAGAAGATGACAAAGATGACTCCGTCCCTCTCTGTATCACAACCTCCCTTCCTCAGACAGGATGGTCGTTTCTACTCACCCATCTTCAGAGATGCAAGTCTACTGCCCCATCCTTTAGGGGAACTTCCTTCATCTCTCCATGCCTAGAAGAGGTCCCAGGCCTGCTTCCCATAGTAGTATATAAAACACATGAATATGATCTGTTTTGCCAGCGTTTGTGAGTCTGGGGAAATTCATCTGGGATCCTGTACAATGAATTCACAGCTTTGGCAATGAATAATCCATTGTCATGCCTCTGATCTCATAATATAGATGGTATACATATTTATGCACTAATGTCTCACGGAGGACACAAGCTTTTGATGAAAGTCATTTTCAATGGGGGTTTTTTCTGGCTTAAGAATGTGCATTCACACATTCCATCATTTGAACGCAGGCCTGAGGTGCCATTAGTCTGACTCAAGTAGGCTGATGAAATCCCATTTTAAAATTCTCGGTTTCACAAGCCTGCCAGCAAGACCTTCATGTCTGATCAATTTATTCCACTTTTCCCCTGAGAATGACTCCTGCAAAAAAAGAGAGCAGCATTCATACCTTCTACAAATTAGATTTGTAATGTATTGAAAGGCAAGCTCTCCAAGTCACACACAATACAGAGGCAGAGCTCAAAGTGTTAATCAGGTTCGTTACTGATCAGCTCATTAAATGTACCAGCAGCTAGCTAGCCATTAGATTCCAACCCTTATCCATCAATTTTAGATACTTGCTGTGAAACCATTGATGGAACAGGACAAAGGATAAAAGGGATGTATTGAACTGTTCAGAGTCTCCAGTGGCTATAAGAGATATTAAATGGCAATGCTACTTGGAATTCTCTAAATGTGTTATAAATGAATCCTTTCTTCCTGTATTTGGAAATCCAGTAATTGCTCCATCTTGTATGTATTAACTACCAGAGCGACCAAAGTAGCTAACTTTCAAAGTCTGATGTGTATACATTCAGCTATATTATGCAAATGGTAAAAATCATTAATAGAAAAGGAAACTATGGCTAGCATTTGTGTAAAAAAGCACTTTCACCAGTTCTTCTTACAATTATTCTAATCTTAGATGTGAATAGAAGCACTGACTTTAAAAAATAATAATCAGCTGTACCCTGCTGTTTCCAGCAGACTTTTAAAAAAGAAAGAAATCAAACTATGAACTATTAGTTATAATCAAAAATTATATATGGGTTCGGGAATATAAAAATAATGAATGATTTAGACTGGACTAAGTCCGCAACGAGAGGTACCACTGTTTGGCAATTTATGGACCCAATAGGTATCTAAAGCCATTTGCACATGTTGCTGTGCAAACAGTCCCATGCAGAATGTAGGCACCCTATATACAGAAATGAGCAAACCAGTGATATTTTAGGGAGCAGGCTAGCAGGCGGGGCCCATTACTTACATTATAGGAGCCTACACAACACAAAACACTGTTGTTGTATGTAGGTTTTATTTTATTTGTTTATCTTATGTTTGGGAAATGTACATCCAGGTTTTTTTTCCCCCCTTTAAATTTTTTTGGGGCCCCCAAGAGAGTGGGGCCTTAAGCTATAGCTTGTTTAGCTTATACGTAAATCCGGCATTGGGCTGTAGTCATACCCATCATGTGTTCCTCCCTATAGATAATTTCAGTTATGAGCATGCAAAAGCCCTTTAGCAAGTTCTTTTTGGGAATGGGGTATATAATGCCTAACATTCCAGAATCCTAATCACATAGGAGTATAGAAGAGGTTAGACGAGAGGAATGTTGTGTACATCTCTGAGTGACAGCTTGTCCCAGAAACTCACATTGCTGCCTGCCATTTTCTCCTCAGGACAGGGCCCAGTCCAAAAGGACAGCTCGCACCCGTCAGAGTGGAAGCAGCAGGAAACCGACGTCTAACAAACTGCACCCCTCAACCTCATCCCCTCTGCACATAACATTAGGATGGTGCCCTCACACATTGCAAACAAATGAAAATATTTAGGGTCCATTCAAAAGGGCGAAAAAGTTTCATTTTTCTGTAGAAGAAGAAAAAGTGCAGTGTGCGAGTTTGTGATTCTAGAATAAAAAGGTACCCCTGCCCGTACGGGCCAGTCTTGACAGACTCTAGGGTTGTGCGCCCATCTCACTTAAGAGGCCGGGGGCCAGCGCTGTCCGGAGACACTTCCGGGTCACGTGGCCAGCGTGACAAAGCTGCATCTAGCGAGCCAGCACAGCACACGGAAACGCCGTTTACCTTCCCGCCAGTAAGCGGTCCCTATTTATCTACTTGCACCCGGGGGTGCTTTCGAACTGCTAGGTTGGCAGGCGCTGGGACCGAGCAACGGGAGTGCACCCTGCCGCAGGGATTCGAACCGCCGACCTTTCGATCGGCAAGCCCTAGGCGCTAAGGCTTTTACCCACAGCGCCACCCGCGTCCCAGATTCTAGAATAGCAACTAAATAATGATGCTGTTGGGTGGAAGCATGCTAAAATAAATAAATAAATCCCACCCACCCCCAGCAAGTGTACACACACACACACACACACACACACACACACACTGTATATGGGATTCCATACTATCCAAAATTTCTCTGATGAAAGTAAGGACATCCTATTCAATTTTTATTTATTATTATTATTTGTTGCAGCTTCCAACATATATTAAAACATAACAAAACATTAAACACTAAAAGACTTCCCCATCCAGATGTCTAGAAGGTTGTATATTTACTTATCTCATTGGCTCAGGGCTTGTGTAACTCAGCCCCCAGCTGAACTGTTACATATGTGTACAGACTCCTATAGATGTGCACAATATTAGTATATGACCTGCTTTTGTAAAGTCCAGGAACACACACACACAACTATATACAGTGGTACCTCGGGTTAAGTACTTAATTCGTTCTGGAGGTCCATTCTTAACCTGAAACTGTTCTTAACCTGAAGCACCACTTTAGCTAATGGGGCCTCCTGCTGCCGCTGCGCCACCACTGCATGATTTCTGTTCTCATCCTGAAGCAAAGTTATTAACCTGAAGCACTATTTCTGGGTTAGCGGAGTCTGTAACCTGAAGCGTCTGTAACCTGAAGTGTATGTAGCCCGAGGTACCACTGTAGTATAAGGCAGCATTTCAAACTTTTTTAAAGAGAGCAATGCATGATCGTTTTCAGATACAAGGTATCTAGCTAGATTACACTGTCACTTAATATTGTTTCTGCCAACATTATTCTCTCTAGAAATGAGAATAAGTATTCCTTCCATTTTAGCTTTTTCTAAAAGTATAAGAAGAACGGCGCCTTCTCTGCAGTCGCTCCCCATCTGTGGAATGCTCTCCCCAGGGAAGTTCACTTGGCGCCTTCACAATACCCCTTGAGGCGCCAGGCGAAAACCATTTTAACCAGGCCTTTTGTTGATCCGATTTACATCCTATGCCCTTTTAATTTTTTTTTTGGGGGGGGGGTGGCTATTGGGTTGTAGTTTTTATTTTTACAGTATTAGGTATTTTGTGGTTTTATATCTTGATTTTGTTATGTGAACTGCCCTGAGACCCCTGGGTATAAGGGCGGAATATAAATTTAATAAATAATAATAATAATAAAGAAGCCATTTTAACCACCACCCCAAACACACTCCTCCAAACACTTGGCATTCACCTTGGCAGCAGAAATGTTTGCATGTAGTCTAAAATGCTTACCAGGCCTCAGCCTTGCTAATGCCCCCCCCCCCGATTATGTACTGAACTAAATCCTAGATCAATAGGATACAGAATGCAGCAGTCTGATTGGTCCACAGGAGCCACCCAATCCAGCTCCAGGTAGAAGTGGATCAGTGACCTGAATGGCTTGCAGGAGCAGCCAATCAGGCTTCTGGAGGAAGTGAATCCGCAACCTGATTGGCCTACAAGAGCAGCCCGGAATTAGCCAATCACGCGGGGCCCATTGTGTAAATAATGTATATATAGCTAGATGTTTTGGGGAAAGTTTCATTCATTGCTACTACGAGCTGAATAAAGAGCATGAAATTCACACTCAACTCCGAGTATATTTCACCCCCTCAAAAAAACACACACCCTGATTACAACTACAAGGGGAACGGGATGTTTTCCTTGAGCAAAAGACTGAGGGAAGCTTCCCTTCACCACTAAGCCTCCTCTCCCTTTTTTGATGCAGAAGAAATATGGCTTCTGACTCTGCCTGGGGGACAAAGGGGCTTATGTTTGTCGAACGGAAGAAGAATTAGGAATTCTCCCTCTGAAAACGTCTGTGCTCTGATGCACCTCAAGGGAAGGCAGTTTTAGGGTGCTGGGAGTTGTGGGGTTCTGTGAGGGGGGAAACTACAGTTTCCAGGATCCTTTGGGGGCAAGTCATGTGTTTTAAATGTGTGCCAGATGGGCTTGAAATGTACAGTGGGCTTGAAATGGGCTTGAAATGTACAGTGTGGATCTAAGCTTCGGTCAGGTCCATGGTGTGTGTTAAGCTATGGTCAGGAGAGTAGGAAACACCATTTTAAAATGATTAAAAAATGACGCTGATCAGCAGGTTTATGGAAGGGCGGAAGCGGGGGAGGGGAAGGACACCTAATTATTTTCTACCACCTTTTACCTAAGGGAGGAGTCATGAGACCACAAAGCAGAGACAGCTCAGGATATATACTTTCCTTATCACACCCATATGGTATCAATATCCTCTTTGAAATACACCCATTAGATTTTCTTTTCTAGTGTACTAATAATATGTTTTAATATACACACACACACTATCTGCTGATATACTAATTACAGAATAAAATACGGATGAGTGCAAGCAAGACTGACAGATGAGCAATAATTTACTTCGCATAGTGACAGCAACACAAAGGACAGTTATAAAAGTAACAGTCAAATATTGCACAGAGTTCATGGGGGGGGGGAGATGGAAATGACAGAAGGGTAATAGGTTTTATTAGAACCAACTAAAATATTGCAAAGGAGTGACAAGGCATGTGTTGTCTATTGCAGTTATTTATCGCACTCACCCGCCCCTTACGACATAAGATGCCAGAGAATTACAACTTTCTCCAAATACATATAAATACATACAACACTTTATATGTCCATAATGTCCAGGGGTTCTGTACCCACTTTTAGCTTTATAACATTTTATACCTCCATGTTAATAATAAGGCAGAAACCAAAATGCTTATAGATATAGAATAGAATCATAGAATCATAGAGTTGGAAGAAACCACAAGGGCCATCGAGTCCAACCCCCTGCCAAGCAGGAAACACCACCAGAGCACTCCTGACATATGGTTGTCAAGTCTCTGCTTAAAGAACTCCAAAGAAGGAGACTCCACCACACTCCTTGGCAGCAAATTCCACTGTCGAACAGCTCTTACTGTCAGGAAGTTCTTCCTAATGTTTAGGTGGAATCTTCTTTCTTGTAGTTTGGATACATTGCTCTGTGTCCGCTTCTCTGGAGCAGCAGAAAACAACCTTTCTCCCTCCTCTATGTGACATCCTTTTATATATTTGAACATGGCTATCATATCACCCCTTAACTTCCTCTTCTCCAGGCTAAACATGCCCAGCTCCCTTAGCCATTCCTCATAAGGCATCGTTTCCAGGCCTTCTACCATTTTGGTTGCCCTCCTCTGGACACGTTCCAGTTTGTCAGTGTTCTTCTTGAACTGTGGTGCCCAGAACTGGACACAGTACTCCAGGTGAGGTCTGACCAGAGCAGAATACAGTGGCACTATTACTTCCCTTGATCTAGATGCTATACTCCTATTGATGCAGCCCAGAATTGCATTGGCTTTTTTAGCTGCCGCGTCACACTGATTTTAAAGTTCTGTTTTGTCAGTTATTTACTGGTCCAGAGCATAGCTGAATGCAACACCATTTATTTGCTTTTCCGGTCCTCCCTCCCTCTCCCCTCTTGCATGCATTACGTGGAGATTATTCTATCAGCCTGATCGATAATGCAGTTAAGGCAAAGCACTTCAATTTGATGTTTAAATTCAAGAATTGCATCTGCTTGTTTGCAAATCCCTCCTGATGTCTTCATTTCCTGACAGTAGGCAAGAAACTGCCACTGAGTGGTGCAGCCCCTACCTATGTTCACTGTTCTTCAGTGCAGAGAAGGATTGCTGCTTATCGAAGGCATTTCAATATTTAATAATAATAATAATAATAATAATAATAATAATAATAATAATAATAATAATAATAATATATTATTTATACCCCACCCATCTGGCTGGATTTCCCCAGCCACTCTGGGCGGCTTCCAAAAGAATATTAAAGTACAATAGTCTATTAAACATTAAAAGCTTCCCTAAACAGGGCTGCCTTCAGATGTCTTCTAAAAGTCTGGTAGTTGTTTTTCTCTATGACATCTGGTGGGAGGGCATTCCACAGGGTGGGTGCTACTACCAAGAAGGCTCTCTGCCTGGTTCCCGGTAACTTGACTTCTCCACAAGCCAGCAGAGGCTCCCAGTTGTTGGGGCTGAGGCATGAATGACAGTCTGGATTGAGCTGGAGAGCCTGAAACTATGGTGGACACCAGACGTCATGGCAAGAGGGAAAACCAACACAGGATCAAGGCACAAACTGGAAGTTGAAACCATAGCCAAGGAAACAGAAAACATACCAGTGCTCATACCACTGGCATGCCATAGACTGATGTGGGTAGAAGTTAGCATGAGCTCAGTGAAATGCATGAGGCAGTTGTGACAGCCACCCTGCAGCTTAAAAGGACTCCCTTGTCCTGAATGGGGTAACTGTGCCCCTGAAGGACCAAGTTCGCAGCCTGGGAGTCATTCTGGAGGTATAGGTCAATTCTGTGTCCAGGGCAGCTGTTTATCAGCTCCATCTGGTACGCAGGCTGAGACCCTACCTGCCTGCAGACTGTCTCGCCAGAGTGGTGCATGCTCTGGTTATCTTTTGATTGGACTACTGCAATGCGCTCTATGTGGGGCTACCTTTGAAGGTGACCCAGAAACTACAACTAATCCAGAATGCGGCAGCTAGACTGGTGACTGGGAGTGGCCGCCGAGACCACATAACACCAGTCTTGAAAGACCTACACTGGCTCCCAGTACGTTTCCAAGCACAATTCAAAGTGTTGGTGCTGACCTTTAAAGCCCTAAATGGCCTCAGTCCAGTATACCTGAAGGAGCGTCTCCACCCCCATTGTTCTGCCTGGACACTGAGGTCCAGTGCCGAGGGCCTTCTGGCAGTTCCCTTGCTGCGAGAAGCCAAGTTACAGGGAACCAGGCAGAGGGCCTTCTCGGTAGTGGCGCCTGCCCTGTGGAATGCCCTCCCACCAGATGTCAAAGAGAAAAATAACTACCAGACTTTTAGAAGACATCTGAAGGCAGCCCTGTTTAGGGAAGCTTTTAATGTTTAATAGGTTATTGTATTTTAATGTTCTGTTGGAAGCCGCCTAGAGTGGCTGGGGAAACCCAGCCAGATGGGCAGGGTATAAATAATAAATTATTATTATTATTATTAAAAGTTTGGAAATAATTTTGAAGGACTTGTTTTTACCTTGGTGAGAACTAATTTCATTCCTGCTCTTACACTGCCATCCAGTGGGTTTTACTACAATTGCACACTTTGAACTACTTCCGTGGAACTTGTGGTCGGTTAAGTTGTGCAGATAATTATAGCAACTGCCAATGTTATTTTTCCTAGAAAAAGCAGTGCCAGAACTAACTGTGAACACCTCCTTCGTTCCCTTAGAATGTCAATGGTGCCCACGTGAGAAGTGCCAGAACTAACCAGAAGCCTTTTTATTGGCTATAGTGGGCAAAGAGATACCAAGGGAAGATAAAACTGTTTATGTATGCAACAACTGTGGCAAGAATTCTCTTAGCCCCAAAATGGAAACAACAAGAAGTACCAACAAAAGAAGAGTGGCAAATGATGGTGGACTTTGCAGAACTGGCGTAGCAGACATGAAAAATCTGAGACCAGCAAGATCAAGCATTCCAAAAGGACTGGAGTAAATTTATATGATATCTGAAAGTTTATTGTAAGCAATTAACATCACAAGCAGGGGTGTTTGAAGACTTGTAATGAGAAACTTTCTACCTTTCTATATTTATTTACATTTTGAGTTATTTTGTAATGTGTGTAGCTAGAGTTGGGAAACGTGCGAAATGCAATGATATAAAGGTGAATTTTGAAAACCACAAGGCTGGAGGGAAGGAAGTTGACAGGCTCTAAGGAGCCAGGGACATAAAGTAGAGTGTTATGATGTGAACATATATTATAAAATGGAAAATAAATAAAATTATATATAGAGAGAGAAGTGCCAGAACTGAGTTCCAGCAAGTTCCCATTGAAAAAAGCCCTGACAACAGCTAACAAAGCAAATATAAGCCTATTCTAAGAGTCATTTTTTTTTTTACAATCCTTAACAAGGAAGGAGGAGGAAACTATTTTAAAAGGATGTATGCACAGAATTTGGTGCTTCTGACCTGCTTGAGCATTGTTTGCATTGCACTGAGTGCTTACTTACATCTGAGCTGCATTGAAATTATATACATAATGAAATTATATATATGAGAGAGAGCGCACCTGATTACTTGTATGCAAAATTATACACCAAAAATTGCATATTATAATACATATAAGAGCCGAGCCCCATGCAATGCTATTTTCCCCACAGTGTATTTTTATAAGTATTAATAAGTTTTTTAATGAATGCATTGTTGCAAGTATCTGTATATTGTAGGAATCCTGTAGCACATATACATATAAGAATTTATTTTATGCATAAGTATGATGCTCATAGAATCATAGAGTTGGAATAGACCACAAGGGCCATCGAGTCCAACCCCCTGCCAAGCAGGAAACACCATCAGAGCACTCCTGACATATGGTTGTCAAGCCTCTGCTTAAAGACCTCCAAAAAAGGAGACTCCACCACACTCCTTGGCAGCAAATTCCACTGTCGAACAGCTCTGTCAGGAAGTTCTTCCTAATGTTTAGGTGGAATCTTCTTTCTTGTAGTTTGGATCCATTGCTCCGTGTCCGCTTCTCTGGAGCAGCAGAAAACAACCTTTCTCCCTCCTCTATGTGACATCCTTTTATATATTTGAACATGGCTATCATATCACCCCTTAATCTCCTCTTCTCCAGGCTAAACATGCCCAGCTCCCTTAGCCGTTCCTCATAAGGCATCGTTTCCAGACCTTTGACCATTTTGGTTGCCCTCCTCTGGACACGTTCCAGTTTGTCAGTGTCCTTCTTGAACTGTGGTGCCCAGAACTGGACACAGTACTCCAGGGGAGGTCTGACCAGAGCAGAATACAGTGGCACTATTACTTCCCTTGATCTAGATGCTATATTCCTATTGATGCAGCCCAGAATTGCATTGGCTTTTTTAGCTGCCGCGTCACACTGTTGGCTCATGTCAAGTTTGTGGTCAACTGATGCTGTTGTTAGTCGTTTAGTCGTGTCCGACTCTTCTTGACTCCATGGACCAGAGCACGCCAGGCACCCCTGTCTTCCACTGCCTGCTGCAGTTTGGTCAAACTCATGCTGGTAGCTTCAAGAACACTATCCAACCATCTCGTCCTCTGTCGTCCCTTTCTCCTTGTGCCCTCCATCTTTCCCAACATCAGGGTCTTTTCCAGGGAGTCTTCTCTTCTCATGAGGTGGCCAAAGTATTGGAGTCTCAGCTTCAGGATCTGTCCTTCCAGTGAGCACTCAGGGCTGATTTCCTGAGAAATGGATACGTTTGATCTTCTTGCAGTCCATGGGACACTCAAGAGTCTCCTCCAGCACCATAATTCAAAAGCATCAATTCTTCGGCAATCAGCCTTCTTTATGGTCCAGCTCTCACTTCCATACATCACTACTGGGAAAACCATAGCTTTAACTATACGGACCTTTGTTGGCAAAGTGATGTCTCTGCTTTTTAAGATGCTGTGTCGGGTGCATAAGTATAGTAATGCATATAATATGTGAGAATTGTTTGCATTTTTGGAGGAGCTAGTAAAATTGCTGGCTTCCCATCGAGATCAAGGAGAGAGAGACAGAAGAAACAGAAAAAGCCATATGGATAATGTTGACACTGAGATTTTCAGAAACCCACATCCTTAGAACTGAACAGTAATATCCAAGTCTCCAAGCAGTACAAGTGGTCGGACACAGTGAAGAGAGGAATGATGCTTAAAAAAACTGAAACTAAATCTTATCCTTGGGCATTTTTCGAACAAGTTCAAGCTGCTGTGGGTTTCAGTATGTTTAGAGGAGTCATATGGGAACCTGTAGCATACTAAAACCAATAATAGGCAATCACTTTTTAAAAATAGAATAAATGAGATGCTTTCAGAGAACAGAAATTCACTAGCTGTCGTTCAGAAATAAGATTCGATATCATTCAGTCTTAACCTTTGTACTACTTTAAAATGATTTGCTTCAACACATAGAATTGAAATAGACTTTTCTGTCTCTCTCATAACTTCTGTTTTTTTTACTGAAAATACTCCAACCCATGGCGTAATTGGACTTGGGGCCGCTGTCTTAATGTAAATAATGTGGCGTGACAGTTGTGGTGAGCTGTTTAGACTGGGCAATTGCCTCTTCACTATCACTTACTCTTCGCGAGGTCCTGTTTGTGACAGTATTCGGATGAGCACCCTAATCCAAATGTTGAATTGTTGCACAGAAAATGGCTTTCTGCGTGGCAATAAAGGTGCCACATAGAGCTACTATTTAAACCGTAACATATGCACCCTTCCCATTTACTACGATATATATATTCTCTCAGAAAGCAGATGACTCCTGCAGGTACTTTATACCAAAGTACCATATTAGAACTGAGCTATACATTTCTACTGACAAGATATTGCAATACTCTCCAAAATAGATTCATATATTACCAATCCCTGAACAAAGATATTGAGCTAAAGTCAAACCCCAGACACTTATCAGACATCTTATGAATCCACTTTACATTTTACAAATAAGAATTCCTGGTAGATTTTTCCTCCTGTTCTTGTTCACAGCCTTTAAAACTATTTTTTCTGGAACTCATCTATAAAGAAAGTGCATGTCTTACAAGGCAGAATTTCAGAAATGGTTGTTCACCTTCGACCTCTTCAACAACATTATAATGGCCACTCATTTCAAGATGGATTTATTGTTTCCTCTTTCCAACTGGTAAGGAATGTTTGCCCAAGAAGCTGCAGCTTGCTCACAAAGAAAAAAATGAAATAGAAGCCATCATTTTTGCCATTTGCTCCTTGGAAATGGCAAATGTTGCCCTGCAAGAAAGCAGAGAATTGTTGTGTGTTCCCTGAAAAGAGAAAACACCCTTCTGCTGCCACATTGAAGTGAGCAACCTGTAGGTCGAAGGCTGAGGAAACTTAACATTGTGCAAAAGAATGAATGCAAGGCAGGCAGGGGGGAAAACACATCTCAAAATAAATGTATTTCACTGTGGCACATTTGAAAAAAAATCCTTGGTCTCAGAAGAACTGTAAATGACTTCTTTGGTGATCACTCATAGCCGAGTAAGATTCTCTTCCATAAACATGGTTTTAACAGTGAGTCTGTCTGTGGAGGCCAATTCTGGATCCACACATCCTTCCACAGTGGGGACATAGGTTTCTGGGTGGGAGCTGATCACAGTGTGGATTTGCCAAGCGTGCCTTCCTCTTAGCACGTTTCTCCCTTGCATCCAGAGTTCGAGTGTCTTCAAAGCCCATGACACCTTTGGTAAAGGCTGTTCTCCAATTGGAACACTCGCAGGCAAGTGTTTCCCAATCCAATGTCAAATGAGCGTGTTTTTCCCCTGTTCATCTAGTTACTAGCTCTGTCAAAACTGGACCTGACCAGAGTGGTGAAGGTTTTAACAAATATTGTTTAATTTGTTTAGAAATCAGATGGTTGGGTGTTGTTGCTTTTTTAAAAAAATAGTTCTCTCAATATAACATTTGTGAAGTTAAAATTTTCTGGACTAATTTCCCTCTTAATGCAAATAAAAATAAAAATGAGTTGGCAGGATGCTAAGAGCAGAGTTCATTGGCAGTTTCTCTTTACAGACCTAGACTAGGTTTGTAATCTCCATATCCATTATATTATCATTATTTATTATTATTATTTACAGTAGTACCTCGGGTTAAGAACTTAATTCATTCTGGAGGTCCATTCTTAAACTGAAACTGTTCTTAACCTGAGGTACCACTTTAGCTAATGGGGCCTTCCGCTGCTGCCGCGCCGCCATCACGCGATTTCTGTTCTCATCCTGAAGCAAAGGTCTTAGCCCGAGGTACTATTTCTGGGTTAGCGGAGTCTGTAACCTGAAGCATCTGTAACCTGAAGCCTCTGTAACC
Organism: Podarcis liolepis; assembly: GCF_965112155.1. Taxonomy (NCBI): domain Eukaryota; kingdom Metazoa; phylum Chordata; class Lepidosauria; order Squamata; family Lacertidae; genus Podarcis; species Podarcis liolepis. Next base: position 64,789,548 of record NC_139562.1, read on the forward strand.
CAAGGCACCACTGTATTATTATTTATTTATTATTATTATTCCCACTCCCCCCCCCCACAACCAGGACTTAGGGTAGCACATAAAAATCAAAACAAATACAGATAAAATACACATAGCTAAAAGCATAAAATGTTATTAAACACAATGAAATTAGAAGAAGAAGAAGAAGAAGAGTTTGGATTTGATATCCCGCCTTTCACTCCCCTTCAGGAGTCTCAAAGCGGCTAACATTCTCCTTTCCCTTCCTCCCCCACAACAAACACTCTGTGAGGTGAGTGGGGCTGAGAGACTTCAGAGAAGTGTGACTGGCCCAAGGTCACCCAGCAGCTGCATGTGGAGGAGCGGGGAAGCGAACCCAGTTCCCCAGATTACGTGACTACCGCTCTTAACCACTACACCACATCTGCTAAAATGCACACACACACACACACACACACACAGAGAGAGAGAGAGAGAGAGAGAGAGAGAGAGAGAGAGAGAGAGACTTACGTGCAACACATTATTAAGTCCTTTTTCCTTAAAAGCAGAAATGTTCCCCAAAACAGTCACCTCAGGTGGCACACTGGGGACATCTGGGAATGGCAGCTGATCTGAGCCCTGAGGAATCCGCCACTCACCACCTCCTGTGCTTCTCATTCCCTCCTCACCATAGCTGTCAACATTTCCCTTTTCTTGTGAGGAATCCTATTCAGAATAAGGGAATTTCCCTTTAAAAAAGGGAAACGTTGACAGCTACGCTCCTCACCCAGCCACCCCTCTTCTCTTCTCCAGCCTCTGTTTCTCCTCCACCACCTTCAGCACGCCTGGGCTCTCTCAGGCCACCTCCAGTTGCCTCAGGTGGAAGTGGATTGGTGGCAGCAGCAGCCAGTGCTATTTTCTGTTTGTAGCAAAATGTCCTGGGCTACCCTGCACCAAGATCATCTTTGGAGGTTCTCCTCAAATTGCCTCTGCCACGTCAGGTAAGGAATGTAGTGACAAGAGAGTGAGGCTTTTCGGTGGCAGCACTCCATTTCTGGAATTCCCTGCCCTCCCCAAAAGCCTTTGTTATATGTTTTGGACCCCACAAACTGCTTGTTACACAGAAAGGAAGAACTGAATTCTATTTAGTATCTGCAAGCTGTTCCTGCTTTTGCAAGGAGCCTCAAAGATTAATGTTAAGCTCACCTTTGAACACCTTGCAGGATTTTTGTATGTGCTGAATTCACTGCCTTGGCATCACAAAGAAATTTCATGCGGTCTCCCCTTTCTGCTTTTCATACAGCTGAGAAATCAAGCGTTGTGTTTAAATACGATCATGTAAATAGCAGAAAGTAAGAAAAATTGGGAGACTATTTGTGGGAAATGCTTTTCAATGAAACATTTGGTCCTGGCAAATGTTAACCACTCTCAATTCCAACCTGATAATTGCTACCTGCCCAGATTTTAACTTGTCTGAATTAATTTTAAGATGTATTTTAATTAATTGATGTCTGCTTTTATGCATATTGTGTTGTTTTTATGATGTTAGCCACTCTGAGCCCAGCCTTGGCTGGGGAGGGTGGGATACAAATAATAAAAATATTATTATTATAATTATTTTCCGACTGGCATCACATTGCAGGTCTCATTGCACTCTTCCTGTTTGTGGAAATTCTGGATCATCAAGCACTTGAGCCAAATGTTAGTGCCGGCAAATCACAGCTCATAAAATGTGTAGCATTTCTTGCAGCAACATTATGCAACAGACACCACTAAGTGGCAGTGCTGCGCAATTCGTCATCCCCGAAGCTGCTCTTACTCTCTATTTGCTGGTACCGTATATTCTGCAGCGTGTCATCGATGCTTATATCCTTCATTAATGGTGGCTTTATACCTGACTGTCTGCACATCATTCTGCCTTATTAGTGGTTCTCTGATGCTCCCCCAATGTTACTGCATTATTGCTACTTAGAGAGGCACTCTTGCAACAAAAGCGGGGACCGAAAAGACAGGCTAAACTGGAACACCTGTGGCATAAAAAGCTGCAGGATTTCAGCATGAAGGCTGTGGGACTTTCAGCAATTAGAAATGAAGCAAAACTTTTGCAGGCAAAACACTACTGAAAGCAGGATTGCATATAACTGTCCCTACACCATGCTGAGCTCAAAAACAACAACAACCGCACAATAAAAAGGACATCTGGAAGCCAGCACACAAGCAAAAGGTTCGTTCGTCTTTTCTTGCCCAGGGGGGCCACCAGCAAAGGCCTTTGCCACACTTGTTAAGTTGTGGGTGAACATATCAGACGACACAGTGATTCTTCAAACAGCTCTTGTTTATTCACAGGCCAGAACAGAACTGAACTGAAGGGTTCAGCCAGCCTGCTTATATAGAGCTCCACTACAACGCAACAGTAACCACTTTCTGTAACTATCCAATCACTGAACATCACTTTCAATCCCTTATTTGCATATGTGGACCTGAGTGAAAACTATCTACAGTATCCCCCTGCTGGCCCAGGGTGAGAACTTCAGTACATAACAACACTGTCATAGAATTATAGAATTGTAGAGTTGGAAAAGAACCACAGGATCATCTTCTAGCCCAGGGATCAGCAAACTTTTTCAGCAGGGGGCCGGTCCACTGTCCTTCAGACCTTGGGGGCGGGGGGCGGACTATATTTTGAAGGGGGGGTGACCAAATTCCTATGCCCCACAAATAACCCAGAGATGCATTTTAAATAAAAGCACACATTCTACTCATGTAAGAACACACTGATTCCCGGACCATCCGTGGGCCAGATTTAGGCGGCAATTGGGCCAGATCTGGCCCCCGGGCCTTAGTTTGTCTACACATGTTCTAGCCCAATGTAGGAATATGCAGCTGTCCCATACGGGGAGTGGACAGACAACCTTGCTGTTATGAGCAGCACACTATCTGAGCTATCCAGTTCAAATTTTGTTCTCATACATCCTGCTGATCAAAATTTGGATGCACATTTTTGGGTCTCGAGCTCTTGCGGGAGTCTCTTTTGGAGACGAATGTCTGTTGGTCCAGCACTCTGGCATGAGCCAGCTGATTTGCGACAGAGCACGAGACCCAAAAACCACCAGGACATTCTGGGATCCAGTCAAAAGCCAGGATGGCTTCTCTAATTTCCTGGATGTCCCACTCAATTCAAGACAGTTGAATTGCACTCTTTCTCTAGGCCTTTCAGCTCCTAGGTATCCGTACCTTGGTTGTTCCCCAGTATGTTTCCAAGCACAATTCAAAGTGTTGGTGCTGACTTTTAGAAGACATCTACCAGACTTTTAGAAGACATCTGAAGGCAGTCCTGTTTAGGGAAGCTTTTAATGTTTAATAGGTTATTGTATTTTAATATTCTGTTGGAACTAGCCCAGAGTGGCTGAGGATACCCAACCAGATGGGCAGGCAGGAAACAAACAAACAAACAAACACAGGAGTGAGCAGCTGTGGCGCTTACTATGGAGGAAAGCTCCAGCAAATCATCTGTTTCTGTTCATGTTGGGAAGGGGGGCACCCAGGACCCCGCTGTCTTATTTCACGTTGCCTGCTGACCTTGGCACCAGGACAGGCCGAAATCTTTGAGTTTTAGAAGGTTGTTGACAAATACTCCCTCTAAATAGATTCGCAAGCCAAGCAACACAACTCAGGTAGCAAAACTTGCAGATTGCTCACTGCAGCTGGACTTGCTCATAACAAGGGGAGGTGAGGGGAGGAGAATGCACGGTCCTTTCCCTGAATGATGCAAGTTAATCTGGCAAGATGAAATATACTCAGAGTTGAGAGTGAATTACATGCTCTTTATTCAGCTCGTAGTAGCAATGACCGCTCCCCGCTTAAAACGGGGGGCGCCCTTTGCGCGGGCGCGTGCAGCCCCTAGGTCTGGAGCGGCCCCAACAGCATAGGCTTGGCTTTGCCTTCCCTCAGGTGGGATACCTGGAGGTCTCCGCCTACCTCAGTCAGTTGTCCAATCCCACCTGGGGGAAGCGTTGCCAAGGAGACCAGGTCAGGTAGGGGAGGGATTACCTGCCCACACAATAGAGGGAGGATCTTACCAAGCCTATGCTGTTGGGGCCGCTCCAGACCTAGGGGCTGCACGCGCCCACGCAAAGGGCGCCCCCCGTTTTAAGCGGGGAGCGGTCATTGCTACTACGAGCTGAATAAAGAGCATGTAATTCACTCTCAACTCTGAGTATATTTCATCAACCAAGCAACACAACTCAGGTAGCAAAACTTGCAGATTGCTCACTGCAGCTGGACTTGCTCATAACAAGGGGAGGTGAGGGGAGGAGAATGCACGGTCCTTTCCCTGAATGATGCAAGTTAATCTGGCAAGATGAAATATACTCAGAGTTGAGAGTGAATTACATGCTCTTTATTCAGCTCGTAGTAGCAATGAATGAAACTTTCCCCAAAACGTCTAGCTATATATACATATTATTTACACAATGGGCCCTGTGTGACTGGCTAACTCCGGGCTGCTCCTGTAGGCCAATCAGATCACTGATTCACTTCCACCTGGAGCTGGATTGGGTGGCTCCTGTGGACCAATCAGACTGCTGCATTCTGGATCCTCTTGTTCTAGGATTCAGCTCAGTACATAACACAAGATATTACACCTGTCACCCAAAAAGACCTCAAATCCACATTTGAAAGGTGCCAGAGGAGCAGCTGTGTTAAGTCGGTTACATAAAAAGCAATGAAGGGTCTTATGGCACCTTAAAGTTTAACAGATTTTATTTTTGCATAAGCTTTCATGGCCTGGAATCTGTTTCATCAGATGCATGTGTGTGTTTGTACACACACACAGGCACTGTAGTAAGTGGAAGTTGAAAGCTGTGGCGTGACAGAAAACGAAATGCAAAACTACAGATAGTGACATTTCAATTGGAGCTAGAATGTATGCAAAATAAGCACAGTTGACCCTTCAGAACAGCAGTGATAGGTGATAAAACAATTAACTCGGCAATGCAGAGTTAATTAACATCTGTAGTGGGAAAGGAAACATTGTCTCTATTCAGACCCAAATGAATAGAGTTTCACGCTCCAGTTTCATGCTGGAGGCTCCTTTTGAAATCCCTTTGTTCAAGCAAGGCCACCTTAAGATCAGTGTCACAGTGTCCTGATAGATTGAATATCCCCCCCCCCTTACAAATATTGCCATTTTTGATGTCAGATTTGTGCCTGCCCATTGATCGTTTTGCATAGTGTTGGGACTGTTTCTCCCGCGTCAAATCCAGAAGGACATTACTGGCAGATGGCGGGATATACTTCCCTAGAAGATAAGCAGTGAACAAAAGCTGCTTTCTGCTACCACCCTAAGACATTGCTATAAATAACAACAAAAACTACTAATGAACTGAAACACTCAGGAAAATTCTCTTGGCATTTTTTAACCCAGATGTTTTGGGGTTATTTTGGAGGGAGGTCTGGCTGCCGAGGAATGCAACAGGGCAGTCCAAAAACAACAACCAACCCAACCAAGGTCAGAGACACTCCAATATGTACTTCCAATTCAGGCAGCTTCAAGGAACTCCATGAGCGAGTCAATGATAATAATAATAAAATTACTACTACTACTACTACTACTACTACTACTACTACTACTACTATATTATTATTATTATTAAGATTTATACATCGCCCTATACCTGCAGTTCACAGGATAATTTCACAATATAAAAACACAGAACACATAATCAAAACAAAAGCAACTGAACACCTCTCATCCAAAAACCAAACCAACACAAAAATAAAACCACTTTAAAAGGGCATTTGATGACAATCCACCAAAGGCCTGGTGAAAGAGGAATGTTTTTGCCTGCCGCCTAAAGGTGCATAATGAAGGCGCCGGGTGAACCCCCACTGGGGAGAGGATTCCACAAGTGGGGAGCCACTGGAAAAAAGCTTGTTCTTGTGTTGTCACCCTCATGGACAGTGGGATAGCTAGCCACTTGGGTGTCTAGGGCACCATGCACGCTGCACATGGAGGACGGGGCTGTCAAGAGTTCAGCCTACACTCGAGTAGGAGCCTGGCAGAGACACATGCCCAACCGGCATGTTCTCTCCCTCCTGGTCGTTCGTTCGGGAGCTTCATAAGCTTTCTTCCGCCTGAACTTCACAGCGACCAATGCCAACTGACACCGGCACACTTAGGGATCCACAGAGTTTGCGCAGTTGCGTGACAGACCTCAGCAACTCAGCATTTTGGCTAATCCACTTTATTTACATGTAAACACACACAGAGCACTGCAACATGGCTCCCTCTCTCTCTAGCATCAGACAGCAAAGAGAAAAAGAACAAAGGACAATAGTCCCACTTCACGGAACACAGTAACACAAACATCCTGTCTCCGTCACTCCCCACTCTGTGTAGTCAAAACATATACCGTCATGTGATAGACAGAACTCCCATGACTGCAGTCACGGAGCAGGAATTCTAATAGGGGCAAGGGGGCCTAGCAGAGCAGGATGCATCAGAATTCCAGTGCCCAAGCGCTGCTCTAGCACCCTGCAGGCTCGTGTTGCTTTTTTGGGCACCCAAGCCACTGCAACATGCCCAGGAGAGATGCGTGGCTCAAGCAAGTGCCTCCCGCCCCTCCTTAGCTATGCCTTTGCTCAGGGAGGAGGCACACAAAGAAGGGCTCAGAAGATGATCTCCAGGACCGGGTAAGTTCATATGGAATTATCCAAGCAGCCTCGTCTTTCTTTGGTATTTGGCTCACTGAAAGTGGATAGGAAGAGAGCCAGTGTGGTGTAGTGGTTAAGAGCGGTAGTCTCGTAATCAGGTGAACCGGGTTCGCTTCCCCGCTTCTCCACATGCAGCTGCTGGGTGACCTTGGGTTAGTCACACTTCTTTGAAGTCTCTCAGCCCCACTCACCTCACTGAGTGTTTGTTGTGGGAGAGGAAGGGAAAGGCGAATGTTAGCTGCTTTGAGACTCCTTAGGGTAGTGATAAAGCGGGATATCAAATCCAAACTTCTCCTCCTCCTCTTCCCCCCATGTAATACCAGAACTTGGGGGGCCATCCTATGAAGCGGAATGTTGGAAGGTTCGGGGCGGACACCAGGAAGTTGTTCACACAGTGCAGAGCCAATCTACAGAATTTGCTTCCCCTAGGAGGTAACTATTGCCACATTCCCACTCGCATTTTACAGCCCTCCCGATCTCCCAAGTCTCCTTGCAGCTCCTGGTACAGTGGTACCTCGGGTTAAGAACTTAATTCGTTCTGGAGGTCCGTTCTTAACCTGAAACTGTTGTTAACTTGAGGTACCACTTTAGCTAATGGGGCCTCCTGCTGCCGCTGCTGCGCAATTTCTGTTCTCATCCTGAAGTAAAGTTCTTAACCCGAGGTACTATTTCTGGGTTAGCGGAGTCTAACCTGAAGCATAGGGACGCGGGTGGCGCTGTGGGTTAAACCACAGAGCCTAGGACTTGCTGATCAGAAGGTCGGTGGTTCGAATCCCCACGACGGGGTGAGCTCCCATTGCTCGGTCCCTGCTCCTGCCAACCCAGCAGTTCAAAAGCACATCAAAGTGCAAGTAGATAAATAGGTACCGCTCCAGCGGGAAGGTAAATGGCGTTTCTGTGCGCTGCTCTGGTTCGCCAGAAGTGGCTTAGTCATGCTGGCCACATGACCTGGAAGCTGTACGCCGGCTCCCTTGGCCAATAATGCGAGATGAGCACCGCAACCCCAGAGTCAGTCACGACGGGACCTAATGGTCAGGGGTCCCTTTACCTTTAACCTGAAGCATCTGTAACATGAAATGTCTGTAACCTGAGGTACCACTGTACTGGCATGTGATGTCACGTGGCTCTGGCCACCCACTGCCCACCTGGTTTACACAGGAAAAACTGATGGTGGCATAATATACCTTCTCCTTTTCTTACAGACCTTTCTGTAGCAATTTTTTCATTAAGTCAGAAAAAGTATTTGTCCTCTGTGACTTCAGATGTGTCACAATTGCTGCTAGGTAAAACCCGTTCTGGGAGGAATTGGGAGGGGTGTGTGTGAGGGGCAGAAAGCCAAATATGCAAAAGTGGCTCTCATACCTCAGTGCTGACCGAGTCAATTTTATATATATTTGGTACAAATGATGGGAACAAAAAACACACACTAAAGCGCTCTCCCCCTCTCCCTCTCCCCTTCCTTCCACTGCCCGCTATGCAGCGATCTGTAAAAGGAACGTACTCTGATGCAGTTTGAAAAGTGCATTTTGTACTTGGCTGTCCCTTTGATCAAATTAATCTGAGCCTTTTTGTCGTCCTAAATGGGGGCCTATGGGTTGACAATGTAGCTGTTTAAAGGGGATTTTAGGGGATAATAGCCAATGCAAATAGTGCCATGAGAATGGCAACTTTGCTTTTGCACTCTCTCAATTGCATAATAACGGCAAAGGAGGCTTAAAAAAAAGGGGAGAAAAAGAATTGAAATTTTGTGGCCACGCCATCTGGGATTATTTGAGGGGAAACCAGTTCTGAATGCTGAAGTTGTATAAAAAGTTGTATGAAAGAGTGGCCCACTCTTAAGCTGACATGTTTCAGATGGTAACCTTATGCTAACTGCTGCAAAGTTGGCTAGCATTTTCTTTCTTTTTGGGTTATCTGCTCCCCACCCCACTCCTAAAATGTCTTTTGGGCTTGGAAAAACTTTGTCATTGTTAGGGAATTCAATTCAAGCCCCTAGCAGCTGCTGATCCTGTCATTGTTCTGATCATTATATATATGCCGCAGAGATGAATGTAGCCCAAGCCTTTTAGTGCCTTAATAGGTGTCTGCATAAAGGTCATTTCTTCTTGCGGCCCTTGTTTTAACAAAAGTTTATACACAAACAAGTGCAGCGAAAACATCCAAGTTGATCAGGGCGCTCCTTGTGACAAAAGTGACGAGGATGAGTAATGGAAACCTATATGAAGCATGGAAGATATATCTGGCATGCCATTAAAATCCTGAAGAAAAACTGCACCGCATCAACAACGCCCATATAGAAAAATAGTTTCACAGATTTTCCACCTCCAAGTGGTTGTGTAGAGCTAGAAACTGTTGAAGTATTTTTCAGGTGCAGCTGGCCTTTGGGGGGGTGGATTTGATGCAGAATTTTTATTTTATTTTAATTTTCCGAGCACATTTCAAAGTGTTGGTGTTGACCTTTAAAGCCCTAAACGGCCTCGGCCCAGTATACCTGAAGGAGCGTCTCCACCTCCATCGTTCAGCCCGGACACTGAAGTCCAGCGCCAAGGGCCTTCTGGCGGTTCCCTCATTGCGAGAGGCAAAGATACAGGGAACCAGGCAGAGGGCCTTCTCAGTAGTGGCACCCGCCCTGTGGAACGCCCTCCCACCAGATGTCAAAGAGAAAAACAACTACCTGACATTCAGAAGACATCTGAAGGCAGCCCTGCTCAGGGAAGTTTTTAATGTATGACATGTTAGTGTATTTTTGGCCTTTGTGGAAGCCGCCCAGAGTGGCTGGGGAAACCCAGCCAGATAGGCGGGGTACAAATAAATTATTATTATTATTATTATTATTATTATTATTATTATTATTATTATTATTTTATATAACACTACCGTATAGCCTCACTTTCCCCCCAAATTCCGACTGTGAAAAGTTAAAATGTGGCTTATATTTGCGACCTTACAGTATGCAGCTGGGAGCGTAGCAAAGCGGTGCCTGCCCCGCTTGTAGTCCCCCCATCCTCTCCCCCACGGCCGGGAAGGGAGAGAGCAAGGAAGGAGAAAGGCTACCAGCAATGTAGTGCAGCTCCCCACTCTCTGCCCAGTATGCAGCAGCGAGGAATGGAGCGGCTTATATTTGGGTATTTTTTTCTCCCCCCTCTTTCAGTTTTAAAGGTGCGTCTTATATTTGGGTGTGGCTTATATTAGGGTCAATGCCGTATCATCTTCCAAGGATCTTAAGGTAGTGTACATGGTTCTTCTACTCCCCATTTCATCTTTACAACAACCCTGCGAGGTAGATTAGGCTAAGAGATGGTGACTGGCCCAAGGCCACACAACGAGCTTCAGTGTCTGACTGGGGATTCGAACTCTGCTCTCCCAGGCCCTAGTCCAACACTCGAACCATTACACCACACTGGCAGTGGCAGTGCTGTTTGCTGAAGGAATCTGTTTGCGTCTACTCTGCTGCACCTGTATATTTGTAAGCAAAACAGCAATTAGGAAGACGTTCAAGGCGCAGTCCTAAAGAGCTGCTCTGCCAATGGAGAAGTACCTGGTACCTGGTACACCGAGGCAAGCTCCACAGTCAAATCTGTTCTGTTACTGGTGTTCTGCCAGCTATGGGGGAGTGTGGAATGGGGCACACTGGGGAAGCCTCTCATTTCCCCAACACCCTCCCCTCAAGGGAGCACTGAACTTCCCCAAATTCTGGAGATGGTATATGAAATATACTCGGAGTCAAGTGTGAATTTCATGCTCTTTATTCAGCTCATAGTAGCAATGAATGAAACTTTCCCCAAAACGTCTAGCTATATGCAGCGGATGCTCGGGTTGCGAACGTGATCCGTGCAGGATGCACATTTGCAACCCGCAGCGTTCGCAACCTGCAGTGGCATGTCTGCGCAAGCACCGGTTGCGATTCAACACTTCTGCGCAGGCACAAAGTGCGATTTAGCGCTTCTGCACATGCGCGACCCCCGAAACCCGGAAATAACCCGTTTCGGTACTTCTGGGTTTCGGCGGGTCCGTAATCAGAAAAAACGCAACCTGAAGTGTCTGTAACCCAACGTATGACTGTATACATTATTTACACAAGGGGCGCTGCATGATTGGCTAATTCCAGGCTGCTCCTGTAGGCCAATCAGGTTGTGGATTCACCTCCTTCAGAAGCCTGATTGGGTGCTCCTGCAGACCAATCACACTGATGCATTCTGGATCCTATTCTAGGATTCAGCTCAGTACATAACAGTATAGTTTATCCCTTCTTTTGACTGTAATAGGGAGGGGGGAGTGAGGGAGGGGACGCCGACCCTCACCTCCCACTCTGGCCAGTCAGCTGGCAGTGCTTGGAAACGGCCGGTTGCTGAACCCTGGAGTCTCACTCCTCCCAGTGTGGTGTAGTGGTTAAGAGCGGTAGTCTCGTAATCTGGGGAACCGGGTTCGCATCTCCGTTTCTCCACATGCAGCTGCTGGGTGACCTTGGGCCAGTCACACTTCTTTGAAGTCTCTCAGCCTCACTCACCTCACAGAGTGTTTGTTGTGGGGGAGAAAGGGAAAGGCGAATGTTAGCCACTTTGAGACTCCTTAAAGGGAGTGAAAGGCGGGATATCAAATCCAAACTCTTCTTCTTCTCCTTCTTCTCCCTGATACCAAACTGGAATGCTAGTTCCCAGTGTTCTTCAATCAAAAGAAAAACAAAACCTCGATTTCTCCCTGCACAGAAAATTAGGAAGCTCTCCTACAATATCTCAGGCTCCTGACCACAATTAACATGGCATGACTTAGCTTCCTGGTGATGGCGTCACCTGCCAATGAACAAAGATTCTCAATACTCAACTGATCAGAAGAAATGCAGGCAACATTTTTTGGCTTAGCGGGGCAGATCTTTATCTCCCCCACCAGGCCAGCTACCTTTGTTGGACTGTGCTTAGAGATCTTTTATTTCCCTTCTCTTCCCTCCCCCTCCTCTTTTATGAAGATTACCCGCTCTGAGACCCCACAGCTAATTCTCCCCTGGCCTCCTCGCTGGCCCAAGTAGGACTAATTCAGCCAGCTAGCCCTGGTGACTATCTAATGCTTAATAGATGGATTTCCTCCAAATTGATTTCTGAACTTTGAATTTTATTGTTATTCATGTTTTTATATTGTATTTTATGCTGCTTTTAAAATTAAGTGTTTTAAATTTGTTGTTAGCTGCTCTCAGCCCGGTTTTCTGAACCGGGAAGGGCGGGGTATAAATAAAAATTTATTATTTATTATAGTCACATGGTTTACAGCTTTGCTTCACTTGGTTCACGCCTGCCAGAGCCAGCTTCTAAGTATCAATATGCGTCCCCTGCCCTTTGGGCAGAGGCTTGAAACACCTATTCTCACTTTTCAGCAAGGGACCAGTTTCCCTTGCTTATGAAAAGTGATCATCTTCAGGCCCTCCACCTCCATTTTAGAATTTTCTGCAACAATGCACAACCCATAAATTTGGGAAGGCTAACAACAATTTCACAGTCAGAGGGTGTGTGTTTTTGGCCAACAGATGTCAGTCTTGCAGTAGTCTTTTCAGCCTCACTCCCATCTACACTTCCTATAACCTTTAGTTCTGACATACTGAATATTATGGCATCCCTGCCCTCTCTAACAAATGAAAGCGAACAAATTCCACTGCAGCAAAACTGTCTTGAAGCTTATTTTGCGTGGACTGGCGGAGTCCCCAGCTCCCGCGCGGTCCCCCCCCCCCGTCATGTGAAATAACAACTCAAGACAACGTGCTATGGGATTAAATTGGCCACAACTTTATTAAATTTCAAATGTGGGTAGACCTTGGCTCAGGCATTGGGTGTTCTCCCTCCCCAGCCCCCAGCCGGGGACCTAGGGAGCTTCAGGGTTATCCAGTGGGGGGGGGTGTGGCTCTGGAGAACATATGTTCAAGCAGAGATAGCCGCCCCCGTAACACCGCCGACGCAAGGGAGAGCAATGATGACCTTTCAGCGTACGGTCAAAGCCTCCCTTCAGAAACCCCTTTAACGGGGAACCCTGGTATCACCGCCGCAAAGAGGAAGATGGACTAAAGGATTCCACCCAAGGCCTGATACCGCCAAAGTTGTGACGTTTTGCTACGGGAAAGGCGAAACCTGCCAATGCAGGGAAATTCCTTTCCGGCCCTTTAACAGCGACCTTAACGTAGCAGCGCCCGCATACCTGTGAAGAAAAGTTACCTGTAAAACCTATGAAGAAAAGTTAACCTGCAAAACCTATGAAGAAAAGTTAACCTGCAAAAGAAGATATTTGAGGATTCCCAGGTAAGATCCTCCCTCTATTGTGTGGGCAGGTAATCCCTCCCCTACCTGGCCTGGTCTCCTTGGCAACGCTTCCCCCAGATGGGATTGGACAACTGACTGAGGTAGGCGGAGACCTCCAGGTATCCCACCTGAGGGAAGGCAAAGCCAAGCCTATGCTGATGGGGCCGCTCCAGATCTAGGGCTGCGCGCGTCCACACAAAGGGCGCCCCCCGTTTTAAGCGGGGAGCGGTCATTCCTGATGCTTCCTGGAGACGAAGCAAATTGGCGCAATCTTTTAGGAATAAAGTCCTTTCCCCACTCCATTGCAAAAAAAGAGAAAGCAAAACCAGCTACAGTGGTGTGCAGTAGCGGAGGTGCACAAGAAGAAATGAAAACGAGGATGGGATGTGCTGGAGTTGCCAGTGTATCTAACTGACCTTTGGAATCCATCGCTGCAAAAAATGGCGGCAACACTAAGTTGGTGATAGTGCCCTTAGACTATTTCTGATAAGGACTGGACAAATTCATGGAGGGCAGGCCGGCCAACAACTATTGACAAAATGGTGTCAAAACAGACACTCCCTTATTCAGAAGGAGCATAGTGGTGAGAACCAAATGGCTAACAAGGAAGGCAGTTCAAGGCTGATCCATTAGAGTGAATGGGGCACTTCCCAGCCAACCTTAGTCTGCCCTCAGCCAGCTCCCACCTGATGCCTCCTTACTTACAACCAGTCCAGGGGGTGGCAATGGGTGTGAGCTTCCTTCTCCTTATTCTCTGTGTTGCCTTTGTCAAACCAACAGGGAGGAGGTTGTGTAATAGGGAGGGACTGGCTGGATGAAGAGGAAGAAGAGTTTGGATTTGATATCCTGTTTTGTCACTACCCTAAAGGAGTCTCAAAGTGGCCAACATTCTCCTTTCCCTTCCTCCCCCACAACAAACACTCTGTGAGGTGAGTGAGGCTAAGAGACTTCAAAGAAGTGTGACTAGCCCAAGGTCACCCAGCAGCTGCAGGTGGAGGAGCGAAGACGCGAACCCGGTTCCCCAGATTACGAGACTACTGCTCTTAACTACTACACCACACTGGAGGAGTGGTGGGAGGCAGCTGGGGAACCTCCCCCAAAGGAAATCCCAGAGGAGGAAGGCTCAGAGCCAGGGGGGTTGGTGGTGGGACACTGAGGAGAGGTTAGATGGGGAAGCTTGGGAAAAGAAGCAGTATACTGAAGGGGCAAAAAGGTTTAGTGAGCAAGAAGAGTCTGTGATAGGGAGCAGTTCAGACTCAGAGGCTGATGCAGAGGAAGCTGTCAAGAGACACAGCTAAAGAATCCTGGGAGTCTCCCTGTCCTGCTGCAACAAGCTCCGCTCCCCCTGTTCTCCCAAGAAGTGCAGAATGAGGAGGGCAGGACAGGTGCGCAGAGGCAGTTTGAGAATGCTTGGGAAACGGCAGGGAGAAGAGCCGCCTTAGAAAGGGTGGAAGGCAGGTGCAAGACCTGCTAGGAAAGGTTGCTAAGTTGTATCCTGTTTCCTTGAATAAAGAGTGAACTTCACCGACAGTGGAGCCTTGTGTCTTTCATACTGACTCCAGCCCTGACAGTTAGACCCTTGATCCATATAGCTCATGCTCATCTGCACAAGCCTTCCTGTCTTGCCAAATGAGATTCAGAGGCAATAGAAACACGAGTGAGAGAGAAGATTAAGGATTTTTATTCTAAACAGCAAGCAATATATACATTACCAAGCAAGCACTTCAACCTGCCACTTGGAAGCCCTCAATAAGCGGCGAAGCATTCGTTTGCACGGCCCTGTGGCCATCAGTCCGTGCATCAGCATCTAAGAACTCGGCCCCAAACTATCCGATTTATAGATAGATAATCTGTTAGCCTGCGTGGCTTCCCTGACTGCCTACATGCTACTAGCTACATGCAGATTATTCATTAGCCACCTTTTCCAATGTCTCACGTTCTACAAACAATGTCCAACATCAAAAGAAGGTACCCAGCACTATCACTTCCTTCCAACAGGGCTAGGAAATTAAAGGCTGTTCTTTAGCCATCAAAGAGCTTAGAGAGGGAGAAGCAAACAGATGCATGAATGATAACCATGTTAGAGCACTATCTCCTTGAAATACAATTATCTTCCAGGTAGATTGCCCATACACCTTTCCCAACCAGTTGCTTTCAGAGATATTTTGGATAATATGTATCTAATACTGAATAAGGTTGAGTGCCAGTAAAAGTGAATCTGCCCCTTTTGGGATCTCTAATTTGTTTGGCTCTATGCCCTCTTTGATGTACAGAAGTACTTCATTCACACTGCACCCTGCTCTGCCCTTCCTAGTATAGAGGTTATATCCTGAAATAACCATATCCTACTAGTCCCCACCCCCCATTCCAGCAGGTTTGTGCTATGCCCATTAGAACTAATGTACCATCTGATTGTTAGTATTCCTGCTCTGTGATTGCAGTCATGGGATTTTTATCTATCACATGATGTGGTATGTTTTGACTCCACAGAGTGGGGAGTGACGGAGACAGGATGTTTGTGTTACTGTGTTCCGTGAAGTGGGACTATTGTCCTTTGTTCTTTCTCTTTGCTGTCTGATGCTGGAGAGAGAGGGAGCCATGTTGCAGTGCTCCGTGTGTGTTTATATGTAAATAAAGTAGATTAGCCAAAATGCTGAGTTCAGGCTGAAGAAAGCATTTGAAGCTCCCAAACGATCGACCAGAAGGGAGACAACATGCCAGTCGGGCATGTGTCTCTGCCACAGTCCTACTCGAGTGTAGGATGAGCTCCTGACACTGATATCCTATGTTTAGTTGCAGTAATCTGTAACCCTTTACTGAATATTAGTAGTTGCAAAGAAACAACGACCCCTCTCTGCGCAAAGTTGCTAGGGAAGAGGGATTGCTTGCTAAACCACTCTGGAAATTGTAGCTCTGGTGGGGAGAATAGGAGATTCCTAACAACACTCAGGACCCACAACACACTACACTTCCCAGAGTTCTTTGAGGGAAGCCATGACTGTTTAAAGTGAAATGATACTGCTTTAAGTGTATAGTGCAGGTGGATGGGGCCAGTGTCAAAGAAATTACATCTTTGAAATAATAATACAGCTTTTTTTTCTTAATATCTTACTTGTAGGAATATTTTCTAATAGCAGAAAAACACCAATAACATCATTTACTAACTTAATAAATAAAAATGTACTGCAGCATTTCTTTTAGTTAATGTAAACGTAGCCAGTGGAAAAGAACAAAATATATAATTTCTCGAGAGATAGTGATTGCACTCCATGTAATTTTCAACAGCAGGCATTCATTATTGCTAAGTGTTTTGTTACTATTTCATTTTGGGTTGCAGAGTAATTCTCCCCCTCACGCTTTCACTTGAGCAATTTAATGTTTTAATTTGATGCTGAAGGTAGCACGGGAAAATGTGATGAAATTTTGCATCCATATAGAAAGTATTTGGAATAATCACAGTTTGTAGCAAGCTATCAAAGAGGCAAATGAGATTTAAAAGAAAAAATAAATAAATCAATTAAAAACCATGTTCGACAAATACTCTGTTATGCGCCTCACACATTTACATTTTAGAACAAATAAAAGTAACTGAAAACTTGCCAGAATAATTAACAGCCTGTAGCTTATTTAAATGACATCCACATTGCACGGGGAAGTATCGGGAAGGAATGAACCCATTTAGGATTCTGTTCTATCCATGGAAGAAAATTGGCGCACTACTGCTGGCTGTTGATAAGGCAATCTGGAAAAATCCTGTGCTCACACATACACACTATACGGCTCTATAGATAGCTGTGCTTAAGACATTTGCATTTTTTACATGTAGCAATAATGGCGCGGAACTGTGGTTAAATATTCAGAGAACCTTGTTTACATTTTGGAGATCGTTTAAAAACAAAAACAACCCAGAAATCCTACCTAACACAAAACTCTGGACCTCTGTATCCTACATGTTTACTTGGAAGTAAGACCCACTGTGGTCAGTACAGCTGCCAGGAATACTAGCAGGGTCCAGGGAAGGATTAAACCCCTAAATCAGGCTTCCTCAACCTCAGCCCTCCAGATGTTTTTGGCCTACAACTCCCATGATCCTTAGCGAGCAGGACCAGTGGTCAGGGATGATGAGAATTGTAGTCACAAAACAGCTGGAGGGCTGAGATTGAAGAAGCCCGCCCTAAATACTGATGTCTTGCAGGACATCTTCAGGAGAAAAGGCTAAGCAGTAAACTATACCCAAATCCGGAGCTGAACCCCCAAGACAGTTGGATAGCACCTTGTACACATCCCTCTGGCAACCCCTGCAGCAAAGCTGGTGCCAATGTATTGCTTTGCTTTCTTTTGGACCACATCAGTGTTGAATGGTCTCCTTAAATTTGAAGGTTCATTATTGCTTCACAAGATCTGTATTTCTTTAAAGGCCAGAGCAAATAACGTGACCTAGTTTTACAGCTGTGAAGCAGTATAGCAGGTGCTGTTAAGTTGTGGTAATTAAGCTGTTGGGTATGGTATATAAAGAGCAGCGTGTAGCTCTCAGCACCCTGGTGGATGGGTCATGCTTATTGATATATTGTAATTTAGTGTAAAAGGAGTTTTTGTTTTTATTTGTTATGTACTGAGTTGAATAGGATCCAGAATGCAGCAGTCTGATTGGTCCACAGGAGCCATCCAATCCAGCTCTAGGTGGAGGTGAATCTGCAACCTGATTGGCCTACAGGAGAATCCTGGAATTAGCCAATCATGTGGGGCCCATTGTGTAAATCATGTAAATAAAGCAGGCATTCTGGGGGAACTTCCATTCCTCCTCACCACTATGAGCTGAATAAAGAGCATGAAATCCACTCTCGACTCCGAGTATATTTCATTATTAAAACCTAGCAGAAGTTATTTTGCGTTTCTTGAATGTGTGGTCTCCCCAGCATGCTTTCTGCAGCACAACTAATCTGCAATAACCAATAATCAGTGAGGCCGAGAGGGCGGGTCTTGTTGTCTGAGCAGCCCAGGACCTCCATACAGGCTTGTGCCCCAAAGACATCACTTTAGTGCTGCTATTGCAGTGGTTTGACTTCACCCCTGGAGGCACACTCCATTGTCTCTTGAGACAGACAGATGCCAACAACAGCAATACCCTAACCATTCGTCAATGAAAGTGATTGTTAGCAAGTAAGCGGCAAACGCCATTTTTTCTCTTCACGTGTTGCAAAAATATTGTGAAGCTTTGCAAATGGATTAGGTATATTCATGGGTGACAATACATCAGTGCTCATTAGCCATCACAGCCAAAAGAATCTGCCATGTTCAAAAGAAGCACACTTCTGGATATGAGATGCTGCAGACAGACAATAAGGAATGGCCATTAAAATCATACTGCTTGTGAGTTTCCATCTGGCTGGCTACTGTTGGAAGGAGATTACGGAATGTTGTAGACAGATCTTGGTTTCATTCAGTAAGCTAACATTCTTATCCATTATATTAGAAAGATCAAAGTAGCAATAACATAACCAAGCTTCAGCATTTTATTCCATGAACATTCTCCAGCAAAATAGGAACGCACAATCAACTGTCTCTAAACTTCAGAGCTGTCATCCTTTTGTGGGGCTTCCAAAATCAACAGCCACTTTGCAAAAATGATGAGATCCTTACTAAAGCAATTTGCTCCTTTTTAACGAGGACGGATAATGGAATTGAAAGTAGATTTGATAGAACAATGGATTGCTTAAGTAAAATAAATGTTTTAGCTACCCACCAGCACCATTCAAAGAGACACTCTAGCTGGACATTAACAATTCAATCTTAATTAGTGGAATTTAGGGCTATGATTAGAGCAGTGTTTCCCAACCTTTTTTGGGCAAAGGCACACTTGTTTCATGAAAAAAATCTCGAGGCACACCACCATTATAGCCCCGTGACGTCAGCGCGCAGCGTCATGCCGGGAGGGACATGAATTGCTAGCAAATTACATAATCACCTCCTTGAGGGCTGGCTCATCTTCTCCGAAGGCAGAACCCCATTAATTAACAGGACAGACTCACACCATAGCCAAGACGAGGGGGGAAAACCTCAGTCCTGCACAGTCATGCACATGTGTGGGCTAAATGAGGACGAAGACCCGGCAGAGAGCAGGGTTCAAATCACCCCACCTGGCCAGGACAATCCCTGGGTGCTCCCTTGGGCCACTCGCCTGACCCACCTCGCAGGGCTGTTGTTGCGAGGATAACATGGGGAGAACCACGCGCGCCCCCGGGAGCTCCTTGGAGGAGAAAGCGGGCGATGAATGCAATGCACGAAATATATGAGAGGCGACCAGGTTTTGCAGGTGAGGGGCCCCCGCCAGCCTCCGCTTCCAACACCCGGCGCAACGACGCCGAGGTTTCCCCCCGGGCTCGGCTCGGGGAGCAGTGCTGCTCCCCCCCCGGCTCCCCTTCGCCCTCCTGGCTCTCTTTGCCGCCCACTGGGGACCCCCCTCACCTGCCAAGTCCGGAGCGCCGGTGGAAGTTGCATGCATGCATGCAGGGCGCCGCGTTGCCATTGCATTGCACTGCACTCCATGCAACGCCTGCACGCATGCATTGCCTTGCACGCCCGCCAAGGGGTCTCCCCGCGGTCTGATGCGTCCCCTCCGGTGCGGATGCAGCATTGCAAAAATAAAAAGACCCCGACGCAGCCCTACCTGGGGGGCAGCCTCCGCCTCCACCGCTCCGCCTCCGCGGGGATCCCCGGGCTCCATCCTGCCACCCGATCTCCGCGGGGGCGCAGGCAGGCTGCGCGGGGTCTGCGCGGAAGAGCCCCTGCCCGCCCGGCCGCCGCCGCTGCGCTCATTCCATGGCCGGGAGAAGAGCGCTTCAAACAAAACGCCCGGCCCGCCAGGCCACGCTGGGAAACGTAGTTTGTGCACCCTGCGCGGGCGCGGAGCCCAAGGGCGAGGGGACTACGGATCCCGGCAGCCCCCGCGCCGGGGACGGAGGGGGAGAGGCCGGGTGCAGGGATGGAGGGACGGGTGGGCGAGCGAGTGAGTGAGTGGCAGCCGCCAAGCCTTGGCCGAGAGCCAGGAAGGGCCTCCCCGGAGGAGGAGGAGGGAGGCGCAGAGCGGGAGGGAGGGAGGGAACCCCAGGGGTCATCTAGTGACGGCGCCCCAATCGAAAATTTGACTTTAAAAAAAAAAAATCTTTCGAATTTTTTAATTTTTCCCGCGGCACACCAGGCAACATCTCGCGGCACACTAGTGTGCTGCGGAACAGTGGTTGGGAAACACTGGATTAGAGCACACGTGACCATCAGGAAGTCAAACTGCATATAGTTAGCCACACTGTTACCAGATCTGCTTATGTGCCTATCTAAACACACATGCACACAAACCGTGGTGATCATGGATCTCTGTCCTGAACCCCTGGCTTACCTGGCAGCAAGTCAGTGTGTCAAGTCCCCAGATCAGAGTCAATCCATGTGTCCAAAGTCCAAACCAAAAGCACAGCCCTGCAGAGAACCTGGAGCATCCAAACTGAGGTCCTTCAACATATGCAGTTGAGCAGACACAGCACCACCATTTTGCTTCCCCTTTATACTATGCATTCTGATTGCAGCATCTGGGCTTGATGATATAATAATAATAATTTATTATTTATACCCCGCCCATCTGGCTGGGTTTCCCCAGCCACTCTGGGCGGCTTCCAACTGAATATTAAAAACAGTACAGCATCAGACATTAAAAACTTCCCTAAAGAGGGTTGCCTTCAGTTGTCTTTTTAAAGTAAAATAGTTGTTTATTGCTTTGACATCTGCTGGGAGGGCGTTCCACAGGGCAGGCGCCACTACCGAGAAGGCCCTCTGCCTGGTTCCCTGTAACCTTACTTCTCGCAATGAGGGAACCGCCAGAAGGCCCTTGGCGCTGGATCTCAGTGTCTGGGCTGAACAATGGGGGTGGAGACGCTCCTTCAGGTATACAGGACCGAGGCCGTTTAGGGCTTTAAAGGTCAGCACCAACACTTTGAATTGTGCTCGGAAACGTACTGGGAGCCAATGCAGATCTCTCAGAACCGGTGTTATGTGGTCCCGGTGGCGACTCCCAGTCACCAGTCTAGCTGCCACATTCTGGATTAATTGCAGTTTCCGGGTCACCTTCAAAGGTAGCCCCATGTAGAGCATGTTGCAGTAGTCCAAGCGGGAGATAACTAGAGCATGCACCACTCTGGCAAGGCA
The DNA here is from genome assembly GCF_965112155.1 of Podarcis liolepis. Taxonomy (NCBI): domain Eukaryota; kingdom Metazoa; phylum Chordata; class Lepidosauria; order Squamata; family Lacertidae; genus Podarcis; species Podarcis liolepis. The sequence goes on from NC_139562.1 coordinate 64,810,691, forward strand.
GGTAGGGTCTTAGCCTGCGTACCAGGTGGAGCTGGTAGACAGCTGCCCTGGACACAGAATTAACCTGTGCCTCCATGGACAGCTGTGAGTCCAAAATGACTCCCAGGCTGCGCACCTGGTCCTTCAGGGGCACAGTTACCCCATTCAGGACCAGGGAATCCCCCATACCCGCCCGCCCCTTGTCCCCCCAAAACAGTACTTCTGTCTTGTCAGGATTCAACCTCAATCTGTTAGCTGCCATCCATCCTCCAACAGCCTCCAGGCACTCACACAGGACCACACACCACCTTCACTGGTTCTGATTTAAAGGAGAGGTAGAGCTGGGTGTCATCTGCATACTGATAAACACCCAGTCCAAATCCCCTGGTTATCTCTCCCAGCGGCTTCATACAGATATTAAAAAGCATGGGGGAGAGGACGGAACCCTGAGGCACCCCACAAGTGAGAGCCCAGGGGTCTGAACACTCATCCCCCCCCCTCCACCACTTTCTGGACACGGCCCAGGAGAAAGGAGCGGAACCACTGTATAACAGTGCCCCCAGCTCCCAGCCCCTCTAGAGGGTCCAGAAGGATGTTATGGTCGATGGCGTCAAAGGCCACTGAGAGATCCAGCAGAACTAGGAAACAGCTCTCACCTTTGTCCCTTGCCTGCCGGAGATCATCAACCAGCGCGACCAAGGCAGTTTCAGTCCCATGGTGAGGCCTAAATCCCGATTGGAAGGGATCCAAACGGTCCGCATCCTCCAGGTGTGCTTGGAGTGGTTTGGCAACCACCCGCTCAATTGATGAGGCATGTGACTCTCACCTGCTCCAAACCTATCCACTTGAGGAATCACACACCTCCTCCCAGAGCTAGTGAGCCCTACCTGGCAAGCTAGTGAGCTGGGCTGTGGGCCCTTGCCTGCCTTTGCCTCCTAGAGCACCCCACCCACTACTCCCTTATGCCTCAGAGCCCACCATGTTCATGGAGACGGGTCCTTCTGGCTCTGGTGATGGGTCCTACTGAACTGGTTTGCTGTGTACTGACCATTACCCCTCTTCATCCTCTGTCACCCTGTGAGTACTTCCTACATCTTCTTTCCCATCCTCAGCTTGTCCCAGCGCTGGTTACACCCCTTGCCAGGACCCTCCTCTTCCTCCTCCTCTTCCTTCCCGTAGTCCTGCCAGTGCATGACAATCCCAGACATTATATATATTTGCCTCTTCGTTTCCTCCGGCTTCTTTGCATTATTCAGAATCTTCCCATTTGAAAAGACGTTGGCTGTTGCCTTCCTATGGTTCGCATTGCTAAACTTCTAATCACGCCTGATTAACACCAGACATGAATAGAATAACAACTGCAGATCAGAGGCAAGGGATGAGGAAATAGATGCAAGGGAAAGGATGCTGACTAAAGCTCCAGGACAAGAGAAGCCCACTCCTCCAGAGAGCAAAAGGGTCAAACTGTCTTGAAAAAGAGAAGTCTGAAGCTTCAGGATGTGTTGGAAAATTCTGAACCACTTGGGCAGGCAAAGTGGGGAAGGGGCTTTTCGGTGGGCATTAACTTGAATTTCTAAAGGGGCTTTCACTGATGTATAGGATGGGAAAGGGTAATGCCATATAAAAGGGCACAGGCAAGGGAGGTCATGAGTTATAACAATTAAGTTTCCTGCCGCAGAACTGTGGCACGATTACTGGTAAGTCTTAACCAAACAGATTATATCTAAGAAAGTAACCCAGCACTTGCTAAAGAAATCTGTTTGAATTTCCCCCCAAAATGCAAGAGGAACTTGGTTTAATCGAAACATAAAATGTTTTCTGCATGGATCTACTTTTCAAGAGAGATAATTAATTGCTGAAATAGATGGGGTACTGAGTTTGGGGGACATACATGACTCATTATGCACATTGCAGGGAAATTTCCCTCTACAACAGCCACTCTTAAGAGGTTTGGTGGAAACCTCTGGAAATTACTGATGTGAATTATACACAGCTCTTGCTAAGCCTGAGTACTTGCTGCCCAGTACATTTCTGAGCACAATTCAAAGTGTTGGTATTGACCTTTAAATCCCTAAATGGCCTCGGCCCAGTATACCTGAAGGAGCGTCTCCACCCCCATCGTTCTGAGGTCCAGCGCCAAGGGCCTTCTGCCGGTTCCCTCACAGCAAGAAGCAAAGCTACAGGGAACCAGGCAGAGGACCTTCTCGGTAGTGGCACCTGCCCTGTGGAACGCTCTCCCACCAGATATCAAAGAGAACAACTACCAGACATTTAGAAGACATCTGAAGGCAGCCCTGTTTAGGGAAGTTTTTTATGTATTTTTAATCTTTGTTGGAAGCCACCCAGAGTGGCTGGGGAAGCCCAGCCAGATGGGCGGGGTACAAATAATAAATTATTATAATATTATTATGACCCAGAGCAAGTTTCGATCCCAGGACATAGATATAGTTTCAACTGAATGGGTTTCTCAGTAATAATCCCTAAAACCAGTAACTACATTCTGAAATTAAAAGTGCTAGGGTCAGGGATGATGGGATTGGTTTTCCAGACGTTTCTGGACTACAACTCCTATCATCCTTGATTGCTGGCTATCCTGGCTGGGACTAGCGGGAGTTGGGTGCCCAATAACTTCATACTGTAAACTGTCCCGTGATCTTCAGATGAAGGGCAGTATAATTCGAAGGGACCCTGAGTATCATGTAGTCCAACCCTCTGCAATGGAGGAATATGCAGCTGCCCCATATGGGGATCGAATCCACAACCCATGCTCTAACCAGCTGAGCTATCCATCCTCTTAATAAATAATTTTAATAATAGCAATAGTAATAATTGGAATGTTTTTTCAGTGGTGAGAAGATTGCACTCTACAATTGTTCAAGGGCATCAAGCTTTATAATTTCCACATATTACATGACCATGCCTGGACTAGAACATAGGATTGAAAACTGAGATTTAGAGCAGGAGTAGGGAACTTGTGGCCTGCCATTTGGCCTGTGAGGTGGTTTTGGAGGAGCGCTGCCTCCTGCCCTAAACCTGGTGTCTGACTGCAAAGCCTGAAAGCAGGAGGCATGGGAGACTTGGAAAGCCTGCCCCTCTCTGATTCTTTCCATCTCCAGGCAGGTTTTGCAAGCACAAGCGGTTTGACAGATGAGGCAAATGCAACCCACGGATGACTGGCAGGGGGGTTGCCTGCAGATAAAAGATCTGACCCCACAGCCAAAAAGGTTCTCAACCCCCACTTGAGAGCATATATTGCATATTAAGGGTTCATGAAAGTTGATCCCATTCATTGTACAACTCAGAAGTCTGATGCCTGTATGCTACACGAATGCAATGGCAAAAGAAGCTGCAGAGTGTATCCCATTCACTGAACTACAGTTCCTAGAATTCAGTGTGAGAAGTTTGCAGTTGCACAACTGCATGGATATTGAGAAGCAAAAGTGCTTTAGATTGTTACTGATATACTGATATACTCTAAAATTCTCAGGGATGATTCACACCCTGGCTGGCACTTTCTTGATCTTCTGCCCTCAGGCAAAAGATATAGAAGCATGATTAGTTGCACCAACAGGGTAAAGAACAGCTTCTATCCGTGGGCTGTTAGGCTGCTGAATGAAAAGATAACAACAGGGAAACTGACTTTCGGGTTTGGTGGGTGTGCGTCAGTAAACAAGGGGAATTAAGACTAAGAGAGCTGAGTGGAGGGTGGTACTCATGTAATCTCACTGTATAAAAGTTGTACAAATGACAATAAAGTATTTCCGATTTCAAATGTCCACACACACACACACACACACACACACATTCTTTATTTCAAACATTTTCAAAAGCAAAATAAAACAGAAATACAGGGAAAGGGTTCCAAGGTGGTTGCTATGTTTTATCCAGAGTATGTAGGTTTCTGTTTCTTAATACTTCCAAGAGGAACTTAGCCACGGGCAGGGTAGTATCACTTGGCATATCTCCAAGCAGGTAACTTAAGGTGGAAGGTTTCAGATTTTCCAGTTAAGTTTACCAATACGGGTTTAATTAATTGATCCCTGGCTTGTTTGAACTGCTCACAGTGTAGTAGGATATGCTTCATAGAGTCAACACCCTGAGAGCATGAGCAGAGCCTATTCTGATGGGGTATACCAGACAGTCTGCCATTTAGTACTTCTGAGGGAAATACCTTTAGTCCAGCTTTGGTGAATAATCGGTGATAGTTAAATACTGACAGATTCATGAAACATGATGGTAACTGAAAATCATGGCCATAGTGGATTCCAGATGCAAACGGTCCACAGGTTACATAGGATTTGGAGCGAAGATTGCTGTGTGAAATATCTCATAACCTCTACCTCAGGGATTTAAGGGCAATATCATAGTCCAGTTGATGTAAAAAGGATGGTGAAATATCAAATCAAGTAGGCTTTTCAGTCCATAGTTTTCAGCCATGAGCTGATACAACTCCTCATTGGTTAGATGTAAAAGTAATCCCTTCCTCAGGCCCAATACTGAGATCTTTAGCCAATATTTTAAGGCAGCCCACCACGCTTTGGTGGAGAATGGGCATTCACCTGTTTCTAACAATAGAACTGAGTTAGGGACACAGTTTGGGAGCTGTAGCAGGGACCGAAGGAACTTAGCTTGGAATCCATATAACTTAGAAAATAGACCATTGTACTAGATGTTTGAAGCATAAAGGAGTTGGGAAACAGATTTCGCTTAAAAGACCATTATGGCTGATGGAACATAGTGAAAAAGAAATGGAGTATAGCAAGTTTGCTCATCTCCGCCTTCTGGCAGATAGTCTGCCAGTGGCAATTCCAGGGATGCCCATATACAGAAAACAAGATGTAGAATCATAGTGTTGGAAGGTATCCTAAGGGTCAGTTAGTCCAACTCCCTGCAATGCAGGAATCTCACCTAAGGCATCCAATGAAGAAGAGTCCACAACCTCCCAAGAGTCCATTCCACTGTTGAACAGCTCTTATTGTCAGAAATATCTTCCTGATATTTAATCAGTAACTTGAATCCACTGGTTTGAGCCCTATCCTCCAGAGGAGAAAACCAGCTTGCTCCATCTTCCATGTGATAGCCCTTTAGATATTTGAAGATGGCAACCAGCCTCTTGAGTGTCCTTCCCCCCCCCCCCACGCTAAACACATCCAGCTTCTTCAACAGCAAGATCTCAAGGACCACCTCTTTTGATATGAACCTACCCGGACCTGAGATCGTCTTCTGTTCCTCATAAAGCTTGATTTCCAAACCCTTGATCGTCTTGGTTGCCCACCTCTGCACATGTTCCAGCTTGTCAATATCCTTTTTAAATTGTGGTGCTCAGAACTGGACAGTATTCCCAGCATGGTGTAACCAAGGCAGAATACAGAGGGACTATTACTTCCCTTGATTGGGACATGTTGATGTAGCCTAGAATAGCATTCACTTTTTTGCTGCTGCATCACACTGTTGACTCATGTTAAGCTTGTGATCTACTATAACCCCTAGATCTTTTTCACATGTAAGCCAGGTGTCCCCCCACCTTATATTTGTGCAGCTGGTTATTCCTACCTAAGTGTATAACCTTACATTTGTTCCTATTGAATTTCATAACCCAGTTATCCCATCTGCTAAGGTCATCTTCAATCTCAATTCTGTCTTCTGCTACCTCTCCCAATTTGGTGTCCTGTGCAAATTTGATGAGCATCCTCTCAACTCCTTTCTCCAAGTCATTTATAAAGACATTGAACAACAAAGGGCCCAGGACAGAACCCTGCGGCACCCCACATCACTTTTTTCCAGGATGAGGAGGAACCATTCATGAGCACTCTTTGGGTTCAGTCAGTCAACCAGCTACAAATCCACCTAACAGTTACCTCATCCAGCTTCCTCACAAGAATATCATGGGGGGCTTTGTCAAAAGCTTTACTGAAATCAAGATACACTACGTCCACAGCATTCCCCTGATCCACCTTGTAACCCTATCAAAAAAAGAAATGAGATTCATTTGACATGACTTGTTTTTCAGAAAGCGATGCTGGGTCTAAGTAATCACAGCATCCTTTTCTAAGAGCTCTCAGACTGTTTAATTATCTGTTCAAGCACCTTTCCTGGTATTGACGTCAAGTTCACTGGTTGGTCACTACCTGGGTCTTCCTTTTTCCCCTTTCTGAAGATGGGGAAAACATTTGCTGGCCTCCAGTTTGCAGCGACCTCACCTGTTTTCCAAAAATTCCCAAAGATTATAGATAGAGGCTCTGGGATTACACTCACAAGCTCCTTTAGTACCCTTGGGTACTACTGGAGATCTGAATTCATTTAAAGTACTTAAGTGTTCCCATACCACATATTTTCCTATTTTGGGCTGCAGCTTCCACCTTGCATCATTTATTTTGTTATTGCCAGGTTAGGCACTGCTTTCCTTTTGGATGATGACAGAGCAAAGTAGTTCTACCTTCTCTCCTTCACCCAACAGCATTTCTCCATCTTCTCCATGCAGAGGACCTACCACTTTCTTCTTCTTCTTCTAGGCAAACCTCTCTTGCAAGTTCCAGCTTCTTCTGAGCTTTGACCTGCCTGACATTCACCCTGAAACTGTTGGCTACTCGTGTTGGCTACCTTTGTGAATTTCCTCTTTCTTCCATTTCATATATATGCCCTTCTTCAATTTCAGTTCATCTGTAAGCTCCTTTTGCCACCAGTTTTTTGTTTTTTTAGATGCCTCCCACTTTTCTTTCTTGTTGGAATTGTCTTCATTTGGGTTTTCAATATTTCATCTTTAAGAAACTCCCATCCATCTTGGACTCCTTTCTCTTTGAGCATTTCTGACAATGAGATCTCTAGCTCCTTAAGCATTGAGAAATGGGCCTTCTTAAAGTCCAGAGTGCATGTCTGACTATACTTTGCTTTCCGTTGCCTCTGTATTATGAAATCCAGGAAGGCAGGATCACTTCCTCCAAGGTTTCCTCCAATGTTAAAACAGTAAACTACCTTAAGCTGAACCATTATACAACAACAGCAACTATTATTTATTTATTTATACCCCGCTGGGCAGCTTCCAACAAAAGATTAACAATACATTAAAACACCAGTCATTAAAAACCTCCCTAATCAGGGCTGCCTTCAGATGTCTTCTAAACATGAGATAGTTGTTTATCTCTCTGACATCTGGTGGGAGGGCGTTCCACAGGGCGGGTGCCACTACCGAGAAGGCCCTCTGCCTGGTTCCCTGTAACTTGGCTTCTTCGCAGTGAGGGAACCGCCAGAAGGCCCTCAGCGCTGGGCCTCAGTGTCTGGGCAGAATGATGAGGGTGGAGACGCTCCTTCAGGTATACTGGGCTGAAGCCATTTAGGGCTTTCAAGGTCAGCACCAGCACTTTGAATTGTGCTCGGAAACATACTGGTAGCCAATGTAGGTCTTTCAATGTAGGTGTTATGTGGTCTTGGCGGCCGCAATAGTATTTATTGAGCTGAACAAAAGGCAGTCTAGAAGATTCACAGGAAAGCAGAACTCCATCTGCACCACAAGTTAAGGTTGGATGTTAACACTGATTATTTGGATTCATTTCAGTTCAGGCTGAGCCCAGGCTTGGATTAAAGCAGTCTTGGTCTGCTATCCTTTCCCAGCCTAACTCGGAGCAAGCCCTACTGAATTCAGTAGGACTTTCTGCTGAGCAAACATTGTGCTGTTGGTCATTCTGATGGTTGACTTGTGTGGTCACTAGAGTGGGGAAGAACATGCAGCCAAACTGGTTGGACCTGGGAGGTGTATTGTCACAGTGGCTTGTTAACAGAAGATGTTATTGGATGTTTACTGTTCCAACCCATGGCCTTTGGCCTACTAGGTGACTCAAGGTCCTACATTGACCCACATGTTATAGAACATCTATATGAAAGCACTGGGAGAAGTCATTTGGAGATTGGGGCTAAAGTATCATCAGAATACAGATGGAACACAAATTTATCTCTTTTCTGCCAATACTCATTCCATGGATGCTATGGAACTGTTGGACTGGCATCTTGACGTGCTCTTGGCATGGATGAAGGCCAACAGAATGATCTTGATTGTGGGATGCAGCATCCAGAACATGGTTTCCCCAATGATAGTGAACAATTTCCCCCAAGAGGTATATGCCTTAATTATTTAAAACTTACTTGCCAAAATAAGTGGCAAAATAAGGGATGCGGGTGGCGCTGTGGGTTAAACCACAGAGCCTAGTACTTGCTGATCAGAAAGTCGGTGGTTCGAATCCCTGTGATGGGGTGAACTCCTGTTGTTTGGTCCCTACTCCTGACAACCTAGCAGTTCGAAAGCACATCAAAGTGCAAGTAGATAAATAGGTACCACTCTGGCGGGAAGGTAAATGGCATTTCCATGCGCTGCTCTGGTTCGCCAGAAGCGTCTTAGTCATGCTGGCCACATGACCCGGAAGCTGTACACTGGCTCCCTTGGCCAGTAAAGCGAGATGAGCGCCGCAACCCCAGAGTCGTCCGCGACTGGACCTAATGGTCAGGGGTCCCTTTACCTTTACTTGTCAAAATGACTTTTAAGTGGGTTGAGGCCGAAATATTGGGAAATTTTGGAGCAGGAAGGAGACAAATTGAAATTGCCGAGATTTGAGAAACTAAAAGATAAAGTGCGAGACTGGCTTCATTATTACCAAATAAGAGAGGCCTATAATTTAGATTAAAAAAATGGCTTCCAGGTGGAAAAATCAAAGTTGGAAACAGAACTGTTAGATCCTAAAACAAAGACGCTTTCAAGAATGTATAACTTGCTGTTAAAATGGAACACTCGGGATGAGACGGTTAAATCTACTATGATTAAATGGGCACAAGATGTTGGACATAACATTATGTTTGCTGACTGGGAACAGTTGTGGACCACAGGTATAAAATTTACGTCATGTATTGCCCTAAGAGAGAATATTATGAAAATGATTTATAGGTGGTACATGACCCTAGTCAAGCTTGCAAAAATCTATCATTTGCCTGATAATAAATGCTGGAAATGTAAAGAAACTGAAGGTACATTCTTTCACCTTTGGTGGACGTGCCCAAGGATTAAGGCTTTCTGGGAAATGATCTATAATGAAATGAAAAAGGTATTTAAATATACCTTTCTGAAGAAACCAGAGGCCTTTCTTCTGGGCATTGTCGGCCAATTGGTGCTAAAGAAGGATAGAACTTTCTTTATGTATGCTACAACAGCAGCAAGAATACTTATTGCAAAGTACTGGAAGACACAAGATTTACCCACTCTGGAAGAATGGCAGATGAAGGTGATGGACTATATGGAATTGGCAGAAATGACTGGCAGACTCCGAGACCAGGGAGAAGAAATGGTGGAAGAAGACTGGAAGAAATTTAAAGACTATCTACAGAAATTCTGTAAAATTAATGAATGTTAAAATGATGTTGGACTGAAAATAAGTGGTTTTGGTATTAAGGCTAATAAGAATATGTAAATATAGATAGATATTTGGATGAAAATATATAGTTATAATAGGTTAAGATTATAGAGTAAAGATAAATGAAAGAGGGTAAGGATTTGCTGAAAGGACTTTTAAACGGGAATACAAAAGGAGAGGTGCGAGGAGGTCAAGGAAACAAGCAAATGAATTTAAAGATATTGAAAAATGGATTATTTCTTTTCAAGATATTTTTTTTCTCTTTTTTCTCTTCTTTATTTTTTCAACTACTGGTTTTTTAGGTTTCTTTTTTGGTAACTTTCTTATTAGCTCTTGTTCTTTTTTCTTTTTTGTATGTGTAATAGTTGGTTTAATCATTTTTAACTTTTGGAAAAAAAACTTTTGTTTGTATGTTTTGTGCAAAATCTTAATAAATATTTTTTAAAAAAATTAAGTGGGTTGTAACTTTATAAAAAGATAGCCTTGCATAGTTGAACTACACAGGAAAACAATTACATCACAACATTAGCATAAACATCCATAATTAAAATGTACAATAAACAACCCCATTAAAACAACATAACAATTAGAACAGGAAGTTCGAGCCAGGAGAGTCAGGGAATACTTGTCGAAGCAGGTGTGTCTTCAAGAGCTGGAGGAATGCCAATGTTAATGGGGGCTTCCTGAATTTTATATGTGTTCCTCCCTTGTAAGCTTTAAGCACTTCCATAACGCCAGCTTATTTTTTTGAAGGCTTTTGGATCGGTTGGAATGTCCTGTGTGCATCTGGCTGCTATAATGGCTCTTGTTTCTGCTTTTTCTTTTAATAAGGAAACTCAGGATATGAATAAAATACAGGATATAAATAAAAGACACGTTTTTAAAAAATTGGGTACAATGGTACCTTGGGTTACATATGCTTCAGGTTACATACGCTTCAGGTTACAGACTCCGCTAACCCAGAAATAGTGCTTCAGGTTAAGAACTTTGCTTCAGGATTGCGCTCCGGCGGCGCGGCAGCAGCAGCAGGAGGCCCCATTAGCTAAAGTGGTTCTTCAGGTTAAGAACAGTTTCAGGTTAAGAACGGATCTCCGTTCTTAACCTGAAACTATGAAGATGCTACATCGGTATTCAATATTTTAATAGATATGTTGCTTTGCATGCTCCATCCTTGGATCTCTTTCCCTCCGGAGTGTCTGGTGACACGATTTGCATTCACTGTGGAGAGAGAATTCTTATAAAAGCTGAATGCCAAAAGAGAGTCCGCTGTCATAAAAAACAGAAACCACTTGCCATCTGCCATTTGGGAAGGCTTCCAAAATCACTTTGCAATAAAATAAATAAAGATTGCCACTGAGCATAATATTCAAATAAATCACTTGAGATGAATCATGAAATATCAATAATATGGAAGGAAACCATAAAATTAAGGGTGTGTTTGAGCAGACTATCAGTTGCAACTTCTGATTGGGAACAATCTTTCTGTTCTATTTTATTTTTTTGAAAAGGAATACAGTGGTACCTCAGGTTACAGACGCTTCAGGTTACAGACTCCGCTAACCCAGAAATAGTACCTCAGGTTAAGAACTTTGCTTCAGGATGAGAACAGAAATCATGCGGCGGCAGCAGGAGGCCCCATTAGTTAAAGTGGTACCTCAGGTTAAGAACAGTTTCAGGCTAAGAACGGACCTCCAGAACAAATTAAGACCACAGCGCCACCCGCATCCCTACAGCTATAGAGTATAGTAATTAGGAAAACTACGTGGCTACTTGTACAGTACAAGACAGAGCACCAGTATAGCCCAGGAGACACCTAAAGGACATCTAAGGATGAATTGAGATTTGGTTTTTTGATTAGTTATTTTAGTTTATTGTTAGTTTAATAAACCACCCTACAAAAATCAAAGGGAACAAAGACATCAATGTTAGCTGGCAAAGCACACAGATAATAAAGAATAATTGAAAACACTTTTCGAAGAAAAGTGGCACAGCAAGCCAACCAAATGAATGTTAGGCACAGGAAAATAATTGTGCCTATTAACCCCTATCCAACTAAAATTAGTAGCAACTAAACACATTTTAGCGTGTAAACTCTCTAAGCTTCAATTATACTCACTTCTGTGTATAGTTTGGACTACACTACATATCCCATTGAAACCAACGGATCAGTTAGTCATACCTAACTTAAGTTCCATTAGGTTAAAGTCTGGTTAACCACAATCCCGCCCCCCCCCCTTTTTGTTATGTGTACAATTTCCTTTATTTATTTTCTGTTCTCTTTTGTTTTCTACATGGGTACTATTCCTTCTTTGTGTATTATCTTCTTTGTGTATTATCTTATTCCGTGCACTTGTAATTATGTATGTACTTTTTATTTTTCAATAAAGAACGTAACATTTAAAAGTTCCATTGATGTCCATGGAATTTGATTGTGATTAACTTTTCCTGCAGAAATTACATAAGTTTACATAAGAAATTATAGATAGCCTGATATTTTGAATTTTTGCAAATTGTGTTCAATGGAACTCACTCCCCACTAGTAAATATGCGCCACAATCTAAAAAAAAGCACAACTCTGTTCCTGCCATTTTCACTGGGAGAGAACCAGCTACTAGCCCAAAATTTCCCAGTGCATATTATGGAAATGGGGCAGTGTGGTAAGCTGTTCCGATCATAGTGTGGGTGGAAACAAGGGTTAAAATACCTCCCACATCTCAACCCCAATTCCTCACAGCTACAATGTAACTTTAAAAAATGGAAAAATATTAATTATGCAATGCCAGACTCCTTTTAATTTAACATAAAGACAACTAGATTCCCAAGTGCCATTGGAGAAGTGAAGGGTAGAAACTTTGCTGGTTCATTTAAGATTACATGACGTCAGCATGGACTTCTAATGTTTTTCATTCACCATGAATGGTCTGCCTCTCTCTCCCCTCCATTCTGCTCTTAGTTGGAGGCAAAGATGAGCTGGCACACTCCCTTGCCCAAGTCCTATTTTTTATCAGAAGCACATATTTCATTTTCCCTTTCTCCTAGCTGCAAGGTGATTCTTCTACCTAGCCTCTCTGAAACTGGGAGCGGAACAAGTCCAAAAGTTAAAATTGCTTTCGCTTTGTCATTTCCAACAAGAATACGCTGCTAAAACGGCTTTAGAAATATTTAATCAGAATTTAATGGTATGTAGGGTTGGTACAGCCGTGTACAGTGGTACCTCGGGTTACAGATGCTTCAGGTTACAAACTCCGCTAACCCAGAAGTAGTACCTCAGGTTAAGAACTTTACCTCAGGATGAGAACAGAAATCGCATGGTGGGAAGTGCCATTAGCTAAAGTAGTACCTCAGGTTATGAACAGTTTCAGGTTAAGAACGGTCCTCCAGAACGAATTAAGTTCTTAACCCGAGTTACCACTGTATTTAAAATACCGGTATCTGCTGATACGGCTCCCCTAAACTGACAACAGTAACATAGGCAGGACAGTAGGACGCCACCTTATAACGAGTCATACCATTGGTCCATCTAGCTCAATATTATCTACACTGATTGGCAGAAGCTGTCCATGGTTTCAGGCAGGGAATTTCCCCCAGCCCTAATCTGGAGGTGCCAGAGATTGGACCTGGGCTGAGCTGCAGCCCTTCCCTCAAGCCTACAGCACCTGGAATTCTCAGGTGATTCCCCATCTCACTACCAGCCATGGCTGACTCTTCTTAGCTTCTGGGATCAGAAAGGCACGTTCAGGGCAATATGGCTGTAGAAAATGCTCCCCATGTCTTCTTAGGAGTTGAGTGCAAAGTGAGAGTCCCTGGACTTAATGGACTGGCTTACCAACCTAGCAGTTCAAAAGCACATCAAAGTGCAAGTATATAAATAGGTACCACTCCGGCGGGAAGGTAAACGGCGTTTCTGTGTGCTGCTCTGGTTCACCAGAAGCGGCTTAGTCATGCTGGCCACATGACGCGGAAGCTGTACACCGGCTCCCTCGGCCAATAAAGCGAGATGAGTGCCGCAACCCCAGAGTCATCCGCGACTGGACCTAATGGTCAGGGGTCCCTTTACCTTTACCACTTCAACATGACTGTCTATATGTAGAAAGGAAGGGACACTCCCAATTTGCATTGGGCTATGATTGAGATGGGGAAAGAGAAAGCACCAAGCGAATGATGGGGCAGGGTGGAAAAGAAGTAGTTCAATGGGCAGGGCGGAACCACTATGCTAGCCTCCAGACAGGCGGGTCGCTGTTGCTTCCTAGGAAGGAGAGGGGCAGGGCAATTAGGTTAGTGTGGCACAAACATACTGGCAAGAGTGCCGGATAAGCTCTCCCAGTGCATTTGCACCATGCCAATATCCTCACCGCCTACCCCTTCCCATTCTTGGTAAGCAACAGTGTCCCACCTGCTGGGAAGATAGCATAGTGGCTTCACCTCACCTGGCAAGCCACTTCTGGGTAGGATTGCTCTCTTGGCTTGCAAAATGCAGTATCTCGTCTACTGCCCACACTGTACAGTGGTACCTCGGGTTACATACGTTTCAGGTTACAGACTCCGCTAACCCAGAAATAGTACCTTGGGTTAAGAACTTTGCTTCAGGATGAGAACAGAAATTGTGCTCCGGCGGCACGGCGGCAGCGGGAGGCCCCATTAGCTAAAGTGGTGCTTCAGGTTAAGAACAGTTTCAGGTTAAGAACAGACCTCCGGAATGAATTAAGTACTTAACCCGAGGTACCACTGTATTTTGTCCTAAAATGCATTATAGTTTCTTGCACGCAAGATAGATACAGAATGAGGAAGAGGCCTCAGAAATTGCCTTACACCAGAGGTCAGACTTATTTGTAAACTTAGGTCACCACTCTGTACCTGACAGAGGCTCTCTGGGGTTCCTTTTAACTGACAGCAAGAGTCGGTGTGGTCAGAATTGAAAAGACTGTGTTCGGAACAACTAAAATGAGATAGTATTTGGGAAGCAAGAAATTAGCAGAACCCAAGATCTTTCATGCCCAGCACAGCAGCAAGTCTTTACCTGACCACAGCTTTGTAAGTCGCAGCTTTTCTTCAAGCTATATCTCCAAAACAGTTCAGCTGGAAAGTCTTGGCTGCAATTCTGCATTAAATAGACCTCTTAGCCTTGGAGGGGGATTAATGAACCAGACAAGGTGAATTACCTTTAAAAGCCAGATTGGACTGCTTAAAAGCATATTTCTAAATCACCTATCCTCCAAAAGAGAGTAGGGTGATATACAACAAACATACAAACACCATTACACAAACAGGACAGCTTGTTCCGAATGGGCACACATGCTACATGGCTTAGAGTAGTGGAAGAATAAAATCTAGAAGCGATGAAATAAATACGGTTTCATGACTGCCAGCATGGCCACCTACAGTAGCAAAAAGGCATGCTGTAACATTAACTACAAATATCACCAAAGCAAACCTAAAACACGGTGACAGGTTTCGTGTTATTCACTGTGCTGGAATGGCCAGGATGGCAACAGAAATGTGTTACACTGAAACATCTAGGCAGACACAGCATGAATTACTGCTTCTGTAAATCAGTGCCCATGCCCATGCCATTTCAATCTCCCAGCAAGCCAAGGGCGTTGGGGGAGAATTTCCCACAAAATCTGCTACTGGATCCCAGGACACACAAAAATTTGAAGTAAATGACCCAGAGGAAGAGAAACCTCCTTTGTTTGTTGCTTCAGAGTGCCACCTCATTATTTACTTGTCTTACTTCTTGGGCTGCTGTTCTTTAAGTGAAATTGTGCTTATTTACTTTGGTCTGATTGATTAGGATGCTCCCTGTGGGGCAGTGAGAAACATGTATAGTGGTAAAAGGTAAAGGGACCCCTGACCGTTAGGTCCAGTCGCGGACGACTCTGGGGTTGTGGCGCTCATCTTGCTTTATTGGCCAAGGGAGCTGGCATACAGCTTCTGGGTCATGGGGCCAGCAAGACTAAGCCACTTCTGGCGAAGAGCAGCACATGGAAACACCGTTTACCTTCCCGCCGGAGTGGTACCTATTTATCCATTTGCACTTTGACATGCTTTTGAACTGCTAGGTTGGCAGGAGCAGGGACTGAGCAACGGGAGCTCACCCTGTTGTGGGGATTCGAACCGCCAACCTTCTGATCGGCAAGCCCTAGGCTCTGTGGTTTAGACCACAGCGACACCCACGTCCCTCTATATAGTGGTAGCCATGCCCAACTGCCCACAGGATAATAACCTGTTTGTGGGGAAGGGTTTAATCTCCATAGTTGAGAGGGTAGGGAGAGAGTGTCTGTATTGCCCCAGATGAGGGAATGGTGAGAAAACGAACGCTTCTTGACTTTTCTACTATTTGATTGCTTTTACTTCTTGGACCTTTCTTCTGTATTGGTTAGATTTTTGTTATTTCAACACTGGAATGTTTATTGAAGTGAGAAGTAGATAGATGGAGTGACATGTGGTATACTTTTTATATATTTATAAATTTGTAACTATATGTATTGCATTGAATGTTTATGTATCTTGATATGCTTTGTATATGGTTTATTTTGGATTCTTCTTTTAATTAAAGTTTGCATTGAGGGACCTTTATTTATTTATGTTACTTAAAATTTGGAATTGTGATGCTGATGACAATTAAGTCGTATTGTTGCTTTGAATGTGGCATTTGTATTCTATAATTATCTTTTTTGGGATTTGTAAACTGTTAAGGAATTTCTGTTGCAATATGAGGTGGACTACAAATTAGATAAACAATTAAATAAAATGCAAGAGTATTTTATTTATATTAAATTATCTGCTGGAGATGATGCAATATATTTTGTTCCAAGCTCAGATTAATTTGCAGTCCATTTTCAACGGAAATGACCTGGAAGCATCCAAAGAACTTCACTTAATAGGGAAGTTTTGTCACATCTGTTACTGTAAAACTAGCGAGGCAGGATTTCAAACATCTGCACCAAAGAAGCGCAGAATATCTCTATAAATTATGCAAATAGCGTAAATGTGCTTATTTTTCTACAGCCCACTCTGCTTCGGTGCATAGCAACGAAAGCCTTGCCTGCTTGGATATTTCACTGTCCCCTCATCCAGCTTCGGAGTTTCCTGCTCCACTTCATCTTTGCGGTCAAAACATTAAGAACACTTCAGTTTTGTCAATGAAAGACAGAGTTTCTCAGAATTATGCTTTTTTCTGCATGTGCACAGAATCTACACGTCCCTCGCCATTAGGGTTCCCCGCGCACCGGTATAACCAGCCACAACCGGCGTTGTATTTTTTTTGTAAACACAGACGTGGCGGCTGGATTGCTAGGGAAAACTAAAAAAAGAGAATTTAGACCAGGCACGCGAAGTCGATCGGCCGGCGGGATTTTAAAAGCCTGCTAAGATGCGCCTGTCGCGAAACCCGAGTAAGCCGGCAATGGCACGGCAGAGAAGCGACCGTTGCGCCACGGATGTAGCCTTTTTCCCCACCAGCGGAGAAAACAGCGCGCCCGGAGAACCCGATGCTTCCCATCCGAGGGAGCTGCGCCGTGGAGGAACTTTCCTCTTCCCCTCGCGCGCTGGACTCCCTTCGCCCTGCGCGCCTCTGCGAGTGCGTAAAAACCATGGCGAGGCGGCTGCTCCAGGGCGCCAGACGTACCCAAGCGCCGCAGCCGGAGCATTTCCCTCGCTCAGCCCCTTTCTAAACGCGGGTCGGAGTGCCACGCCGAGCTCGCTGGCGTCGCGGAAAAGCAGGCAGGAAGGCAGGCGCGGCGGCGGCGCCTCCACCGCCCTTCGCCAAGCCGTGCGCCCTGGCACCAAGGCGCGCGCCACGGCGGCTCCAAAGGGCGCAAGCGAGCCAAGCGCAGCCGGAGCCTCCTGGGAGAGAGGGGGGAAAAAAGGCAAGGAGCCCTTTCTTGCCCCGGCGGGCCTCGAGGTGCCTTCCTTTGATTGGCTGAGGCGCATGTTGGAGAGGAGGCGCGCGCAGGGGACCCCTCCGCCGCGCGCCCAACTTTGCCCCCGCCGCCAACTTTGGTCGCCGTCGGGCGGGAACCCCGCGGAGCACAACAGCCACCTGCGCGCTCGGGGCTCTTGTGGGAGGAGAACGCGAGCGGGAGAGAGAAGCGAGGAGGCTGGGAAGGGGGCGGAGAGGAGGGAAAAAGCCGGGTGCGGCGCATGCGCCGTGCGCTGCCCCGGGCCTGCCGCGGCCGCAGTCACTTCCTGCCCTTGCGCCCATCCGGCTCCGGGGTCGCGTCGCGGGGCCGCTTGGGCGGGACAGGCGACGGCGAGTTCGCGTCGGGGCGCGGCGACAACAGCGCGCTGCCCTTCCCCGCCGGGCCCCGCATCGTCGGCGGTGGCAGGGTCCCCCGCGCCCGCCTCCGCGGAGCCTCCTCTCCGGGCGCCCTGCTCGCTGTCACCTGCTGCCTGCGCCTCCTCGGAGCAGCCCAGGGGCTCCTTCTTCCTTCCTCCCTCTCCGCCTCCCGCGCGCGTCCCGCCGGCCGGTGGCGGGCAGGCGAAGAGGGGCTTCGCTCACGCCCAGCCGCTGCCCGCCCGGCAGGCACCCCACGCGCCTCGCTCGGGCCGGGCTGGCGCCTCCCGCAGGAGCCTTTCCCGTAAGTGTGCTGAAACTCGCCTCTCCGCCTCTCCCTCCGTCACGGGCACCCTTGCCCGCCGCGGAAAACACGAAGGAGATGCGTGTTGGTTTGGCTGGCGTGTGGGTGTACGCGCGCGTGCCCGCTCCCTCCCCTCGCGCGCCGATGCTGGGTTGTGTGAAGCGGGCGACCCGTGTGACAGGTGGCCCCGGAAGAGCGCGCGAGGAGTTGGTAACCTGGGAGGAGGTGGTGTGTTCGGGGGAGAGGGAACTTGTGTGGAGAGGGATGAGTGCCAGAGAGGGAGAGGGGTGTGTGTGTGTGTGTGTGTGTTTGGGAATGTGGGTTCTGCATTGGAATGCTTGTTGTTGTTGTTGTTTTGTTCCTGCATCGGTGATGGAAAGGCTAGTGATGGGGTGGGTGGCCAGGTCGTAATGGTTGGCATGGTCTGGGTTGGCATTCCTGTGTGTGGCATGGATCAGCCCAGCGCCAGATTTAGGGCAGTGTCGGGCGGTTCCACATCACAGGGTGCTGAGTCGAAGGATGATGATGATAATATCTTATATTTATGTGGGTACCTACTGAGACGATTGGTTAAAAAGCAAACGTGCCAAATTGAGTTATTGTCAATTTTTAAAAATATAGTTACTGAAAATTCAAAAAGTACATGATTATATGTACACTAAACGTTGTGAGATGTAAGTAAACGAGAGAAAAGGAAAAAGAGAAACAGAACCTGTGTAGAAGGGAAAATAAAGGGGAGAAGGGGGGAAACCCCAGTATTCTTACAAATACTGTAATAGGTTAGGATCTGGTGCAGTACAATGACAACCTTTTAAAGTATACAGTTTTCCCCTCCCCTTTATGAATTATTGTCAAATTAACATTTGGGGGTGTGTGTACCAAATTTCATACTCACTCACAGTGCCATATTACCCAAGGGCAAAATTAGGCATTACCTCACAAGGGTCAAAGACCCAGTTTGGCACTGCCCCTCACGCACATTTGTGGGCGCTGGTGTTCGAAACTCCCACTGTTCCAGGCACATTTTGTGACAGGAAATTTTACCAACGCGAGCAGTTTTTGAGCTCTGGGCGCAGTACTGCGCCTAAGATTTCAGATTTAAACTGTGGAGTGGAAGGAAAGGAAGACCTTTTCCTGCTTCCCCACTTCCATCTACTCTCTGAAGACTGGAGAAGAAATCCAGAATACTAGGGGGGTAGGCAGGGAAAGGACTAGACCAGGGGTCTGCAACCCGCGGCTCCGGAGCCGCATGTGGCTCTTTTACACCTTTGCCGCGGCTCCGGGACGGATACTAGCGAAGGGAGGAGGCGCATTGTGCGCCCCGACACTCCCCACTGTGGCGGGCGCTGTACTGGCTGTGACGCCGCATGGGGGCAGTGCGTGCGTTAGTCACGCACCGTCCCAACGTCACCTTCCCGCCCGCTGTCAGATCGGAGGGCAGTGGCGTGCATGCTTTAAATGTTGCAATGGTTTTGCGGCTCCCAGGTGTTTTTTTCTTCGGAAACGGGTCCAAGTGGCTCTTTTTGTCTTAAAGGTTGCAGACCCCTGGACTAGACCATGTGAAAAATATATTTTAGCTGCTGTTCATTCATTTTCAGCTTTGTATTGTTCTTAGGTTTAAGTTTAGCTCCTAGCTTTCACATCTCAGTTTCTAACACTGGTGTGTAAACACACACACACACAGAGAGAGAGAGAGAGAGAGAGAGAGAGAGAGAGAGGCAGGCTGGGAGCCTCAGTGCCACCCCTCTATGCTTCACCCAGGGCAAAAAACCTGGCTAGCTCTTCCATACCCACGGCACTGTATTACCAAAGTCCACCCCTGGATAGTCATGACTTTTCACAAGGGGACACTCTGGGGATTTGGCCAAGGATAGTGGGCCAGTACATTGCCCCCTCTTCCCCATCTGCCAGCCTGCAACGTCTCTTGCCGTAGGGCCAACAGATTGATCCTACATATCCTCCAGCAACAGGATATTTACAGGTGTAGCATTGCTGACTTCTGTGGCGCTGATCTCCTTTGCATCATCCCATGTTCGAAGCTACGTGCACAGGACACATCTTATTTTGGTTTATATTTGACAGCTGGAGGGCAAGGGAGTGCCTAGCTCAGGAATAGGTTTGGATCAAGTTCTTGATCCCTCATTTATGGTGAATGTGAGATTGGGGTGGGGGAACTGCATGGTTTGACTTGTCAGGTAAGAAGGGACTGGTTTTGACTCTTCAGTTGCAGTAGACCGTGTGTGGTCATTTGTCTGTCTTTACACAGCGGGATTGATTCCTGACAATAAAAATAGGTTTATTATTTACTTATGGCATTTATATACTGCTTAATTGTTTCCATTTATAAGCAGTGTACATAAAAACAGTCCACAGAAAGTGAGACTGTAGATAGTTCTAAAATTGTCTGGCTTAAGTTTTCAAGGGAGTGTTTTGCTGCATATATGGAGAGGAAGGGAGACAGGAGGTGTCAAGAGGTAGGATGACTTTTTTGATGGAGATATTTGTGCAGAGAAATGTGCATTTTCAAATATAGTTGTGGTTGCCAACAATTAAACACCTTTTTCAGCCCATGGGGAAGCAATAGGTGCTGGTGAAAAGTGATAGAAATAGTATTCTGGGATGTCGTGTTACTGTGACTAGGTACATTTGACATATTACATGTTATAATGCATATCTGGTTTAAGGAGCCGTTTGGTGCCTAGCTGATATATTTAAGTTTCTAACACTGGTCCACATGCACTGCATACAGACATGGAAATGAGATAGTCTTTGTCAAGGACACAAAGTTTGATCATTTATTTAGATGCTGATGCTGCAATCCTACATATTCTTTTTTTGGAAGTGAGTCCCATTGGGGGGAAAAGAGACTTACCATTGAGTAAACATTCTTGGATTGAGTTGTGTGTAGATCTTGCCATGATTTGTCTTCTTTGGTGATCATTCATAGCCGAGTAAGATTGTCTTCCATGAATATGGTCTTAACAGTGTGTCCGTAGGTGACTGTGGAAGCCAATTCTGGATCCACACATCCTTCCACAGTGGGGACATAGGTTTCCGGGCAGGAGTTGATGACGTTGAGGATTTGCCAAGCATGCCTTCCTCTTATCACATTTCTCCCTTTCATTTTGAGTTTGAGTGTCTCCAAACTCCATGACTCCTTTAGCAGAGGCCAGTTGGAGCACTCACAGGCCAGTGTTTTCCAGCTGTCGGTGTTTATACTACATTTTTTAAAGATTTGCCTTGAGAGCATCTTTGAACTTATTGTTCATCGACATTACACGTTCCATTGTTATGTTGGGAATAGAGTAAGAGATGGTATAACTGGACAACATAGTATCAGTACTTTTCCTTTGAATTGAAAGTAAATGTGTTAAGGCATGGCCAGCAATGGTTACTCCTGAAGGAGCTCTTGTGGTTCACAATTATTAAACCAATTTATAGACCGCTTCAAAACATAAAGCCATCAATGTTGTGTGTGTACACGTAGAAACAGAATTAAATGTTATGCTGTTATGAAGGAGCAAGCATCATATACTTTTTTCGCAAACAGTTGAACCATTTTAGAGAATGACGTTTTGTAGTGCTCTTAACTCCTTCAATTGCAGCATGAGGGAACCTGCCCAAAGTTCTGCAGTTCTATGTATGTAGCCTCAAATGTGTGTGAGGCTGCAAAGGGGATCAGTGGCTTAGAAGCTGGCAGTGATGTGACAGGATGCATGCAATTTGAAATCTGTATTGGAGGATATTTAGGAACAAGTTGCATAAAAAAATACTGGATTGGTAAATGCACTCCATAAACTCGTATATATACTTTACTCTAAAGTAGTGTATTTCTGAAGTCTTTTAAACTCACTGCTATTCCCCATCCTCCAGTTTTGATTGGATGCTGGTGGAGTGCTGAAAACCGCAAACAGCCCTTTTTTTGAGTAGGCCATCATCTGTCGTTCTGTCAATTATTTCATTCCGATAAATAAAATCATTTGTGAATGTCAGTTCGCATTACAGAATGTTTGTAAATAGGGCTGAGTGAAAATGTTATTTTGGTTACTCCGATGTGCATTTTATAGGCTTCTAACGCTCGGCTGAAAGAATTCAGGAGACTTATTCTCCCTTTTGGATTAAAATCCAAGTCAAGACAATAATTGCTGTTTCAGTGCCCTTTTCCAGATGGAAAGTAGCAAATAGCCATGGGGAAAGAGAAGAAAAGAGATTCCCAAAAAGAGTTCCAGCAGTTCTTTTCAGGAAGACTACATTTCCCAGAGACTACTGCACTGGAGAAACTTTTCCCCTTTACACATCCCATAGCTATTTGCTGTCCTTGGAGCAGTATACCTGGCTAACCAGCCAGGTAACTACATATATGCCCTGCTTCATCACAGGGTGGTTCAAACATAACGGGGGGTTAGAGAGAAGGAATAAGTAGGGTTGGGGATTGAGGTGGGACAAAAGGTATTTGGGGGTTTACAGAGCTTAGATCAGCTAATTTGAATTAGCACTGAAAAAGAGTGAAGAACTTTCCTGATTTGGGAGGGAATGACTTGCCTCTTTTCCAAGCCCGTTTGATACAACTTAAGCTGCTTCTGATTGCAATAGCTATTTCTAAAACAAAATTTATCCATGTATCCATGTCATAACAATGGTGGAGTTGAGAAGATTTCATTTTTTCATATGTAGAATTGCTCTTTGTATATATGTTCAATATTCACCACTCATTCTTAGATCAGTGGTTTTTACAGGGAAGTCATGTAACACTGCAGAACCTTATTTTCCTTGGTAAATGATAGAAAATTTGCTTATTTTAGCAGAAACGAGCTACTAGATGTAGAAGGAAAGTAGGGCGTTGATGTAGAAAATGCCTCTAAGGGACAAGTGTTGTCAGACTGACCACCATCACCATGGCTGCTGTGAACCAGGTAATAGTGCTTTAGTAATCTACCTTTCTTAAAAAAGAAATAAATGCAGTAAGACGCTGTCGGGAAAAGATAGCCTATATTATGCTGCTGTAATGGAATTAGGACATCTTCAAATATTGTTATATTGCCAGTATTTTAAAAATGGTTGGGTTTTGATGGAGTACTTCTTACATCTGTATTTCTTTCTTGTAGGCTGGGTTGAGGGAGAAGGCAGGGAATAAACATTTTTGGAAACTATGTTTCCAAGGCCTGCAAAACAAAATTTATTCAGCATACAAATAGCTTGATATAAATATATACAAATATTCTGATCTTGGCATGTTGCTACAATAACCACATGAGCTTAAAAAAATGGCTTGTAACCTAAAAACACTTGAAACGAGAAAATGAAGAGAAATGTACACATTAGTACGTGCTTCAACTTAAGATAGGGTACCTACTAACCTACTTACCTGAGCTTGAGTAGGTATGTATAAAAACATTTTAATTGACTATATGTACTGCCACATAAATAGAGGTCTGCTTCTATGTATATTTAAGAAATACGTCTAATAAGTGCAAATGGCAAGTACCATCTTAAGATGGAGAAAGGTGTGTTCCCCCTTTTCTCTCATATAGTTGGAGTGTCTTTTTAAATTGATCCTTGGTATAATGCATATGGGACACGGGTGGCGCTGTGGGTTAAACCACAGAGCCTAGGACTTGCCGATTGGAAGGTCAGCGGTTCAGATACCGGCGACGGGGTGAGCTCCCGTTGCTCGGTCCCTGCTCCTGCCAACCTAGCAGTTTGAAAGCACGTCAAAGTGCAAGTAGATAAATAGGTACCGCTCCAGCGGGAAGGTAAACGGTGTTTCCGTGCGCTGCTCTGGTTCGCCAGAAGTGGCTTAGTCATGCTGGCCACATGACCCGGAAGCTGTATGCCGGCTCCCTTGGCCAATAAAGTGAGATGAGCTCTGCAACCCAAGAGTCAGCCACGACTGGACCTAATGGTCAGGGGTCCCTCTACCTTTACTATAATGCATATACTGTATGTATCATCTAAAAACAAAGGGTTTTATCCTATTAAGTCACACTTGGAGTAAACTTTTGAAACAAATGGATTTTAATAATTTAAGCCCATTAATATCAACTCATGACTTAAGTGGGAACAACCCAAAGAAAGTAAGTTGCTTCAGAATAGGGTTGTTACCTATATAGAATTAATTGATCAGATGATTACTTGACTATACCGTATATGGCTAAACATCTCAGATTTCTTTAATCGGGTGACATGTCTGTTAGGAATCTTTACAAATAAAAAGCTGTGATTGAAATAAATGTTCTTCCAAAGATGCCCAGTTGCGTCTTGACTGGCTCAACAGAGTTAACAAACACTAGCATAACTCATTCCTTAAATTGAGATTAATGCAACTGAGCAGCAAACATAATCCTAATATGAATATAGGTACATAAGCGTAGGAATTGCTAGACAACATTGGTAAAACCTTATGGCAATTATTTCTAGCAATGACCCGTGTTCTATCTTTCAACAATGTTATTTGTCATTTCTAGTGGTAAATGCTTTCTAGATAAGCTGTATACAGTGGAACCTCGGTTTCCAAACGCCTCCATTGTCGTACGTTTCGGTTCCCGAACGCCGAAAACCCGGAAGTAAATGCTTCCGCTTTCAAAGGTTTTTTGGAACCTGAACCTGCGACGCGGCTTCTGCTGAGGGCAAGAAGCTCTTGCAACCAATGGGAAGTTGAGCTTCGGTTTTCGAACGTTTCGGAAGCTGAACGCACTTCCAGAATGGATTTCGTTCAAGAACCTAGGTTCCACTGTATCTCTATTTGTGTGTGAATATGCTTTTTGAGCTTAGCTGAGACAGTCACAGACATTACAGTTGTTATGGAAATAGCAATAAAAAAACCTACATATTTGTCACTTTTTATGTCCAGACTATATTGCAATGTTTTAATAGAACTTTAGTAGAACAGCCTCAGTGCAGTTAACATTTATGTGTGGACATGTACCTTAAGCTCTTTTTTTTACTATTTATTGTGACTATTTTGCAGTCCATATACTGGAACCTGGAGATCATCCTTTATTGCAGCAGCCTCTTCAGACATCAAAATCTGGCATTCAGCAAATTATTGAATGTTTTCGATCAGGTATGAGTAGGTTCTTTTTTATATATTATTTTGCCTTGAAGGTTTGGAATGCTTCAGTGGTGACGTAAATAACATCTAATGAACAATCTAAAATCATTATTTCACGTTTTAAGAAAAATGGCGCTCTTGGATTTTCATGGATTTGATTTTGGGTTGTATCCAACATTAGTCATATTCACAGTAGAACCACTGGGTTGTAACCAACAAAATAATTGCACATGCAAGCCTACTTCCGCAGGTAATATGGAACCTCTTCTCTCCCTCCTCCACCTCCAAAATCTGCTCTGGGGGTTCCCCCCAACTCTCTGGAGCAGTTTTAGGGGTGAGGGTGGAAGGAGAAAGAAGTAAAGTTATCTTGTGCCCATGCAGGTTAGTTCATGTTCACACTGATATCCTTGGATACAACCCACTGAAATTACAGTGGTACCTCGGGTTACATACGCTTCAGCTTACATACACTTCAGGTTACATATGCTTCAGGTTACAAACTCCGCTAACCCAGAAATAGTGCTTCAGGTTAAGAACTTTGCTGCAGGATGAGAATAGAAATCGTGCTCTGGCGGCGTGGCGGCAGCAGGAGGCCCCATTAGCTAAAGTGGTGCTTCAGGTTAAGAACAGTTTCAGGTTAAGAACGGACCTCTGGAACGAATTAAGTACTTAACCCGAGGTACCACGGTAATGCACATGACTAACTTTAGTCCATTAATTTTGGTGGGTTGGCGCTGAGGAAAGTTCAGCTGGATGCTACCCAATGTTTTAAGAATTGCTTGTTTTAATTATGGTATTGATATTTGATTGTAAGTATACCACCCTGGGTTCCTACTTTAAGATGAGTGCATGGAGAATTTCTAAATGAATAAATAGGTCTAACCAAGATTCACCGACTCTACTATTCTATTACCAACAGTAAGTAGTCAGTCAGATGCTTCGGGTACTCCCCGGCCTTTGCTGGTGTCCTGCGGTGAATGTTGATCAGAGTGTTGTTTTTGTTGTCGCTTCATCTTTTTAAATGTTCTTCTGTTGTAATGTTCTTTGGTTGTACAGTCATACCTTGGTTTTCGAACAGCTTAGTTCTCGAACGTTTTGGCTCCCGAATGCCACGAACTCAGAAGTGACTGTTCTGGTTTGCGAACTATTTTTGGAAGGCGAACATCCGACAGGGCTTCCGTGGCTTGTGATTGGCTGCAGGAGCTTCCTGCAACCAATCAGAATCCGCACTTTGGTTTCTTAACGTTTTGTAAATCGAACGGACTTCATTCGACTTCCAAGGTACGACTTTACTGTATACATGGTAGCTGAGACTGTAGCATTTCAGATTTTGAAAACCCCTTTGGGAAACTGTACACCATAAATTATGTATTTACAATAGCAGTGCAGTTCTGAGATATGCAGTAAACGTTTTTTTTATCATGGCTTTTGCTGGCAATGGGTGACAGCTGTTATGACATAAAAATGATGTTTGATTGTTTATTTTACTGTATAATAATTATGTATGATATTCTTATTGACTGCCTTGAGATGCCCATATAAGAAGCATTTAAATATTTTAATAAAATATAAATAAATAAATTTAGGTACGGAAAACTGGTAACTATAAATCTACTCTAACGTTAATTTGCCACTCCATTTGTAAAATCATCTAAATTAGTGGCTTTTGCCATATCTTTTAGTAAATTGCATATGCTTATTTTGTGTTGTAGGGAAGAAGCATTTCTTTGCCCTGTCTGCAGAAATTTGGAATTTCTCCTTTGTGACCTTAGAAATTTCGGGCTTAGGTTGAATGTTCAGGGAAGTTTTTAATGTATGACATTTTAATGTATTTTTCATCTTTGTTGGAAGCCACTCAGAGTGGCTGGGGAAAACCAGCTAGATGGGTGGGGTACAAATAATAAATTATTATGATTATGATTATTATTATGATGATTATTATTATGATTATTATGATTACTATTTTCCGGTGTGGTCTTGTTGCTTTCTGAAAAAAGGAGTAAGGATTCAAGGTTGGTGTTGTCAAGCAGGACTGGAGTATATTATTTCTATTTAGATGGTCTTTTCAAGTTAGGATAGCGATTGAATGGATCTATGTGTTGCTAACTATAGTCATTTATGGGAGCGGGTGGTGCTGTGGTCTAAATCACTGAGCCTCTTGGGCTTGCTGATCGGAAGGTCAGTGGTTCGAATCCACGCGACGGGGTGAGCTCCCATTGCTCTGTCCCAGCTCCTGCCAACCTAGCAGTCCGAAAGCACGCCAGTGCAAGTAGATAAATAGGTACCGCTGTGGCGAGAAGGTAAACAGCATTTCCGTGCACTCTGGTTTCTGTCACGGTGTTCTGTTGCGCCAGAAGCGGTTTAGTCACACTGGCCACATAACCTGGAAAGCTGTCTGGACAAATGATGGCTCCCTCGGCCTGAAAGCGAGATGAGCACCGCAACCCCATAGTTGCCTTCGACTGGACTTAACCGTCCAGGGGTCCTTTACCTTTACCTAGTCATTTAAGGTGTTTTTTTTAGGTGTTTATTGTTTTATGCTACTTGTATTTCTACCTTTTAGTGTTTTAATTGTTAGCCGTTTTTATCTTCACTGTTTTATATTAATTCCTTTCATATGTAAACCTAAGTGATAATTTAGTTGCAAGGCAATATAGCAATACCCAGAATAAAATAATAATACTGTGTTCAAAATGGTTGGTAAGACAGTACTGGACTTCTATAAGTTTCTATCCAGCCCCTGCCTCCTTCCAGTTAGAATAATTATACTGTACCAGGTAATGGCCAGGTAATGAAAGCAATAAAGAAGCAGCAGCAATCTATCTATCATCTATCTATCTATCTATCTATCTAATCATCATCATCTAAGTTCAAACATCACTCATGTGCTAAGCATGGGTCGAGCTTCCTAACAATCAAGCAAACAGTGATTTAGAACTGTTTTTTCTTTTCATTATCAGTCTATTAAAAACTTCTGAATTTAGCTGTATCTGGGTTCCAGAAGAGGAGCAGAAAACCGTGTTTGGTATCTTAATTCAGACATTAAGCCAAGCTGTGTTTTCTCAAACATGTTTCCTGGCTACTTAGAATCAATTTAGATAACGTAAAACAAGAACAACACAGTTAAGCTTTACAGAACATACTTTGGAATGATATCTGAAATAAACCTTAGAAAAAGGAAATACTAGTAGAGAAAAATGAAAAAAGTAAAGTAACAGGCAATTCCATGGAAATACCCACCCATTTTCATTTTCATATATAGTTTACATGTTGTATATCATTTTAAAAATAATTTCCCATAGTTACATGATCTGGCAACAGTTTTTCAAAATGGCAGTGGACATGTGACAACCAGAAGCATGACATGCAAGATGACACAGAATTCCTTGTAAATCTAATTTAAATGGCAAGTCAGCTCCATGGTCTGACATTTCTATGTTCTCGGGTGTTTACTTAGTGCACCAGCACTGTCAAATAGCAGCAGCAATAATTTATGGGACTACAAATGGCTTTTTTGCTCAGGTGTTTGACATAAGAGAAATAGAAGTGCTTTGAAAAGGAACTCTGAAACTTTTATATAAAAGGGATGCAGTGTGGACCCAAGTTTGTCTTTAGCTTTTAGGATATTTTACCAGGTCACACCTGATCAATCTGGATACCTGATCGTGTGCTAGGCAAATAAACTTTTGAAAATGGAAATAATGTTCCATATACCAGGCATGTTGTTGGGTGATCCCTTCAAACACCGAAATAACAGTTTTGCACAGAATTGCAGCCTCATTCTGTTGCCCATTTAGTACCATTTTAACTATTATATTTGCTTGTGAAAATAGTATAAGTATTGTACAGTTGTACTATTGTATGATCCTTGCTTTTGAAACCATAGTTTTTATCAGTATACTAGGTAAAATAGGCTAATCTGAAAACAAGCAGCTTAATCTTTTTGTTTTGTTTTGTTTTTTTACTTCCTCATTAATGTCTTACTAAGGCTTTCTGAGAAGTGGCATTAAAATTAATTCAATAGATGTTTTAATGTTAAATAAATTTGTGTTTTGGGGGAATGGACTTTGATTTTATATAATTTATATCTGAAAGAAATAACGCTAGTGAAAAATATACAATTTTGCAGTATTGGAGTAATAAAGGTAAAGGACCCATGGATGGTTAAGTCCAGTCAAAGGCAACTGTGGGGTTGCGGCGCTCATCTTGCTTTCAGGCCAAGGCAGCTGGCGTCTGTCCATAGACAGCTTTATGGGTCATGTGGCCAGCGGGACTAAACCACTTCAGGCACAACGGAACACTGTGACGGAAACCAGAGTGCATGGAAATGCCATTTACCTTCCTGCCGCAGTGGTACCAATTTATCTACTTGCACTGGTATGCTTTAGAAGTGCTAGGTTGGCAGGAGCTGGGACTGAGCAACAGGAGTAATAGGAATAATAGGTTGTTAGTAGCATCAGTTGGATCTCTACACTGATATCGTTTCATGTTGAGAGAGGCATACCCACTGTCAGGGAACTGCCATCGGAGGAACAGCTGGTGGAAGGGCTCACGGAGGCTGGGAGAGACTCAGCAGCTGAAGCAGGAACCAGCAGGGGGAGAGGTGGGTCTCTGGTGGAAGGGCTCACGGAGGCTGGTAGAGACTCAGCAGCTGAAGCAGGAACCAGCAGGGGGAGAGGTGGATCTCTGAGGGAAAGCGAGCAAGAGGGAGGGCTCAGGGACACGTCCAGCGAGAACAGTGGGGAGTTATCTGAAGCTCCCATAGGGAGACCCACTCCTCGCCGGAAACTGTCACGCCGCGAGTCCAGAAGACGTGTTTCCGTTAAGGAGCTTTTATGCTGGAAACGATTCCGAAAGCAACCACTGTCGGAATCTGCAAGTGACTAGAGGGGCTCTGTCACAGACAGAGGTTTGTGGGCTTGAACAAACTCTGAGGGACTACGATTTTACGCACAAGCAGCTCATCATCCCATCACACCCACATTCACACTTTTAAACAGAACTTTACAACATCTTGGAGTCCAGATTTGGTTAAAAAAAGAGAGAGAGAAATATAGATAAGAATACATCATAGAAAATATCATTCATTATTCAGTAACTAAATGTTGAAGGGTTTGAAATAAATTACTCAAGATTACTGGTAGTTTGTGTTCAAGGGTCTAACTGATTTCCGTCTGGCTTTGGCCTGTTTTTGAGTCACGCAATTGGATGATTTATGCTGGGATATTGTTAGGAATCATCTAATTATTTTCTGATGGGCCTCTAAACAGCTTTAAATACCATCAACAATGGGCTGTCTCTCTGGACCAGGACATTCCAGAGGTTTGGACCCAGAAGGTGGTGTTTGATGATTTCCGTTCCATCTTATAGTTTTGTCTTTGAGGTTCCCATGCTATTTAACATTCACATGAAGCTGCTGAAAGAAGTCATTTGAGGAGGTTTGGATCAAAGTGTTGTCCCATAGTTCCACCCCTTTATTCTACCTGCTCCAGTCAAAATGCCCCAGTAGAACTGACTTGGGTTGGATAGCACAGTCGCTGAAAGAACCAAGTTAGGGGATTTTCCTGAACGTGGTGCTAGTTATATTGAGTCTGGTGGCTATGAGTGACTTTTAGTAGGGCCAAAGCTGGTGAACCAGTCCAAGCTATTTAATCTAAATAAAGCAAATCTCCCGTTAAATGTGCTCTCTTCACATCCAGACTATATAGTGCACTCTACAGCTTCCTTTATAGATTATTTGGAAATTTCAACTGCTTCAGAATGCAAGCACTAGTTTGTTTATGTGAGCCATTGTTTAGGGCACACCACAAGCTCTATTAGGATGGATTTGATTTAAATCAAATTGATTTAAATCACAATTTAAATCACAATTTAAATCATTAGTCAATAAGACTTGATTTAAATCATTTTTTTTACGGAAGGACTCATTCTTGCTGGTAAAATTTTAATATTTACAACCAGATGACGTTTTTATTTCTGGAATAATAAATTTTCAGAGTAGTTTTTACAGTTATATCAAAAATTAATGATTTGGTTATACTATTAGAAATGCATAGACCGATAATTATGAAATTATTGTGAGGTTTAGTAAGTTGACTGTTTATATTTGGAAAACATTTCTGCTGTACTTTATTGGAAGGAGAAAAACAATCATTTCCTTAATAACAATTTAACTAAAACAATAACATTATAGCACATGTATCCATGTTGGTTAAACATTTTTTTTTATTTAAACAAAACTTAGACTGAGTTTTAGCACACATGAAATACTCAAAACAAATCCTTATTTCCTGCTGAATAGACTTTGGAATATAATGTAACTTAAATAGAAAACTATCTTTAGAAAGATTTTTCCTCCAAAAGCATTTTATTTTTAAAATCCAATTTAAATAAAAAAAATCTGATTTAAATTTTAAAAATCTGGTTTTTTTAAAGAAAAAAAATCATTGAGTTTTATCCACCCTGTGCTGTACCATTGGTATTCAGGCTCAGTTTAAAGTACTCATGTTGACCTTTAAAGTCCTAAACAGGCTGTTTGAGGGACCACTTGTACCCATACTAAACTGCCCTGGCCTTAAGATTGGCCCCTGAGATCACAAGGAACCAGTTTTAATTCTGGAGTCAACTAAAAGTATAAAAGACTACAGTGGTGACTCGCAAGACAAAAAGAATCCGTTCTGTGATTCTCTTCGTCTAGCGGTTTTTTCGTCTTGCGAAGCAAGCCCATTGACGGATTAGCAGATTAGCGCTATTAGCGCTATTAGCGGCTTTTAGCGGCTTTTAGCGGCTTATCTGCTGATCGGATCAGCTGATAAGCGGCTTAGCGGCTTAGAAAAAGGGGGGGGGAGGAAAAAAAACCAGCAGGAACTCACAAGACATTGTCGTCTTGCGAAGCAAGCCCATAGGAAATTCATTTTGCGAAGCACCTCCAAAACGGAAGACTCTTTCGTCTAGCGAGTTTTCCGTCCTGCGAGGCATTCGTCTTGCGGGGCACCACTGTATTAGCATAAATACCTGGCAAGGCATGCACTTTGTGCTGCACAAAACTGATCGTTCTGCAGCCCCTTCACAATCCACCTGTAGGGACTCCCCCCTCCCCCCCCGGCCAAGTTTGTCAGTGACTACTAACCAGTTACTGGCAACCAGTCATTTCTGAGCACAATTCAGAGTGTTGGTGCTGACCTTTAAAGCCCTAAACGGTCTTGACCCAGTATACCTGAAGGAGTGTCTCCACCCCCATCATTCAGCCCAGACACTGAGGTCCAGCTCCGAGGGCCTTCTGGCAGTTACCTCCCTGTGAGAAGTGAGGTTACAGGGAACCAGGCAGAGGGCCTTTTTCGTAGTGGTGCCCACCCTGTGGAATGCCCTCCCATCAGAAATAAACAACTATATGACTTTTAGAAGACATCTGAAGGCAGACCTGTTTAGGGAAGTTTTTAATGTTTAATGCTATACAGTAGTACCTCGGGTTAAGAACTTACTGTATTTTTCGCTCCATAAGACGCACCAGACCACAAGACGCACCTAGTTTTTGGAGGAGGAAAACAAGAAAAAAAATTCTGAATCTCAGAAGCCAGAACAGCAAGAGGGATCTCTGTGCAGTGAAAGCAGCAATCCCTCTTGCTGTTCAGGCTTCTGTGATAGTTGTGCAGACTGCATTCGCTTCGTAAGATGCACACACATTTCCCCTTACTTTTTAGGAGGGAAAGAGTGAGTCTTATAGAGCAAAAAATACGGAAATTCATTCCGGAGGTCCGTTCTTAACCTGAAACTGTTCTTAACCTGAGACACCACTTTAGTTAATGGGGCCTCCTACTTCTGCTGTGCCACCGCCACACGATTTCTGTTCTCATCCTGAAGCAAAGTTCTTAACCCGAGGTACTATTTCTGGGTTAGTGGAGTCTGTAACCTGAAGCGTCTGTAATCCGAGGTACCACTGTATTGCGTTTTTAATATTCAGTTGGGAGCCGCCCAGAGTGGCTGGGGAAACCCAGCCAGATGGGTGGTGTATAAATAAATAAATTATTAAAATTATTATTATTATTATTATTGACCACCATGCAAGCCCTCTAGCGGCCCAAGGGGCCAAAAACTAAGTACTTAAGGGTTGCTACCTTGTACACACTTACATGCGAGTAAGTCTCATGGAACTCAGTGGGGTAAGTATGGGTAGGTATGTGTAACATTCAACCATTAGTCTTACTTATGTCTGTGGGAAAGATGTTGGCGTTTGATTAATTTCCCCATAAACATAATTGAACATTTAAAGTACTTACCTTCACCTGGATCATGCCTCGAATGCACCTAGTAGTAACTTTTTATATGTTTCTTTTTATATGTTTCAGGAACTAAGCAACTTAAACATATTTTGCTGAAAGATGTGGACACCATCTTCGAATGTAAATTATGCCGCAGCCTCTTCAGAGGACTACCGAATTTAATAACCCACAAGAAGTTCTACTGTCCTCCAAGTCTCCGGATGGATGACAGTAAGTTTTGTTCTCTCAACAAGTCTCTTGTTCAACATACAGTTGTACCTTGGAAGTCGAACGGATTCTGTTCCGGAAGTCCACTTGACTTCCAAAACCTTTGGAAACCAAAGTGCGGCTTCTGATTGGCTGTAGGAAGCTCCTGCAGCCAATCGGAAGCCGCAGAAGTCTGATAACCCACAAACATAGCAAGAGCTCTGCTGGATCAGGCTAAAGGCCAGTCTTATCCATCACTCTGTTCTCCCAGTGGCAAACCAGATGCCTTTGGGAAACATGCAAGCAGGAGATGAGGAGCAAGCAACAGAGGATGAGGAGAGGATGCTTTTCCACATATCTAAATTCCTTGTCTAAATTGCTACCTGAGTCCTTTTATCCTGGCAGAGGGGGAAACAAAAGTACAGTGGTACCTTGGGTTACAGACGCTTCAGATTACAGGCGCTTCAGGTTACAGACTCCGCTAACCCAGAAATAGTGCCTCGGCTTAAGAACTTTACCTCAGGATGAGAACAGAAATTGCACAGCGGTGGCACAGTGACAGCAGGAGGCCCCATTAGCTAAAGTGGTACCTCAGGTTGAGAACAGTTTCAGCTTAAGAACAGACCTCTGGAATGAATTAAGTTCTTAATCCGAGGTACCACTGTATCACTGTACTGTATACAACACTTAGTGTCTCACGTCATATGTAACTAATCCACAACCTGAAAAAGAGACAGTGCATGTTGTAAACCAAGAAAATCTATAATAAAAGAGTGACACCTGTGAAATAATATAATGTAAACATTGTGGGTGTTTTTTGTTTTAATCTACAGACTCTCCTGATGTAAATGATAAGCAGAGCCAAGCCATAAGCGATCTCCTGGAAGCTATGTATCCTAGAGTGGACAAGCAAGACTATATAATCCGTTTGGAACCTATAGAGACAAACCGGAATGCTGTCTTTCAATATGTTTCAAAGGCGGATAGCACAGTTGAGAACATTGAGATGAATGTCACCACCGAACCAGCTCCTGTAGCAGAAATGCCAGAACCTACCACAGAACCTCCTAAAGCGGTTCCTAGTCCCTCACAGGAAGAAACGGCGGAGATTCCTGTGGCTGCTGCTGCTAGCAAGGTAATATTGACTCCAGAAGAACCGTCTCTGTCCTCAAAGCCTCAGCTGAAATGCGATAAACCAGATTTGGGTCACCAGTTAATTTGCTGCCTCTGTAAAAAAGAATTTCATTCCAGACGCAGTGTACGCCGGCATATTAGAAAAGTACACAAGAAGAAGATGGAGGAACTGAAGAAATTTATTGAAATTAAGAGGCGGCCAAATCAGACATCTGGAAGGGGGCGCAATAAGAACATTCTTGTAACATTGGGTAGGAGCTGTCCTGTATGCTATAAATCCTTTGCTACAAAAGCCAATGTAAGGAGGCATTTTGATGAAGTTCATAGGGGATTGAGGAGGGATTCCATCACTCCTGACATAGCTACAAAGCCTGGGGAACCTTTGTCCTTGGAATCGGCTAAAAAATCTGTTAAGACCCGAAAACAAAAGTCCCTTAAGGCTGAATACAACTTAACCACCTGCAAATGCCTCTTGTGCAAGAGGAAATACAGTTCGCAGGTAATGCTTAAAAGGCATATGCAGATTGTTCACAAGATAACCCTTTCGGCAAAAAATGCTAAAAGAGAGAAGAAGCCCAATAACGCAGTTAGCACAGAAGTGAAAGAGAAAACGGAACCAGCAGAACCTGCGGAATCGGTGCCTCCCATCATCAGCTCCCCGCAGAATGAAACAAAGGGAACAAATCATTCGAATGAAAGGAAGAATGCATCTTCATCGACTGAGAAAAAGAATGCCTCGTCATCCGCCGAACGAAAGAATGCATCATCTGCTGAACGAAGGAATGCATCATCTGCTGAACGGAAGAATGCATCGTCCGCTGAACGGAAGAATGCGTCATCTGCTGAACGGAAGAATGCATCGTCCGCTGAACGGAAGAATGCATCATCTGCTGAACGGAAGAATGCATCGTCCGCTGAACGGAAGAATGCGTCGTCCGCTGAACGAAAGAATGCATCGTCCGCTGAACGGAAGAATGCATCATCCACTGAACGAAAGAATGCATCGTCCGCTGAACGAAAGAATGCATCGTCTGCTGAACGAAAGAATGCATCGTCCGCTGAACGAAAGAATGCATCGTCCGCTGAACGAAAGAATGCATTGTCCGCTGAACGAAAGAATGCATCTTCTTCCACTGAAAGGAAGAACGCACCACCCACAAAGAAAAATAAAGTTAAGCCGAGCTCTGAAAATTCTAAGTCAAGTAATCAGTCCATTGCAAGTGGTCTCCGAAAGCCCAGGAAGCCGAGACTTTCCGTTGGCTTTGACTTTAAAAAGCTTTACTGCAAACTCTGCAAACGCCAATTTACGTCCAAGCAAAATCTAACGAAGCACATCGAGTTGCACACGGACGGAAATAACATTTTTGTGAAATTCTACCGGTGCCCGCTCTGCCCTTACGAAACCCGCCGGAAGCGCGACGTGATCAGACATATAACCGTCGTGCACAAAAAGTCTTCGCGCTACCTTGGCAAGATAACGGCGAGCTTAGAAATCAGAGCGGTGAAAAAACCCATTGACTGCGTTTTAAACAAGGTGACGAGAAGAGGCGCTCCGAGGGATGAAGGTAAGCAAAATGGCGCAAAGCCAGATGTCACCTCTAACTCGCCGAGCAAGAAGTACGAAGGGGCTGATGTGGGCATTGAAGTGAAAGTTACAAAGAATTTCTCTCTGCACAGATGCAATAAATGCGGGAAAGCGTTTGCCAAAAAGACTTTCCTAGAGCATCACAAGAAGACTCATAAGGCAAATGCATCCCATTCGCCCGAAGAAAACAATACAACCAAAGGCAGAAGCACGAGATCTAAAGCTCTTGTCTGCTGAGGAACAACTAGTGCCTTGCAAAACGTTTGCCTGAATTTTCCACTGGTGTTTCTAGCTCAGACTCTGACGCTGTAGAACATAAAAAGAATATTGCATTTATTCTCCTCAGCCACGTATTTATAGGATTCAAGATGAATTTGTCTTTGTTCAAGAAAGTGAAGCTAGCACAGTTGTACATGGTCGGTTCCTGAAAGTTTAATAATATTCTGTAACAAGTTGTTTGGGGCATAATGTTTAGCGGTAGGGACCGTAGTTCCAAAGTTTTTTTAAAATTAACTTTGCACTTCGTTGGTACTGACCAGGTAGAGGAAAGCCTTTGATGGGCTTGAAATAGCCTGTTAGTGCTGTGTTTCCCTGTGGTTTTAATCCGTTAGCAAATATTTCTGGCATATAGAGTTTTTGCATAAATGCTAGCATACTTAAGATGAGCATAAATTTAGGGTATATAGATCTATATAGCTCTATAGTTTAGAGTCAACACTTTTGCGGTAAAATTCCGTTTCTCTGTTTGACACAAGATGTCCATTCCTCTTAGAGAAACTAAAATCTCAGTTTTTTCCTGAGCTAGAATTTTGGCACCTGGACCTTTGTAGCTAGCATTTTAACCATAACGTTTGTTTCCACATACCCTGTTTAGACACCTGCGGGTGGGGATATTGGATATTCTACAGTTCAGTGGCAATTTTACATGACATACAAAACAACAGTCTTAACTAGCTTCAGTTGAAATGTTGTTGGGCAACCAACCACCAAGGAGAGAATAGTTTGGTGGGGTTTTTTAATTACTACTTTATACGAAAGATTATTAATCTCTAACAGATGTTTATTAAGAGTATATCTATGTTGATAATTCAGATCCAAAGTTCCCATTAGGTGAAGGTATCTTTCCAGAGTTAAACCACTTGTGGATTCTGGTTTTAATGTGAAAAGGTTATATGTAGACAAGCTTCCAGATATTTGGGAGCTACCCTCAGGTTGCTGGGGGGAAGTTGGTGGGGTTTTTTGTTTTGTCTTTTAAAGGCTAAATAATAAAGATATGGGTTATTCTTACCAAAACCACAGTCAGCTTATTGGACACAGAAAGTGCTTCTGGCTTTTGTGTGGAAAATGTTCATGCTGCCTACAAGTAAAGGCCCCTTTTTTAAAGTTGGCTAAATATTATATTGATATATGTATTTCTCCTTAACATGAGATGATGTGTGGTAAAATTTGGAATTAGAACCACTAATATCTTGAAATAGTTCTATGAGAGGAAATATTTTTATAAGCTATTTTCTTAGTAAATGTATTGATTGTTCCTAAAAGGTAACGTCTTGTCTGAGTTTTTCAAGAGCGATTAAGCTCCATTAAAATATAGCCCTTTGAATTAATAGCCAGCTTTCTTATTTCATGTGTGCAGTAGTGCTGGTAACAGAAAAATGAACATTTTAAAAGGGAAATTTTGCAAACCATTTTTGAAGCCCTATTCTTTTTAAGGACGTTATCAACTTGGAGCATGCGTTCCAGACTTGGCCCTTACTTAATTCTAATTTTGCTGAACAGATTTTACGTCCATTGTGATATACTACTAAGCAAACACTTGTTGTGTGATGTACTTTAAAAATATTTTTTTACAGATGAATGTATATGAGCAGTTTCTTAGCGTAATTTGAATGAACTGCAATTTGAATCATAATATTTTTTAGCATTGGCACTAATTTCAATTCATGGTTCAATACTTTTCTGGGAGTATTAATTTTGACTGTACTGAACTTGCTGCAAAAAAAAAATGTATAGTAATTTTGCATGGTTAGCATATTGGTCAGTCTTTCATATGGAAGTTTACAAGTGACCCACATTCCCCTATTTTAATTGTTGTTGTTTTTTAAAAAAAGATTATACACAAGCACTTTAATAGATGCAGTTTAAAATTTTAGTTATTTTTTAAAACACAGTACACTAATGTTCATGTGAAGATAGTAGATGGGTTTTGTAGACAATTCATATACAACCATAGTTCCTTAAATATTGTTTAAACGGAAGATAGTATAGTGGAAGGACTTTTTTTCTTTCTTTCTTTTTGCCCACAAGATGTTGAATGACCACTGTAGATGGCACTTGACTTTCACTGTAAAGTTTATGAAATTCTTGCTTCCTGTCTTATTTTATAATCGATTCTATAGCAAAACATTAGCATACCTACCATTATGAAATTTTTGGCAGGTTTCTGCGCTTTCTTAATTTTTAGAAAATGTTTAGTGATTTGTGTCAAATTGCCATAGTTTAAAAGGTGATGGGTTAGATCCAGAGGACCTGTGAACAGGATCCCGCTCACAGGACCCTCCTACTGGAGGAAGGCTAATGAAGCCATTTTCACTGATTCCTCCTTCTCCCACCTCCAGAGCAGTGTGAGGTGTGACATGGAGGGCTAGAGAGGAAAGAGGAAGTGGCAAAAACCACCTCGCTTCACCTTCCTCCCGTAAGAGCTTCTGCTGGTTCTTGGTCCCTTCTGTTCACGGAAGGGACTCTCTCTGGATCCAACCCGATGTACAAATGAAGAAATGCCATTTTTAAAATATTGGTTGACTCCCTTGCTTAGGGAATGCCTTGTGTCCATATATACTTTTTTGTATAAAATATATCTAAAAATGTTGATCATAAATAAAAAAAAATATTCTTTTATGGATAGGTAAGTGTTTGGCCTTTTAGTGCTTTGCACTAAAAAAACAAAACTGTGAATGGGAAATAGACTGTAACTGTTGCTGGAAATGTTCTATGTTTGAATACACTTGCTTCTTGGAGAAATGTACTTTATTTGGAAATAAAGCAGACTGGAAGTTATTTGAGGTAAATGTACTCGAATGTTTGTACTTGATTTTATTAGTTGAATTTGTGCGTGTTTACAACTCCGAGAATAATATGGGTTATGTTAGCCTTTATCTCAGTGCCCAGGTACTCTTGGGGCTAGGGACGTAGGTGGCGCTGTGGTCTAAACCACTGAGCCTTTTGGGCTTGCTGATCGGAAGGTCGGCGGTTTGAATCCCCGAAATGGAGTGAGCTCCCGTTGCTCTGTCCCAGGTCCTGCCAACCTAGCAGTTCAAGAGCATACCAGTTCAAGTAGATAAATAGGTACCGTTGTGGCGGGAAGGTAAACGGCGTTTCCGTGCGTTCTGGTTTCCGTCACAGTGTCCTGTTGCACCAGAAGCAATTTAGTCATGCTGGCCACATGACCCGGAAAGCTGTATGTGGACAAACGCCGGCTCCCTCGGCCTGAAAGCAAGATGAGCACTGCAACCCCATAGTTGCCTTTGACTGGACTTAACCGTCCAGGGGTCCTTTACCTTTTACCTTTTTACTCTTGGGTCTGATGGGGAGACAACAAGAGAGCAGAAGGTTAGGGATGCTTGGAGAAGGAGGGGGCGGACTGGATTGCTTGACTGCGCAAGGGTAACGGTCAAAATGGGGTGTGTGTTTTTACTTTGATTTGAATAGTTGAGTGAACAGAAGTGATTTTTTGAGCCAAGTAAATGGTGCTTCTACCTGTAACCTTCAGTAGAAAGCATCCTTCATTGCGGCTTACCATACTCAGTTCGGTCTGTTGCTACATCCAGAAAACTCACCTTGACCAACTCAGTTCAGTGGTGGGTTCCTGGGTCAAACTTACCTTCTCTAAGATACAGCCAAACTCCCATCAACCTAGTCAGCAATTATTTAATGATCCCCCTGTCCATTTGCTCTTTCACATTCACTGCTTCTTGAACTTCACCCAATCAGTAAAGTTAATGCACGGGTGATCACTGACTTCTCTCGAGGAAACTGCAAGAGAACCTTAGACAACCACTTGCATAATGATTACAGGTAAGTAACCTGTTTTTAGCTGGAATGGGCCATGTGTAAAGAGAGCATTATGGTCCCATCATCTGAGTGTTGATACAGTGATATTTGTGTGTGTGTTCACTCTGATGAAAGCCATATAAGCTAGTTTTCTGATCTCAAATGATTGGGCAAACCAGGCCATTGCAGAATGGCAAGTTTTAAAAACAGTTTTCAAGTCTGTTAACTGACTTCTGGAAGCTGTTACTAAATTTCCCCCAGGTCGCTTAATCAAGTGCTGGCAGAAAGAAATGTCGGGGAAATAAATACATATAAGCGGTGCTTTTTTTACTTAAAAAAATGTTTAAGGGTACTCTCATTTTCCTTTAGGGGTATGCGTCGCACCCCCACCGCCCACCCACCCCTGGAAAAAACCACTGCATATAAATACACTAAGAAAATGACAGGTCACATTACAGATTTTTCAGAGCTATAATAATAATAATAATAATAATAATAATAATAATAATAATAATAATAAATTTTATTTATATCCCGCCCTCCCCAGCCGAAGCCGGGCTCAGGGCGGCTAACAACAATAAAACAGTACAAAAGTACAACATAAACAACATTCTAAAATCATTCATTATAAAATTAATAAATTCAAGCCACTAGCAACCATTGGGCCAGAGCTCTGCGAAGATTGCCGAGGGAGGGAGTCAGGCTGTGCCCTGGCCAAAGGCCTGGTGGAACAGCTCTGTCTTGCAGGCCCTGCGGAAGGATGTCAAATCCCGCAGGGCCCTGGTCTCTTGTGACAGAGTGTTCCACCAGATCGGAGCCACAGCCGAAAAAGCCCTGGCTCTAGTTGAGGCCAGCCTAACTTCTCTGTGGCCTGGGACCTTCAAGATGTTTTTATTTGAAGACCGTAGGTTTCTCTGTGGGGCATACCAGGAGAGGCGGTCCCGTAGGTACGAGGGTCCTAGGCCATATAGGGCTTTAAAGGTTAAAACCAGCACCTTAAACCTGATCCTGTACTCCACCGGGAGCCAGTGCAGCTGGTATAGCACCGGGTGAATGTGATCTCGCAGCGAAGACCTCATAAGGAGTCTCGCTGCAGCATTCTGCACCCGCTGGAGTTTCTGGGTCAGTCTCAAGGGCAGCCCCACGTAGAGCGAGTTACAATAATCCAGTCTGGAGGTGACCGTCGCGTGGATCACAGTGGCTAGGTCAGGGCGAGAGAGGTAAGGAGCCAACTGCTTAGCTTGGCGGAGATGGAAAAATGCCGCCTTTGTTATAGCTGCAATCTGCGCCTCCATGGAAAGGGAGGTGTCGAAGATTACACCCAAACTCTTAACGGACGGTGCTGGCACTAATTGCGCCCCCGCAAGAGATGGGAGTTGCCCCCCCAATCCCATATCGCCCCGTCCCAGCCACAGGACCTCTGTCTTCGAAGGATTTAGCTTCAACCGGCTCCCACGTAACCATCCAGCCACAGCTTCCAAACATCTGGTCAGTGTGTCTGGGGCCGAGTCAGGATGGCCATCCATCAACAGATAGAGTTGGGTGTCATCGGCATACTGATGACAACCCAGCCCAAAACTCCGAACAAGCTGGGCGAGGGGGCGCATAAAGATGTTGAAAAGCATCGGGGAGAGTATCGCACCCTGAGGTACTCCACACACCAAGGAGTGGCGCGATGACAATTCCCCCCCAAGCGCCACCCTCTGTCCCCGACCAGAGAGAAACGAGCGCAGCCATTGAAGGACTGTGCCCTGGATCCCCACGTCGGCAAGGCAGTGGTCCAGAAGTTCGTGATCGACCATGTCGAAAGCTGCTGATAGATCTAGAAGAATCAGCAGCCCCGACCCGCCTCGATCCAGCTGTCTACGAAGGTCATCTGTTAGGGCGACCAGAGCCGTCTCGGTCCCATGACCAGCGCGGAAGCCGGACTGGAATGGATCCAGAGCCGATGTTTCATCCAGAAACCCACCAAGCTGTTCAGCAACCGCTCTCTCAATCACCTTACCCAGGAACGGAAGATTCGAAACCGGGCGGTAATTGGATAGATCTAAAGGATCTAATGATGTTTTCTTTAAGAGCGGGCGCACCACTGCCTCCTTCAGTTCCCCTGGGAATGTCCCCGTGCCAAGGGACAAATTGATGATATCCCCCAGGAGGGCCCGCACCTCGTCTGGACACGCTCTAATCAGCCAAGACGGGCACGGGTCGAGAGGACAGGTGGTGGGCTTTCCAGCTCGGAGGAGTCTGTCCACATCGGCTGGGGATATCTGGTCGAAGTGGTCCAATACTGGACCCGAGGACAGTCGAGGGGCCTCCAGTTCCTTTATTGTATCCAAATTGGCAGGGAGGTCATGGCGGAGCGACAAGACCTTCTCCGCAAAAAAGCTCGCAAATGCCTCACAGCCGTGTGTCAATTTGTTATTTAAATTTGGCTGTCCCTCAAGGGACGTTAAAGACCTGATTATACTAAATAATTGCGCTGGGCGAGAGCTAGCGGATGCAATGGAGGCCGAGAAGTATGACTTCTTAGCAGCCTTCACCGCCATCTCGTAGGTTTTCATAAAAGCCCTATAAGATGTTCTTGAGGCTCCGTCACGGGCACCCCGCCATACTCGCTCTAGCCGTCTGAGGTCCCGCTTCATTTTCCGGAGCTCCTCGGTAAACCAGGGAGCCCGGTTTCTGCGGGGTCGCAGAGGGCGCTTAGGTGCAATCTCATCGATGGCTGCCAGGAGCTGGGCATTCCAGCCCTCAACAAGCTCAGTCAATGAGTCGCCAGGGGGAGCAAGGTCCCGCAAGGCTTGGCGGAATCTCTCAGGGTCCATCAGCCTCTGCGGGCGAGCCCAAATTGGCTCGCCACCTAAGCAGGGTGGGGGTGGAAAGTCAATCCTGGCTTTCAGAGCGTAGTGATCAGACCATGGCACCTTCGTCGAAGGAGACATGATCACATCTATACCGACGCCAAAGATCAAATCCAGCGTGTGGCCTGCTTGATGTGTGGGGCCCGAAACAAACTGGGAGAGCCCTAGTGTCGCCATGGAAGACACCAGGTCCAGAGCCTGTGAGGAGGGAGTGGCATCAGCATGGATGTTGAAGTCCCCCAATACCAATAGGTTAGGGAACTCCAAGGCCCAGCCGGCCACCGCCTCCAATAGGCCTGACAGGGTGGCTGCTGGTGCGCTAGGTGGCCGGTACACCAGCCAGACAGCCAAGCTCTCCTCGGAGCCCCACACTAGGCCAACACATTCGATGCCGGGGATCGATGGCGATGGTAGAGCCCTGAAAGGACAATCTTCCCGGATTAATAATGCCACCCCTCCCCCCCGGCCCACAGTCCGCGACTGGTGGAGGACAGAGAAACCCGGGGGCGCCATCTCTCGTAAGGTAACTGTTGCCCCTTCGTGCACCCAGGTCTCCGTCACACAAGCCAGGTCGACCCCCTGCGAGATAAAGAAATCTCGCAGGGTGGCGGTTTTATTGCCTATAGACCTGGCATTGCACAGCACCAGTGACGGAGGTGAGTAATCCTTGCTCACCCTACCCTCGTCCCTCGGGATGGGGCGCAGATTGGAAAGGGTACGAGCGTATCCATATCTCGATCCCCTTCGCCTGTAACATCTGCCCCCACCGCCATACCTCCCTCGCCCCTCCACGGTAGCAATCCCAGGCCTCATAGTGGCCTCCATTGATGGCAATTAATATTATTCTTTCGCAGCCTAAAACAATAAAACCTTAAAACAATAAAAACAAAAAAACAAAAACAACCCAGAAAACAATAAAACAATACAAACAAAAACTGCAAAAATTACAAATTCATCAAAATCTAACAAATTCCCCAGCCCACCCAAACATCCATCCCACCCCCATATATAGAATCGAAAGGGAAAGGGAAATATTAAAAAACAAAAACAAAACAAAACATGTTAAAAAGAGCTCTGCACTCCTCCGGGTCCTCCTGGGCGGTAGCAGCATCAATGGCAACAACCATCCTTGTGAGGCCCCACCCTGGGCCAGATAGTAAGTGGCAGGAGCAGTCCTTGTGAGGCCTGTCAGGCCCTCCCTAGGCCAGGTGGTAAGTGGCAAGAAGGAGCAGGGCCCTCAGGCACTCACGCAGGAGAGTCTTCCTGGGCAGCAGAGCAGTCCTTGTGAGGCCCCAGGCCCCGCCCCAAGCCAGATGGTAAGTGGCAAGAGCAGGGCCCTCAGGCACTCACCACAGGGGAGTCTTCCTGGGCAGCAGAGCAGTCCTTGTGAGGCCCCAGGCCCCGCCCCAAGCCAGATGGTAAGTGGCAAGAGCAGGGCCCTCAGGCACTCACGCAGGAGAGTCTTCCTGGGCAGCAGAGCAGTCCTTGTGAGGCCCCAGGCCCCGCCCCAAGCCAGATGGTAAGTGGCAAGAGCAGGGCCCTCAGGCACTCACCACAGGGGAG
The DNA here is from genome assembly GCF_965112155.1 of Podarcis liolepis. Taxonomy (NCBI): domain Eukaryota; kingdom Metazoa; phylum Chordata; class Lepidosauria; order Squamata; family Lacertidae; genus Podarcis; species Podarcis liolepis. Next base: position 64,855,347 of record NC_139562.1, read on the forward strand.
TCTTCCTGGGCAGCAGAGCAGTCCTTGTGAGGCCCCAGGCCCCGCCCCAAGCCAGATGGTAAGTGGCAAGAGCAGGGCCCTCAGGCACTCACCACCCCGCACCTATCTATGTTGGTGCAATTTAGAATTCCTGGATCTCAAGAGCCAAGTCTGGGACAAGTATTTTTTGATGAGAAGACCCCAGCAGAGATTAAAAATCACAATACATGAAGCAAAGTAAAGCATGGAAATGTCTGCTGTTAGACCTTTAAAATATGCCATTTCAGGTGAGTTTTAAAGCTTCCTTCTTCACTAGCATAGAAAAAAGACCATGTTTGGTAAGCTAAAAATGGTTTACTTAGAAACTCTCCAAAGGTCATATTCATGTTCTTTTGCATACAGTGTTCAGAAAAAGTTGCACAGGCAGTAAAACTTAGTTTACTTACAAAGTATAATAATAATAATTTATTATTTGTACCCCGCCCATCTGGCTGGGTTTCCCCAGCCACTCTGGGCGGCTTCCACAGAAACCAAAATACACTAAAATATCACACATTAAAAACTTCCCTGAACAGTAGTGCAAGTTCCTAAATTATTGGTATAGGAACTCAAGGGTGGCTTGCAGTCTCAGGTGGAGCAACCAGCTCAAGCCTCTTCACACATTGAAATTGAGGGGGAACAATAGGATAGATTACCTATTCCCCCCCCCCAAGGTAAGGGAAGTGGACATAGCTAAGTCTGGCAGGACAGCTTACTCTATGGTTTTAACCCTTTCATGCATTAATTAGACTTAAGCATGTTGGTTATATCCCACAGTCTTTATCCCACAGTCTATAAACACCATTATTTTGGAGTGGCTGAAGCACCCAACAAACAAACTATAATTGCTTTGCTCTCCCTCCACCCAATCTCTAGGGCGTGTAGATTTCCAAAGACATAGAATCATAGCATTGGAAGGAACACAAGGGTCATCTAGTCCAACCCCCTGCAATGCAAATATTTCTGATCACTGGACTCCAGAAATCCTGCCCTAGTCATCCCCAATTGTTTTGTTTTCTTTGTTTCTTTGTTATTGTTTACACATAAGCATCTTATCCTCACATTTCAGGTATGACTGCTTCACTACTAGAAAGATTATTACATGTGTAGGTTCCTGTCTGTGGCACCAAAGACACTCTGAATCAGGGCCTTTCAGATGTCTTAGGTCAGCAAACTTTTTCAGCAGGGGGCCAGTCCACTGTCCCTCAGACCTTGTGGGGGGCCAGACTATATATATATATATATATATATATTGGGGGGGAGGGAATAAACCAATTCCTATGCCCCACAAATAACCCAGAGATGCATTTTAAATAAAAGGACACATTCTACTCATGTAAAAACACGCTGATTGCCGGACCGTCCGCGGACCGGATTTAGAAGGCGATTGGGCCGGATCCAGCCCCCGGGCCTTAGTTTGCCTACCTATGACTTAGGTGGAGTTACTTATATAGGAATAACTAGCTGGCTTCAATTAATGATGTTTCAGAAGGGTCGTTGTAGGATGTGGATTCTAAAAAGGGATGCAGGTGGTGCTGTGGTCTAAACCACTGAGCCTCTTGGGCTTGATGATCGTAAGGTCTGCACGACAGTGGTGAGCTCCCGTTGCTGTGTCCCAGCTTCTGCAACCTAGCAGTTAGAAAGCACACCAGTGTAAGTAGATAAATAGGTACCGCTGTGGTGGGACGCTAAATGGCTTTTGGGTGCGCTCTGCGATTTAGTCATGCTGGCCACATGACCTGGAAAGCTGTCTATGGACAAAATGCTGGCTGCCTCAGCCTGAAAAGCGAGATGAGCGCCACACCCCATAGTCGCTTTTGACTGGACTTTACTGTCCAGGGGTCCTTTACCTTACCTAAAAAGTCACGATGCGGATCTGGGAAGTATAATTAAAGAGGACAAGATTTTATAGCATGTATAATCTACTCAGTTCATTATAGTCATGCTACTGAGTATTAAAATACGTTCCCACACTACAACAGAATTCAGCTTTTCCCCCCTCTTTTCAGCGGTCCTCAACACTCAGTAAACCAGTGCAAGCAATCTGGACCATTCCTGGATTTTAGGACCTTTTGCAGAGCTGGTCCTCTTCAGCAAATAGGTTTAGCAATGTTCGATGTGATGTCAACAAATTCTGAACATATTTCTCGTGGTGCGTGTCTTCCCCCAGGTTGCAGCACACACTCGTGAAAGATACATTTGGATCAAAGCCCACGTAAATAAAATAAGACTTGACTCTTAGGCCTGGATGTGCAAATACAACCCTGAGTTTGTTGCTAGTGGATAGATAGGCGAGTAAAAACTGCTTCCCTTTGTTTGTCTGTTTCAACAGTTATTACATTATCCAGTGAATAGATGGCAGCATCTCACAATACTTTGCTCTATCTTAACATTTTGTTGAAAAGTGGGGGACGTCAGTAGGCTATGGTACATAGGATTATAGTTGTGGTGGACTATGTGTGTGTTTTAAGGAGGGCATATAGTAGTCACAAAAGCTTACGTTAGCTGCTTCAGTCTGTGGTGAATGAATGAGGCCCTGATTGAACGAGGCTTGCTGTTTTCTGTACACAGTTCATAGCTTTCTAAATTTGTGATGCTTTTCTATGAACAGATGGGCTAGTTCATTGCGACGTACTAAAGGTTTTATTGATTAGTGTTGCGGCTTCAGTGCTGCCCCCTTCACTTTTTTTTTAATAAGGTGTCCAGATCTCTTTCTCGCACTCATTGTGAGTAGGCCCAATACTATGGTTTTGCTTCAAGTATGAGTCACCTTTTTTTAAAAAAAAAGAGTGGAATGGCTCTCAATGACCTGGGGTCTTTTTGCTGTCTCTGGGATGTGTTGCCTCTCAGTGTTTGAGAACGGGACAGGAAGAGCTAGAGGCAATCTGAGTTTGAAAGGTGTGAGAGAGTGCCTTGTCAGTTTTAAACTGGAGTTAGCCAAAACTGCTCTTGAGTCTTGGGTAGGAAGGCTGCATCCATTGCTTTTGGGGAATCTGGTACAGGATCAGTGCCTTTTCTGCCCGTTCTAATAACCCTTGCTTTCACTCTGACTGTTATAGTTCGCACACACACAATCTACAGCCATCTCAGCTCATAAAACAGCTGACCAACCCTGTGATTTAGAAAGCGTTCTATATAGCCTACATTCACCAGACATAGAAAAATGCCCTAGGACATTGCGGTCCCAGTCACAGCACCACCTTTCCCTGTGCAGAGGCTATGGCCAAGGTGCAAATGAACAAACTTGACAAGACAACTATATGGGATAAAAATAGTTGCAACTTTATTGATTTCAGATGTTGGTGGACTTCGGCTAAGGCGTTGGGTATCTATCCATTTCAACCTCCTGCCAGAGGGCTGAATTTTTTTACAGGGTTCTGCCAAGTATTGTGGCCTCCCCAAGATGCCAATCTACAGAGGTGGCCATCCCCAGGTCACTGTGGGAAACTCTATGGCCTGTTTGCCCCATGCTTGGCTTTTGGACAGAGACTTCCACCTAGACCCCTCTAATGGGGTACCATGAGTATGCACCTATTCTTCGGTCTGGGTGATGAACTAATTCACCCAAGACCTTGATGACTCCACGAGTCAGCTTTTCAGTGTAGCCGGTGGACCAGAGTGGAAGCATTCATTTCATGCTCTGCCAGCAAGGCTCCACCCCTTCAGGTGCCCATAATTGGGCAGTTTGAATAAGTGTATTTGGCAGGCAATCCCGCCCTGCAATGTGGTTCGCTGCATGGACTAATTTGCTAGAGCTCAAACCACAGTATTGAATGGCTGTGATTTTCCTCCATCCCTCACAACGCTTTCTTTGGGATATTTATGTGTGTTATGGTCGCAGGAACCTTATGGGCACGTATTGGATAGTGTCCATCATGTCACTAGCGTCTAGTTACACCACCCTCCCTTTCTAGGTAAAGATAAAGGGACCCCTGACCATTAGGTCCAGTCGTGACCAACTCTGGGGTGGCAGCGCTCATCTCGCTTTATTGGCCGAGGGAGCCGGCGTACAGTTTCCGGGTCATGTGGCCAGCATGACTAAGCCACTTCTGGTGCACCAGAGCAGCACACAGAAACGCCATTTACCTTCCCGCTGGAGCGGTACCTATTTACTTGCACTTTGATGTGCTTTCGAACTGCTAGGTTGGCAGGAGCAGGGACCGAACAACGGGAGCTCACCCTGTCGCGGGGATTCGAACCAGCAACCTTCTGATTAGAAAGTCCTAGGCTCTGTAGTTTAACCCACAGCGCCACCCGCATCCCATCCTCCCTTTCTACATGTGTGCTATTTTATGCATCTTCTTCAAAGCTTGGTTTAATTTTTTAAAAAATTACACCTATTGTGCCGCTTGAGATGAACCCGCAGTAATATCCTGTCTCCACTGCAATGCCCCAGTTGTTTCATGGGTCTTTTCTATTTTTCAAATTGGTATCCTTTCTTCATTTAAGATGTTTGCGAATAAAGTTTGCTACATGTACGTGTAAGAAGAACTTTAGTATAGGCAGTTAAAAATTCTAAAGGGTGGGGAAAACTCCCTTGCTGCAGCAGAGTACTGCATAGTTTCCATGACTGTAAAGAAACACACACCCAGCAATGCCAAAATTCAAATGCTTCATACCTTTTGATGAATGAAACCGAGGTGGCAAGGGAGAGTAGCGTGGCAATGATCAGAGGCGAGGAAAGAGGCTGAAACTGCCAAGATTCACCAAGGATCATGCTATTACCAACAGAGCACCTTTCATTAAAGGGGCCCATTGAGGAATTGAAAACATGTTTGTAAAGATGTAAACAGGGCGATGGGAAGAGGTTACGTAAATAGTATCTTCAGGGGTTGATGAAATGGCAATTCAGGAGTGAGCAGGATGAAGGGAGGGAGGGTCAGGTAATTGGAATGAGCTGGGGGAGATAAGAGGAGCAACAGTCTAGGGGTTGGGATGCTGAATGTAATATTTGGCTTTGATACATCCGTAGCCTAGAAAGAAATGGCAGGTGCATCTCCTCAAACTATTGCATATTGCGACGGGAGGAGATGCTGTTTGTTTAGGTCTGCCCCCGGGCGTTTTAAGGATGACGTTTTAAATAGCTCCCAAGAAATGATAACAGCAGTTTCCTTGCTTGTGTCACATGGAGACTCATCAGGCTTGCTGCATCTCAAAGTGATAAAATTTGTAAAGCTGCAAATCTTTTTATATGCTGACATACATACTCTGACAGTGTAATTTGGTGTAGCTCTATTGAAGGCTCGGGGACAATTCCGTGCTGATTGAAAGAGCAATCCTGTACTCTCTTTGAAAGATAAATCAGCATTGACTTCATTCTGATTTCTGTCTGCCCACAAACCGAGTGGGAGAGAATGAAATGATGGCCTACATTAACTTTTAACTTGTGGGAAAGAATGAATTTGATTAAAAGGCTATCAACTGCTCCAATTTTGCTGTCTTTGCCAACAAGTGATCCTCCTATTGAATATGTTCAGTCTGTATTTCATAGTGAGGGAAAAGCTTCAAATAATTCATCCCTATGTATCAAAAGAGGTGTTGTAAGGCACCTTTCTTTGGAACCCACATCACAGTTCTTCAGTGAAAACATTTTTATTCGGTGCTAAATAAAGTGGAAATAACTGAGGCCTTTCTGTTCTGGTTTACATATGGATGTTTATCCTCAGGCAAATAACTCCTGGAGCCATTTCCTTACATATGCCCTTCCTGCTTGGGTTTAGTGTGAATTTAGTTCATTCTGGAGGTCTGTTCTTAATCTGAAACTGTTCTTAACCTGAAGCACCACTTTAGCTGCTGCGCCTCCGGAACACGATTTCTGTTCTCATCCTGAAGCAAAGTCCTTAGGTAATATTTCTGGGTTAGCGGAGTCTGTAACCTGAAGCGTATGTAACCTGAAGCGTATGTAACCCGAGGTACCACTGTAATACACATCACTCTGTGTGAATGTGGTGTTTGGAAGCTGCAAGACAGCAAAGGACTCCAAGCACACACACTTGGGGGAAATAGATGTGTGTACAGAGTTTTGCCCAGGGGTAGGCAACCTAAGGCCCGTGGGCCGGATGCAGCCCAATCACTTTCTCAATCCGGTCTGCAGACGGTCCAGGAATCAGCGTGTTTTTACATGAATAGAATATGTGCTTTTATTTAAAATGCATCTCTGGGTTATTTATGGGGCATAAGAATTCGTTCATTTCCTCCCAAAAAATATAGTCCGGCCCACCACAAGGTCTGAGGGACAGTGGACCGGCCCATGGCTGAAAAAGGTTGCTGTACCCTGGTTTTGCCACATGCTTTTGTAACCACTTTTTGGGTGGGGGGAGGGCATAGGAGTCAATTCTTAGGGGCCAAGGTCCTAAACTCTGTGAACATCCTGCAGAGGAACACCAGTAAAGCAATTATTGTTCCAGGTCTGTTGTTTAAAGATGAGGGGGGCAGCTAGGCTTTCCGTTGATTCTAGGAAAGTCCACCTCTTCCTTCGATGACATTGCTCTAAACTAACCAATACAAATATAGGTCTTGCTTCCACCTGCAGATCATAAAAAGTGCCACCCCCTTTATAGAAACAGCCAAGAAGGTGCAATGAGCTGTTGTTGTTTAGTCGTTTAGTCGTGTCCGACTCTTCGTGACCCCATGGACCAGAGCACTCCAGGCACTCCTGTCTTCCACTGCCTCCCGCAGTTTGGTCAAACTCATGCTGGTAGCTTCGAGAACACTGTCCAACCATCTCACCCTCTGTCGTCCCCTTCTCTTTGTGCCCTCCATCTTTCCCAACATCAGGGTCTTTTCCAGGGAGTCTTTTCTTCTCATGAGGTGGCCAAAGTATTGGAGCCTCAGCTTCAGGATCTGTCCTTCCAGTGAGCACTCTGGGCTGATTTCCTTAAGAATGGATAGGTTTGATCTTCTTGCAGTTCTTGGGACTCTTAAGAGTCTCCTCCAGCACCATAATTCAAAAGCATCAATTCTTTGGCGATCATGTGTTGGAGCCTTGTGGGTAGTTACTGTAGAACCGTAGAATAAGACTGAATTGTGTCTATTCCCTTTAGTGCTCTAGATTCTTGTTTGTGGAGTGTGTGATCTGTTTAGCCCTTAGCAGGGCCAGCCAGCCTGCCGAGGAGGTAGACTGAAGCAGCTGCTTTGGGCAGTGGAATCCCATGAGGCAGAGCCCCTGTGGGTGTCCTGCCCTAGAGGGCAGCTTCAGGCAAAATATTGTGGGGGGAAATGGTTAAATCTCCCAGAAGCCGCCATTCTGCCCCAATAAGGAAGATTTTGGCAGCCGGTTGCACCACCTTCATGTTTTGCTTCAGGTGGTGAAATGTACCAGGCCACCCCGGCCCTTACACTGACCTCTTTAGGCACTGTGACAGGAAACAGCAACTTATGCCATTCTAGTATCTTATGGTCTAACTGTGCTGTGTGCTTATGCAGTACCTTGCTTCTACTGTGTATTTATAAACGGGTGTGTGTTAGGGCTGTGGATGGTTGAAGGGGATAGAATGAAGTGTTCTGTGTCTTTTTTCACATTCTTGCAATCCTCATATCATTAGTTTCTTCAAATAACCACTGTATTCTGGGAAATAGTGTGGTTTTATTCCTCATGGCAAGAGGCTAAGGTCCTGGCCAGGGGGGGAAAAGATGGATTTTCCCTTTAGCAACAGAAGAAGCTTTGAAAAAGAGAGAGAGAAAGAAAGAAGAGTACAAAACAATGAATCCAAATGGAGAGCTTGTAAGGAGACGGTATAAAGTTGTTATTAGGCCTGTCTGAGGTCAGTATGAGAAGAAGATTACATGGGAAGATTAGCTGTTGTCAGGTTGCCAGAAAACTCTCATGCTGCTGTTCTTTTACAAAGTAGAGCAGGCTTCCTCGACCTCGGCCCTCCAGATGTTTTTGGCCTACAACTCCCATGATCCCTAGCTAGCAGGACCAGTGGTCTGGGATGATGGGAAGTGTAGTCTCAAAACATCTGGAGGGCCGAGGTTGAGGAAACCTGAAGTAGAGGATGCTGAGGTGACCATTCTGGCTGGAGTGGGATGTGGTGTAGCGGCGGTGGGGAGTTAGGGGTGCTAAGGGGCAGATTGCAGAAAATTGGGCAGAGGTACCTTCTGTGAGTGGGAATCCAATTCAGATAGAGTAGCTCTGCCCAGACAAGGGGGTCAGCTTCTGATCCACACCCGATCAGGCAAATTTCGGGGGGGGGGGAGAGCTCTCAAAACTTAACGGCAGATCACCCTGATTATATAGGTGAAAAATTATTAAGTTTTGAAAGATAGTTTTTTTAAAAAAATCCAAAAAATGACCTCCCCACTGAACAGGTTCTTCTCCACTTGGCACAGAAACCCCAGTTGAGAGAAGTGTGGAAGATGGTGGAAGAACATTGCACCTTCTCCTAACCTTCATCCATCCCCCCCCCCCCCCAGCAGAGAAGTGGCGACTGGGGTTTCCAAACCCACATTTTCTTTCTGAATGTGTAGATTGAGTTAGGATATTTCCGTTCCACCTTAAAAGGGAGCAGGTTTTGTGAGTCACAGAGTCTGCGCATGTCTTGTTCACAGGATGTTTATGTTTCCTATTGCTTTCGTTTTTCTCTCTCTGTCGGAGACACTGACACAGACAGTCATGTCTTTCTTTGTTCTGATCAACGCTGAACAAAAGCTTGTAAATAATGCTCTCCGGAGTGCAACTTTTGGCTGTGCATTATCTGCTGATAAAAAGTGTGCATGAGCTCTGGAATGTGACAAGATATTTTCTAGAAACAACTCATGTCGCTACTAATCGCTCATACTGCGTGTCTATGGGAGGTCGATGGATCGTCCAGCAGCTGGCTTGGGGGCCATGATGGACTTTATCTCCCTGGCAGTATCCCAACAGATTGGCTGTTACACACCGGCACTGGGGGCTGGCTGGCGCCCATGGGGACTGGTGGGGTGGGCAGCAAAGAGGTCCCACAGTAGATGGAGGCAGAGCCAATGCTAATTCTAGTTTGGTACCCACCCTCTTGCCTGCTGAGGGATGGACACCACTGCAAATGCAAGAGGATAAAGCTGACTGGTGATTCGGCTCCCTGCTCCTGATTGCTTCTGCTGCTGCGGCCAAGCCTCCCAGCCGACCAATAGGGCCGGCTGGTGGGTGGGGCTAAATGTGTTTAAACAACCGCGGCAGCCCTCTTCTCTCAGTCTGTTCCTGCTTTCTTCGGATCTTCCTCCCTCCCTCTTAGGTCAGCTTCTTTTGTGAATAATAATAATAATAATAATAATAATAATTTATTATTTATACCCCGCCCATCTGGCTGGGCTTCCCCAGCAACTCTGGGCGGCTTCCAAAAGAATATTAAAATACTATAATACATCAAACATTAAAAGTATTGACCTTGCTATGGACTGCGGTTGGTTGCCTTGGTTGCCCAAGGGGCCTGGTAGGACTTTTTTATCCATTTGGCAAATTGGCACCAGCCTCTTGGTTTTTTCGCCTACCTCGTAGCAATTCGTCACAACTTTCTGGTATTGGCAGTTACGCATTGGAATATGTGTGCTGTGTTGGAGGATTGGGTATGCGCCATCATCTACCCCTCCTCTTTTGGGTATTCCGTTAAAGGAATCCGGCGGTCGTGGATCCTGTCTGATGCCCTGCTGGTGGCTAGGGCCAAGGCACGACCCCCGGTGACGTCATGGGGGAGCTTCCAGTTGTATTTGCATCAACAAGCTCCTCCCATTGGTTGTTAACCCTGATATGACTCCCGGCTGTGTGGGGTGGAGTCTTGTATTGCTGTTTCATCCAATGGCTAAGCCAATACTACTCACATGCTGTACCCAATAACCTAAAATAATGTGTCTGTGTGTCTTATTATAATCCTATGCGGGCGGAGGGTCCTCAACTCACAACCAGGGGCTGGCTGAGTGCATACTAAGGTGGATGGGGCAGTGCCCCATTTTCCCTCATGGACCAGCCTCCACTACACACCAATGGTGGAGGGATGGTATCTGTTCAAGAAAGTCATATTCAGAGTAGATCCACTGACACAGATGGAGTTAGGTTAGTCAAGTATATTCATTCAATTAGCTCTACTTTTAGTTGGATACCATCCAGCATACTTTACTCACAGCTATGCTTGTGAACGTGGGTGGCGGGTGTGGTGCGGGTGGCGCTCTGGTCTAAACCACTGAGCCTTGGGCTTGCCGATCGGAAGGTCGGGGGTTTGAAACCTCGTAACGGGGTGAGCGCCCGTTGTTCGGTCCCAGCTCCTGCCAACCTAGCAGTTCGAAAGCACGTCAAAGTGCAAGTAGATAAATAGGTACTGCTGCGTCGGGAAGGTAAACGGCATTTCCGTGCGCTGCTCTGGTTTTGCCAGTAGCAGCTTAGTCATGGTAGCCACATGACCCGGAAAAACTGTGGACAAATGTCGGCTCCCTCAGCCAGTAAACCCCAGAGTTGTCTGTGACTGGACTTAACAGTCAGGGGTCTTTTACCTTTTATGCTTGTGAAAGCTTTTCGACTCTTTGCTTACCCACCTTATGAAAACGTTAGAGGACAGGAACAGATTTTTAGTATACTAAACCACCTTGAATATGTGCGCTGCTCCGTTGTAGTTCTATTTACGTAACTAAGCCAAAATCGCTGGATGCACCAGAGATTCCTGGGTAGAAAAAAAGAGAGGTTTTAAAACATCTCTGTATAGTTTAATTAATTCATTGGTGCTTTGCTGTTTTATATATGTCTTCTGAGAAAATGAATGTTTTGATCAAAAGCCTTTAAAAAAACACACCAAAAGCCATTTTGTTTTCAAATAGAAAAATTAATCTATGTTTGAGCAGCTGATATGTTTATTAAAGGCAATGGAAGATTAGAATTTAGGCTTTGGCATATTGAAAGGCTAAATTAAAGTTTCTCAGACAGCTTCCATTAATTATTATTTAATATGGGTTTCACATTTAAACATGAATTTATAAGTTCTTTCTTCTATTTTTTTTTTTAAATCAGCACACATTTTGTCAAGGTTCTTTATTTTCTCCTAATAATGCAGTGGTTTGTTGAATTGTGGTGAGCCATATTTCAAAAAGTACTTGAGCCAAAGTATACATAATGCCGAGAGATAACTCCTCACCTCCTTTCTTATATATCTAAATACAGCACTGGGGAATGTGTAGGGAGTTACTTGGGAGGAGCTGATTTGATCAGGAGGAATTAATATGATCAGGAAAACAGTGGCAGAGGAGAGGTTATTAATCGTCTTTTTCTGTGTTTACTAAATGTCCCATTTGCTCTCTCTCATGTGTGTGTAAATACAAGCATGAGATAGGCACCTATAGTTTGTCTCTGTCCAGCAAATCTTGCCTTGACAGAAAGGTGTGATTTAAATAACAAAAATGGCAATAGGGTGTGTACCACCAACGTCATGTTGAGACTCCAGCTTCCTACAGCCCCAGCAAGACTGGCCAGTGGTCAAAAATGATGATCTAGAGGGCACCATGTTGGCTATTTCTGACATAGGGGAAAGGGTTGCTGCTTCCTTGATCAAATTAGCAGCTTTCCCCATTTCTACAGTTCCATTCAGGAGGTGTTTGTTTGTTTGTTTGTTTGTTTAAGGGAGCCAATCACAGGTCTCACAGTTTAATTTCTAGTTTGTCTGCAAGACTTAAAGCCAAGTATAATTTGGAATACAGTGGTACCTCGAGTTAAGTACTTAATTCGTTTCGGAGGTCCGTACTTAACCTGAAACTGTTCTTAACCTGAAGCACCACTTTAGCCAATGGGGCCTCCCGCTGCCGCCGCGCCGCCGGAGCACGATTTCTGTTCTCATCCTGAAGCAAAGTTCTTAACCTGAAGCACTATTTCTGGGTTAGCGGAGTCTGTAACCTGAAGCATATGTAACCTGAAGCATATGTAACCTGAGGTACCACTGTATAGTCTACACCAGTTGTTTTCAACCAGTGTGCCGTGGCACCCTGGGGTGCCTTGAATGATGGTCAGGGTGTCGCGGACAACACTGGCCTCTGTCCCTCTTTCCTTCCCTCCTTCCTCTGGTGCCCTCTCATGTCTCTGCTTCCCAAAGGCTAGTGCAGCTGTTTGTTGCAGCAGCCCTGGCTACAGGTTCTGCAGGCAAATGGTGCCTCTGGGGCTGGCCAGGGGGTGCTGGTTGCCAGGAGCTGAGGCAGCCTTGGCGTAAGCAAGCAAGTGGGCGAGTGAGACCAGCCAGCCAGTCTGCCAGCCCTTGCTGTTGGGAATGGACAGACAAGTCCCAGGCCCCTGTGGGGCAGTGTGAGGAGGCACCTCTCTTTGGGGCAGAGGGGGCAGCTCAGAGACCAGGGGCAGCAGTAGCCCAGAGGACTCCCAAGGAGAGGGGAGAAGAGGCTGAAGGAACACTCAGCCGGAACCACATAACACGGGTCCTGAGAGATCTGCATTGGCTCCCAGTATGTTTCTGAGCACAATTCAAAGTGTGGGTGCTGACCTTTAAAGCCCTAAACAGCCTCGGCCCAGTATACCTGAAGGAGCATCTCCACCCCCATTATTCAGCCCGGACACTGAGATCCAGCGCCAAGGGTCTTCTGCCAGTTCCCTCATTGCGAGAAGTGAGGTTACAGGGAACCAGACAGAGGGCCTTCTCAGTAGTGGTGCCCACCCTGTGGAACACCCTTCAGATGTGAAGGAAATAAGCAGCTATCCTATCTTTAAAAGACATCTGAAGGCAGCCCTGTTTAGGGAAGTTTTTAATATTTAATGCTGTACTGTTTCTAACATTTGATTGGGAGCCACTCAGAGTGGCTGGGGAAACTCAGGCAGATGGGCGGGGTATACATAATAAGTTGTTGTTGTTGTTGTTGTTGTTGTTGTTGTTGTTGTTGTTGTTGTTGTTGTTACAATCCACAATGAAGGGTGTTTGAAAAAGGGTCAGAGGCTGCCAGCTGTGCAGGCAAGGGGTGACATAACTGGGCTCCTGAGCCCCACAGGGGTGCCGCAGAAAGAATGCAGTTGGTCAAGGGAGCCGTGGACTCAAAAACGGTTGAAAACCTTTGGTCTACGCTATTGATCATATATATATATATATATATATATATATATATATATATATATATTTGCTTTCGTAGATTTTCACGGGTACAGGAATGCAGGTTTTGGTGTCTTCGGGTGTCTTCCCGTGTAAGAGTTGGGGTGTCTAGGCGACGTTTCGACGAGGTCTCACTCGTCATCTTCAGGCTGGTGCTTTCGGCTTCTTGTTACTGGAACAGAGCAGGATCTCAGTGTTTGAGTTCCTATAAATACTGTTGAGGGGGTGTGGTGTATAGCCTCCAACGTTCTGGGCAGAGAGGAACGTTGGAGGCTATACACCACACCCCCTCAACAGTATTTATAGGAACTCAAACACTGAGATCCTGCTCTGTTCCAGTAACAAGAAGCCGAAAGCACCAGCCTGAAGATGACGAGTGAGACCTCGTCGAAACGTCGCCTAGACACCCCAACTCTTACACGGGAAGACACCCGAAGACACCAAAACCTGCATATATATATATATATATATATATATATATATATATATATATATATAATATCCTCATTGTGTTGATACAAATTGGCGCTGGCTGCCAATTTGTTTCCAGGCCTTGTTCAAAGTGCTGGTTTTGAAGTATAAAGCCTGGTGGTTCAGGGCTGCAATACCCCAAGGACCACCTCTCCTCATATGAACTGACCTGGACCATGCAATCATCATCTGAGGCTGCTCTTCATGTATCTCCTCCTTTAAAGATCTGACCGGGACAATCCTTGTTATGTTGAGCTCGTATTTTGCACAATTTGTATACGGTGTCTGTTTGATGATGTGTGGTTTGCTATGCCTAATAAAGGATAACTATTTAAGTATCTCCTCCGCAATAGGTCTGGAGGGGAGGGAACACAAGAATGGTCCTTTTCTGCAGTGGCTCCGCATTTGTGGAACGCTCTCCTGCCTAGTACCTTCACTTCATATCTTTAAGCACCAGATGAAAACGTTTTTCTATAACCAGGCTTTTGCCCTTTACATAGGAGCAAACTCCAGGAGGCCATGGGTGCTTGGGCACCCCCCCTCTGGGGGCCAGGCACCCAGAAAGTCAATTAACAAAGCGCGAGAGAGGCAGCCAGCTAGCCTCTGCGTCGCTACCTCTGAGAGAAGCAGTTCAGCTTTGCCCTCTGCAGCCAGCCAATGAGTCCCCATTTTCAGGGCAGAGTTTCTCTGCTTCCGAGTCCGAGTCCCTCCCCGCAGAAAAGGGTGTGTCACAGCCGTGTCTCCTCACAGATTCTCCTCACAAAGAGGAGAAGGAAGAGGAGCCACTGAGAGCGGCCGCTGCAATACAGATGTGCGACACCACACGCCTCCCAAAATGTGACATATACAGAATGTGGATCTCACATCCTGCTCGGATACGTGTGGCTGATTGCACAGCACTTCGTGGTTTCAATCTCTGCCAATGTACTCTTATATGTTACCCACTGTTGATCAATAAAAACTTTACAGTGGTACCTCGGGTTACAGACTCTTCAGGTTACAGACTCCACTAACCCAGAAATAGTACCTCGGGTTAAGAACTTTGCTTCAGGATGAGAACAAAAATCATGTGGTGGTGGCAGCGGGAGGTCCCATTAGCTAAAGTGGTACCTCAGCATAAGAAAAGTTTCAGGTTAAGAACGGACCTCCGGAACGAATTAAGTTCTTAACCCTAGGCACGACTGTACTGGAAAGAAGAATATGCAAAACTTCCATGACACACAAGTGTAATCACTGATTGATTGATTGATTGCATTTCTACCCCATTTTTTCTCCAAAGAGCTCAAGGTGAGTTACATGGCCTAGTGGGGATTTTAACCCTGATCTCCCAGATCCTAGTCTGCCATGCTAACCATTGCACCACACTGAGGACTGACTGTCCTACTGGATGAACCCAGAAAAATTCTGTCTATAGTTTGAAAACGAAACCAGGGTTATAGTTTAATTTATGCTGTGAATATTTTAATCAAAAGCATAGATGTAACAAAAACTGTATTATGCCAAAATAAAAAAATTCCTTCCAGTAGCACCTTAAAGACCAACTAAGTTAGTTCTTGGTATGAGTTAGTTCTTGGTATGAGCTTTCGTGTGCATGCACACTTCTACAGAAGTGTGCATGCACACGAAAGCTCATACCAAGAACTAACTTAGTTGGTCTTTAAGGTGCTACTGGAAGGAATTTTTTTATTTTGACTATGGCAGACCAACACGGCTACCTATCTACTACTGTATTATGCCATTAGTGTCGCCATAATAAGGAACTTGGGAGATGGGGAAAAGGGAAAACCCAAAACTGAATACAAATAATCCTTAGATAAAGTATTGATAAGCTGGCTCCAACACAAATTTCTGTGCTCCAGAATCTGAAAAAAAATATGTTTATACTCTGTTGGAATTCACCTTAGGACTAAATTCAGTGACTTCCAAGAATGAAAGCTAAAGAAGAGGTAGGAACTAGAAAAGGGATTGAAGTTGAAAAAGCAAAACAGAGCAGCAAGCTATAAGAGATTATGGGAGCAAATATAAAAATAGAGGTCAGTTTGAAGAGTAAGGAGGCACAGTGATGCCTAGGCCATGTCTTTGAACTCAGGCCGATGCTTAGCTTAAAAGTGCCTGGGAAGTCAGACAAAATTTCCTAAATTTTATGCAGTTCACATCTCTTCTGGAAAGTCAACCATGCCTGGTCTACAATAGGTCTTTTCTGTCTTTGAGCCACTGTAATGCTAGCAGAAAATTGGTTTTCCACTGAAGCAGTGTTAATCCCTTAGCCACCCAACTTGACTTGGTAAAAAAATTAAGCAGGTATGTTCTGGGATACTTTTTCCGGGAAGAAAGAATGTAAGCATGTATACAGTTGAAAGCTGTGCGTTTCAACAATGCCCAGCCCAAGCATGATGCTTCTTGGTGTCTGTTATGTCATTATCTTCTGACATTAATAATGACAATAATACCCTCCACACGACCCGATTTTCCAGGGACGGTCCTGGAATTACAGAAGCCATCCTGATTTCTGATTTGATCCTGAATGTCCCACTTTTCCTTTTTCCTCCCCTCCACATCTCTGAGAACAATTAAAAGGTGTGTGTGTGTGTGTGTGTGTGTGTGTGTGTGTGTGTGTGTGTGTAGAAGAAAGGAGTCCTGGTTGTATGGAAAATAAAATCCCTACACCAAATGAAGGAAATGGTGAAGCTGGCCTACAAAGTCCTTCCTATAATTTTGATGGAAAATCCACTTTCAGTTCTTTAATTGCAACGCTTTCGCAGCCAGACATTTCTTAGGAAATGTGGGGAATGTTTATTCCTTTATTGCAAATGGAGGCTTACACTGTCTACTCAGAAGTAAGTTCCATGGCATTCAATGGAACTTTCTCCCAGGTAACTGGCTCAAGACTGGGCAGCCTTACCCTGCAATGTTGTTGTTGTCATTGTTTCTAAAAAAATTATTGATTTTCCAAATTTATAACAAATATAACATACAAGAAAGAAAAAGGTAGAAAAGAAAAATAAAGAAAGAACATACAAATAAACACTTACCATAATCCTTCTAAAATCCAATTTAGTTTGCATTGTTAACTGACTTCCTCAAATCCCCCCTAACTGAATTCCATTGTATCCCCTTGTAACAGTTTTCCAATATCTTCTTTCTAACAAAATTTACTTTTTCAAATTACTTTCTTTACTTCTTTTCATAATTTCTCCCATAATGTTTTACAATTTAGTCATATTCTATTCCTCAGCCAAATTGATGCATTCAAGTAGCTTCTACTTGTCTTATATTACAATATCTAACTAAATAATCTTTAAATTTCTTCCATTGTTCTTGATGTTCCTTTTCCTTCTGATGGGTTGTTGTTGTTGTTGTTGTTGTTGTTGTTGTTGTTGTCCTGTTGTTTTCCCTGACAGGGACTCAAGGTGTCTTACCACTACAATTTTATTTCATTGCATTTATCTGTGGAAGGTTTTATACAAGGTCCCTTGCCACCCACATTTTTTTTTTTTACAACAACCATCTGAGGTAGGTAAGGTGGGGAGGTTGCAATTGGCTTGAGGTGACCAATGTAGATGTGAATATGACATCAGGGGGGGGGGGGAGATGCTTTCTGATGTAGATAGGTTGTTCCGAGTTTCATCGGAGAAATGTTTGAGGGTACTATGTTATGTATTTTTGTGTTTTTACCTTGTAAGGTGCCCCGTGATCATTGGATGAAGGGCAGTGTAGAAATTTAATGAATAATAATAATAATAATACCAAAGGAATAATAATAATAATACCAAAGGACACTTTGGGCTTGTGTGTCTTGCACAATAGCCACCTCTAGTCATGTGCTAAATCATTTTGGCAAGGCAGAGCAGGTAGCGATCTGAAAGCGAGTAAAAAATAAAATACAAATTCCATTCAGTGTACCCAAACACTTGGATGCATCTAAAGTGCATTCCAGTCACTTTCTTGGTAGATAACCTATAACCTTAGGGGAAGGTTGTTGGTAGAGCACGTGCCTTGAAACCCAAATGTCTGGAACTCAATCCATCACATCTCCTTTTAAAAAAACAAAAATTATTAACCGGCCAATCAAATCAAATTAAATCACATCACATAAATTCCGAATTACAAAGCCGAATTTTAAATTTTGTTGGGGGGACCCATATTTCAAGATCCGAAGGGGGATTCTGATCATCTTCTTGCTACTGCATTAATGTCCAAATCAGACCAAATCAGTCCAAACAGAGTTCATAATTCTATCCAGTCTTATCTTGCTGTTTCCACATCACATCTTGTTCATATATTTTCTCTTTTTTCTTTATGATCTCTTCTGATAGTCTCCTTAAGCCGATAAACGCCAATATTAATCCTGTGTGAATTTTTCCGTTCTTCCAATCCTCAAATCGAGATGGTTTCCATATATCATCACCTTCATAGATAACATCGCTCTTTCCATCATTAATCTCGCAAAACTGTTGCTCTTAAGTCCCTCTGAGCAGTTTCACCCACAATATAAAAGCAGCTCTATTTCTCTATTTCTCCTCCCAGACTCAAGACCTCCGACAGAACTTCCCAATATGGCGATGGCATTTTTAACTGCATCATTCCAGAGCTCTTATACATTCCACGCTCTTCTTAAAACATGCTTTGGTTCGAAAGTTTATCTCCACACAGTCTTAAATCCACAGCTTAAGTCCTTAAAATGACATTTCTGACTCGTGAGGGGAGGGGATTCTTGTTTAATCACATAAGGAAAGAAAGGAAAGTTTCCCCCCCTCCCCCATCAGTCATTTGCCATAACGTATCTTGGCGTATCTTCTCATGATTTATTCTTGTCTTGTTTTATTAGAGATCTCTTCTGTTAGCAGTCTTTACTCCCCCTCCTTCCTTGAAATATGTGCATTCCTTCATCCAAATTGTTTCTTTTGAAGTTCTTGCAGCTAGTGGCGCGGATCACGGACGGCGTCCAGGAGTGCCGGAATCCCACAGGAGGGCTTTGTGCCTAGTGCCCCCATCCCCACAAATTCGGGGGTGTTATAGGGCACAGCAGGCAGGGGCAGTCCCCCCCACCATTCGGGGGGGGGTAGGGAGGCTAATTACTCCCATCATAGCCTCCAAATTATCTCGTGTGGGTCGGAGAGATGTTATTGTCAGCCATCTTCCAATGCGCTCCCTAGTGGCCCCCAATCCATCACATCTCCTGGCAGGACTGAGAAAGACTCCTCTCTGAAAATCTGGGGAGCTACTAGATCAATCTTCTTCAACCTAATTTCCTCCAGATGTGGTTGGACTACAGCTCACATAATAACTGACTACAGGTCATGCTGGCTGAGGCTGATGGGAATTGGAGTCCAACAACTTCTAGAGCAGTGTTTCCCAAACTTAGGTCTCCAGTTTTGGGACTACAACTCCCATCACCCCTGACTACTGGTCCTGCTAGCTTAGGGATGATGGGAGTCCAAAAACAGCTGGAGACCCAAGTTTGGGAAACACTGCTCTAGAAGGTACCTGTGATGGCCTGGGAATCTGATTCAGAGGCTGAACTGGAGGAATCCCAGCCTGCACAGGAGTCCCCACCTCCAGGGCCGGCTGAGCTGGGGCAGGGCCTTGAGTCTGAAGTGCCTGCACCTGTGCCAGATCCTCAGGAGCAGACACCAGATGAATCCTCTCTGGCTCCGGAGGTGATTGAGGCCCCATTGCCTACAGGTGTGCCTCTCCCAGCCTTGTCAGGGGAAGGTGAGCCTCCCCCTGGGTCCAGTAACCCTCCAGCCTCTCCTGAGCTGCAGAGGCTCAGGGCAGAGAGGCGGAGGGGACTGGGTTCTCTCAGGAGGAGTGCTCGCCTTAAGGCCAGGAGAGGTGGGTCACCTGTGGGCCGGGACTGCCCCTGGCCTCAGAGAAGATAAAGGCCAGTCAGCCCGGTCCCAGGTTGCGGGAGCAACGATGTTGGAAACCTGTTTCTGCCAGCACCCAGACCTGTGTTTTCTGGAGTTCCCGACCACGCCCGGCTTCTTGCTTTGGACCCCGCTTCCCCCTTGGTGGACAGTCTCCAGACCCTCGGCCCAGGACCGGACTTTGACCACGCCTCACGGTAACCCCCCTGGGACCAGCACAGCACCAGGCTGAAGAAGGCAGGTGTAGGCAGTACCAAATGTGATGGACCGATAGCTTGGGTCAGTATAAGGCAGCTTCCTATGTGCGTTGACCCTAAAGGCGAGCTGGTCTGGAAGCCCTATTTGCAGCAGGGCTTCCACGATGACCCCTGCAGCTGTAGTGCTGAGCTCATTTGTGTTTCACACGCCTTGATGTATCTACAGGCCCCAGGCATAGCTAGAGGGACAGGCAATGGTTAATACCAAGGGATCCCAGGCAATAGTTAATAGGAACCACCTGGGCCTTAAAAGATTGCATCTTTGCTTGGGTGTGGAAAAGCCATCTCCTTGCCACGGAGTCTGTCCCATGGAATGCTGTGAGCCCAGGGCAAGGAAGAAGCTGTCAGACCTTTGCTGTAAGTTTGTACCCTTCCTTAACAAATCCTTAGACCTGATCACTTTGATGGTTTGGGGCATCTTTCTTTGGAATTACTGCATAGCCGAGCTCCTGTGAACCCCCCTCCTCAAACAGTTAGAGGAAGCCATGTAAATTCAATGGGAATAGGCACTTTAGGGATTGGTTTTGACCGCAACTCAGGAAAAGGAAAAGAATTTGAATTGCACAACCATGTCAAAATACGTCTTTGAACTTACACAAGGAACAAAAGCTTTAAGAGGATATTGAATTATGTGCAGAAAAATTGAATCTCCTGGCCCTGAAGAACTAAGTCTAATTCTTTGGAGTCTCTCTCCCCCCCCCCCCCATTATCCCACTCCTCCTCTTCTGGGAGTGAGGACAGGAATGCCCTACTTGGGGAAAATGGTTAGCATGTCAGTGAGCAGCAAAACCAAAGATTTTTGTGGGTGTATCTTGCCTCAGATATTAACATCTGCTCTGCTGGGTGGGGGGGGGGAGGCTTGTAAGAAGTCTCCTACAATAGGATTTATCTCGGTTATCAGAAAGAAAACAGGGGAATTTTTATTAGTATTATTATTTTGCTAGCATCCCATTACGATGACAGATGAGGTGGCAGTTAATAATCATAAATTCTGCAATTGCATAAGAATTTTTCTGCCTCTTCAATAAATCTCTGGAATAAAACCCGATCTAATTACACCATCTATGATTGCTAGTCATTAGGCTACAAGAGTGAGCTACAATAAGGCAAGACTCATTAACCCTAATACCAGGCACGAGACTCGAGTGGCTTGGAAATGCCCTCAGTCTGCCAGCGCCATTTATCATAGCTTGCCTGTTTTTCTACATATGTTGTGCCATTGCTTTGCACCTAAGGCTCTGTGGAAGGGAGCACCCCAAATTCTAATACTCACAGCTGTTATTAGCATGGGGTTGTTGAGAGCTACCTAGGCTGGAGATCAAGATGGACATAGATTTTGTGTTGTTGTTGTTTAGTCGTTTACTTGTGTCTGACTCTTCGTGACCTCATGGACCAGAGCACTCCAGGCACTCCTGTCTTCCACTGCCTCCCGCAGTTTGGTCAAACTCATGCTGGTAGCTTCAAGAACACTGTCCAACCATCTCGTCCTCTGTCGTCCCCTTCTCCTTGTGCCCTCCATCTTTCCCAACATCAGTGTCTTTTCCAGTGAGCACTCAGGGCTGCTTTCCTTCAGAATGGATAGGTTTGATCTAAATTAGATTTTGTGTAGCATGTATTAATTACCCATGACATCTGGGGTGGTATAGGGCACAGCAAGCAGCAAGACACTTGGGAGGTGAGTCCCCATGTCTGGGAGATAGACAAGGTACCTGTTTGGGTTGGGGTTATGCTGCCTCTGAAGAAGGTGGTGCTTAGCTTGGACGTATTCCTGGATACATCTCTGTCAGAAGAGGCTCAAGAATCTTCTGTTATTAGGACTGTCTTTTACCAGCTTTGTCTGGCTCACTAGCTATGGTCATTTCACTAGCTATAGTCTGACCAGACACGGGTGGCGCTGTGGTCTAAACTGCTGAGCTTCTTGGGCTTGCTGATCAGAAGGTCGGCGGTTCGAAGCCATGCGACGGGTGCGCTCCCGTTGCTCTGTCCCAGCTCCTGCCAACCTAGCAGTCCGAAAGCACACCAGTGCAAGTAGATAAATAGGTACTGTGGCGGCGGGAAGGTAAACAGCCTTTCCCTGCACTCTGGTTTCCGTCACAGTCTTCTGTTGTGCCAGAAGTGGTTTAGTCATGCTGGCCACATGACGCGGAAAGCTGTCTGCGGACAAATGCCAGCTCCCTTGGCCTGAGAAGCAAGATGAGCGCTGCAACCCCATAGTCGTCTTTGACTGGACTTAACCGTCCAGGGGTCCTTTACCTTTTACGTTAGTCTGACCACTGTAGTCCATGTATTGGTACCCTCTAGGCTTGGTTACTGTAAGACGCTCTACGTGGGGCTGCCCTTGGGCCTGGTCCAGGATCTGCAACTGGTGCCAAATGTGGTGGTCAGATTGCAGGTGGCAGGCAACATTTGACACCAATGTTAAAACATCTGCAGTGGCTGCCTGTCTATTACTGTGTCAGGTTCAAAGTCCTTGCATTAATGTGCAAGGCCCCAGACAATTTTGATCTCGAGTACCTTATGGACTGCCTGAACCCTTGTATCCCAGCTTGATCACTGAGATCTATAGGGGCATCAGTGGTCATCCCTGGAGTTAGTGAAGCTCATCTGACGTCAACACAAAATTGAACTTTTAGTTTTATCGACCCAGGCCTGTGGAATGCTTTTCCAATAGAGATTCAGCTTTAATCCTTTACTGAAAACCTTTCTATGTCCCCAGGTTTAGGCAGACAGCCAAGAAAACATCTTGTATAATTCTTTAAAAGGTTTTTATTGTGTGTGTTTAGTTGTAAACTACTGATTTTTTAAATGAAATTGTGATATACACTAGTGGCCAAAATTGTGGAAACCTTTTGGGGAAAGTGTATTTCTGACGTTTGGTGGCTCATAACATTACTGTTTTTGGAGTAATACCATAAAATTATATATCAATGGAAAGATAATGTAATGAAGAATGTAATACAACAAAGTTTGTTCAGTTATCTGTACAGTGGTACCTCGGGTTAACTTAATTCATTCTGGAGGTCTGTTCTTAACCTGAAACTGTTCTTAACCTGAGGTACCACTTTACCTAATGGGGCTTCCCACTGCCGCTGCACTGCAGGAGCATTATTTCTGTTCTCATCCTGAAGCAAAGTTCTTAACCCGAGGCACTATTTCTTGGTTAGCGGAGTCTGTAACCTGAAGCATCTGTAACCCGAGGTACCACTGTATTCCATCCAAAGTTATAGCCAGGAAAAAGGAAGCAAAACTTGCTTAGGTTGATATGCCGTAGGTTTCCTTCATTTGAATGTAGCCAATGAGCAGGAGTGTTCAGAGAGCCAATCAGGTGTTATAAGCCATCAAACCTCGGAAATACACTGTTCGCAAAAGGTTTCCACAATTTTGGCCACTAGTATACAAGCCTTTTTATTATTATAGACAATTTTAAATTATAGATAATTCTAAAGGAGCATCTCCAGCCCCATCATTGAGCCCAAACGTTGAGATCCAGCTCCGAGGGCCTTCTGGCAGTTTCCTGATTGCAATAAGTGAGGTTACAGGGAACCAGGCAGAGGGCCTTCTTTATAGTCACGCCCTCCTGTCAGATGTGAAGGAAATAAGCAACTTTCTGACATTTAGAAGTCATCTGAAGGCAGCCTTGTATAGGGAAGTTTTTAATGTTTGATGTTTTAATTTGTTGGAAGCTGCCTAGAGTGACCGGGGCAATTCATAACAACCCCCTCTTTCTTTTTTCTTTTTCCTTTCTCCTCCTGTGATGAGGCTGCATTTTAATGTTTTAATGTTGTATTTTAATCTTGTTTTTCAGTTGTATTCATTCAACTTGTTTTTATTATTGCTTGTTAGCCGCCCTGAGCCTGGCCTTGGCTGGGGAGGGCGGGGTATAAATAAAATTTATTATTATATTATTATTAGTAGTAAAGCTACCATGATTTCAGCTCCATCACTAGCATATGCCTTTTGCTCTAAATCCAGCTTCTTCTAGCCATCATGTTGCACTCTGGAATGGGTCATTCTTACAGATTTGAAGCACATGGTGGAACATATGCTTAATGTCCTCATTGTTGCGTCAAAGAGATATTTCAAGATGTATTTAAGTTGAGACCTGATGTGGCTTTAGAAATGATAAAACAATGCTGGAGATGTGGTCAGATGCCACTTTGAAATGTCTGTGCCCTGTATCCTTCAGCTGCTTATCTGTGCCTGGAGCTTTGATGTCATTGACCACGCAGATGCCGTCACAGATCCCCGGCATCCCATCCTCCAGAAAAATAATCTCTTAAAGGACCTGTTGGTGGCATTTTACCATTGAACTGTTGAGAGTGTATTAACTTGTGGTCTCTCTGTGTGGTTTGGGAACTGCACGGTCAGGGGGAAAACAATGCTGTCCAGGGTTGTAAAGACTGCGGAGAGAATCATTGGGTGCACTCTTCCCACCTTGGATCAAATCTATGCTTCCAGGTGCCATAAGAAAGCTGCAGAAATAGTGCAGGATAGTGCGAACCCTGGAAATGATCTCTTTCAGCTTTTGCCTTCTGGAAGAAGGTAAAGGTAAAGGGACCCCTGATCATTAGGTTGAGTCGTGACTGACTCTGGGGTTGCGGTGCTCATCTTGCTTTATTGGCCGAGGGAGCCGGTGTACAGCTTCCAGGTCATGTGGCCAGCATGACTAAGCCGTTTCTGGCGAACCAGAGCAGTGCACGGAAACGCCGTTTACCTTCCCTCTGGAGCGGTACCTATTTATCTACTTGCACTTTGACGTGCTTTCGAACTGTTAGGTTGGCAGGAGCAGGGACCAAGCAACAGGAGCTCACCTGGTCAAGGGGATTCGAACTGTTGACCTTCCGATTGGCAAGTCCTAGGCTCTGTGGTTTAACCCACAGCGCCACCCGCGTCCCTCTGGAAGAAGGTAACAGGGTTATAAAGACTAGGATTAGCCATCTGAGAAACAGTTTCTATTCAAATGCGATTTTGGTTTTAAATGCAGTGTAAAGTAGTCTCTATGGG
The DNA here is from genome assembly GCF_965112155.1 of Podarcis liolepis. Classification (NCBI taxonomy): domain Eukaryota; kingdom Metazoa; phylum Chordata; class Lepidosauria; order Squamata; family Lacertidae; genus Podarcis; species Podarcis liolepis. The sequence continues at coordinate 64,880,007 of NC_139562.1, forward strand.
AGTATATTGTATTTAATTATAGGGTATCAGAATTTTTAGGGGGCTAACCAGGCTGGGATAGCAGGCTTATTGGTTTCTGAATGTCTGATGTAGATTTTGTTGTTCTGTACGGGACAATGACAATAAAGAGTATCGTATCGTATCGTATCGTATCGTTACTGCTCCGTGGGGTAGCAATGCCAAGTGCAATGCCAAGACTCAACAGATCCTGAGAGTGCACTTCCCAGAATCCTTCACAGCATTCAAGGGTTCCTTGGCAGGTCCAGAGGTTTCTTGTCAGGTGGATCAAGGTGGAAAGATCAAGCAGGAAAATTTGGGGGGAAATAGTGGACTATAAAATGATACGCAGCAAAACGAAAGGATAGAGATCATTGAAAGAAAAGAAAGATGAAGGTGCTGTGAAGGTAAAGGATATACACACTCATGTCTTTTGCCCTGCTGTTGTTTGGAACTTGAAAAATTGTCGGGAGACAAAAGTAATAAGAAAAAGCCCTACTGTATATGGGGGCATTTTCAGTCAGCATTCTGTTTGCACCCGTGGCCATCCAGAACTGGTGATTTATTTATTATTTTTATTTATTAAAGTTGTATAGTGTCTTTCACCCGTTGATTTCAGGGTGGTTCACAACATAAAAATACAAGATAAAAACCATAATAAAAAGAACACCCCCTCAATAATAATAAAAATTATTTGTACCCTGCCCATCTGACTGAGATGCCCAATGACACGTTTAATAGGGTATCAGATATTAATCCCCTAAATGTCTGGTTGAAGAAGAATGTTTTCACCTGGTGCCTAAAGGTGTAGGATGAAGACGCCAGTCAAACTTCTCCGTTGAGAGCATTCCACAAACAGGGAGCCACTGCAAAGAAAAGGCCGGTTCTTGTGTTGCCAAATTTTGGGCCTCTCATGGAGGAGGCGCATGAAGAAGGGCCTCAGAGGGTCCAGGTCGGTTCTTATGGAGAGAGGTGATGCGGTCCTGAGCCGTTTAAGGCTTTATAGGCCAAAACCAGCACTTTGAATTGCTGTGGTTAGTCCACAGCAGGACATAAAGGCAACAGGGACAGAGTGTTTGACTAGCACTGGAGAGACCCAAGTTCCAATCTCCACCAGTTATTCCTGAAGCCTCCTGAGGGAACTTTAGCCAGTCTCTCTTTCTCTCCCTCTCTCCCTCCCTCCCTCCCTCTCTCACCCTCACCTCACAGGGATGCTGTGAGGATTAAAATGAGTTGAGAAGATCAAATGTATGCCACTTTGAGCTCCTTGGAAGAAAGATGAGGTAAACAAAGAATAAAACAGATAAAGGTTCCTCCACTGTTGCTTGTCCCCTTCTACCATCAACTGGTATTCCAAGTGTGTCTGCCCCAATTAGCTCTCTTGCCTCCTGTCCACTGATAGATCTGTCTTCCAAACATTTGTCTAATCACATTTAAAGACATCCGGATGGTGCTGTGGGTTAAACCACAGAGCCTAGGACATGCTGATCAGAAGGTCGGCGGTTCGAATCCCTGTGATGGGGTGAGCTCCTGTTGCTCGGACCCTGCTCCTGCCAACCTAGCAGTTTGAAAGCACATCAAAGTGCAAGTAGATAAATAGGTACCGCTCCGGCGGGAAGGTAAACAACGTTTCCGTGCGCTGCTCTGGTTCACCAGAAGTGGCCTAGTCATGCTGGCCACAGGACCCGGAAGCTGTACGCTGGCTCCCTCAGCCAATAAAGTGAGATGAGTGTCGCAACCCCAGAGTCGGTCACGGCTGGACCCAATGGTCAGGGGTACCTTTACCTTTAAGACTAAGCCCTCTCCTTGTGGTGGCAAGTTTCACAGTAGGCCAGATGTGGACATGACTGGTGACAATCGCTGCATCAGGCCATGTTCTTTTGGCCAACCAGTTTCAATTTCCTAGCACAGTCAAGGCGTCCAATGTTGCCTCTAATTCCATTTCAAAATTGAGTGAAGCACATCTCGGCCTGTAAAACTGGTTTATGGGAAAGGTGCTTAATTAGGGCATCATCATCAAGCTAGATGCAGAGTACACTTTTGGAATGTGCAGTGTGCTCTTGTAAATGATCTCATGATTGTTATAAAATGGGCTGTAATAAGAATGGCGGGCTTGAGGGACCCATTGAAGGTTGATACTGCACCTCTGCTTGCATAGAGCAAGCCATGGCTGTGCAAGATTAACAAGGTAACTGATGGGAGAACTAGACATGAATGGGGAAGACTGCGATCCAGAATCCCAGATTTTTAGGGCATTTACCCCCAGGGTGCCATGGGCCTTTCTGTTCATCTGTGCATGTGTAGTAGAGGGTTTCTTCATGTTAGCAATTAAATGCTAACCCTTTCTTTAACATTATAATGTAAGAGCCCCATTTTCCAACAAATCTAGGGCTACCCAAACTGGTAATCAAGTATCTTACTGTCTTAAATACCCAAGGCCATGCTATGAGTTTATGCTCAACACAGCCATGCAGTCATAGGAGCCAGCTCCTACGGGCTGAGGTCCCTTTGCTCCCCCCAATAAAATATTTGAGGGGGCCACCTCCTCAAGTTGATGGACATTGCCATTGATGATGTCTGTGTGCTGCACCATGTGATTATGTGGGTGGAGCTTACCTGCTCCCCTTAATTTATTCAAGTTGGCACTTGAATAAATGCAGAGAGTGTATGCAGAGAGCGCATGACACCAAGGGGTAGTAGTACCCCTCATTTCTTGCTATCTCATTTGCTGTGCTGGCTGTCAGCCAAAGGTCACATTTACAGCACATGGCTTCCTCAAACAAACCCCCAACAAAACCATGGGAACCATAGTGCTGGGAACTGTAGTCCCATTAGAGGTAAACTACTGTTTCCAGAATACTTTGGGGGAAGGCATGTGCTCTACATGTATGCTGTAGAGGTGACCACAGTATATTAAATTTGTGTATGCCATAGTAGGCGCAGATAGATCTCTTGGCAAACTTCTGGGGGATCAGCAAGAATTGTTTAACAGCTGACTGACACCCCCCCAATTGTTTAACAATAGCAGCAGCGAAAAGGCTTCTCTCTGCCTGCCCACTTCTAAATTAGGTTGCTAACATGAACATAACTTAGCGGCGGAAGGGGGGGAGTCAAGAGTGGGTTTTTGTCTGACGTGAGTTTGAACTCAGGTTTGGTCCTGAGTTTTCAGCAGTTTACAAATGAACACACTGCAGGGCCATGCATAATCGACCTGCGATAAGCTTTCCTCTTCAGAGCGAAACCACTTTCCCAAGCAGCACTTTTCAGGGGCAAATACAGTAGATTTGGAAAAACCAGTGTTTTCCAAACTTGGGTCTCCAGCTAATTGGGACTACAACTCCCACCGTCCCTGGTTACTGGTGGCTAGGGATGGCTAGGGATGATGGGAGTTGGAGTTGGAGTCCCAAAAAACGGCCGGAGACCTAACTTCAGGAAACGCTGATTGTAGATCGTGTATCGACAACGCGGTCTCCATTGATTCTGGAAAAGAATCGTGTGGCTACGTAGCCCAAATCTGCAGAAACGCGCAGCTAAAAACAAAACAATAGTTCTTTGGGGCCGGGGGGGGGGAGAACCTTTTTCTGTTTTTCGAGGATGAGCCCCAGAAGGTAGCTTCATACCAGAGGAATTCGGGGCGGAGGTGCGAGGAATGCCTCTTTGAAGGTGGCTGCTGTAAACTTGTGGGTTTGGCAAGCATTTGTGCAAAAAATTATCACTGAGCGACGTGAGGGGAGGAGGGACTTTTAATCCACAGCTTTAAAATCAATTCGCCCAACCGATTGATCGCTGCTCCGCGTAATAAAAGCTGCGAGTGGCAGGTTCTGGACTCCCCTCTCCAGCTGTTCCGCGAGGTCCCCGTAACCCTGGACGGTCCAGACTCCGGCCACGCTCCTTCCTACCTCGCCGCACCTGCCGCGTCCTTTCCCTTTCCTCTCCAGTCTCCAACACAGGGCGCCTCCTTCGCCCTCTCCGTCTTCTCTCGCTCCCTCCCGCTTGCGTCGCCGCTCTAGTTGCGACAGGGCGACGTCGTCGGTGACTCATCCTGTCACCCGAAGCGAGAGAGTGGTGCGGGGGAAAAAATCCTGCCCGGGCAACCTGGGCGAGCCTGCAGTTGCAAGCAGATGCCTGCAGATGGAACCTGTTCACCAAGGCAGCAATGCACCCAAAAGGGGGCGAGGGAAGCGCAGCGCATCGGGAACCATGGGAAACGGACGCGGCGGCGGATTCCCTCCAGGGCCGCTTTCCGGAGAGATCAGAGAGGGAAACATCCGATTCAGGAGGAAGAGGCGACCCGGCGGCTTTCCTCCGACGAGAGGGGGCGCCATCGGAGCAGAAGGCTCCGACGCGCGGCGTTGGGAGACGAGCGCCCCTTCCTCGGACGGTTGGGCTTGGACAGCCAGCCGGAGGCAACTCCAGGCAGCGAAGAGGAGGCCTTGCAAAGTTTGGTGGGCAGCCTGCGTCCGCCGTCGGGCTTCCCCCGTCGGAAGGACCCCGAGCGAGTTCTAGAAGGGGCTGCTTAAGACCTGGGCGCGGCGTGACGCCTGGAGCGCTAGCGACGCGCGTCGCTTAATGAGTGCACTCGCGCGCGCGCTCACACATAGACACACAACTCGGGGAAAGGGAGGCTCGCTTGCTCCTCCCGCCCCGCTTCCCTTGACTGACTCGCCTTCATTCAAGAGAAGCCGCAGTTCATACCCACACATTCCTGATTAGCCCCCACCTCCGCAACCCAGCCCTAAACTGGCTCTTCCTTTCCAATAAAACCTGGTGGAAACAGTTCTTTTCCTGAGCGTTTGTGGTGCCAGATTAAGGGGGGGGAGCGGGGGGGGGGGTCGGGAGAGAGAAAGCGTGTGCGCAGGAAAGCTTTGCAGGGGAAAGGGGCGGGGGGGGGAGAGACTAGATCCTGCTGTGATCTTTCCGATCCACATTAAAAAAAAAAAATTGGGGGCGGAGAGAGCGCGGAAGAAAGAGGAAGGATTCTCCGATGCAACCGGCTCTGGGAGCTTTCCGTTGTGTTGGGAAGGCTGCGGCATTTCAGGAGTGACTTCGGTTTGGGCGCTCGAAAACTACCCCCCGAGTGTGTGTGTGTGCGTGAGAGAGAAGAGGCGGGGAGCAGAATTGGCCGGGATTGGGCTGGGCTGCGGTGGGGGAGGTGGGGGTGTTGCGAGAGCGACGGAGCTTCCCCGACTATCTCCCCGCCGCCACCTCTTGCCCGTGGCCAGGCTGAACGTCTGATAAGAGGTGGATTAGGAGGGGAGTTGAGAGACAGACCAATAGCTGCTGCCAGTGGGAGTATTTTGTGATTCACATGTAAGAGGCTCGGGAATCGCTGCCTCCTCCTTTCTTTCAGCACCAAGAACAGCTACAAGTGCAGCTCCTCGCTCGCTCGCTCGCTTTTGCTTCCCCCTCCTCGGAAAAGCCAGGCAACGCGCACGCAAATGGAGCCGCAAGAAGGCGCCCCGAGGGCTCCTCTCCAGCCCGGGTGAGTGAGCGAGCCGGGACCCCGCACCCTACCCCGTCTGCAACTTCGCGACGGGAGCGCATGCATCAAGTTGACCCGGAGTTGGGAGCCAGGGGACTGGATCCCCGGCTGCTTTGATCGCTCTGCCACAAGCCACCCGGGGCCGAGGCGCCCCGGAAGCCCCGGAGTCTCCCTCCGGCTCCTTCCCGAGAAGTTCGAGGGCGCGGCGATGGAGGAGGCTGGCACCGCTGCCCCGGCGCTTTGCAGCCCTGCCGGGATCGCCGGATCTCCCGCGGGGGGCGGGGAGCGGGCCGAGGGGGCGGGGAGTCGCTTGGAGAGAGAGAGGTTGGTGGGCTGAAATTACCTAATCCTCTCTCCCTACCCGGGCGCCGCCGCCGCCGTCTATTAATTCCACCACTGACCCCCGCCGCTCCCCGCGCGATGGAGCTGCAAGTCTTGCCGAGCGATTGGGGGAATCGAGGTAGCTTTATTATTATTATTATTATTATTATTATTATTATTATTATTATTATTATTATTATTATTTATTAGGCTGAATGCAGTGTGTATGTGGAAGGGGAGGATGAGAGGAATGATATCAAGGGAAATGGGAGGGGGGTGCAATCCAGGAGGGGCAGGAAGAAGAGTGATGTGTGAATGCAAGTTGTGTGGGGGTTTTTTGGGTGGGGGGTGTTGAGAGAAATCCGACTTGCTCGCCAGAGGAGCTGCCGGGGTTTGTTTCTGTAGCACTTGGTGGAGCTTTCGGATCTGGAAAGACACCTGATGGGGAGCTGGGGAAGGAATTGGCAGCGTGAAGGGGCAGTGATCAAACAGGCGTCTTGTGCCTGGTGCAAGTATGAAATCCGAACACACACACACAGCTTACACCCCAGTTTCGACCCCCTTTTTATTTATGGCTCCTCACCATCATCTGCTGATTTTTTAAAAAAATTGCATATGGCTTTCAGTCCTGAAGACTTTTTTTTTTAAATTTGCTTTTTTAAATGCGCCTGTTCCCCTGGGTTTAATCCGGAGTTATAAACCATTCCTAGGGGGCGCGGGAGCACTTGGGGGCTGCCCCCGAACTTTCCTTTCAAAGCTATGCAAAGCGGAGCTTGGCGAAAGTCCTCCCAGCGCGATTTCTTCCTCTGATCCCAGGATTTAAATTTAAGCAGCTTGATCCACTTCCTCCTTGAACCTCCACCCCCCCCACCTCACCGTCGCCCGGAGGAAGGAAGTGGAGCTTTTAAGGCTCTTGGAGATCAGCAAGCCCACCCTACTGTGGAGAGGGGGGGGGAGGTCCCTTGAGGCTTGTTCAAGCTGGTAAAATCGCTCAGGATTGACCCGTGTGCCTCTTCGTGTAAATTGTAAGCTGGGGGGGGGGTATCCTAGCTGTCAGATTGTGCAGGACATGACAGAAGCCCCTGGGAGCCCTCACCAATTGATTCCCCAGACTTGTATTTCAGAGGAGGGGGGGGGGAGAAGAAGCTCTCTTGATGTCTCTCCAAAAAAGAAAGAAAGAAAAAAGCTATTTATAGAAAGAATATGAGATGTCTGCTAATGGAATCTCATCTCTTTTGGAGATGTCTAATCTGTCGTTTTTTGTTTTTTTAAAGGCAGGTATTTTAAAGACAAGTGGGTAAATGGATCACATTGAAAACACATGCCCCCAATAACCATTTCAAACTATCAAGAGCAATTATGGATTTAGGAGAGCAGTAAGGCCAAGCCGGCACACTGACATTTGCCATTACAAGCAAGCTCGGGGGTTGAAATTCCTCACTAAAAAAGGATGTTACATTTCCACAGAGGGATTTCTATGCAGAGGGAAGCAATTGCAGTTCTTCCTTTCTTTTTAAGGAGACAGGGCTGTGGCAGCTGCATCTGAGCACATATGCACACACAGGACATTTGGGAAGACTCAAACGCTACATGCCTTGTGAACCTGCTTTTTTAAGAGAACGAATGAAGCCATTTCATTCTAACATTTCAAAATCTACAAAAGACTGGACTGCAATGAGAGATAGCGGAAGGGTTGCTGCTCACCCTTTGGCGGCAAAATACTCCACCTCCCCTTGGCAGTCTTCCAATTAGGGCTGAAATTCCTTAGGTGCAGAAGGAAATTGTGTGGGGACAAGTAAAAAAGCCAAACAGAACTCGGCCGTCAACAGAGGGCACCCACCTGAGTGCATCTACTATCCAGATAGCAGCAGGTTTTTGTGTGATTTTTTTAATGGAAAAAAGTGGTGAAATCCTGCATGCTGATTGAACTTCTGGGCCTCCCAGTGTTAAAGCTGTTTGTTTGGAAGGACACCCCATAGATGTCAGGGGAACTTACCTTGATCCCCTGCAACAAACGGCTACTGTTAGAATGCACTGCAAATATGAATGGAAGATGAGTATAAGTGCTGGGAATGAAAGTGTGGCTGATTGTTTGGGATGAAACTGACTCTGAGAGGTGAGAGGAAGGGGAGCTGGAATACAATGGCAGGCAATGTTTGATTCAGCCAAATGTATGGAGAGTTGGCAGAGCCAGCGAAAGTTGCTCTTTGGCAGCTTTTCCTGGGTGAAATTGGCAGCCAGACAAGCAGTAGCCTGATCAGACAGTGACCTTGGCAGCATTAGGGCATTAATGTTCACTTTTGGACGAACAGACCTCCAGCATCTCCAGTGTGTTAGGTGAAAGGAGGCCCAGCCTCCTGAGATTAGGTATGTGCCCTGTTCCATTCCCCCTCTTTCACGGTCCTCCGACAAATGCATTTATGACAGCCAGCGTGAGGAAACTCCTCCTCTGTTTTTCACGTTTGTTCTCCACTCTTCCGATTGGAGTATTTTGGGTCACTGATGCAGAACAGGAACTTCCGATAAACTGGAGCTGCAGCAATCTGTTGGCCAGAGCAATGCCTCCTCCAGGCTGATTTGGAAAGTCTGCTTGCATTTCACAAAGGAGACCGGGGATGGGAAGATTTTGCAGTTGAAGGATCAGTGAAGCACAGAGACGAGCATTGTAGCTCTCTCTCTCTCTGTACCCCAGTTTCTCAACTCGTTGGGAAGATTTCTCCCCTTTTCCGGCTGTCTTTAATTTAACAAAAACCAGAGGGGCGGAGGATCAGTGCAGAATATTTTAAAAAGAGAATGCAGCTGTGTTCAGTGAGGAGCTGATTTTCCCAGATAGTGTTGGAACAGGCTTATTTGAAATACTGTGGAAGCATTTTAAGAGTCCCCCCCCCCCAATGGAAAACATGTTCTAGAACTGATGCTGGTAAGAATGATGCTGTAAGCATTTACACTGCTTTTAGCATTCCTTACAAGAATTATGTAGGATAGTTAAATTCTCAATGCATTGTCAGCGGGGGCTTAGAGACCGTGATTTGCCTCCAGTCACCCACTAAATGGATGGCAGCTGATATGTGAACTGGGGACTTCCCAGATCACACTCTCAGCTGTCAGCATGGTGCCAGGTTTTTGATTAGGACCACGAACTTGGGAGAAGCACGTCTATTTAGTCTTGCTCCCAGCCCAGTGCTGGATCTAAAATACAGGATACAACTACTCAAACCCTGAACTACCGCTGTCTAACCTCTCTCCTTCATTATCTCCAGCAAAACAGAGGCCACCACCTCCCAAGTCAGTCTTTCCTACTATCTCATAACTCTTGCCATTAGGAAGCATCTCCTCATGTTTACTCATTTTGGGGGGAAGTTATAAAGAGTTTGCTGAGCGAGGGAGAGTTTGGCCTTGCAAATCGTTATGTGCCTTGATAAAGAAGGATGGTTTTGAGGAAGACCTGGTCCTGTAATGATAAGTTGTGAGATAAAGGGACCCGCCTTCTGCTAGTCCCAGGACTGGACCTTGCCAACAGCTTATCATTTGCCCTTTATCGTTGTGTGTGCGGAGGTATGAAACTGTATTAGCCGGAAGTTGAATTCTCAGACTTGGTCAGGCTTCGAGCTGAGACACTGAAATAAACGGGTCTCTTCTGGACACTACTCTGGATACTTTTTCCATGTGGCACCTCAAACAGGGCAGTAAATGGCACCCAAAACTATTGAGAAGGGGCTGGAATACGTTCCCTAGGAAGAAAGGCTGCAATGTCTGGAGATCTGTAATTTCCGGGGGGGGGGGGAATGATAAGGGGGGTGATGTTATAAGCACAGTGTGAAGAAAGGAGATGGAAAGATTGGTAATAGTAAGTTAACTGTACCTGTAATACACACCCTGGCTGATTTCAGGCATTAGAGCACAGGGACTAACTTTCCTTAGATGTAGCAACAGCCAAAATTCTTAATGTAGCCAAGAGAAGCAAGGTTTGCTACATTCACTGCTGAAGGTGTCCCACACTTTCTGCTGACAGTTTTCCAGCCTGTTAGCAGCAGCGTTCAGCAACACCCACTGCTGTCCACAAAAACCTGTTGCCACCATTTGTCCAGAACAGCTTTCTTAGAAACACCCCCCACCCCAAACAGCTTTTCATGACATTGGGTGTCTCATTGCTCCCAAAAGCAACCCTTTCCCCTGTACTATGATTTACCTAATCAAAATCCGCTTCCCACTTCAAGAGTTGTTGGCAGTACCACAGGGAGGAAAAAGGGATACTTCTATTCCCCCCTCTGCCAGGATAAAAGCACTCAGGTAGCAATTTAGACCAAGGAATTTAGATATGTGGAAAAGCATCCTCTCCTCATCCTCTGTTGCTTGCTCCTCATCTCCTGCTTGCATGTTTCCCAAAGGCATCTGGTTGGCCACTGGGAGAACAAAGTGCTGGATAAGTCTGGCTTTTAGCCTGATCTAGCAGAGCTCTTGTTATGTTTGTGGGTGGCAGACCACTATGATCTCCGGATTGAGCAAGTGTCAGAATTTAATAAATGCTTGGGGAGTTAACACCAGGAAATTGCTAGACCCATGTGTATTAAGCTGTGTACTAGACACATCTCTAACCCACCTGGAATCAGCATGTGTTAAAAGCTCCTGTGATTTAGCCTGGGGTAATGCACCATTAGGACAACCAAAGATCAAAGGAACTCTGCACGAGACGCCCAGTGAGTGGGGCTTCGCCCTACAGATAAAGCCAAGAGCTTAGCGTGGACAGGAGTAGCAGCAACAGAAGCCATGTGAGCTGGAAGCTGAGGTCTGTTCGAATCCAGGGCTGCAGCTATGGGGGAAGCAAGACCCTCTTGGAGTGTCAGTGCTGGGAGCCCCTTCATCATAGGGTCAGGTTGTATATATGTATATATCTTTATACATCATAAAGATACCACAGTCCCCACTGTGCCTTTCCCCCAAAAGAGAGCACGGACCCTGGGTAAGCACACCTGGAACCCCTGGTATCTTGTAACGCTTGGAGATTGGGGTGGCATGCAACAATATGTTCTTATGTTGTGTTTAGTGGCGTTGCTTTGATCAAATATGGAGTTCTCACACCTATCAAGACACCCATATAACATGTCGTTTAGCATTCACCAAGTTTTTAGCAACAGAGCTGGTAAAATATTGGTGAACTATGTAGTTAGGATGAATAATTCACATCTCTGTCTTTGCAGAGCTTGGAGAAGGGGAATCAACCATTCCCACTTGCTGTGTATATTTAGACAACAAATCCAGGCTGAGTAGCGTTACTGGAATCCTCTCAGATAACACTGCTACCACTGCCATGATACTCTCCCAGAAGCAAGCAGTATTTGGGGACTAATTTAAGGAGCTTGGGTAGATTTGTTGTCTAAGTGTCCATGATTGACCGGCGTATTTGTCCTTCAGCCTAAGTTAGTCAGCATCAGCCCGCATTTCTGTGGGGCATTACAGCACCCCTTTGGGCACCAAGGCTTTCTGTTGCGACTGTTGCAGAAAAGTTGTCTGTGTTGCTTTGAGAAGTACTTTCTGCAGCGTTGATTGTGCACTAGAGCTCTGAGCTAAAGTGTGTTCAGCTACCTATATTGATGTGTTGACAGGATGTGCCTGGAGGGGGAATGGAAAGAGTTTGTATTTTAAAAATTGTGCCCCCAATACACACAGACATTGCAGGTTTTTTCTTCCAATTCTGTATTAATAAAGTTTTTGAACTGCAATGGAATTATACTTGAATCACCCAGAACATTTTTTTTTTTTTAAAAAAAACCCCTTTTGGTCACCACTAAACCGGTTTTTCAGGATTTGCTTATTCCAGCACACCATGCTCGGCTGTACTTGTTTATTAATTAATAAAAATTATATACTGCTTAATTGAGATTGCTAAGCAGTTTACATAAAATATAACAAGATCTTTAGGAAAAAAGTCCTGTATCACCACATTATAATCAAGACCTCAAAGTGTGTTTATTCACATTTTTCATGTCTCATCTATGCAATCAGCCCAATTTCTAGAGGGCTTTCTATAACTCTTTGTATAGGAAGATCAGTGTGATTTAAGAATTAAGTCTCAGTTCATCTGGACAATTGTAATCTGAATTATTTTCTTATTCTGAATACTATTAGTATTCCCCACGTGGTTTCTTTACACACACACACACACACACACACACACACACACACACACAGTGTCTCCCAAGCTGGGACAAATCTTGTGTCTCCTTGCATCATTTGATACATTGATATTTTGTTGTATTTTTACATATGTTTTCCTCATTTAAGCCATTATCTCTTTGCCTGAGAGATAGCAAAATAAGAATGTGCTGGGCAATGGCGTTCTTAAAACAAAACATTTACATTTTATGTCCTCTTCTATGCATCTCATTTAAAATGACAATACAATGGTGGTGGTGGTGTTTTAATGCCCCGATATTCTATTTTTTTTTAACCAGTAGAGATCAGCTGTCAGAACACGACCAGTTTCAGTATTCTGTATAGAAACAAAATGGATCACTGAACTGTGTTGCCCAAACAGGCTTGACCTTGCTTTGAAACGGAATCAAAAATAATGTGTGTGAAGTGGTTTGTAACTCTTGTCTCCACCTTACTTTCATTTCGCATCAGTAGTGTGCCAGGTACCTTACAGAATAAAGATATGAAATCATATCTGTTTGGAGTTGGATAAGGTGGGTTTGGTTGCTTAAGCATTATACGTGGGGCTGCCTCTGAAGACAGTTCAGAAACTTCAGCTGGTGCAGAATTTGGCAGCCAGGTTGCTCGCTGGGACAAGGTGGTTTGAGCATATTACATTGATCCTGACCCAACTCCACAGGCTGCCAATTGGTTTCCTGGCCCAATTCAAAGAGCTGCTTTTCACCTATAAAACCTTAAATGGCTCAGGACCATAAGACCTCAAGGACCGCCTCTCCTCATATGAACTGACCCAGACGCTGTGATCATCCTCTGAGGCCCTTCTTCATGTGCCCTTTCCATGAGAGCAGGTGGCGCTGTGGTCTATACCACTGAGCCTCTTGGGCTTGCTGATCAGAAGGTTGGTGGTTTGAATCCCCATGACGGAGCGAGCTCCTGTTGCTCTGTCGCAGCTCCTGCCAACCTAGCAGTTCGAAAGCACACCAGTGTAAGTAGATAAATAGGTACCGCTGCGGCGGGAAGGTAAACAGCATTTCTGTGTGCTCTGGTTTCTGTCACAGTGTTCCGTTGCACCAGAAGTGGTTTAGTCATGCTGGCCACATGACCCAGAAAGCTGTCTGTGGAGAAACGCCAGCTCCCTCGGCCTGAAAGCGAGGTGAGTGCCACAACCTTATACAGGGCTGTCTTAAGCATATGTGGCACATAAGCATATCCACCCCCCCAGGTTGCCCAGTCCCAGGGTGCTAATGGTTTGTTGTGGTTTTTTATGTTGGTTTTTTGGGGTGTTTTATCCTGTATTTTTACACTGTGATCTGCCATGTGATCTTCAAATGAAAGGCAGTATACAATTTTAATAAATAATAGAATTGTCAAATTGGAAGGGACCTCAGAGGTCATTGGTCCAACCCCTGCTCAGTGCAGTATCTGCCAGTGGCGTAGCGTGGGTTGTCAGCACCCGGGGCAAGGCAAGTAATTTGTGCCCCCTAACCCATGGATTTGCGCCCCCTAACCCTAACCCCCAGATGTTGCGCCCGGTGCGGCCGGCCCCCCCTGCACCCCCCACGCTACGCCACTGGTATCTGCAACTGCAGCATCCTTGAGAGATGGCTGCCCATCCTCTCCTTCAAGAACTCCAGCAAAGGAGAGACTTGATTTGCAGCATCATAGGGGGATCAAGTAATACAGGCATGGGCAAACAAATCCTCTTTAACAGCCCTCATATGGGAGTGCAGAGTTTTCTCAAGTCAAGTTGTGCAAGGGCCAAACACTCCCTATTTGTATTCATCGGAGTGCAGTCGCTATAAACAAAACTCCCTGCAGTCTTCTTACCAAAATGAACCCGGTACTTTGCACGGAACTAGCATTGCGATGCATTATTTAGAGTTCATTAATATAAAGTACACTACAGCTGACACTGGCGACTTCTGTAAGAAGTAATGAGCTTGTAATAAGAATAATGACTAGTCCCATTAGCCTCTTCTTTCTCCCTACTCTTTCTATTGTCAACATGGAATCGCATGCCGAGCATGAACTTAACTCTGGCCACGTATAGGAAGATGAGGCCATTCCTGCGCATTGCTAGTCACGCCTAAGTCCAACTGACACCAAGCACAACTTGTAGACGTTGGACTGCAATGAGGACTGCAGTCCACAGTATCCAGTGAGAGCAAGATTGGCAGAAGCCACCCTTTCTTACCTTCCAGCAGAACACCATTTAGTTTCTTCCTTTGTTCATATACAGAGCAATGGCTTTTCTAGCATTAGAGCAACAGTCTGTAATCTGTTTGGGGGAAAGGCCTAGGATATTTTACCAGTTTGTCCATTGCTACTAAAACGGCATTTACACACGAGTAGATTTCTCCAGAGTGGTTCCGTGCATTTGAATCCACATCTCATTGAAAGCAATACCATGCACCAAGGCAAACGCCACAGCTATATGCATGATCCCATGTGCATCGGAATGTGCATCTGGTTTATGCTTGTGGTTCCTAATACAGAAGCCTGCTTATGTAGGAGGAGCTCCTCTGTTCTGTTGGATTAGGACATCTCTGTGAGTTTTTTCTCCTCCCACTTATATAGTCTTCCTCTTTTGTTTCTCCTTTCTGAAACAAACTTAAAATGCTTGTCTGCCAGTGGTTCAACACACTCCTGGGCCATGTCCGCACCATACAATTTAAGCACCACTTTAAACAGTCATAGCTTCTTCTCCCAAGGAATTCTGGGAGCTGTAGTCTGTTGAGCTGTCAGAAGAGTCCGCTTCCTCTTGGAGAGCTATTAATTCTTGGAGTTCCCTAAGCTCTCAGCACCCTTAACAAACTACAGTTCCCAGAATTCTCAGGGAGGAACCGTGACTTTTTAAAGGGATATCATAGAGCTTTAAAGGTATAGTGTGAATGTGGCCTAGGTGACACTTCCTGCCTGTAGGTCACAACATACCAGCTGAAGATAAATACATTAGTGTATCTGCGTGCTTATGCAACACAATGTAATTTAGATCCACTATGTAGACTCAAGGTATTCTGATCATGCACATCCAGTAAGTGACATGCAAATCTAGGCATGCTTTCTGTATTTATTTAATATGTGGACACTGGCTGAAACTATACATAAAAACAACAACCCACACAACTCTCATAACTTGGGAATACAGTTAGATTAATTCAGATTTATAGCTACAGGAGTGAGGTTTTATTTTGAATAAGAATTCTGACTATGAAAGGAGGCTGTCTGGATTTATAGCACAGCAGGTCAATATTTTTTCATTTGTCTAAAGTGCATTGATAACAATGAAAACAAATGTTTATGAAATTATTTCGCTGTTAGCTGCAGGAGTTCAGACGACTGCATTTGTATTACTGTAATATTTAATATTAATCAATAGAGCAAAAGTGATGTGGTTTGAATAAGCCAGGGAGTCTAATGAAAGCTTTTACTTATTCAATGACATAAAGAGCCTAAAAGTAATTCAGTGCAATGTAATTTTCATTGCATTGGACTGTGACGTAGTCTAAAAATAATGCATTATAAGCAATTCATTTTCTATTTCCCAGACAGGTTTTAGCCATTAACAGCAATGAATCAGATGTCCCCTTGTTTTAGGCAGTGGAGAGTGATCTAACCCTTTGATGCACAAGCATCAAACGTGTATGTAGTACTTTATTCTGCTTGTGGGATTTCTTTATGCTTCCACACGCTATAAATGTCCCTACGTTTATAGCGTGTGGAAGCATAAAGAAGTCCCACAAGCAGAATAAAGTACTACATACACATTTTGATGCTCATACATCAAAGAGTTAGTTCACTGCCTGCTGTTGAAGATGGGACATGTGATTCATTGTTGCTGGTGGTGAAAACCTGTATGGAGAACAGAAAATGAATTACTTACAACACATTGTTTCTGGGAATACGTCACAGTCAAGTGCAATGAAAATCACATTCCTCTGAATTACTTTAGCTCCCTTATGTCATTAAATAAGTAAAAGCTTTGATCACATGGCCATCCTGGCTATATGACAACAATGTCATATTATGGAATCCCTGAAATAGCTGCTGGAGATTAGCTTATTATACTTCCCCAGTGTAGTTACAGAGTGCCAGGCTAGGAGGCCCTGGTAGACCACAGTTCAAATCCTCATTCGGCCACCAAGCTCACAAGGTTGCCTTGGGCCAGTCGCAGGTCTCTCAGCCTAACCTACCTGGCAGGGTGGTAGTTGTTGTGAGGAAAAATATGGGGAGGAGGAGAGCCATATTAAGGTGGAATAGAGAAATAATAAATAAAACTGACTGCAGAGAAGAAGAAGAGGAGTTTGGATTTGATATCCCGCTTTATCACTACCTGAAGGAGTCTCAAAGCGGCTAACATTCTCCTTTCCCTTCCTCCCCCACAACAAACACTCTGTGAGGTGAGTGAGGCTGAGAGACTTCAGAGAAGTGTGACTAGCCCAAGGTCACCCAGCAGCTGCATGTGGAGGAGCGGGGAAGCGAACCCGATTCACCAGATTACGAGACTACCGCTCTTAGCCACTGCACCACAAAACAAGTCTGGGTGTCTTCCAACAAAATATTAAAATACAGTAATGCATCAAACATTAAAAGCTTCCCTAAACAGGGCTGCCTCCTTAAAGTCTTCTAAAAGTCTGGTGGTAGTTGTTCTCTTTGACATCTGGCGGGAGGGCGTTCCACAGGACGGGCGCCATTACCGAGAAGGCCCTCTGCCTGGTTCCCTGTAACTTGGCTTCTCGCAGTGAGGGAACTGCCAGAAGGCCCTCAGCACTGGACCTCAGTGTCTGGGTAGAACGATGTGGGTGGAGACGTTCCTTCAGGTATACTGGGCCGAGGCCATTTACTTCTGAGTAATCTTTCAGAAAAATGTGGAGCCTATGGAGCTATTCAATCAAGGTAACATTGCAAAGAATCAGTTGTAGCAAAGCAGCAACAGGGGTGTGCGTGCGCTTGTGTGCTTCTGTTGTGCTGGCTTTCAAGACCAAAGTCCTCCTCCGGCAGCACGCATATACAGCTTTGAATATAGATAAATATCAAACTCATTAAGATTATGCAATCAAGAATCCTGATCCACCATACTGCATGTTGGAGGGTGTTTGCAAGAAGCAGTGGCTTGTTCTCCAGCTCCCTCTGTTCACATGTGCTGGGCTCTGTTGCTGTTCAGGCTCTGGTCCTGCAGAGATCGCCACTCTAACCTGCTGAAAATACGGATGGATGGATGCTCCCATTGGTAGTATCCTCACTGGTGGAAGCAGCTCAAAGCCCCAATATGGGGTGTTGCAGAGGCGGAGCAGCACGTTTGCATCCTAAACGGGCCCAGTGAGCTACAAGTTGTGTTTGTGGGATAGAGACCTGCTTGCATTTCCAGCTCTGGAGCTGGAGTAGCAGATTAGCCTATTTTTCATGGCTTGGTGTGAGTGATGAGACTGTGGAAGCAGCAGTGGCGCCGCCATAGCCCAGTTGGGGTTTGCTTTGTGCCCGAAGGCAGCAGTCTAAAACCACTCCATAGCCCAGCACAGCAAGTCCAATAAAACAATTTGAAACCATTTAAAACTGAGAGGACAAGAGTATAAACAATAAAGGAACCGGCACAGCGCCTTTTAACGAAAAGCAGAGCAAGGCAAAATGGTTTTCAAGGCTCATCTAAACATCGGTAAGGGAGGGGCTGAATGTGCATTTCCTCAGAGGGGAGTTTCACAAGGTAACATACCCTCTGCCATGTTGAAGGCAGAAACTGAGACTCAATTCTCCGCGACGCCATCTTCCAGTTTTTTTCCTCATGAGAGCACGGCGGTCATTTTGGACATGTGATCTTTGCACAATTTCATCCCACAATTCACCTCAAAGTGCTTTTGGCCCAAAAATGCACGTTTTGGGGTGGTGTGCAAGATCATGCCCCCCCAAAAGTGGCGTGAAATCGTGCGAGATTACAATGCCTAAAATTGTGTGAGATCACAGTGTCCAAAATGGCTGCCATGGTCTTGTGAGAAAAACAACAACGAGATGTCCCAGTTTTTCTGGGACTGTTGACGGGTATGCAAGTATGGGGTCATCACTGAGATGGTTTTGTGTAAAATGCCTACCAGTCTCGTTGATCCTGATGAAGGGCCTACAAACAAGGGCTTCTGAGGCTGATATTGAGGCCTGGCTCTAATATTCATAGGGGTGTAGGAGGTCCTTCAAATATATTGCTGGTTTTTACACTCCTCATGCCGATACAGGGCCCTACACCTGGTTCCTAACATTCATACAGAAAATGGGGGTGCTTGAAGGAATAGGGGAGATCACAAAGTCACAGGAGTCTTGCTTTCAGCGTGCTAGAAAAATAACCTTCCTCCTCCAAGTTCCTCTTTCCAGTCACTTCTAAGTTCATTCAGTGAAAAAAATAATACGAGAGCTTTCATTAGCACATCATATTTTGCTGCTTGGGGCATACTTGCATACCTGTCAACAGTCCCAGAAAAACTAGGACATCCCCTTTTTTTCTCGCAAGAGCCTGGCAGGCATTTTGGACATTGTGATCTCACACGATTATGGGCATTGTAATCTCACACGATTTCACGCCACTTTTTTGGGGGGGCATGATGTTGTACATCACCCCAAAACATGCATCACCATCATCATCTATACTCTTGCATCTTTAATTTCAGATTTTGACATTTAAATATGAGGTGCATTAAATGATGTGTATAGAAAGATCTACTTTTGCCATTCTTCAAGAGCTGCATTAAAATTCTGAAGCAGGCATATGCCCTGTTTGTAATGGGAACCAATGACTCAGCATATGCAATAATCAAATACCCGGGAAATACTGTTAACTGTAGATACTGTTTTTATTGGAGTCTTTTCTACCTGGAGACACTATCCAATAAATGTAAGGCTGGTGTCCAGTGTTTAGATGTTAAGGGTGACTCATAATCAGCAGGGCCAAATTTTGCTTTCTGAGTTACACAACTATAAATCTAGATGGATATATATTTAAGCCACTGAAGCTACTTTAGACTTACTTATATGGAACTAAGAGCAGAGAGTGTCCTAGTCGCTTGTCTCGAGGAACCTGAATAGAGCAGAATCTGTACAGATTTATACCTTGAGATGTGCCAAGAAGGCCAGTTTGATGGTATCTGGTGTCCTGTAAATCTTGGACTCACAGAGGCTTAACCTAAGCCAAATAATAGGAGGGAGAATGGTGCTATCCTTAAAAATAAATTTATTTATTTTTTTTTAAAAAGCCTTGTGCTTCACACAACCCTGATCCCTGATACTTCTAATAGGTACACTCTCTTGTTCACACTGCTTCTCTATGTTTCATTTTCAAGTCTTTATTTTGGTATCACAGTGAGATATTTTTACTGTGAACACAGGAGATTTCAGCCTGACTCATTTTCACAGGTTTTGAAACACTCATCCGTTTATACTTCTCCTGTTAGGTCTATGCCCTAATAAGTTTTAACTGGTGGAATATTCGAAACCCAAACAGGATTCACTGAGAGGTAGTAACCTGGGGAAAAGGTCATGTGGGTGGTTAAACTGTGGGGCCAGGGCATGGAATCGCAGTGTTTTGCTAATGAGTCAAATCACATTTTGGTTGCTTGGTTCATACTTTAGGTTTGCATCCTGGATTTGGCTATCAACTGGGCTTTGACTCTGAAATTTGGGTATTGTTCTCAGATTCCTAAGAAGTGCAAAAAGGACTGCTTACCCAATCTTGTGGTGGGCAGTGGTTGTGGCCTATTTTAGGAGGCCCCAGTCCCTGGACAGTTAGCCAACAGATTCCCTTGATTGGTAACTTTGCATGTTGCGGATAACCCATTAATCCTGGGCTTGATCCTGTCATGCCTCAGTCCTCCATCAGGAGGCTGAGAAGAATATACAGTAGTACCTTAGGTTACAGACGCTACAGGTTATAGACACTTCAGGTTACAGACTCCACTAACCCAGAAATAGTACCACGGGTTAAGAACTTTACTTCAGGATGAGAACAGAAATATCATGGCAGCAGCGGGAGGCCCCGTTAGCTAAAGTGGTACCTCAGGGTAAGAACAGTTTCAGGTTAAGAACAAACCTCCAGAAAGTTCTTAACCTGAGGTACCACTGTACACCCAATGTCTAAGCCAAATCCTACCTACACCTGGAATCAATAAAGTTCTGGCCAATTTTAAAATCCCAGAACATTGTATTGTCCAGTTTATTCACCTTCCTTAGTTGAGGCCTTGCAGTTGCTTCCACGCAGCGCCTTATCATGCCACTGCAGCAACACTATAAACAGGGGTGCCAAAGCTTTTTTCAAAGAGGGCCATATTTGATATTTGATGAAGTGAACACGCATGAGGGCCACTAAAATTTTAGTGGCAAGAAATTGGGAAAATACTAAAACACCTAATATAGCAGACTGGCAAACATTAATGATAGAATACTTGCAGCTAGCAAAGGTGACGGGAAGAGTTAGAGGCCTAACAAAACAAAAAGTTCACAAGGAATGGAGAATATTTAAATAATATTTGAAGAACCATGGTGTAAAGGGTAATCTCCTGGCAGACCTAGACTGAGCCTTGTAGTATATAAAGGTAATTGACAATTTACATAGAAATATGATAAAAAATAAAAGAAATAAGTAACTGTGAGGTAAAAGTTCATTTAACAGATAACATAGAATGAGAATGTTTGGAAGTCTTTTTTAAAACCTCAACTACTTTTTCTTCTTAATTTTTTTCTTTTTCTTTTTCCCCCTTTCCCCCCCTTTTTTTCCTTTTTTCATAAATTGTAGTGTCATGTGTATTGTGAGGTATACAAAGTATCTTTGCTTCAGTTGCCATCATTTTCTTTTTTGTTACAAACAAAACCAGACAGTGTTGTATAAATGTATATTTTTTTAAAAATAATAAAGATTGAATTATAATAATAATAAAAAATGCATGAGGGCTGACCAAAGTTGTTGGCCTTTTTTTAGGAATGAAGTTACTGAGATTTTTTTAGGATTAAAGTTGTTGAGTTTTTTTTACCCCAGGAGATAGACTGCCACAAGGGCCTGATTAAACCAACTGGAGGGCTGGATTAGGCCCCTGAAATGGATTTTGGACATGCCTGTGCTAGAACATGAGAAGTGATACGTGAAAGATGGATCACAGACCCTCCAAAGTTCCCTATTTTCCAGACAGTCCTAGATTTACAGAAGCCTTTATGGTTTCTGATTTGATTCCAGAATATCCTGCCTTTCCTTAGGACATCCCTATTTTCATCGGAGAAATATTGGAGGGCATGAAGTTATCCAACCGCTGAGCCGTCTGAGGACAGCTCTGTATAGGGAAGCATTTTATGTTTAATGTTTTATTATGTTTTTATATATATTGGAAGCTGCCCAGAGTGGCTGGGGCAACCCAGTCAGATGGGCCGGGTACAAATAGTAAAGAAGCTGTTGTTGTTGTTGTTGTTGTTGTTGTTGTTGTTGTTGTTGTTGTTGTTGTTGTTGCTGCTGCTGCTGCGGAATAGGATTTCCCTATTTTCACTAGAGAAATATTGGAGGGTATGGGATAGCATGATTTCTTCATATGTTTGTGCTACTCGCCCACCGGAAACATTTGTTGTTGTTTAGTCAGGCACTCCTATCTTCCACTGCCTCCTGCAGTTTGGTCAAACCTCAATCTTATTAAGGCAGTGGAAGAACACAACCTTAAGTTCTCAATCTGTAAAGTGAGGAGTGACATCTCTCAAAGAACTATAGATTACCTATAGAGGTAACATAATTAGCAGCCATATACTTAATAACAATAACAATAACAATAACAATTTATTATTTATACCCCGCCCATCTGGCTGGGTTTCCCCAGCCACTCTGGGTGGCTTCCAACTGAATATTAAAAACAATACAGCACCAGACATTTAAAAATTCCTTAAACAGGGCCGCCTTCCGTTGTCTTTTAAAAGTAAAATAGTTGTTTATTGCCTTGACATCTTCTGGGAGGGTGTTCCACAGAGCAGGTCCACTACTGAGAAGGCCTTCTGCCTGGTTCCCTGTAACCTCACTTCTCGCAGTGAGGGAACCGCCAGAAGGCCCTCGGCACTGGACCTCAGTGTCCGGGCTGGATGATGGGGCTGGAGACACTCCATACAAGATGGCTTCCATTTTCCTTCAACCATGTTGCATTTCCATCCACATGGGAAGCCATAATATTGCAGTGGTTTCAATATGGTTTCTTTACATACTGAGTCCCCTTCCCAAACCCTTGAGGTAGACATAAAGATGAGTCTGCCGCATCAAGCCAGTGGCTCAGCCAGACCAGGATCATGTCCTCACAGTGGACAGCAAAGATGTCAGGTGATTTGCAGCAAATGGCCTCTGGAGGCTTAATGCCTCTGACAGGGGAGATGGAACAAATAAGGTGATGGCTGTTGAAAGCTTCATCCTCCAGGAATTTGTCCAATCCACTTATACTACAAATACAATTTCATATGATATACAGTTAATTCTTTACAGCCACCCAAAAGTAGCTTTTAGTTTTCAGCTGTGAGCATAAAACCCAAACCTGATGGAAGATTTAGCTTTTATGGCGCTTGATCCTCTAATCTGCCATGCAGGACAAGAAACGGACAGGATCAAGTACTGTTTTTATGGCAGTGTTGAAAGTCCTGGAGTTACGCCGTTTCTACAAATTCCTAGCAGGAATATTGAATGAGTGAAATAGCTTGGGTCAGTGGAGCAGCGCTGGTGAAATTCATTTCTTCTTTTTTTGTGGGGGGTAATTTTCATTTATTTATTTATTACATTTATACCTCCCATCTTTCCTCCAGGGAGCTCAAGGTGGAATACAGTGGTACCTCAGGTTAAGTACTTAATTTGTTCCGGAGGTCCGTTCTTAACCTGAAACTGTTCTTAACCTGAAGCACTACTTTAGCTAATGGGGCCTCCTGCTGCTGCCACACCGCCGGAGCCCGATTTCTGTTCTTATCCTGAAGCAAATTTCTTAACCTGAAGCACTATTTCTGGGTTAGCGGAGTGTGTAACCTGAAGCGTATGTAACCTGAAGCGTATGTAACCTGAGGTACCACTGTACATAAGTCTCCTCATTCCTACTTTATCCTCACAGCAACCCTGGGAGGTAGGTCAGGCTGTGATTGAGTGACTAGCCCAAGGCCTCCCAATGAGTTCTATGACTGGGTGGAAATTTGAACTTTGTTCTTCCAGGTCCTCATCCGATACTCTTAACTATTATGCTACACTGGCTCTGTAACCCACATTAATAATAAATATCACATCACTGATAATATATCACTTCTCATTAAAATAATGCTAAGGGCGTGTGCAGTAAAAAACAAAAAATACAAAACCATTTCAACACCTCCCCCAATCAAATAAACAATAAAAACAATTCACTATGAATTCAATTACAGTAGCCAGTAATCATCATTCCACTGGTGTCAGAGGCCAGGGAAAGCTTTGGGAAATAGATATGTTTGCCATTTTTTTGCCTCACAAAAAACAGATGTAGGCAGAAGAATGAAAGTACAGGACAATGAGGCGGAGTAGCAATAAGATTATACAGTCTTTTCCTTAGGAACATGATCGGGCAGAAATTCCCTTATGCTGATGCAGTTTTGCAAACATAAAGGATATGCATTATCTCAACAGCATGAGCGCTGTGTTTTAAGGCTTATATACCTGCAACCCAAAGGAATAGAATGCAAAGAATAGAATGCAATGCAATGGAACTGTCGGTTCAGACCTTGTTGGGTTGAGTTTCTGCTGTCGCTTCAGCTCTGCTAATGTAATCACTGCCTTGCTCTCTCAGGGGTAATCATGGAATCATAGAATTGTAGTGTCGGACATCGTAGACTTGTGCCAAAAAGAGACTTGTGAATGAGTTGTGCATCTTTCCACAATACTGGGTAGCATCTGAAGCGGCAGATTTCCCTTCATTCCCCTCTGAGACACGTGAGCTAAAAGTGCATCTGTGCTTGAAATTCTTCCCGCAGAGGAGATGTTTGAGCCACCCCTTCAGTTGCCCCCTGAAACTAATGTTTCCAAGTAATGGAATGTGTGTATATTGACAAAGAGCAACCAGTTAATATCTTCAGAGGAAATGAAGGGTAAAACCTCAGCAATAAACTCTGTTCCAGAAAATGATAATAGTGTAATAGCAAAATTAAGATAGCTGAACTAAGCAGTTTTCTATATTTCCCCCCTGATATTTCAGGAGTGTCTCCATCTCAGGACATTATCCAAGGATGTGAATTGCTGATCTCCTCCCAGCATCGGATGCTTTTACCCTAATGACAGTCTGCCATCGCTGAAAATACTCCACAAGCAAAGGTAACACATGGAAAAGTTCATCCCAATGGATTCCTTTTGTGAAAGGCTTCTTGAGGACTTTTGTTGAGAAGCAACTACCACCCTACTGTCCCCCCTTTTCTACCTACTGCATGGTCCTATCTTCTGATTCATTGGGCACTGATGGTAGCCTTCAGAAGGGGCAGTTTCAAATCGTCCACCTTCACCTCTAGCCAGAGAAGAACCTGGGTCTTGGATTGCAACAACACCTTCCGGAAAAATGGTATACGAGGACAAGCATCTAGTCTCCGGCCACTGTTTCTTCCTACTCGCAGCCAAATTGTGTTGGATGCTCCCGATGATGCGAGGAACTCACAGCCAGGAATATGCCCACTCCATCCGACTCGATGGAGATGTCATCTTGGGGGGACTTTTCCCTGTCCACGCAAAGGGGGAAAGAGGAGTACCTTGTGGGGAGCTCAAGAAGGAAAAGGGGATCCATCGGCTCGAGGCAATGCTATATGCAATCGATCAGATCAACAAGGACCCTGACCTCCTTGCCAATGTCACTTTAGGCGTCCGGATACTAGACACTTGCTCCAGGGACACCTACGCTTTGGAGCAGTCTTTAACATTTGTGCAAGCCTTGATAGAGAAAGACGGGTCCGACGTGAAGTGTGCTAATGGAGACCCACCTATTTTCACAAAGCCGGACAAGATAACGGGGGTTATAGGTGCAGCTGCAAGTTCAGTGTCCATTATGGTGGCTAATATTTTAAGACTTTTTAAGGTAGGTGTGCTTTTAACTCTTCATCTAATGTGCGAAATGTAATGAACGCAAGTAAGAAGCAATCCAGCTGTGGTTTGAGGTATCCCAGCAAGAACATTTCCCCAATATAATACAAACCATAGCTCAAATATTAGGGGGAATAAATTTGTATCCCCCTATTCATATATGTGGTATGTGTTGGAAAATATTTCATATCTTAAATGTGTGTGTGTGTGTGTGTGTGAGAGAGAGAGAGAGAGAGAGAGAGAGAGGAAAGGTCTAATGGGGGGAAATGAAGATTGTTGTAGACTGTATATTATTATCAACAAGTGCCATATAGAAATGCACATGACACTTCACAGGACATGGTAATGTCCCTGCCCTGAGAAGTTTACAGTCAAATATCTTCCCTCTTTGGGGAGATGATGGAGAACAGTGATGGGTGTTGAATGACAGTGTAGGCTTGTAGACTTGGTGTAGGGGATGAATAGACTTCACTACATTTATTACTATTACCAAATAAGGTAAAAAGGTAAAGGACCCCTGGACAGTTAAGTCCAGTCAAAGGCAACTATGGGGTTGTGGCGCTCATCTTGCTTTCAGGCCAAGGTAGCCAGCGTTGGTCCACAGACAGCTTTCCGGGTCATGCGGCCAGCATGACTAAACTGCTTCTGGTGCAATGGAACACCGTGACGGAGACCAGAGCGTACGGAAACGCCATTTACCTTTCTGCCCCAGTGGTACCTATTTATCTACTTGCACTGGTGTGCTTTCAAACTGCTAGGTTGGCAGGAGCTGGGACAGAGCAACGGGAGTTCACCCTGTCACAGGGATTTGAACCACTGACCTTCCGATCGGCAAACCCAAGGGGCTCAGTGGTTTAAGATCACATTACAAGCCAGTTTTTGCTTAGACATGATCACAAGTTTTTGCTTAGACATGATTGTGTGACTATGTTGTAATATTTTTTCAAAACCTTTGAAGCAGAAGTCCATTCAAACAACTTTAGGAGTGGCCTAGATGGGATAATAACAAAATACAACAACATAGGGTTAGAAATGATGCCTCAACGCAGCAGGGCAGATTAAATTCCCAGGTAAAAAACCCTGTTACAGACTGATAAATCTAAATGGCTTTGGCATTAAAAAAAATAGGCATTCCCTTGAGTATAAAAATAAAACAGAGTTAGTGCCAGGGAAACCTTCCTGGGGAGGGAATTCCACACCAAAGATGGGATGTCACAACTGAATCAACTCTCTCTCTGGTCACCACCCACCTTTCTCCTGATGGCATGCAGACTTGCAGACTGGCCTAAGAGGATGATCTTATTACCCAGACAGATTTGTGTGGGAAGAAAAGCAATCATTTAGACCCTTAGCTATTTTTGCTTTAAAGCAGGGCTGGGGGACCTTAGGTCCAGGGGGCCAAATGTGGCCATTTGCGCTTCTCTGTCTGGCCTTTAGGACTCTCCCCAGAGCACACACTTTCCTCAGCCTGGCCAGAGTGTGTCTTGAACCCTTGTTTGTCTGGATGGGGGATAGAGAGGAGCGCATGAATGTGTGAATATAGAAACCAGTCTATATACAAAGATAAAAGTTACACTCATTGCTCTAACCATTTTTACCTCTGTCTCTGCACTCCACTGTTATGTGGCCCCTGGAAGGTGGTCCAGGATGGAATTTGGCCCTCGGTCTGAAGAAAAAAGGAGAGCCAGTGTGGTGTAGCAGTTAAGAGCGGTAGTCTGGTGAACCGGGTTCGCGCCTCCGCTCTTCCACATGCAGCTGCTGGGTGACCTTGGACTAGTCACACTTCTTGAAGTCTCTCAGCCCCACTCACCTCACAGAGTGTTTGTTGTGGGGGAGGAAGGGAAAGGAGAATGTTAGCCGCTTTGAGACTCCTTCGGGTAGTGATAAAGCGGGATATCAAATCCAAACTACTACTACTACTACTACTACTACTACTACTACTCTTCTTCTTCTTCTTCTTCTTCTTCTTCTTCTTCTTCTTCTTCTTCTTCTTCTTCTTCTTCCTCCTCCTCCTCCTCCTCCTCCTCCTCCTCCTCCTCCTCCTCCTTCTCACTTAAAGGTTAAGGACAGTGCTCTGAATTGTGCTTGGCTTGGGAGATCCAGAACGGGATCTTTGCGCAGAACAGAAGCCATTGTGTGCTTAACAATTGCTAGCGCAGACTTTTGTTTTGCAGAACTTTGGTTATGCACCTGTGAACTTAATGGATCATTTAATTGAGGTAGATGCAACTATCAATACTTAAGTGTATTCACTGTTGTGGCTCAGGCTATTTCTGTATTTAATTGTAAGTTCTTCTAGACTACCTCTGTCTGACAACACAATTATAGGACAATCAGATCCAAGTCTTACACACAAATCTGCTTGTAAGAGGACCAGGGAGGATCTTTTAAATGGGCAAATATGCCTGGAATGCTGGAAATATTGATCCGTATGTCTAACCAAATTAAATATAATGAAGTGTCATTACTTCTCTGAGAAACTTAGCCTCTTCCTTAATTTTCACAAGGTTATAATTTTTCCCAGACGAGTCCCAGCAGATTGCTTCAGAACAACAATTGTGTTGACGTGTAATTGATTACCTTCATCATATACTTTATTATGTCCTAGAGCATAAACAGTGGAAAGGTAAACCTGCCACTTCTAGACTCATCAAGCACAGTGGACAGATGACAGAGCCCTAATCAATAAACTCAGTTGGAACTGATTAGGCAGCTAGCATTTAATTTTAAATCCTGCAGGATGGTAAATAGATAATGGTGCATTAGATGGTTTCAGTACATACCATGGATGCTGCCTCTTATTATCTGGAGTGACACTTATTATGCCAGTTCTCTTCTCATCTTCTGTTGGGAATGATCATGCTTATAATGAAGCCTACATACCACACACAAACACAGATGTGTGAACCACTTCCATTTGCAAAGCCTGCAAAGTATCTGAGCTGAACGTTGTGAAAGTTCTATCCTTTTCATTCATACATGAAAATGTCCGACAACCGGAGTTAGCATTTGGCTAGCAATTCAGCCACAAGATTCAAACAAGAGATGGGGGACAGTGCTGAATGCTTCCTTAAGTTGCCAAGAATTAAACTCTCCTTTTGGAGGATGGCACAGTTGTCTCATGGAGCCTCCACACTGGCGGTCAACATGGCTCTGAGCATTTAGGGATGGTCAAGCTATAGAGGGCAAGGAAGGGGTTTGACTCTCCATTGGCAACTGTCCAAGGTCACCCAAAGGAATATTTACACCACGGAGACTAGAGATGGACGAATCTCTCAGTTTCATTTTGCCGTTTTTCCACGCTTAAGTTCCGTTCTCTTCATTTCCACATCAGTTTGCAATTTTTGTAAGTCACAAAAATTCACCAAATTTCTTCTAAAATACACGTCTTGTACTTTTGCCCAGTGCATGTTTTTGCAAAGCAGGTTCCTATAATTTAACGCATTGTTCGCTGCTGCCTTCACTAATATGTGCATCTTTATGCATACATTACCCAGTATATGCATATTTTGTACACATCACTTGACTGGAGAACTTCATTGCAAAATTTGAAGGTCTGCTTCATTTCTGGTTCGCGTCCTGTTTCAGGAAGTGCAAATTAGGTAAATGTGCCTTTAAACGCAGACTATCTCTAACACCCCTAACTGAGACACATGGTTTTGAAAGAGATGCTTTTTTCCCAGCCATTCCTCATGATGGCATTCCTTGGAGATGCAGTAACACATCTGGTGTGAATTCACTTGCCTGCAATTTTCCAGCTGCTGCCAGACACGATGAGTGAAAAGGATCAGATCAGTGAAGGCTTATAAGAAATATTGTTCATATTTGTATCTTGCCATTGCCCACAGAGTTCTGGAAAGTGGTTTTAGAATCATAGAACTGGAAGGGACCTGAATAACACCAACTGCTTAATGTAGGAAGTCCAGAATGAGAGCACACTTAGAATCATAGAATCATAGAATGCACAATAAAAAGACATTTTCATAGAAAGAATCCTAGAGTTGGAATAGACCACAAGGGCCATCGAGTCCAACCCCCTGCCAAGCAGGAAACACCATCAGAGCACTCCTGACATATGGTTGTCAAGCCTCTGCTTAAAGACCTCCAAAGAAGGAGACTCCACCACACTCCTTGGCAGCAAATTCCACTGTTGAACAGCTCTTACTGCCAGGAAGTTCTTCCTAATGTTTAGGTGGAATCTTCTTTCTTGTAGTTTGGATCCATTGCTCCGTGTCCGCTTCTCTGGAGCAGCAGAAAACAACCTTTCTCCCTCCTCTATGTGACATCCTTTTATATATTTGAACATGGCTATCATATCACCCCTTAACCTCCTCTTCTCCAGGCTAAACATGCCCAGCTCCCTTAGCCGTTCCTCATAAGGAGGAACTTAGTTTGCCTCTGCTTATAGACCTCTAGCAAGAGAGAAGCCACCACCCCTTTAGGGCACTGGTCGCCATTGCTGAGCTGCTCTTACCATCAAGTCATTTTTCCAAAGGCTCTCTAGCTAAATCTTATAACTTAAGCCCTCCTGGGCAATAGAGAATACAGCAATCCTATGAAGTAGATCAGGATGAAGAAACTACAACTTTTCTGGCTCAACTGGCAAACAGCATAGCTTAGTAAAGATGTGAGACACATTTCTCTCCCCTCCTGAATCCTTATGCTATAGGGTGCTTAGAATCATGGAAATCATTTTTATATTTAAATGGCTGAGAGTGCAGCATAGAATAAAAGCATCTAAGCATGCTCAAAACACTCCTTTTCTTTATAGCGTTGGTTGTGAGTATTGACTCAGAGGTTTGCAGGGAATTAGTCTTTCATACCTTAAAAATGCTGCTATAGAAATGAGTGTTTGAAAATGATCTGTCTAGGTGGTAGTTTAACACCCCCCCCCCCAAAAAAAATCTGAGTCACTCTTGATTACATTCCTGTCTTTGCAGGTACCTATCATACTGCCTTCTGTATGCATCTCTTTTTTAATTGCCTGCTCCTTTTTCTCAAGTCTTTTCTACCCCAGTTAAATAATACATATATCAGAAGTAGTGATAGACATCTTGGTCACTTAATGCAGGGTCAACTAGATTACAGCTCTCCCTCATTTTTACTATTGGAGACAGCAAAGTCGACTGATTTTAGAAACTAATCCCTGTAGAACATGCATTAGCTGCACATTGAGAACAGCAAGAAGGAGAGAAGCCTATGAATTGTCTCCGATAGCAGCAATTTGTCTTCTGAAAGCATGACAGCTACTTCCTGATTTCCATTATGCAATGAGATTGCAAATAACATTCCACTGCAGTCTTAATCAATACAGAGTCACATGGTGCCCCCCTCTGGGGAAGCTCCTACTTACCCATTTAATTGATGTAACACAGTTGCTGGCAAAAGGAGGCGACATCTCTTTCAGGTTTTAATTATAGATCATGCAAAATAACTTTAATGAGAGTGGGGTGGGGGAGAACCTAGAACATGATATTTGAAGGGACTTGTATTTTAGGGCATATATAGGTGTTTGAGAGTTAATCCCTGAGAAGTACACAAAATAGCTTTGGAATGGAGGAAATGAACATTCTGTTCTTCACAATATTGTCATTGGAGAATCTTATCACATGAGTTCAAGCTGAAGCCCAGACTCCCTGAAAGACCTGGGGCAGTTCACTGTCTCAGCCTCCTCTTCCTCAAGAACCACCTCATCCCTTACACATTCCCAAAGCCATTTCCCAACATATTGTCACACTCTGCTGTGGCCAAGAATAACTCTGGCTCTTGGCATACCAGTAGGAGTAAGATTGATATCCATATTCAATTGTTGCAGAAGTGTGTGAAGAAATTAGTAAAAAGAGAGCTTAGCATCACATCCAAACCCAATGTTGCTGTTGTTGTTAAGTCGTTCAGTCGTTTAGTTGTGTCCGACTCTTCATGAACCCATGGACCAGAGCACGCCAGGCACCCCTGTCCTCCACTGCCTCCTGCAGTTTGGTCAAACTCATGTTAGTAGCTTCAAGAACACTGTCCAACCATCTCATCCTCTGTCGTCCCCTTCTCCTTGTGCCCTCAATCTTTCCCAACACCAGGGGCTTTTCCAGGGAGTCTTCTCTTCTTCTCATGAGGTGGCCAAAGTATTGGAGCCTCAGCTTCATGATCTGTCCTTCCAGTGAGCACTCAGGGCTGATTTCCTTAAGAATGGATAGGTTTGATCTTCTTGCAGTCCATGGGATTCTCAAGTACCATAATTCAAAAGCATCAATTCTTTGACGATCAGCTTTCTTTATGGTCCAGCTCTCACTTCCATACACCACTACTGGGAAAACCATAGCTTTAACTATATGGACCTTTGTCGGCAAGGTGATGTCTCTGCTTTTCTCCCAAGAAGCAGGCGTCTTTTAATTTCGTGACTGCTGTCACCATCTGCAGTGATCATGGGACCCAAGAAAGTAAAATCTCTCACTGCCTCCATTTCTTCCCCTTCTGTTTGCCAGGAGGTGATGGGACCAGTGGCCATGATCTTCGTTTTTTTGATGTTGAGCTTCAGACCATATTTTGCGCTCTCCTCTTTCACCCTCATTAAAAGGTTTTTTAATTCCTCCTCACTTTCTGCCATTAAGGTTGTGTCATCAGCATATCTGAGGTTGTTGATATTTCTTCCGGCAATCTTAATTCTGGCTAGGGATTCATTCAGCCCAGCCTTTTGCATGATGAATTCTGCATATAAGTTAAATAAGCAGGGAGACAATATACAGCCTTGTCGTACTCCTTTCCCAATTTTGAACCAATCAGTTGTTCCATATCCAGTTCTAACTTTAGCTTTTTGTCCCACATAGAGACTTCTCAAGAGACAGATGAGGTGATCAGGCACTCCCATTTCGTTAAGAACTTGCCATAGTTTGCTGTGGTTGACACAGTCAAATGCTTTTGCAAACCCAATATCGTGTTTATTTATCCCTTACAAGCCACAGTCCCTAGCCAAATGCAATGCATAGTTTGGTGTTGACTTACAGTCAGGGCCGGCCCAATGCATTTTGGCACCTGAGGCAAACCACAAAATGGTGGACCCCTAACAGGGAAGAAGGGATGAGTGAAGATCTATAACAGACTTCCTCAACCTCGACCCTCCAGATGTTTTGAGACTACAATTGCCATCCTCCCTGACCACTGGTCCTGCTAGCTAGGGATCATGGGAGTTGTAGGCCAAAAACATCTGGTGGGCCGAGGTTGAGGAAGCCTGATATACAAGAAGAACAAAAGGGGAATAAACAGACCCTCTTTTCCAGGGACAGTTCCCTATTTTCCAGGGACAGTCCTGGATTTGCAGAAGCCATCCTGGTTTCTGATTTGATCCCAGAATGTCCCTATTTTCCTTGGAGAAATGTTGGAGCGTATGGAGTTATGCAACCTCTGAGCCAAGGAGATATGTAACTATACAATCTTTGGAAGACATCTGAAGGCAGCCCTGTATAGGGAAGGTTTTTTTAAAAAAAATGTTTCATGCTTTATTATGATTTTATATCTGTTGGAAGCCACCCAGAGTGTGGATGCAGGCAATGGCTTTCATAAGAAAGTAAGGAGAGTCCTGCTGGTTTAGGCTAATGGCCCGTCTAGTCTAGCATCTTGTTCCCCCAGTGGCCAACCGGTTCTTATGAAAACCCTGCAAGCAATAGCACTCTCCTCACTTGTGATTTCCAGCAACTGGGTCTGTGGGGAAATGGTGTCTCTAAGATGTTTAATGATTCTGCATGCCTGCCAATTTTCTGCTGAAAAACCACCTCTGACCACCTCTCTCAAGGCTTCAGATACATATTCCCCCTTCTCTACCGAACCATGGGGAGGATGAGCAGCTGCAAGCAGGGAGGGGTTTTTTTGCAGAGAGTGGGGGGTGGAGAGGAGCAGAGACAAATTGAACCTGCCTACTGCTGCTTTCCCACTCCAAATCACTCTTTTCTGAGGCTGCCTTTTCTCACTTCTGCAAGAAGTGGCTGTTTGCATAACACCTGTTCACATATAGTCGTTCTGTAATGCTGCTCTTAGAGGGATAAAACATAATGACTGCTGCTCCATGTTTTTATTGCTTGCTGTGTATTGCGCAGACCTGTCTCCTTAGCCACAGCCACTCATGAGCCAACAACCTAACAACCTAAAGGCTATCAACCTTTTAGGGGCTGAGCCTAGGGCTTGCCGATCGGAAAGTCGGCGGTTCGAATCCCCGTGACGGGGTGAGCTCCCGTTGCTCGGTCCCAGCTCCAGACAACCTAGCAGTTCGAAAGCACATCAAAGTGCAAGTAGATAAATAGGTACCGCTGCAGCAGGAAGGTAAACGGCATTTCCGTGAGCTGCTCTGGTTTCACTAGAAGCAGCTTAGTCATGCTGGCCACATGACCCAGAAAAACTGCGGACAAATGTCAGCTCCCTCCGCCATTAAAGCGAGATGAGCACCGCAACCCCAGAGTCATTCAGTCATTCGCGACTGGACTTAACTGTCAGGGGTCCTTTACCTTTACCTAATAACAAGGATTTTCCCTGCATCTCTTGATCACACAAGTAATGCATGCTTTGTGAGTGTTTTTGGGAGTGTGTGTGTATGTGTTGATTTATTGCATCCTGATGTAAGCTGCCTTGAGGACTACTTGATTCAAAAGTAGGTATAAGTAAATTAATGCTTTGCTCCAATAGCATCATTGAGATGGGCAAAAATGTATAGGCTTCCTTGATCTTTCTCAAGTGTCCCTGAAGGCTTAGAAGATACACCAATCTCACAGCTAGGCAAGAACTGTACTATCTTTGTTAAACAAGAACATAACAGCAACGGGGAACTCCCTACTCCGCCTAGTATTGATTAAATCCTGTGATTAATCTATATACACACTGGAGCTTCATGGAGAAAGGAGCCGCACTCTGGTTGCTTCTGAAGACGCCTTTCTTATCAGTCAGTCCTCCTACTATCCACATGAAAGAGATTGTAATCATTCCAATTAGTGCAGGGAATTGTTCATTTTGCCTCTTTCTTGTACACCCACATTGTACCTAGTATAAATTTGTCTCCAAACAGTGTGTTTACATGATCTTGGGGAAGCGGATGCTGTTGCAAAGGCTGCTAATTTAGACTTGCTAACCTGATGCCGACTCTTTGGCATCAGTAAGGAACTTCAGGGCATTTGAATCCCCTTCCTTCCAATCTAGCCTGCCATTATTTTCATCAGCTGATGTGTACAGCAAAGGTGGCATTTTTCCATATCCGCCATATTAAGCAGTTGGTCCCTTACCTTTCTCGCCCTGATCTGGCCACAGTGATCCATGCGACGGTCACCTCCAGGCTTGATTATTGTAACAGGGCTGCCCTTGAAGCTGACCCAGAAACTCCAGCGGATGCAGAATGCCGCAGTGAGGCTCCTACGGGGTCCTTGCCATGGGATCATATTCATCCAGTGCTTTACCAAGTGCACTGGCTCCTGGTGGAGTACAGGGTCAGGTTTAAGGTGCTGGTTTTGACCTTTAAAGCCATATGTGGCCTAGGACCCACGTACCTATGGGATCACCTCTCCTGGTATGCCCTGTGGAGGACCTTAAGGTCCACAAATGACAACACCTTGGAGGTTCCCACTCGCAAGGTGGTTAGATTGGTCTCAACTAGGACCAGGGCCTTTTCAGTGCTAGCCTCGACTTGGTGGAATGCTCTGTCACAAGAGACTAGGGCCCTGCAGGACTTGACATCTTTCCGCAGGGCCTGCAAAACAGAGCTGTTCTGCCTGGCCTTTGGTTTGGACTCAGTCTGACCCTTATGTTTCCCTCCCCTTATGGTTTTGATCTATGGGCTACTATTAAAATGAGGCTGCATTTTAAATTGTATTTTAACCCGTATTTTAAATTGGTTTCCCCCCCATTATGTTTTTATTGTAATTTTACTGGTGTTAGCCGCCCTGAGCCCGGCTCTGGCCGGGGAGGGCAGGGTATAAATAAAAAATTATTATGATTATTATTATTACATTTAATTCCTCATTCAAGCTAAATGAGAGACGTGTTGCAGACATTTATTTATTTTTGTTAAGAAACGAATGCTCCATCTTTCTGACATCATTGGCAAGGCGGCTTGCAAAAATAAGTTTTCACCTGATACCTAAAAGATAGTGAAGAAGGCAGGAGGTGAAAGGTAGTTCATGGTTGGGGTGCCATCACAGAGAATGTACTGTTCTCACTAGACACCCCATGTAACCACAAAAAATGGGGACACCGAGATCTTGGTCTGAGATGATCTTAATGTATGTGCGTGTGGATAATTCAAAATTGAGCAAAACTGAGAGAGTGTCAAGTGCCATGTCAGAGGGTCTGTACAAACTGAAGTCCAGGTTGAACGGCTCAGCAATAAAGCTTTCTCTTGATCACAACAGAATCCTGTGTATTGGGCCAAAGATGTAAATCCAGCTACATATCTCCACCCACATTATGATGTTCATTGGCTCTATTTTGAACTGGAGGCATGCTTCTTTTGATGTGAAGATGGATATGCAAGTTTTACATTCCATGACCTGGAAGCGATATTTGGGTATTTGCATGCTGCTAATTTTGGTATATTTCAACTGACTTTTTCTTTTTAGCAAGTAGGAACATTTGTTTTTACTTGGTTGCCTTTGTTCTTTGTGTGTGAGAGAATACTGACTGACACCAGTTACTTCAGTGCTCATTATTTTGGCAGTGCCACATTTAAATATCATAAACAATAATCCAATCCGTGGTCTATCAGAGGTGCTGTGGTCCAAATCTAATGGAAAGTTATCGTTCTAAAGTTCTACTGAAACCAGTGCAGTAAGTTACTTGTGATTACTTTCAACCCCATGAACTTCAATGGGCTTTGACAGTGCTATTTTTCTAGAAAAAAAGGTGCCGGAACTCACCATGTATGCCTCCCTTGTTCTCGTATAATGGCAATGGCGCCCACCTAAGAGGAGCTGGAACTGAGTTCCAGCGAGTTGTGGCTGGAAAAATGCCCTGGGCCTTCGGTGCAATAGCTAATGAATTCCTGTGCATGAATACTCAGAAATGCGTCCAGTCAGTTCCCTGTGAGTTACTGCAAACAAAATATGACTAGTTTTGCAGACTAATGTTCTTTCTTCGGAGATGTGAGCACACAGCAAAGGGTTCAGGGAGCACAATCCAACTCCCAGTGCCAAAACACTGCACTAAATATTTTACCGCACTTGGAAGAGATAATTGATTTTCAAATTCCATGTACATTGCTTGGATTGATTAGCATCAACATTAATTTGTGTTAATTTTCTTGAGCTGAAGGAGTGTCAACTTAACAGTGCATTAATTTGGGGTTTTGCAGGAGATTGTAGACTTTTACACCCTAGGTGTCATGAACATGATTCACCCTTTCTGGTGTCTGTTAGGTGTCAGAGGACGTTTCTGTCCTATGAGTGGGAGTGAAAAAACACATACCGGATTCTCAGGTTCAGAATCTGATTACAGCCACAGGTGAGCTATGCAGAGAAAGTGGAGAGGCTAATGCTTCCTATAGTCTTCTTTTTGAGTTTGGTTTGAGCCTGTACAACAGGTCTGGGGAAACTTTGATCCTCCAGATGTTGCTGAATTGCTACTCCCATCATTCCTGGCCATTGGCCATGCTGGTTGGGGCTACAGTATCACAACAATCTGGAGGGCCAACGGTTCCTCACACTTGTTGTACAACCATATATTAGTTGCACATCACATGCACAACTGTAACACACAACCTGCACTGTAGTCATAGCGTGAGTGCTAGTTTGTCTTGTCCCAGTTGCTCCTTTTTGTAGAGGTCCGTGGCGATATGATTCTGCTCAGCTCATGGCAGTATTGATGGAGCTTGAACGTACAGGCAGATGCAACCGATGCTTGATAACTTGCCATAATGATGTGAACAGATTTTATTGTGCACTTAAACTCAGAGGAAAGTTAAACATCCAGATGCGTCCCAAACTGTTATAGTGTGAAATTATGTGAAAAATTGAAAGGATGCATGAAATTGGAAACCACACAACTTATCTCCAATTCCAAAATTAACTCTCATGTGTATCTGGTGTCATAACTGATCCTGAAGTGTTATATATTATATTATACTTCTTTCCCTTGAACCAGTGTATCCCATTCTTCTTAGTGGTTTTATTTTGCTTTAATTTGAAGGTTTCGCTAGGAGGAGATGGAGCCAATTAAAATCCTGGTTGAAGTGAACATTCAAGACAATGGGACACAGTGACCTCAAACTCTCATTTCATATGTCTTGTATTTTTAAAATTTAAAAAGATCAAGTCTGTAGTCCTTAGCAGCTGCAAAGCTATTCTTGAAAGTGTGTAGCCCAGGCCTGTGACAATTCCAGAAACTAGAAGGATGCCTGAATATAATTTCCCATGTTTGGGGGCAGGACTAGGGCTTATCATAGCTCCTTGCTCCTCTACAATACTAGCAAAACCAGAATATGTTATGCAAAATAGCTTATGCAAAATAAGAGGGACTCTGGAAATGCACTGAGTTTGTAATGCAGGTCACAGAACTCAGCTTCCTTCAGCACAGAATTGTTATTGATTTGGTGCTGAATTTATTTATTTAGTGCAGAATAAACTCTGCCCTTTATAAGGAGATGCACAAATGGAGAGGAGAAACTTGATTTCCTCTGGCTGAGGCCCAGTTTATGCATTAGCTGTGTGGCATGCTTGCTGCAGCGAAACTTCTCCTTGACATTTGGTTTTCTGTACATAGGAATTTGTCTCCCTTTGTGCGAGAAAGAGTGTGCCGTAACAGGAACTCAAACCCGCAATTTGAAGTGCCATAGGCCAGCCATTTGTGAGGATCAGATTGTGTGAATCAGGGAACACTTGTTAGGCACAATGGGGAATTTCATGAATGTACTGTACATGGATAGTTTATTTGAAGGCTATCAACTGCATTGGTTATTTTGCATGTGTCCCAATTTTCCAGGGACAGTCCTGGATTTACAGTCCTGATTTGATCCTGGAATGTCCTGCTTTTCCTTTGTTTGTTGTTGTTGTTTAGTCACTTAGTTGTGTCCGACTCTTCGTGACCCCATGGACCAGAGCACGCCAGGCACTCCTGTCTTCCACTGCCTCCCGCAGTTTGGTCAAACTCATGCTGGTAACTTCAAGAACACTGTCCAACCATCTCGTCCTCTGTCTTCCCCTTCTCCTTGTGCCCTTCATCTTTCCCAACATCAGGGTTTTTTCCAGAGAGTCTTCTCTTCTCATGAGGTGGCCTCAGCTTCATGATCTGTCCTTCCAGTGAGCACTCATCGAAGAAATGTTGGAGGGTATGGAATTATGTATCCCCCGAGCCAAGGAGATAAGTAACTATACAACCTTTAGAAGACATCTCAAGAGGTTCAGTGGTACCTCTGGTTACGTACTTAATTCATTCCGGAGGTCCGTTCTTAACCTGAAACTGTTCTTAAGCTGAAGCACCACTTTAGCTAATGGGGCCTCCTGCTGCTGCTGTGCTGCCACCGCAAAATTTCTGTTCTCATCCTGAAGCAAAGTTCTTAACCCGAGGTACTATTTCTGGGTTAGCGGAGTCTGTAGCCTGAAGCGTATGTAACCTGAAGCGTATGTAACCCGAGGTACCAGTGTATAGGGAAGTTTTTTTTAATGTTCAATATTTTATTGTGCTTTTATATGTGTTGGAAGTTGAAATAGGATGCCCCTATTTTCATCGGAGAAATGTTGGCTGGTGTGCACCCACCTGCCAATCAGCAGACATCACTGGATGAGTAAAAGTCACATCATTTGGGGCTTTTTAGCTTAGTTTAGGGGGAAATTGAGCAAGGGTGTATTGATAGAGGTGTATGGAATTACGCACAGTGTGAAAAAAGTGAATAGGCATAATTTGTTTTCCCTCTCTCTTAAAGCTAGATCCTGGAGTCATCAAATGAATGTTGGATGTTCTAGGCAGACAAAAGATCAACACAGAGCTGAACTATATAATTATTTACCACAGAGTGAATCCATTTTACTTTTAAAAGCCCATGAACCTATCTGTCTGCATTTTGGGAAGGCTTAATCTACCCTAGGTGAGCTCTTGTGCCTGTAAATTTTACCAACTTTGGCCCAAAGAGGAAGAGGTTACTAGCAACATGATAGGGAATGGGGAACACAGAATTTCATATTATACGAAGCAGCTTGGAACCCTGTGGCAGTTTAAAGCAGAGCGAGCACAGAGTGATTTGGGAACATATCCTAATATTTCTTAAATGAAACCCCATCATACAATACTGTTGTAGTCAGGACCTGTTTGCAAGTTGATCACAGGCATCTGGTTGGTTGCTAAGAAGAAGAAGAAGAAGAAGAGTTTGGATTTGATATCCCGCCTTTCACTCCCCTTCAGGAGTCTCAAAGCGGCTAACAATCTCCTTTCCCTTCCTCCCCCACAACAAACACTCTGTGAGGTGAGTGGGGCTGAGAGACTTCAAAGAAGTGTGACTGGCCCAAGATCACCCAGCAGCTGCATGTGGAGGAGTGGAGACGCGAACCCGGTTACCCAGATTACGTGACTACCGCTCTTAACCACTACACCACGAGAATAGGATATAGGACTAGATGGACTTTTGATTTGATTTGGCAGTGTTTTTCTTAAATTTTTATAACTTTAATGACCCCTTCTCCCCTGCTGGGAAATGTATCTCTGGTCCCCCTTCTAATTGGAATAACCAGGGTAGCTTCCTGATGAGGTGAAAGCCTGGTTAATGGGCCAATATGGGAACAAAGCGAGCGGTTTGTACCAGAGAGCAAACGAGTGGGTTAGAAAGACAAAAAGCCAGAGCTGGGAGTTGAGTGATGTGAGCTAGATGCTAGAAGCAAAGTTTCAGACTGGGAAGCCATGGAGAGTAAGAGGGATGTTTCCGTTCGAATTCAAGGTTGGGGGTTATGGGGGAAGCAAGGCCCTCTTGGGGGTGTTAATGCGGTGAACCCCTCCATCATAGGCTCAGTTTGCATATATAGTGGTACCTCGGGTTAAGTACTTAATTCGTTCCGGAGGTCCATACTTAACCTGAAACTGTTCTTAACCTGAAGCACCACTTTAGCTAAGGGGACCTCCTGCTTCTGCCGCGCTGCCACCGCGTGATTTCTGTTCTCATCCTGAAGCAAAGTTCTTAACCTGAAGCACTATTTCTGGGTTAGCAGAGTCTGTAACCTGAAGCGTATGTAACCTGAAGCGTATGTAACCCGAGGTACCACTGTATGCACATATTATAGAAACACTGCCTTCTCTGCTGTGAAACTCAAACCCAGGTAGGATCCTGGAATTCCTGGAATATTGCTCTGCTCAGAGATTGGGTTGGCATGTAGCAATATTTTGGACTTTGGGTGTTACTGGTGCTCACCGTTAAATGTCCCATAGTCTCCAGTTCTGTACATCATACAGCCAACCACCAATAAAACCTATACTGGGTTACAGTTTAAGATGAAAATGCCCTGCATTACCGTTTCATCTAAGTGTAATGTTCGTCTGAAGTAAACTTCTATTTGCTGGTGCTGCAGAGAGCCACAGATGCCACACCTGGTCCCTGGCGAGCGCATTGTAACTAAAATAGCTCTCCCCCCCATTGCCTTATGTTCATTGCCC
This sequence comes from Podarcis liolepis, assembly GCF_965112155.1. Classification (NCBI taxonomy): domain Eukaryota; kingdom Metazoa; phylum Chordata; class Lepidosauria; order Squamata; family Lacertidae; genus Podarcis; species Podarcis liolepis. The sequence continues at coordinate 64,920,617 of NC_139562.1, forward strand.
ACCCCCTCCTCCTAGCCCAGCATGGCACAGTAGAAACAAAGCAGATTTCTCTCTCTCTACCTCCACTGCAGAAGAGGAGCAATCTGTCAGCTGGACAAAGGTGACAGGCAACAAGAGTGTGGCTCTTGCTTTCAGATCTCGGAGGGTGCCCAGTGTCATTTACCTTTTTAGCAAAGATTATGATAGCAACAGGACATGCAGCGTCTGGGGAAGTTGTCTCAGATACATGAGCATAATCTGAACCATAAGCTTTACTCTCCTAATGACAACAAGTGCTGGCTGTGCAACACAGGCGACTCTATTTATGCAGGGGTTACTGTGGCGATCACACAGGGTCCCCGGACCTTTCGCCGTCTATTGATCCCTGTGCCACCACTTTATTTCTCACTGCCACCACCCAGGCCCTACCTGGTACAGTACTGAGTCCAGTCAGGGCTAAATTGGAACATAAACTTCTGTTTCTTTATTGCAGTTTAACAAGCGTGTGGTTTCATAGACGGTATTGGTCAATTACAATCATGGGGTGCCTATCCAGACCTATAACTTCCACTACCTACTCTCACTCACTAAACCACCTCTCAGATATTTACTTGTCTTCCTAGCTCCTAACTGGTCCTGACTCAGCTTATTTCGCTACACTAACTCAACCTACCCATAGACTCTATCCCAATTCACTCCCACTCCAACCAACCACCCAACTCCCAATGAACTCCCCCCTTCACCCCTCCCAGAGCTGGTTTTATAGTCCCTCTGACTCCACCCCCTGGGTCCTGATTGGGTAATCTGTTTAACTATTTCACCTCCAGCACTCTCATATGTTAACGTCACAGTTACGTACTGGGGATAGCACATGGAAGCCAAAATTGAGTTTAGACAAAACACATTGGGTTCAATGGTGGGTGGGGTTGCCAAAGTCTTCTCCCTCCATGCCTGCCCCCTTCCCACCCACTTTTTCATTCAATTTTCATTTTATTTTATTTTTTTGCTGCGTGGGTAAAGCTGAATGCGCAAAAGTTAAATGTGTGCAAGTTGAAAGTTGCCTGTAATGATAATTAACATCGGGTCTGCACTTAGTCCTGGCTTGCCTAAGAATTTATTATTTGAAATGGGAAACTCTGGTTTAGATAGGGTTGCCAGGACACCCCAAAAGTTATTGACTTTTTAAGGAACCCTGCCTCCCCCCGCCAAAAACCCATGATTTTTCGATTGCCTTGCCTAAGATCCTGGACACCTTTGAAATCCTGGTTTCAGCCCTAGTTTAGGAAAATTTTACAACAGTAAGAGCTGTTTGACTGTGGAATGGTCTCTATCGGGAGGTTGTGGACTCTCCTTCCTTGGAGGTTTTAAGGCAGAGGTTGGATGGTCATCTGTCATGGACGTTTAATTGAGATTCTTGGGGTCCCTTTCAACTCTACAATTCTATGATACTAATGTTAGTATACCTTAAACTGTACTTTGTTCCTCAGAGTTTCCAATTTTGAATGTAAAAGGGAACGCCAAAGTAATTCCCAAGTTTCCGGACAAAAAAAAAAAAAAAAAAAAAGAGTATGCTGGTCTGATGCTTGTTCTTGAAAGCCAGGATTGTTGGTCTGTACCCTGAAATGAAAGGTCCGTATAGTTTAAGCTATGGTTTTCCCAGTAGTGATGTATGGAAGTGAGAGCTGGACCATAGCCGAAGAGTTGATGCTTTTGAATTATGGTGCTGGAGGAGACTCTTGAGATTCCCATGGACTGCAAGAAGATCAAACCTATTCATTCTGAAGGAAATCAGCCCTGAGCGCGCTCACTGGGGACAGCTCCTGAAGCTGAGGCTCCAATACTTTGGCCACTTCATGAGAAGAGAAGACTCCCTGGAAAAGAAACTGATGTTGGGAAAGATTGAGGGCACAAGGAGAAGGGGACGACAGAGGACAAGATGGTTGGATGGTGTTCTCAAAGCTACCAGCATGAGTTTGACCAAACTGTGGGAGGCAGTGGAAGACAGGAGTGCCTGGCGTGCTCTGGTCCATGGGGTCATGTAGTGGTTGGGAGTTACTCGTTCGTAATCCTGCCCCGTTTGAGCATCGGATTGCCTGGTTAAACCCTCCGGACTGCACAGCCCATCTCAGCGTGGCTGCCCTTAGTCACTCGTAGAATCTGTCTGTGGGCGTTTCTTAAAGCGCTGCCAACATAAGAGTTGTTTGACGCCTAAGCGTCTCCGCCTCTCACTGCGTGGGAGTCTCCTGCGCAGGGTGGGCGTGGGCAGCGGGGTGCTTGGGCTCTCCTCACTAACTTCCAACGAAGAGTCCTGGAGCCCCTGCACCTCCCTGTCTCGTTGCTCTCCTGGATCCCTGGTGTTACACTCATTCTCTTCCCCTCTTTCCCAGCTGAGTCTCCCCCTAGTGCTGGGACCTTCTCCTGCAGAATCAGAGACCCTCTCCTTCTCCCGTGCCTCTGATGTCAGTTCCCTGACAGGTCACAAAGAGTCGGACACAACTAAACAACTAAACAACAACAACAACCCTGAAATGAACTGTTCAGTTGACTTGAGCAGGGATAGCCAAAAGGGTGCTGCTCTTCATTGGCCATGCTGGCTTGGAGTGATGGGAACTGGAGCCCAACCACATTTGAGAGGGACCACATTGGTTACCCTGCTCATACCCTGCTTTTGACACAAAAAAAGATGGATGCTCACTTCTGCTCTCCATTATTCATTCCAGAATGAACACTGCTAGGTTCATAAGCAATTTCTGACAGTGAAGCCCTTGTTTGTTTTGTTTTCAACTTCTCCTCCAACCAGGAAATTCACATAGTCTGGCATCACATCAATTATTTTGCTCTCTCCCCCCCCCCCATCCAGGAAATAAGATCCTTGTCAGGTGTGCAATATGCATTAGGCTCCTAGGCCATACAAAAAGGAAAAGTCTGCCAAGAAACCATGTGGCCATGGACTATAGACCACTTCCTCTCCATGTGCTTGCAGCCCTCATTCAGGAAATGTTTGTGAGTCCTGTTTGTGAGTACAGCAGCATATCTGACCATCAGTTAATTTGATAGAGAAATGTAGGGATTGGGAGTCCTTCAGAGAAGACAGACTCTAGAATCCTGACTTGGAGCCAGGAAGCAATGGCTCCCTCTCTCCATTTTGGGAAAATCAACTGAGTCTGGCCGCAGCAGCAGCAGCAGCCTCTGAGATACTGGCTTACAAACGCATAGCAACAGATGAGTCGTTATCTGTGGCAGAAAGGCAAATTGATAAGGGGCCCATAAAGCTCATGAATGTAGGTGCTTCTGGATTTAGTACAGGCTAATATTGTCCTAGGGCTATGCTGAGCTCCTTCCTACCATGCAAATCTAGCGATTGACTACAACAAGTGAAGCACAGCAGGGAGCTTCCCCCAAGCTCCTGTCTCTGGCAAAAATAATATATATATATATATATATATATATATATATATATATATATATTTGTTCATTTCAGCCCGTCACAGTAAATTTGAAGTCTGATGCTTCTGAGGCTTTCTGCACTGTTAACTGGCACTTGCTCCACAAAATGCAATTGAATTACATTTGTGTATACTCAGTTTGCACCGAGCAGGGAATAAGTGGCCCACGGAGTCCAATTTTTGGGACTATGCAAGCTGGCATTTGACTCCTTGGGCTTGAATTCTCAGTCTTTCTCTCTAGCAAGGCAAAGAAAGATTGAACAAGAGAGAGAGCGAGCACTGCAACCACTAGCAGTGCTAGCCTAGCCAGGTCTACTCAGAAGTAAGTCCTATGGAATTTAGTGGCGCTTACTCCCAGGTCAGTGGCATTAGGATTGCAACCTAACACTATAATTTAATTTATAGCTGCACGTTTAGACATTCAGTCCTTATTTGTACTGAATATTGCATTTGCCGTACACTCCAATGCATACCCGATAAAAATAGGGATGCCCTATTCTATAATCATTCCACTCTGGGTGGCTTCCAACACATAAAAACACAATAAAACATTACACATAAAAAAACCCCCTTCCCTATACAGGGTGGCCTTCAGATACCTTCCAAAAGTTGTATAGTGGTATCTCAGTTTATTAACTTAATCCGTTCCAGAAGTCCGTTCTTAAACCAAAACCATTCTTAAACTGAGGTGTGCTTTCTCTAATGAGGCCTCCCCCCACCAGTGCCCTTCCACCATTCAGATTCCGTTCTTAGACCAAGGTAAAGTTCTCAAACCAGGACACTACTTCCAGTTTTTGGAGTTTGTAAACCAAATCGTTCGTAAACAGGACTGTTCTTAAACCAAAGTACCACTGTATACAGTCATACCTCGGGTTGAATATGCTTCAGGTTGAGCGCTTTCGGGTTGCACTCCACGGTGACCCAGAAGTAACAGAGCACGTTACTTCTGGGTTTCGCCACTTGTGCATGCACAGGCGGTCAAAATGACATCATGCGCATGCGCGGAAGCAGTGAATCGCGACCTGCATATGTGCAGCTGTGCAGCTGCAGGTTGCATTCGCTTCAGGATGTGAACGGGGCTCCGGAATGGATCCCATTCACATCCTGAGGTACCACTGTAGTTAAGGTACTTATCTCCTTGGCTCAGGAGTAGCTTAGCCAACATTTCTCTGAGGAAAATAGGGATGTGCTAAGGAAAAGCAGGACATTCTGGGATCAAATCAGAAACCGGGATGGCTTCTGTAAATCTGGGATTGTCTCTGGAAAATAGGGACACTCGGAGGGTCTGTCTACAGTTGATTTGGTTTAATTGCCACATGTGGCTTGCCCCACCCCACCTCAACCCCCAACCATGGTACAGGAACTCATGGGGAGGCTTCTCATCTTTGAAGGATGGTATCATCACATAACTGCAGTTCACAGTGTTCCTTTGGTCTTGACGGGTAAAACAAGTTTAAAATAGGTCAGCTGTGCAGTGGGAGGACAGCGCTATGTATAAATGTGGAGTGTGGCCCTGTCAATGAAATTGTGGTAATGTGAACTGCTTCATTTTGGGACTGTGTCTGTAGCACATGATGAGCAGTGATTCTGCACCCATGGCAACCGCCTGGGTTAAAATAGCTCAAGGCACCTGTACTGGACCGGCTGTTCAGAAAGACCTCATCTGTGGCATCACACATTTGATAATGGATGATCAGGAACTGTTTCAAATCCTTCTAAAGGCACAGTAGGTTCCAACAAGGTGTTGCCTCCTTGGTGTTCAGGCCTGGGACAAGAACTCCAAAGAGGGAATAATGGTGCATAACATTCCCCTCTGTGATTGGCAGGTAGTATGAAGGCTCTAGATCAGTTAGTCTCATTAGAGTTGGTCTTAGGAGCCTGGCCTCTTGATTCCTCCTGGTATTCCCTTCTTGCTTTTCTCCTTCCACCTCATTAAGTGGTGACTTCCAGGACTCTGATTTTGAGGAACACACTCCCCTAGGTCTAGATTTGGGTATTGTTATGAATTTGTGGATGTCAGACCACTATAAATTCCTGGATCAAGCAAGTGTTACAATTTCATCAAAGCTTGGGTGTTAAACTGGGTGCCAGAAACCTATTCCCTGGACCCAGCATGTGTTAGAAACCAATTAAGCCAGGGTAGCTTCCTATGTTCAGGTAATCGCCTGGGTGAAGGGCCATTAGGAAAACAAAGTTAAGGTAATGAGCCTTTAAGAAAGCAAAGGAGATGGGTATCTGTGCCAAACGGTAAATGGATACTTACCCAGGGTTCGTGTCTCATTTTGAAAATGGGACACCGTGGACAGTGTGGTGTGTTTATGATATATGGTATATATATCTGGCACTTAGTTAGTTGGAAGGACAAAGCCAGAGTTTAGAGGTTAGTAAGCTGTGATGTGAACCAGAAGGAAAACAACAAGCTGCAAATCCAAAGAGGCAGAAAGCATGAACTTTGCCTGTAGGAGAAACAAGACCCTTTGGGGGTTTGATGCTTGTGAACCCCTCCATTTTTAGGCTTCATAGATGTGTAAAGAAACATATCATAAAAACACCAGCGTTTCTGTTGTGCCGCATTTCTATGAACCCTGGGTAAGTGCCTTTAACCCCTGGAATCTTGTGCTATTTTGAGATTGGAGTGGCATGCAACAGTATTGTACCCTGCAGTCCTTACCTGGCCACGACAGGAGGGAACTCATGATCATAAACATCTAGCCTACTAGACAGCCCTGTAGCCAGCCTTCCATGTTAGGTGGGGCAGTCGCAGTTCTGGTTTTAATTTGCTCCAGTTCTTAAAACAAGCTATCTTTTTAAGGAAGGTGATCATTGCCTGTCATGTCACACACAAAATTAAAAATCTGGGGGTGATGGTGGAGCAAAGCACAGCTCTAGGGGGACGCTGTACCCATTTGCCCCACTTTTGCTGCAGAGCTGCCACTAGAACATAGAATGATTTGGAAGCGAAACATTTTTCCATCTGCTGAACTGTGTCTGGGGACTTCTGTAGCTTTTAGCCACACATTACATTTTTAAAGAAATGTGATGGAGTTGCTTTCTCAAGCAGTATAGCACTGTTCTGCATTTATGGGGGGGGGGTGAGATGACATTTCAGCGCCTTTTCAATATGTATTTAAAGCACTGACGCTGCCTGCTTTTCTAAAAATGTCGCCTCGTTTTGGAAGCGTTCCATCTGACCTGGGGAACTTGCCCTGTGACATTCTCCTATCCAATACCCATCCATCAGCAAAAGGCTTTTCAAGGTCAAGTATAATGCTATGTCTCTATGAGGAGAGATCCCAGTACCAGACTGTTGCATGTCACATTGCTCCTGTTTAAAGAGGATCTGTTTTGTCCAGCAACTATTCCTCTGAGCTCATGCACAAGCCAGAGCAGGAGAGGGTTAATGCCCCCATGGTCTACAATTACATTTCATTTGCTTCTGCTGCACTAACAGGTATCTGATAATAATAATAATAATAATAATAATAATAATAATAATAATAATAATAATTTATACCCTGCCCATCTGGCTGGGTTTCCCCAGCCACTCTGGGCAACTTCCAACAAAACATTAAAATACAATTGTCTGCCAAACATTAAAAGCTTCCCTAAACAGGGCAGCCTTCAGATGTCTTCTAAAAGTCTGGTAGTTGTTTTTCTCTTTGACATCTGGTAGGAAGGTGTTCCACAGGGTGGGAGCCACTACTGAGAAGGCCCTCTGCCTGGTTCCCTGGTTTGGAAAGCTCAGTGAGAATGAGACTCTTCAGGGTCGAGGGTTTGAGCTCCATGTTGAGCAAAATATTCCTGCATTGCAGGGGCTTGGACTGTCATGGTCCCTTCCTACTCTATTATTCTATGAAATTTAACAATCCCACAGAGCCTAGAACTTGCTGATCAGAAGGTCGGCGGTTCAAATCCCTGTGATGGGGTGAGCTCCTATTGCTTGGTCCCTGCTTCTGCTAACCTAGCAGTTCGAAGCATGTCAAAGTGCAAGTAGATAAATAGGTACCACTCCAGCAGGAAGGTAAATGGCATTTCCGTGTGCTGCTCTGGTTCACCAGAAGTGGCTTAGTCATGCTGGTCACATGACCTGGAAGCTGTACGCCGGCTCCCTCGGCCAATAAAGCGAGATGAGCGCCGCAACCCCAGAGTCGGTCACGACTGGACCTAATGGTCAGGGGTCCCTTTACCTTTTTATCCCCACCCCACCCCCACAAAATCACTCATCAGTGTGAGTGGGAGATGTGAACCAGGAGGGGGCTATGTAGAACAGGGGTGGGAAACATTTTTCAGTCTGAGGGTTGCACTTCCTGCTGGTGAGGCCAGAGGCAAAACTGGGTAGATCGCCTAATTTAATTTTACCTTTGTAGAATAGGCTAGATTCTACATACACTCTCACGCCTGAATCTGCTTTTTGGCAACCCAGAGGCATTGTCAGAGTTCACAGACACACTATGGCCAGACAAAAACAGGGTGAGGCCAGAACCAAGAGGGTGTTGGGTGGGAGTGCTCAATGGTTGAGCTAGAGGGACCTTGAGGGCTTCATTTGGCCCCAGGGGCTGAGGTTCCCTACAACAGAGGTAGAGAGAGGGACTGAGTGTTGCTCGTAACTGTGAGCTTGGTTGCCAGCAGCTCCTAAGAAGTGTCAAAGGATAAAGCTGATAGGATGAAGCTTGCAACAGAGTAAGAGGCAAAATATACTTCTCCAAGAAACTGGGAATGTCATAAGCAGAGGGCAGGTTTAGGTGGCACTCTTATCCATTTCCTGCAATGCATACCCCATTCTTTTCATCCCATCTCACTGAACCATTGCCATTCATTTCTGCGATGTAAAGTAGATTGCTGCCCTTGGGGTACTGTTGTGATGGGAGTGAAACCCGCTTCCTGCCCTTGAAGGGGGTAACTACCTCCACTAAAAAAAAGAGGACCAAATGGAGATGGGTTTTGCAGTATATTTCTGAGGACAGAACATGCAAAGACAACTTTAACTAAGCTTTAACTGTAAACTAAAATGGCCATTGTGGTCTTTTGGGGGAAAATGGGAGGTCTCAGTTTTTCTGGGGCAGTTCACAGGTATGGCATTGTCCCAAGATCAGATCATTCACAGTACGATTTTTTTTTTTTGGGGGGGGGGGTGTATTTAAGTGCAATTATTTACAAAGCCCAGTAACATGCCTGTATCATGTTCTTATTTATATGGTGAAATTGATGCACTGTATCCCCCCCCCCAAGCTGGCAGTTCATCAATACAGTCCCCGCTACCCGCTTTCTGTCTTTTAATGCAAGAGGAATTTCACGCCTGTGAAAAATGCCACACTGGCAGTCCTAGAGATTGAAAATTTCAATATATTCTAGAGGTTTATTGCAAGGGAGAGATTCTTAAGAACCTGCCCAAGCAAAGAAAAAAAAAGGTAGCACACCGTTCAGTGCCATTCCTAAGTATAGAGAAACAGCTAGTTCCTCCAAGATTTGGGACCTCTTCAGTTTTGTGGCCCCTGCTAGCTAAGCTCCTCCTGCTGCTGCTCTGGCCATTTTCTTCTGCTTTAGTGGTCCATTTTGCCATGCCAGTTAAGTGAGGAAATAATCACATTGTGGTTGCCTAGAAACAGAGCCCCATCCACTCCTTGCCACTACTCTGGCAACATGTTTTGTTTTTTTATCACTCTGCATTTATTTAAAATATTTATAGGCCACTTTTATGAGTAGAACCCATTCACGGCTATATACAAAATGGCAGATAAAAATAAACTTTCCCCAACAAAAATAAAATAGAATACAAAAACCTTCTGTAAAGCTCAAAACGTTAACAAAACTGGCAATAATAAATATATATCCAGGGCCTTTCTGAAATGTGGTTTTTTGGAGATTGAATTCATGGAGCCACCATGGAGAAAGACCTCTCCCTTATTCTCAAACTGGCTGTATTGAAGCTGTTGTCCTCAGAGCTTTCTATCTAAAGTCTTGATCACACTACATCATGGGCAACCAATGTGGGGTCCTTCAGATATTGCTGAGCTATAGCTCCAATAATCTCTGGGCCATGCTGGATGGGGCTGATGACATTGGAGTCCAAAAACATCTGGAAGTGACCATGTTGGCTATACTTGCCACTACTCAATGTCTTCATGCAATCACATGCACGACCTTATGGAGAAATGGTTGTGAAAACAAAAGTGGAATGCAATATATACAGATAGCCATCTTTGTGATAGTACCTACTTTGCCCAGGCAAATTCACACTCGCCGTATCACATGGAGATGCATCAGCCTGTCCTGTGATTTACCATTTACTGGGGTCCCATGACAGGACTAGACTTGCTGCCTATCACCTTTGCCCACAAGGGTTAATTTTTACTGTTTAAAGATTGGAGGGTTGAACAGTTGAGGGCTAAAAAAGTCACATGGACTACTGAAATTTCTTTAATCATTCATGGCAAAGTTGCCAGGTCATATCTTCTGTTGGAAATCCACCTGATTCTCCCCAATAGCTGAAGTACAACTGCTGAGGCCTGGGTTTGTGGGAATGGTGATAGGGAATCCCCTCTTAGACAAGATACGAATAACCTTGGTCTAGCTCCACCTCAGGACGTGGGTGGCGCTGTGGGTTAAACCACAGAGCCTAGGACTTGCCGATCAGAAGGTCGGCGGTTCAAATCCCCGAGATGGGGTGAGCTCCCGTTGCTCGGTCCCTGCTCCTGCCAACCTAGCAGTTCAAAAGCACATCAAAGTGCAAGTAGATAAATAGGTACCACTCTGGCGGCAAGGTAAACAGCGTTTCCGTGTGCTGCTCTGGTTTGCCAGAAGTGGCTTAGTCATGCTGGCCACATGACCCGGAAGCTGTACGCCGGCTCCCTCGACCAATAAAGCGAGATGAGCATTGCAACCCCAGAGTCGGCCATGACTGGACCTAATGGTCAGGGGTCCCTTTACCTTTACCTTTAGCTCCACCTCACAGGGTTGCAGTGAGGACAAAATAGGGGAAGGGGGAAATCATGTAACGCTAGTTGAACACTTTAGGTAGGATACAAGTATGACAGAAACAACCAATAAAACAATCCTTTAACAAAGACAAAAAACTCTCCATGATTGCTGCAATTCATTCTGACAAATTATTGGGGCGTGTGTGCATGTGATAGGGGATAATTGAGTGACCTTCACATGCCATACCTTTCAGTTCTCTTCAGGAGTTAATTTCCTGGGCACACAAGAGCAGCAGTAAACCTTTAATACGATTCAGTATTAAAAGTTTCCCAAAGCATTAAGGAAAACGAATAATTGTCCTCCTGCAAGTCATTTTCCAATCTCATTTGGCTGTCATTTTTCTCAAGCATTTAAAAGGGGGGGGGGAGGAGGAAATAATCCCCTCACCTAGATAGAATTAATGTAATTTCTAGCACACCTCTCTTAATCTTCTTTTATCACCCACTATTTAATACCAGGCTTTTGTTGCAATAATGACAGCCGTTTGTTTCTTCAGTCATTTTCCCATGGATTTGGGCTTCCACTTTTAACAGTCTTAATCTTGAAGGGATGGTAATCTGGATATAGTTTTGACTCCCCCTCCTCCTGGATGGATAGATGTGGAGTTCTTTTACTTTGACTGTCACGCTGTTCTCTTGAGGATACACAATCTGTAATTACTGTTTAGGCAGGGCTTCAGAACTTGCTTTAGAGCATCTGATAACTTGCATGATAAAACTATACAATGACTCACATAATCACCTCCCATAGAATACAGCAGCCAGGTTTCTTTTTGGGGTTTTTTAACCAGGACTCACTGTTCTGAACATACCTTTTCTGGTTTAGAAAAACTCTGCACTGGCTTCCCATTCCTGACAGGGAGGCTAGTAAGCCAGAAGCTCTCAAGCTCTCTCAGGGTGGGAATGTCTTAAGCAGATCTAGAAACCATAGGGATGCTGGAGGCAGTGTTTGTGTGTATACTTCTTTTCCTACCCACCTCTAGCCCACACATATATGGGCAAATGCCTGACTAGGACTGTCGTGGGTGAGAGATAACATCAAGCCCATCAAATTACTGAATAGTGAATTGTCTTTTGCAATCTTCTTCTTTGGCAGTCACTCGTAGCCGAGTAAGATTGTCTTCCATAAACACGGTCTCAACAGTGAGTCCATAAGTGACTGTGGAGGCCAATTCTGGATCCACACGTCCTTCCACAGTGGGGACATAGGTTTCCGGGTGGGAGTTGATCACGGTGAGGGTTTGCCAAATGTGCCTTCCTCTTAGCGCGTTTCTCCCTTTCGTCCTGAGTTCAAGCGTCTTCAAAGCCCATGGGATCTTTGGTAAAGACTGTTCTCCAATTTGAGCCCTCGCAGGCCAGTGTTTTCCAGTTGTCGTTGTTTATACTACATGCTTTTATATTTTCCTTGAGAGAGTCTTTAAATCTCTTTTATTGACCACCAGCATTACCCTTTCCATTTTTAGTTTGTAATAGAGTAGTTGCTTTGGAAGATTATAATTGGGCATCTGCACAACATGACCAGTCCAACAAAGTTGATGTTGAAGAATCATTGCTTCAACATTGGTGATCTTTGCTTCTTCCAGTACACTGGCATTAGTCCGCCTGTCTTCCCAGGTGATGTGTAACATTTTTTGGACACACCGTTGATGGAATCTTTCGAGGAGTTGGAGATGGCATTTATAAGTGGTCCATGCTTCACAAGCATACAGTAATGTTGGTAATTCAATAGCTTTGTAAACAAGCATTTTTCTCCCCCTGTGGATGTCCTGGTCCTCAGACACTGTGCACTGCAAGAAAGCTCCCTTTGCAGAGCTCAGGCGATGCTGGATTTTGGCATCAATGTTGGCCCTTGTCTTCTGCAATGAAGGGTATTTCAGTGATCAAGAATTTGATCACCTGTACATAAAAAAGCCCCAGATTTTGGCTCCAGGATGGCATAGCCATTCCTTTCAGGGTCCAGTTGCAGGACATAGCCTCTCTCCCTGACACTTCCATGTAGGGTTGCCACCTGTCTTGTATAATACAAGATTGTCCTGTATTTCAATGTAAAATGCTGCATCCTGTATTGATACAGTTTTGTCCTGTGTTTCAGGTCTTCTCTATCTTTATCCCTCTGGCAAGTTAAGGATCCTCTCCAAATGCATGTGTTTAAAGGGTCTGTGAAAGGTCACATATTTAAGCTCTGCGTAGCCAAGCACAGACAGATTTACAAATTCATTTGTATGTGTGTGCATGCATGACAAATTCTAGAGAGGCCATCCTTTTAGGCTGCAACAGATATTGCTTTGTAGTCATTTCAGCACCAGATGAAAATAACCTGCCCCCAACCGCCCCGCCCCACTCCATCCTGTATTTTACCAGAACATAGATAGCAACCCTACGTCCCATACATTGAATTTTCTTTTAATAGTCCTGAACTTGTTCACAGCATTGGCAATCGGGGTCAATGTGGGTGTATATATATAAAAAGCCCTCCACTTTGATGCAAGATGTTTGTGGCTGTGTTTGTGAAGACCGTAATGAAATTCATGCTTAAGCATTGTGGGGGATAAAATTAAAGGAACGTCTCTAATCAGTTCACGTAAAGAAACGTAGACATTTGTAATGTTTTCTGCGTCTTGGAATGAGTCATAAGTTTTTGTCTGGAGGGAGAGAATGTACATATGCTGTGTTTTTGTTTAACCATAAGTAGTTCTCCAGTACGTGATAACTTATAATGTTTTATATCCCGGGGATTAAGAATGACATTTATTGTTGGCTTTCTTGGTAGTCATTATGAATGGTATTCATTACTTGAGTTTGGTGCCCATATTATAATAGAAAATAACTTTCCATTTTATGACACTTATCGGCTGCAGCCCTGTAGGCTCCTTACTGGAACAAAGTTAAAACCACTAAGATATTGAAACATGGACCAAATGGCACTTCCGGGGTGGCGCCATCGGCAATGGCGGACTCCCTCTGAACTGGAGGGACTAGCTCCACGGGAAACGGGTCTTCTCTGCTACGGCGAAGCGGGTACCCTTTTAAAAATCACAGGCGGATGAAGCTTGTGACCATGGGACTCGACGGGCACCTTTAGCGCCCCCCAACTCGCTAAGGAACCCAATAACGGGCTCCGAAGTGAAGAGGGGGAAGTGGCGCGGTGCTGTGAGTCAACTGCTATTTCCGCGGAGCGAAGCCGCATAGCTGTTGCCGGAGAGCGCTGCCTTTTTCCTGGGACAATTTGGACTCTAAACAAAGCACTCATGAGTACTTAGACTTTGAACAACTGGACATTAAATGGGGACTTGTGAGCAGAAAGGAATTGGATCTTAAAAATCTATTTTAATTTGGTACGGAATGGGAAGGTCTAAACAGGAAGTCAGCCTTCCGTTCTTTTGTAGACAGAATAAAGCAAAGACAACGTAAACTAGAGCTCAGAAAATCGCCTTTAAAGGATTGGATTTCATCATTTAAAATTGTGGAACCCCCCTTCGACAGCAGGAGAAGAAGGGGGATCTTTTTCGGACTGTTTAAAGTGAGTTTAAAGTAAAGCAACTTTCCTCCGTCCTGATCCTGGAGCGGGGTGTCAGGACTGACGTTTGAAGTTCATTGACCAGAGACAAGCATTTTTGACAGATAGCTAAAAGAAGAGAAACATTGATTCCACTGCTTCCCTTCGTACTTTAAAGGAATAAATATTGACAAAGTATCTCAAAAAGGGAAACTTTGTTGCAAGAACAAATAGAAGTTTTCCCCCTAGAGGGAGACTGTGAAACTGTAACCAACTCCAGGGAGCCGGCAGCTGTTACAGATTACAATTGTGGGAATAGGCATTTGACCTTGCAGGACAATGTATTCAGAAGCTTTGTTGTGTGCTTTCTATAAAACAAATACCCTACTGGAACAGTTACATGAGAAGGTGAATTTGATGGCGACTTTGACTAGAAATTTTGAACAGGCAGTGGGAAATTTTGAACAGACAGTGGGAAAATATGTGGAGCCCACCCAGGAATTAAATCAGGAGTGTGTCCTGACAGAACAGGCCCAACAGGAATATGAGTTTTTGGATTTGACAAATGAACTTGGAAAAAGCTAGATTTTGAAAGAAAAAGTTTGGTTTGGCTTGGAAATGGGGGGCTGGATTGACCCCGCTATGCTGGGATGTTTGGACTTTTCAAATCTGGCAATGGGCCGTGAGATGTTTGGGACTGTGGGGGCTCTTAATTTTGGAGGGTCTTTGAAACATGCTCTTAAATACCATGTGGAATTCAGTGTTGAATATGGAAAAGGGGCTGATCTGTCGAGAAGGGTTAAAAATATTGCCAAGCTGGAGTTACCACGAGCAGGAGACAAGGGAAAATACAGTTACAAATATGAAGAAGAGCTCCGGAAGGGACTTGGAAGAGACTTGAGGGCCTCAGATATAAGGTTGCCAGGTTAATGGGCTAGATCGATGGGATAATAAGGACTGACAAAACCCAGAACCAGGAGGAAGGGACGTTGGATGAAGATTGGATCTGTTTGTATTTCTTTTTTTTTTTACCATTAGAACTGTTTTATAAAATTGATGAATGTCAGAAAAATGTTGGAATGAAATTACTCGGCTTTAGTAAAGATGTTTAAAGAATTATGAAAGAATATTATTATGAGAAGTTGGTAAGGATAAGATTTAAGTTTTAAGCTTTAAGGTTTATTTTCCTATAGAAAGACAAGATTAAAACAGTTTAGGGTAATGTAATGACAGAATATTATGAAATATGGAAAGGATTTGCTGGGATAATTAATAACTAGGATACAAAGAAAGGGAGGAGGAGGAGGTCAAAGAAAGAAGGTAATGACAGTTGAGGATTGGAGAATAATGAATTTGTTTTTAAATGTTCTTAATTGTTTGTGGTTTATTCTTGTAATTTTTTTTTCTGTATCTTTTTCTTGCTTTTGAATTTGTATTCGTATGGTTGGAAGGGGTTTGTTTTTTTCTTTTTCTACTTTGTTAACTATTTTTATTTTGTATTTTCTTCTGCTTTTATTTTATTTTGTAACACTTTGAAAATCTCAATAAATATCTTATAAAAAAGAAAAGAAACATGGACCAAATGAGCCATAGTATTTACTGTCTCATGGACAGATAAAACAAAGTGAATGGGCAGTTTCATAAGCCTTCTCTGTAGCAGAAGTGACCAGGCCTTTGTAACTGAAGTCCAGGGACCTCTTTGCTTCCAAAAGACTGGAGGGAAAAACCAAAACTCACACATTCTTGAAGGTCTTAACGAAAGTATATAACTGTTACGACATTAACCAGGGATGCCTTTCAGACCCAGTGACTGAAAAACAAGACGTTGTTTAAGTGTATGTTACAGTAAGTGAAATCACATGGAATGTGGATTGGCAAAAAGAACGAGAAATTTCATAGATGGAATGCAGTACAGGTTAGCTGCAACTGTAACTCCTGCTGAAATTTATGATACTTTACTGAAATTGAGATGCAAATCCCAGTCATATGCATGCTTACTCAGAATCATGTTCCACTGAGGAAAGAGAAAACTCGAGTGGTCAGAACAAAAGAGGACAGGTGTAGATCCTTAGTAAGAGTGAATTTCTGCAAATGTGGTTTGCTGAATTGTGGAGGCACTCAGAAACAGTAAGATGGCAGGCTCTACTTCATTGGAGCCTTTTAAGCAGAGGTTGGATGGCCATCTGTCATGTATGATTTAGTTGAGATTCCTGCATTTCGGGGGGTTGGATTAGACGACTCCTTGGAGTATATTCCATCTCTACAATTCTATGGTTCTGTTATTCTAAGATGCTGATTTTTCTCTCTGCAAAGCCCAGCACAGATAAAAGATGAAGCTGTATGCTTCGGCTGGCTTTAGGTTCTGGCCTTGTTTTTAAATTGCACTGAGTTCCAGAGGCAGCAAGACATCTGGCTTCTGAGTGCCTCCAAAGCCCAGCACTCAGATCAGAGATAGGCCCAAGCCCCTGGTAGGTAAAGGTAAAGGGACCCCTGATAATTAGGTCCAGTCGTGGCCGACTCTGGGGTTGTGGCGCTCATCTCGCTTTACTGGCTGAGGAAGCCGGCATACAGCTTCCGGGTCCTATGGCCAGCATGACTAAGCCACTTCTGGAGAACCCGAGCAGCGCACAGAAATGCCATTTACCTTCCCGCCAGAGTGGTACCTATTTATCTACTTGTACTTTGATGTGCTTTTGAACTGCTAGGTTGGCAGGAGCTGGGACCGAGGAAGGGGAGCTCATCTCGTTGCAGGAATTTGAACCACCGACCTTCTGATCGGCAAGCCCTAGGGTCTGTGGTTTAACCCACAGCACCACCCACGTCCATTGGTATTTTGTGTCAAACTCTGGACGTCCTATTCATTTCTCTCCTTTGATTAGCATGCCTAGCACACTGCAAAGGAGAGTTTGTTTGTTTATTTTTAAACTGTTTCTATACCGCTTAATTACCCAAACGTCTAAGTGGTGTTCATAAAGATTAGAAAGCACATACAGTGGGTAGAATCAATACAGATTAATCATGAAATGCAGAAAACTTCCTTGAAATGCCCAGTGAAACATAAAGGTTGTGAACATGCAGTCACCTCTGTCCTGCACAGTTTGCATACAATCAAGTGTCTGATGGTCAGTTCCTGGATGATAAAGCCATCAAGAATATAATAACAGCTATTAGCCAGGATGGCTATACTCTGCCTCCATGGTTACATCTCCTTCTTTGGAGGCTTCTGAACAGAAGTTGGTTGGCCGTCTGTCATGGATGCTTTAGCTGAGATTCCTGCATTGCAGGGGGTTGGACTAGATGACCCTTGGGGGTCCCTTCCAACTTCTACAGTTCTATGGTTGACCACTGTGAGAACAGGATGCTGGCCTGACCCAGCAAGACTCTGGATAGAGAGGGGCCCTGTCTGATCTTAGCTGGCAGGGAGTTCTATTGAATTGGGCTCATAATGGTGTGGAGGACTCCCTGGTCCTGAATAGGGTAACTGTGCCCCTGAAGGACCAGGTGCGCAGCCTGGGAGTCATTTTGGACTCACAGCTGTCCATGGAGGCGCAGGTGAATTCTGTATCCAGGGCAGCTGTCTACCAACTCCACCTGGTACGCAGGCTGAGACCCTACCTGCCCGCGGACTGTCTCGCCAGAGTGGTGCATGCTCTGGTTATCTCCTGCTTGGACTACTGCAATGCGCTCTACGTAGGGCTAACTTTGAAGGTGACTCGGAAACTACAACTAATCCAGAATGCGGCAGCTAGACTGGTGACTGGGGGCGGCCGCCAAGACCACATAACACCGGTCTTGAAAGACCTACATTAGCTCCCAGTACGTTTCCGAGCACAATTCAAAGTGCTGGTGTTGACCTTTAAAGCCCTAAATGGCCTCGGCCCAGTATACCTGAAGGAGCGTCTCCACCCCCATCGTTCTGCCCAGACGCTGAGGTCCAGCGCCGAGGGCCTTCTGGCGGTTCCCTCATTGCGAGAAGCAAAGTTACAGGGAACCAGGCAGAGGGCCTTCTCGGTAGTGGCGCCCGCCCTGTGGAACGCCCTCCCATCAGATGTCAAAGCGATAAATAACTACCTGACATTTAAAAGATATATTAAGGCAGCCCTGTTCAGGGAAGTTTTTAATCTGTGATATTTTACTGTATTTTTGGTTTCTATGGAAGCCGCCCAGAGTGGCTGGGGAAACCCAGCCAGATGGGCGGGGAACAAATAATAAATTATTATTGTTGTTGTTGTTGTTGTTGTTATACTGAATGCCCAGCTACTGGGGGATGCAAGAGGTGCATCTGAGCCATGGGAGACCACTAGAAGAGACTCCCTCAAAGATCTTAGTGGTTGGAAAGGGTTATAAGTTATATTTGACCCAAGTTGTTGAAGTCTTGCAAATTAATACAAGAACCTTGACCTGGTAACATATGGGCAGTTGGTGCAAGATTTTAAGCCCCACTGTGCTGGCAGTAGTTTGGGAAGGTCATAATAATAATAATAATAATAATAATAATAATAATAATAATAATTTATTACTTATACCCGACCCATCTGGCCTGACTCACCAGCCACTCTGGGCGGCTTCCAACAGGATATTAAAAACACAATAAAACATCAAACATTAAAATCTTCCCTAAAGAGGGCTGCCTTCAGATGTCTTCTAAAAGTCAGATAGTTGTTTATTTCCTTGACATTTGATGGAAGGGTGTTCCACAGGGCAGGCGCCACCACCGAGAAGGCCCTCTGCCTGTTTCCCTGTAACCTCACTTCTCTCAGTGAGGGAACCGCCAGAAGGCCCTCGGAGCTGGACCTCAGTGTCCGGGTAGAACGATGGGGGTGGAGATTCTCCCTACTGTCTACCATCTTACTTTACCCAGAAGCACCTATACACATAAATAAGTGCATGCACATTTCTGGCCTTGACCCATGCCCTGATCTTAGCTGAAGAATGCTCTTTTGTTTTTCTTAGTGAACATAATTTCCAAATTTGGCTATGAATTCAGAGCAGCAGCAGCGGTTTCCTATACCTCAGGGTTGTTTCTTAAAGCTATAGGCATTTGTTTCATACCTGAAAGCAATTTAGCTTTTGCCAACTGAACATCTGTCATGCAGGCGCTGTAGCTGTGAGTTTAGAACCAAGAGCAATGGGTATAATGATTTGCTTCTCAACCCTATGCTGGAAACTTAGAAATATTAAGCAATGCAACCCAGAGCTCCGATCATTGCATGAACCGACACACCAGCAATCATTTTGACGTTTATAATATTAGCAATGTTCTTCCCCATGCACAGTAGGGGCATTCTTATGTGCAGCTGTATAAATTAGCGCAACATAAAGCATATGTAGATAGCGGTCAATGATTGCACATTTGCATGGGGAAGGAGTAGGTTTTCAATCACAGAGTACAACCCCGCCTTCAGTTAGTCAAAGCTAATAACTAGCTGCAAGATCGCATTTGTGATTTGTGCACTTAGATTTCAATTGTTCTTTGTAGATGTAATCATACAAGCATTTCTCTTGCTTTTTTATTGCCCAGTAGTGATGAGTGATGTGGAACATAAATATTGTTGATGCTTTCCTTTGGGTGTGCTCACAGCACACATTTTAACACTTAGCAACGTTTAAACAATATCTGGGACTATCTTTCTTTCTTATAACAAATGTCACTAAATTTATCTATCTTCTTGCTAAGGACACAATCCTATGCATGCTTGTTCCTTACCAAACATGGTGGGGCTTACTTCTGAGTAAACATGTTTAGGATAGCACTGCATGACTCCCCCTGGTGCTGGCTTTTATTCTGACACTCTCTCTCTCTCTCTCTCTCTCTCTCTCTCACACACACACACACACACACACAAACACACACACAAAATTTCATTGTGGGACTCCCAATAGATACTTTGAGTATAATTTTGACATGATACACAGTAGGCTAAAGGTAAAAGTAAAGGTAAAGGGACCACTGACAGTTAAGTCCAGTTGTGAATGACTCTGGGGTTGCAATGCTCATTTTGCTTTACAGGCTGAGGGAGCCGGCATTTGTCCGCTCCGCAGACAGCTTTTCCGGGTCATGTGGCCAGCATTACTAAGCCATTTCTGGCACAACGGAACACTGAAACCAGAGCAGCGCACGGAAACACCGTTTAGCTTCTCGCCAGAGTGGTACCTATTTATCTACTTGAGCTTTTGGCATGCTTTTGAACTGCTAGGTTGGCAGGAGCTGGGACAGAGCAACAGGAGCTCACCCCATCACGGGGATTCGAACCACCAACCTTTTGATTGGCAAGCCCTAGGCTCAGTGGTTTAGACCACAGCGCCACCCGACCCCTACTCAGTAGGCTAATTGGTATGAAATTCTTTGGATCAGCCTTGGAACCTTTTTTGTGAGTGGGGACAACTATACTTACTCCCCATCTTTGGGTAATCTTCCCATGATGATTGACATGGGTAAACAATGAAGCAAGGACTGGGGACCACCAACTGGGATTTGATTTGAATAATTCTCCAGGGAGCATATCTTCTCCAGGAGCCCTTTTGGGAGGGAGGGAATTAATCAAGACATTTATTTCATCATCAGTTACTGGGTCCCATTCAGGGCAGCAAGATAGCACATGTGTATCTATGTTCTAATGGGAATTCAAGGAGGTTCCTACGTAGATTAAACTGATTGAAGAGAGAAAAAAAGTGGGCATGCCATTGCACAGAGGTGATTTGATTATTAATGGGGACATGGGTGGCGCTTTGGGTTAAACCACAGAGCCTAGGACTTGCTGATCAGAAGGTCGGCGGTTCGAATCCCCATGACAGGGTGAGCTCCCATTGCTCGCTCCCTGCTCCTGCCAACCTAGCAGTTCGAAAGCACATCAAAGTGCAAGTAGATAAATAGGTACCACTTCAGCGGGAAGGTAAACGGCATTTCCGTGCCCTGCTCTGGTTCGCCAGAAGCGGCTTAGTCATGCTGGCCACATGACCCGGAAGCTGTACGCCAGCTCCCTCGGCCAATAAAACGAGATGAGTGCCGCAACCCCAGAGTCAGTCACGACTGGACCTAACGGTCAGTGGTCCCTTTACCTTTATGCCTTTCTTGTATTGTGGGACTCCTGTCAAGCCACAAATTGTGGGATTTAGTTTACAGATTAGTATTAATCAGATTCCAAAGAATGCAAAGTCCTTAAGAAAAATCAAGTTTCCAGACCGTAGAACTGTAGTTTTAATACATATTAAACACTTGCAGACAATATTTACTAAGTGAAAAGGCTCTTGGGACTGTCAGATGTTGCTGGCCCTCCTTCTGGGTTTTTTTCAATCCACAAAGATTCCCTCATCCCATCTTCAGAGTAGCCTACAATCTTATTTGCTTTGCCTAGGAATGCTCCATTAGAGGACTCTGGGGACTGGAGTGGCTTGTCTGCAAGATTCAGAACATGGGAGTAAATAGGCATTCCAATTCTGCTGAAGATGGTAGGAACAAAAGAACCTTTGAAATATAGAAAGGAGAAAGATATATCTCTTCCTTTTTCTATGAATGGTACATCTAACAGGGATACATTTTCAGTTATCTGCAGTAGTTCAGTTTGCACAGCACAAAGTTAACTTTGAAAAAGCTCCAAACTCCTGGAATTTAGCTCAGCATAACAATTCATTTTAAAACATGCTCATTTCCTATCTCCTATAATCTATGCAATCAACTCCCACCAGTGCACAAGAGCTAAGGGCATCATCTATCAATGTCACTATCTGCCCAGTCCTTAATGAAGAAATTACACACACCACAAGTTTGAATGGGATGGAATATTCCTTGTTAAAATTATATTGTCATGGTGATTTTTTTTTCTATAAAAAAATCCTATGAACTTCAACACAGATTTTGTTTTGCTTTTGGGCAATCAGTTTATGAAAGTTTGATGAATTGGCCTTGTTTTCCTTTCCTTCATGTCAAAATAATGATAGCAGATTTACAGTTATTTTGGAATTAACCACTGCATTTCTATTCCTTAAAAACACACCCAAAAAACTTGAAGTAGAGAGAGAGTATTTTCTACCACCAGGAGCACCTGCTTATTTGTCAGTATATGGGGGGTCCTTTCAATGGTGTAGCAGGGTTTGCTGGTGCCCAGGGCTGGCACGGAGGGTGAGCAGAGCCCACTGTTCAAGCACAGCCGAGCCCTCACCACCATTGCCGACAGAACAGCCCCAAACTACTTTGTGAGGCTGGAATGATCCCAGCCTCACAAAGTGACTTGGAGCTGGCAGGGCAACGTGAGAAGGATGCAACAGCCATGCACTCTTCGATCCCAGCCACACCCTCACTGGGATCAAAGAGCACATGGCTGCTGCATCCTTCTCATGCTGCCCTGCCAGCCCTGAGCCTCTTTGTGAGGCTGGGATCTGATCTGAATGATTCACCTGCTACTCACAAAGTAGCACAGGGTTGGCAGAGTGGCATGAGTAGCACCCCCCAGAAAAATGTGCCAGGGCCATTGTCCCAGCAGCCCACCATGTTATGGCCCTGGGTCCTTTTGTTCATAGCCTGTGAAATAGCTACAGGTATACTGCCTGAATTGGGTCACTCTTTATGAGCGTCACAAATTCATATTCATAATATGTCTAAAGCAGGGGCAGACTTTTTTTGTCCTGTTGAGGGTCACATTCCTTCGGGGTAATCTGTTGGAAGTCAAATGTCAGGCATGGCCAAAGCTTGAACTAATGACAGGCAAAGCAAGAGATAAAAGTATTATGGATTAAGTAATCCAGAATCAAAGACTGCCCTGCTTCAGTTTTCACCAGGGCAGAATTCCTAATCCTAGGAAGGTCTGCTCAGAAGTAAATCCCATGAGGTTTGATAGGGTTACTCATATACAGAGGATCTTTTTACAAAGTAGACTAAACCAATGCAGCTATTATTCTGGAAAGCAAGATAAAGCAATCACTTTCTGATGTCAGTGTGGAAAAATCAATTTGTTCTCTGACATCTGTGTGTGAAAACTTCTTTTCTCCAAGTCATAAAACTAGGGTTTCTTTCTTTCTTTCTTTCTTTTTTAAAACTATCATCATAAATTTATTTCCATCAAATAATACTGCCACTTCCAATTGTTCTGAAACTACATAAAAGGAAGGAATGTTTTAAAATGACAGGGAAAATAACAAAGAGAGGAACAGGGAAAAGGAGCACTGATTGCATAATGTAGAAGCTTCAGGGGGTATCAGAGGCCACACAAAATGTTATCAGTGGCTGTATATAACTCCTGGACTGCAGGTAGTCCACCTCTGATCTTGAGAACAATGGTTTATAGTTGAGAGTGAGACCTATATGAATTAGGATTTGCAGTGTAGTATCATGGAACAAGCACTGGCTAGGATCCAGAGAGCTACTTCAGATACTGTAAAGAGGTGGGGCACAGCTAGTGGGATTTATGGTTTATAAACAAACAAAGCAAGAGACTCCCTTTGCCACGACACAATCTGCTTTTAAGAGTCTCTCAGGTTTTCCCCCAGTGCCCAGATCTCATGGGGTGAATCCCATGGATGGACCAGGAGGTTACAGGTCCAGTCACATCAGCCTGGAGCAGAGGGAGAGGAAGTCTGGTACACTGGGTGAAATCTCTGATCAGTAAACACCAGTAAACAAGACCTGTCAAAGCAAGGCCTTTCAGGACCCTGGACAGAGCCCATAGAGAAGATGAACTGTTCCTATGAGGATCAAACAATATGCTCTGTTTATTGCAATTAATTGCACAACTAGTATTAAGGCCACAGGTTTTCCTAGTTGCCCCAATCTTCATTGGGGGAACCACAGGTTAACCCTTCCGTCACCTGCAATGATCTCCCAGTGGAAGTTGCCTCAGCTAATTCTATCTAGAAGGATGATTTTTGTTCAGGTATCAGCTGTATGCCTGATGACAACTAAGGGCCTCCATGCTGGTTCACATAGTATGCAGTTCAGCCCTCAGGCATGAACATATTCACACTTCTGGGGCTATTTTGGTTATTTCTCTCCACATACCTTTTGAAGTATTCAGGGCTTTAGAGGAGTAGCCTCCTGGCCCGGAGTCTAAAAACTCTCCCTGATTTCTCACCGGGAGTGTTGGGATTTACTTTATTTTGGCTTCAGTCCTGTATACCTGAAGGAGTGTCTCCACCCCCATAGTTCAGCCCAGACACTGAGGTCCAGCTCTGAGGGCCTTCTGGCGGTTCCCTCCCTGTGAAAAGTGAGGTTACAGCAAGCCAGGCAGAGGGCCTTCTCAGTAGTCGTACCCTCCCTGTGGAATGCCCTCCCATCAGATTGCAAGGAAATAAACACCTATCTGACTTTTTTAGAAGACATCTGAAGGCAGCCTTATATAGGGTAGTTTTAACGTTTTATGATTTACTGTGTTTGACATTTTAATTTGCTGGAAGTCACCCAGAGTAGTTTGGGGAGCTGACACAGATCGGCAGCATATTATTATTATTATTATTATTATTATTATTATTATTATTATTATTACTACTACTACTACTACTACTACTACTATTATTCAATAAAATATACTACTACTACAGGCTGTTTGGGAGTGCATATGAACAAAAACAAGGCTGTCACATGGAAATGACTTATTTTTGAGTGAATAATGTGAACGCATGTACCAGCACTTTAGATGTGAGTTTCCTGGGCACGTATCTCCAGAGTCGCGATTGTGCACCACCCATTCTCCCTCACGGAACAATGAATTGGCAGTGCTGTTGTTTTTCAAGCACAAGTCCTATGTCTGGCCTTGATCGCTGAATGAGTAAACATTCTGTGTGACACTTGAAACATTTCAAAAGGATACGTTTCAGGTGATAAACACTTCAGCATCAGAAATGGCATAACGTTGCATTTAAAGTGCTGAGGGGGCCTCAGATGCTTTCGAAGCTCATATTGTCAATGAGCTGCCTAAACTTGAACCAACACAATGAGCGTGTCTACAATCTCCATTCAATATGCAGTCTTGGAGCGGTGTGCTTTATTTTAGAGTATCTGAGCACCATTTGCCTTGAACGCAAAAAGCACTTGAATGGTATTGTGCAATTCTAGGAAAATCTCTGATGGAATCAAAGCTTTCTGAATCTTGGGCACTCCAACTGTTCCTGTTTACCAAATACAGTTCCTAGTTTCTCCTGCCTGTCCCTAGTAAAATGTGCTCCCTGTTTTTGCCTTGTGGGAGGGATATTGAAAATACGCCCACACATGTATATGTGTGTACAGTGGTACCTCGGGTTACATACGCTTCAGGTTACAGACTCCACTAATTCAGAAATAGTACCTTGGGTTAAGAACTTTGCTTCAAGATGAGAACAGAAATCGTGCTCCGGCGGTGCGGCGGCAGTGGGAGGCCCCATTAGCTAAAGTGGTGCTTCAGATTAAGAACAGTTTCAGGTTAAGAACGGATCTCTGGAACGAGCTGTAATAAATATAGGGATTGCTCGTGCGTAAGTTGCCGCCACTCCTGGCTATGTTGCCTTGTTAAACCTTTTCTGTCTGGACAGCCCTTCACTTCGTCGCTGCCTCAGTCGCTAGCAGAATCCATCAGTGGGCGTTTCTTAAACCTTTTCCAGCATAAAAGCTGTTTGACGCCAAGTCTCCTCCTACTCTCCCTGCGCGGAAGTCTTCTGCGCAGGGAGGGTGTGGGTAGCGGAGGACCCGTGCTCTCCCCGCTGGTGTCCGGTGAAGAGTCCTGGAGCCCTCTCACCGATTCCCCCATCTGCCCCCCTTTATCCCTGGTGTTGCGCTGATTTCCTTCCCCAGCTGATGAGCTGCCTCTCTCCCTGCTGGGCCCTTCTCCAGCATCACTTGGGAGCCTTCCCTCCGCCTCTGGCTCCGATGTCAGTTCCCTGACACGAATTAAGTACTTAACCCGAGGTACCACTGTATAATAATAATAATAATAATAATAATAATAATAATAATTTATTTGTACCCCGCCCATCTGGCTGGGTTTCCCCAGCCACTCTGGGCGGCTTCCATAGAAACCAAAAATACAGTAAAATATCACAGATTAAAAACTTCCCTGAACAGGGCTGCCTTAAGATGTCTTCTAAATGTCAGGTAGTTGTTTATCACTTTGACTTGTGTCGTGGATGGATGGAGGAAATAATGACATGGAAGATGTAGTGATGGCCATAATTTTTCTTGTTTACAGCTCACCAAGTTGGGTCAGGGACCCAGTCATCAGGCAGCCCAAATGCTGGCCAATACTGAAACACCATTTATGGAAGTTGCATGAACCTTTGATGTGAGTTGCATAAACCATGGTTCAAACTGATATGGTGGGCCCATCATGCAACCTGGAAGTATTGCATCTGAGTTGGACCCCAAAGCTGGGACTGAATCTCTTATGGTGAGCAAGGTGCCCACCCCTCACTTACCCTTGGTTTGGATCTGACCCATTGCTTCCAGCACCCACAATGAGAAGTTGTGATCAAATGTAGCATAATATAGGAGTGGTTAACCTGTACCCTAGGGGCCTGATCTGGCAGAAAAAAATAAATCCAAGTACAGTTGTAACTTGGATCCCGAATGCCTTGCGAGTCAAACGGTTTGGCTCCCAAATGCAACAAACCCAGAAGTGAGTGTTCTGGTTTGCAAACGTTCTTTGAACCCGAACATCCGATGCAACTTCTGCAGCTTCCGATTGGCTGCAGGAGCTTCCTGCAGCCAATCGGAAGGCGTGCCTTGGTTTCTGAACATTTTAGAAGTCGAACCAACTTCCGAAACAGATTCCATTTGACTTCTGAGGTACCACTGCATTCACAACTCTAGGATGGGAAGAAAGGTTTAAACATCTCTGCCCAGCACTCAGATAAGGTTGCAAACGATAACTTTTGCTTATAATAATTTCTTATACTCTTATGTTCTTAATGCTTTTAAATCTCTTAATATAGTCACAGCTATTTTATTTCAATACATAATCCATATGGGTTTGGAACTCTGCATCCCCCCTCCTGCTTACAAGTGTTTAATTTCTTGTTTATTTGTATCTTAAACAAACAAAAAAAGTCTCAAGTAAAATAAGCACAATTTTGATTAACTCTCTTTAGAATTTTGAACAAGTGGGAATTTTAGTAGGGGGGGGGAATTAATAAATTATCAGTTTCTGTTCTATAAAAGAGTTGAAAATTGCAGTCCTACATCAATGTAATGTGGCAACAAAGCAAAATAACAGATTGTTCCGGCTGCTGGAGGTAACAAAATCCTACCTCCTCCCAGAAATATGTGCTCATACGTATTGCTGGACAACATATTCTTCATCATGTTTATAGTGGAAATATTCAAGAGAGGCAGGTGAGGAGTTGAATTAAGCATAATGCCTTTCTGGTGGCTTACTCTGGGAATTATATAATGTATATTAACTGGCAAAATAGCCCAGCAGTTTGGAAGCAATTACCACAGTTTTATGTTTCGTGCTCTGCTCATAAATCTTGGTAATGATGGCACCTCTCTTAGGAGCTTACATTAACAGGTTACAGTAATTGTATTCAAACATAGCCAGCGTCCAGCCACATAGGTAGCAAATGTCCAGTCGCATAATATGACTTGAGTGAAAACCTTTCAATGGTAGGCATGGGCAGAGCAATCCAGCCCCCTGATCCTCTGAGTGGGTTTTGCATGAGTGGCAGTGGCGGCATGCCCACAGATTCTGCCCCCTGAGTTGGCTGCCTCCATCTGCCTCATGGATGGGCTGGCTCTATACTCATATTGACTCCTCATTGCAGAAGTTCACCTTCCCAACACATGGAATGTGATGAGGCCAGTAACATTGATGTGGATGGAAAGGGGTGGGGACAATGGGCTCATTCCCATTTGCCCTGATCACATGATGTTTGAATGCCTGAATGCCCTTCCCCATATATCGCCATAGCTGGTGTCACTATATCACTTATGGGCATAGTTGTCAACTTACAGATTTGAAAATAAGGGACCAGCAGCCTTGGAAATAAGGGATCAGCAGCCAAAATAAGGGATTTTCCAGGCACAGGTATGTTCAAATTCTGAGCCCCTCCAAGCCAAAGGCAGAAAGCCCAGCCAGCAGCCAAACGAAGCTTCAAGTGGTGGTTCCCACAGCGCAGCAACCCAGCAAAGGGGATGCAGCAAAGAAAACTACCGTCACCTCTCCGCTGGGAAGCACTGAGCAAAGGCGAGTCCCCAGGCAACGCGGCCGATTTAATCGGCACAAGGCATGCAAGCTCCACCCCCCCAGTCGTTCTTAGACTCCTTATTGGGTGAACAACGCAGCCAAGCAACACAGTTGGAGCCTCCCTCCTCCCTGGCTGGCAGGGAGGGAGGGAGAGGAACTGCTTCCTTTGAAACCCGGGACATCATCAATAAGGGACAGCAGCAGGACACAGCGCTGGGATAAGGGACTTTCCTGCCAAACAAGGGACGGTTGACAGCTATGTTTATGGGTTATGTGAAAATGTGCATGCTCCTGTTGAAGGTGAATCGGTTCTACTGATTTGGCCCCACTGCTGAAATTTACAAGAATTTAGGTAGCAGATCCAATTTGTTTAAAAGGAAGCCAAGAGTAGGAACATAGCAGTAATTTTCACAACTGAGAGACGCAAGCAATGCGGTCCCCCAAGGATCTGTATCCAGGATGGAGAAAACTCAAGCTGAATGTGCAGTACTCCAAAACAGCATTTCTAAACTGGGTGAGTGGACAACAAAATGGCAACAGAGATTTTGAAAATGCACACAGTTACAAGCTCATCTTCATATGTAGGCTAATAGGATCTGAGGCCATCTAGGAAAGAGCTCTGTGACCATGGTGGACAGGGAGCTCAAATTAAAAATGTCAAGTCAATGTGCAATGGCAATGAAAAAAAGGCAGCTCCCGTGTTGAGGATTATTGGGAAATGGGCTGAAAACAAAATGGCCAAGCATCCTAATGTCTTTATATAAATCTCTGATGCAGCCACATTTGGAATACTTAGTGTAGTTCTGATTGCCCATCTCACAGAGGATCTCACTGAATACAAAATGATCAGGGAATTGAAGCACGCTCCCTATGAGGGAAGGCTAAAGCATTTAAGCTGGGCTTGTTTAGTGTAGGAGGTGAATGACTAAGTGGGGAAAAACATTAGAAATGGAGAGAATAGATGCATTATCTCTTTCATAATACTTAAACTCTGGGTCACCCAATGAAATTGATTGACACAAGATTCAGAAGCGTTTCTTCATACAACACACAACAATTTACCTATGGAATTATCTGTTACAAGATAGCTCAGTTGGTTAGAGCGGGGTGCTGGTAATGCCAAGGTTGCAGGTTCAAGCC
The DNA here is from genome assembly GCF_965112155.1 of Podarcis liolepis. Taxonomy (NCBI): domain Eukaryota; kingdom Metazoa; phylum Chordata; class Lepidosauria; order Squamata; family Lacertidae; genus Podarcis; species Podarcis liolepis. The sequence goes on from NC_139562.1 coordinate 64,949,799, forward strand.
CCATATGGGACACCTGCATATTCCTGCATTGGAGGTAGTTGAACAGAGCCCCTTCCAAATCTCTGACTCTATGATTTCTGTGAAGATGTGGTGATGCTCAGTTACTTAGATGGCTTCAGAGAATGGTGGTCTAGAACAGTTTCTGAGTATAGGCCACCCAACAGCTGTTAGCTATGGCTTTCAATGTAGTTTTAATGTTTATGGGAAATTGCTAGAGTACAAGCAATGGGAGAGGACTCTTAGATTTTCCCCTTGCTTGTCGGCTTCTTATGAGCATCTGACTACCCACTGTTGGAAACAGAAGGCTGGTCTTGAAGAACGGTTACTCTGAGCCAGCAAAACTCTCCATATGTTCTCTCTTAAGGTCTCTGGACAGACCTTAATTTGTGATTCATCTTTAGCAATCCCTCCTGTAGTGGCATGAAAGGCTGTATTCCTCAGTTATTCATAGGAATGAATTTTTTTTTTTAAAGTTTTAAAAGCACCAGACAAGTGTGAGAGAGAAACCAGATCTAACAGACTCTTTCCTTTTGTTTAGCCACAGGCTGTTCCTTTCCATCCTAGCTTGGTTTGTCCGCCCTACTGTATCCTTGCATTGATCTTGACAAAGGTTTGGTTTTAGACTAACCATATCAACCTGAGACTGGAGGGCAACGCCTAAACCCCTGCCGCAGGTACAAAAATGCAAAGTGCTTTATCCAGTAATATAGCGGGCGCCTTTGGAAAAAATGATTAAAACATGAGCTGCACACTGTTGACTCACTTCGGCTTCATATGAAAATCTCACCATATTTCAACTACTGCTGTTTTCATCTGATCTGAAAGATGGATTACAGCTCGCCTTGCATGAATGAAGAAAAGAGAAGGAAGTAGCTATATTCCTCCCCCAGTCCCTTTAAGCAAGCATCAAATTTTGATTTCAGTCTTCTATTCTTGACTGTGCAAGATTTGCTTAAAGAAAATTAAAAAAAGATGCAGGGAGTCAAAGAGAGCTTCTGATTCTGCTGCATGTTGAAGAAACCTAAACTAACCACCTTGACAGGTGTCTTGACCTGCTAAGTAGCTGCAAAAAAGCCTATTCGTATTGATGACTGTATCTGGACCATTTCATTGGCTAACAGCAAGCACCTAGTCAGGGCTGTCAGCAGAAGTTAAGGCCAAATGTGACCTCTGCTGTTTCCCCATAACCTATTTAAGGGTGCTTGCCTACAGGTTATATACAGATGTAGATTAAACAGAAACAACAACAAATCAGACACATCACAGAAAGTTAGATTCCAAAGTCACAAGTTCCCACTAACTTGAATATAATGATGCCCCTTTCAGCTTTGGCTAAATATCAATCAAGTGATTTCTGAATTTGGGCAATGAATCACTGGCTACATAAACAAGGTGTCTGACAATTGGCAGCATTTGAGACTGGCAGTAGCTTATGAGAAACAGCACTGATAAGAAGATTTAAGAGGCTGCTCTCAGACAGTAAGTAAATAAAGGTCTAAAGCAACCTTCTCCAACCTCATGGCACCAGGTTGCAACTCCTATCAGTCCCAGCCAGCTGATAAGAGTTGTAGTTTTAACCACCTGGCTGGTCTAAAAGGAAATCACTCTCTTTGCCACAATTGGTGACTGTATTCTACATCTTTAGCCAGCCTTTCTTCTCCTAGGAACTCAGATAAAGGTTACATGGAATTAACCTGTTCCATCCTCCCATGAACCCCAGGCAGTTCATGCCTTGCTTAGTGGGAATTTGAAATCTGGTCTTCTTAGTCTGTCCAGTGTGCTTTTTATACTTCTACATTGACTCCCCAGACAGATTCTGATAATGGAGACAATAAGAGCAATAGGGACTTTAGTTGTTGTATGTCCTTTCCCTTGGCAAGTGGGTGGCTCTGTGGTCTAAACCACTGAACCTCTTGGGCTTGCTGATCAGAAGGTCGACGGTTCTAATCCACACAACGGGGTGAGCTCCCATTGCTCTGTCCCAGCTCCTGCCAACCTAGCAGTTCAAAAGCACACCAGGGCAAGTAGATAAATAGGTGTGCTGCTGCGGGAAGATAAATGCATTTCCATGTGCTCTGGCACTTGTCACGGTGTCCCATTGCACCAGAAGCAGATTAGTCATGCTGGCCACATGACCTGGAAAGCTGTTTGTGGACAAACACCAACTCCATTGGCCTGAAAGCAAGATGAGCACCACACCCCATAGTCACCTTTGACTGGACTTAACTATCCAGGGGTCCTTTACCTTTACCTATGTCCTTTCCAATTATTAACCCTTTAGAACAGATCATTGTAGGACTAACAGGCCCTCCTCCCTATTTTGAGATGTAAGTTTCTTCATCCAACTGGAGGCAAACATGCATGGAAGTTGGACCCAGGAACACAGATGATCAATGAAAGCATTGATCACCGGTCTGAGAGTGGAAGGAGGTTAGATTTAACCCCCCCCCCAGCTAATTGGTGCTATTTGAATTTATTTAAATTGAGCTATTTGCACATAGCTGTAGCTGATCTGGAGCATACTCAAAGGTTGCTTGTCTGTGAACAGATTCTACCTAATATTGAAGTTTACCGTCCTGTCCCCACCTGCTTGGGAGAAACCCCACTGATTCCAGTAGGAGCAACCATGGTTAGGATTGTGCTGTAAGTATACCTACTTCGCAGCACACCAGGCTAGATCTCATAAATCTACTTGTGTGCAGTAAGTTTTGAACTTTTTGTGGGGAAATGATTGGGAGGTGGGATATTTTGTGGAGCTAACTGTACCTAAATGTATACACTTCATATTAAGTCCCAGATTATTATTTAAATAAAGTAGGTTTCTTTATTTGAGACAGAACAAACTAGTAAACGGTACTCTAAAGCTCGACTCTAGAAGTTCTTTTGCATGCTTTACATTTCACTATCATGGGAATTTTTCAAATACAAAATAACCTTTTTCATTTGTAGATGAATGTTTTTGGCAGCCTAATCTTTTGATTCACACATCGGGTTCCATCAGATGTTGGAATTTATGTGCTATTTACAAGTCTTCCTAAAAGAAACATAGGGTTATTAAAGGCTTTTTTAATGGGCCCAGTTAACTGCAGTAGCCGTAGTAGTATTTTTCCACTCTCAATGACCTTTGATTTAAACATTAGATTGAACCATAAGAGTTTAATCATGTATGAAAATCACTGTAGAGCATAATCATTTTAGAAAATTACATAATTTAAGACTATGAGCTGAAGGAGAAAGAAGTCTGGAAACATATTGCATATACCTGTATTCCATCTTTCCTATAACAATCTCAAGGTTCCTGAGTTCCTTTTTATGCTCACACCAACCCTAGGAGATAGTGTAGAATAAGCAATAGCGACTGATCCATAGTCACCCTGTAACCTTCATGAATAAAGGGATACACGAATCCTTGTCTCCATTTTAGACTTACTTCCCTAAATATAAAATAAAAAGGTGAGGTTGCTAATGATTTGTGATTTCTGTGAGGGCACATCAAACAATGACCTTTGAGTCTATTGGGATAAAGCTCATTCGATTTTACTTATATCAGCTGCAGATGGGACAATTATTGTGATTAATGTCATTTACAAGTTTGAAACTCTTCACGTTCCCCACAACTCTTCATATATGAGGGGTGTGTGTAAAAAAATATTATCTTTTAGTTAGTGATGGGGGATCTAATTTTGTTTATCAAATACCGGATGGTATCAAGTGTACTGAGTCATTAACTTTGTTGGAGATGGATTACTGTTTGCATGTGCTGGCATGAAAACCAGGTTCATAGAGTAAGCTCTGGTGAGCCTCAGCTCTTAAGTGAACCATGCTTAGGATAATGTTCAAGAGGGCACATAAGTCAAAGACAGCTTTCCCTATTTAGTGGCATGAGACTCCCCAGGGCTTTTAGATGTGAAAGGGGGCAATGTTTGAAATCCTATCTATTTCATATTAACTTACATGCTGACTGGTGAATGTTGCAAGGGAAGACCTGGGAAGGCCTAAGTAAGATAATTAGAAAGAAATCCAGGGCATGTGGGAATAATGAGACCAATGTGAGGGCACAGAAGAAGCCAGCAAATGTAATTTGAAATTTAGAACTCAGGTAGAATGATAGAGAATTTCTTTCTGCCTGATCATCATATCATAATACATACATTTCTTGTCAGTTTTTGAGATGCCTCTAAGATTCTTTAGCAGGTTAAAGAATCACTTAGAAATTGGTCTGATAGAAATAGATAATTTCCTGTCCAAAGTGCTTTTCAAACTACACTCATCTTTTAAACTACACTCATCTTTTAAAAAAGTAAAATTATAGATGAAACATAACACATTTGGAAATAGTGGTGGTGGTGGTGGGGGGTGTCACTTGAATTTCAGAGTTAATCACTGAAATATTCAGCCTTCATTTTTTCAAATTATATTTTCTCAATTATATTACTATTCCACACATAACTGCGAACTCAGTCAACTGGTATGTGCATCTCTAAATAAGCCAGTTATTTTTAACTCTCTAATTTTATCGTATCTTTGTATCGTAAAGTTGTTGTTCACATGCAACTTAAGCATTAAGAGTGGTATTTAGTATTTAGTCTACAAGTTGCTTGATCAGGGAATGAGGTATTCTGAAACACTAATTTTTGGAGGAATTAATTTTGCTAGCTGCTTTCCACTATGACTCCTAACAATCTTCCACCATGGACAGGCTGCTGTCAGTCTGGTAGAGCTGACCAAAACCAGCACTATCAACAAAATGCATAGAAGTCAGACATGAGCAGTGTCCAGATGGTTAAGTCTGGGTAGTAGAGTCTTGAAAGATCCATGAAGACGGAGCATTTCGGAAAAAATAAGTTTTATTGACAAACATATAGCAAGGTTGGAGGTAAATGGCTAACTATGAATGGCTTCCCAGAAAGAGAGAGAGTGAGAGAGAGAGAGAGGTAACAGAAGGAAAGGTGGCATGTTTGCATGGTGAAGAGGTGGAGGGAGGGAGAAATTGCAGTGGGATTTAGAGAAAGCAGGAAATAGATTTAGGGGAAAAAGGAAAAGGGAACTGTTATCCATGGGGATGGTTGCCCCGGGTGCATAATTGTTAGGGAGCTGAAAAATTCAACACCCAGTGCTGCCTCAATACAGCTGAACACTTCTGTCACTGAGCTGCATTGAAAATGGTTTCAAGCAAACCAGGAAGTGACCTCTCCAGATAACACAATGACTCTCCTTTTCTTATCTCTGCAGCTGCACTCTCCTGGGTGATGTGGACGCTGTTATGCAGTTGAATGAGCATGCCTCCTCTGTCCCTTCTCTCCCTCTCACCCTCCGCTTCATGCAGCCTCGGGCACTGGCAACCCACACTACGCCACTGCTGTTACCACCCCTTGCTTATGGTTCTGCCTGGGAAGCAGATAAGGCATAATTCAAGGGCGCAAAGAAGACACAGAAATTTTAGGGGATTTAGGAAAAGAGAAGTTGAAAAACTTGGGGGAAGGGAATGGAGGCATCAGGAATATCTGGAGATTCTGGGGATGAAAAGTCAGAGGAATTCTGGCATGCCAGGGCAATTCTAGACCTGGGTGGAAAGCAGCAGGGCTGGTAGTTCAAAAGGGTAGTCTTGGGAGAACAATTTCAGGTGCACATAAAGACAGACCATTTCCTTATGCTTGATTAATAAATGGGGACATTAGACAACAACTTCTTTTTTTGGATTTTAGAGTGGGATTTACAGTACAGTGGTACCTCGGGTGACAGATGCTTCAAGTTACAGATGCTTCAGGTTACAGACTCCGCTAACCCAGAAATAGTACCTCGGGATAAGACCTTTGCTTCAGGATGAGAACAGAAATTGCGTGGCGGCAGCGCGGCAGCAGCAGGAGGCCCCATTAGCTAAAGTGGTGTCTCAGGTTAAGAACAGTTTCAGGTTAAGAACAGACCTCCGGAACAAATTAAGTACGTAACCAGAGGTACCACTGTACTTTGTGTCCACCATGTTTTCTTAGCATTCTCACAGCTAGGCAATAGGACGGTGGCTTAATAGCAGAGTATCTGCCTTCCATGTAGGCAGTCCCTGGTTCATTCCCTGCCATCTCCAGGTGGAGATGAGAATGTCCCCTGCCTGAAACCCTGGAAAGTCACTATTGAGCTACAGTAAATGGACCAATGATCTGACTCAGTATAAGGTAGCTTCCTATGATGCTTGATGAGAGTGGAGCTGCAGACATGTAGAGTGTTTACAGTCTGAAGAGGTCCCACGCTAGCTGCACGGTAGGTAGGGATCATTGTCCTATCTATTCATTTGGCAGAGAGAGACCATGAGCCCAGTCTCTGTTTAAGCTATCCTAACAGACAGGGACGCAGGTGGTGCTGTGGTCTAAACCACTGAGCATCTTGGGCTTGCCGATCTGAAGGTCGGCGGTTCGAATCCCCACAACAGAGTGAGCTCCCATTGTTCTGTCTCAGCTCCTGCCAACCTAGCAGTTCAAAAGCACACCAGTGCAAGTAGATAAATAGGTACTGCTGTAGCAGGAAGATAAACAGTTCTGTCACGGAGCCCTGTTGCACCAGAAGCAGTTTGGTCATGCTGGCCACATGACCCGGAAAGCTGTCTGTGGACAAACACTGGCTCCCTTGGCCTGAAAGTGAGATGAGCGCCACAACCCCATAGTCACCTTTGACTGGACTTAACCATCCAGGGGTCCTTTACCTTTACCAGACAAAATGGATCCCTTTGGAACCAGAAGGAAGGTATTTGATTTCCTGCCAGGAGCAAAAGGAATCCTGAACCCTTTAGTAGCTTTTTATATTGTGGGTTGGAAACCTCAGACCCCTCAGAGCCTCTTTATGTGGTCCCTGGGACTCTCCCAAGCCACACTCTTCACCAGCTCTGTTCTGCACCCTTGTTGGTTGGAATGTGTCCTTAAACTCTTATAGTGTTGTTTGCTTGGTTGGATGGAGGATGAAGAGGGGTAGAACTAGTCTACTGTACACTTTTGCCTTTGGCCAAGCCTGCCTCTGCCTCTGTCACTAGTAGGTGGTCCCTGGAAGGTTGAGCATAAGGCAGCCTTCTCAACCTTGGGTTCTCAGATGTTGCTGGACTACAACTCCCATCATTCTTAGCTAGCAGGACCGGTGGTCAGGGATGATGGGAATTGTAGTCCAACAACATCCGGGGACCAGAAGTTTTGAGAGAGGCTGTCATATAAGGGATTGCAACCTTTGGGCCGAGAAAGGATTCCACAACTCTGGTGTAGATCATTGTCCATTGCATTGCTGGCACTGTGTTTTCCAGTGGTTAAAGTCTCTCACTGGGAAGTTTTGAAAGATGCTGCTGGAGAACGGTTTTATTTAGTTTGTTGAACATTTATACCTTTCTGTTATGAAATCAAACTCAAGGCAGCTTGCAAATAAAAATATATAAATCACAGCACAATTAAATGCTCCTAGCAATAAAATAAAACAAACAACAGCAGGAAAACAGCATCATAAAAACCATATCAGCAACAACAGTTGTTCCCAGGAGAAGTTCTCTTCTGTGGCCCCTAGGGTCTATTCTGTTTCTAATGCATTTCAGCATCACATGAACTGCTGGAGGAAATCATCTGGAGCTTTGGAATGAGACACCTAGATCTTTCCCCTCCATGTTATCTGGCTCAGGCATGGTGATTTTGTGTTTGAAGTCTCTAGTGGACTAGCTGAGGGATGTATAAGTTTAAACTCAATGGCGATCAGAGGGAGTTATGCATGGTGGACAATGTCAATTCTGGTGATGTAGTGGATATCGATCTACATGTGGTCACCACAGTACGTCAGAAGAAACACAGTTTTCATTGGGAAGTGCTTCTGGGTCCAGGATTCCTCCCAAATTCCTAGGTTGAGCCAGTGACCAGAAACATGGCCTACCAACTTCCATTAGTACATGAAACATGCCCCTTCTTGAACACTGAAATTTGACTGCTTTAATGCATGCTCTGGTAACCCTCCTTGCTTTTTAAAATTTTCAGGACTTTATTATGAAGTCAAAATAACAATCCAGAGAGAAATACAAATAGGGATGTTTTTAATGACTGGTGTTTTAACGTATTTTTAACCTTCTGCTGGAAGCCACCCAGAATGGCTGGGGAAACCCAGCCAGATGCGTGGGGTAGAAATAATAAATTCTTCTTCTTCTTCTTCTTCTTCTTCTTCTTCTTCTTCTTCTTCTTCTTCTTCTTCAAATAAATAAATAAATAAATAAGATGATGAAAACTGTGTATGACAGCAACAACAGGTTCACAGCTGTTAGCTGATGAAACAAACTGCATTTTCATGAGACAATAAAACTGGCCTGATATGGGAAGAATACAGAACACATGTTCTGTATACCAAATAAAGCAACATTTCATTGGGACTTGCTATCCCTGTGATTGGCTTATCATATAAGCCAATAAATGACCATCAAATGGAGGCAAAATCCATGTTCAGCTGCTCCCCAAGATACCTTTACTTTTTAACTCTAAGTTAGAAGTTACCCTCTGATAACTGTTCATTGGTTCACCTATCCCAGTATTGCCTCCTGACTGGTAGAGACTCTCCAAACCCTGGGCTCTTTTTTCCTTTGCTAGCAGTGCCAGCGATTGAACAAGATGTTTGCACTTCCATTGAGTTGATGGCAGCTCCCCAAGAAAGCTTAGCAGAATTTTTTTTCTTATGTAGGAGATGAAATCCACAGGGCAATAAAAACCAAATTTCAAATCAGACTCTAAAAGAAATTAAAGCACTTCTTTAAAAAAATATAATTTGCTGGATGCATTTGCAACTGAAAACAACTCAGCATGGGATAATTTATCTATCATTTGGGAGCATCCAAGTCTCTGCTGGGCTTGCATTTTTTTTATAGTCTAGTAAGAAATCTAAAGGAGTTCCATGCCAAAGGTATATGCATGCTAGTGGCAGATTAAAAGAGAATTTGTGACTTCTGATGGAGTGAAAGGGTCTGTTGACTCTGCACTTCTCATTATTTAATGACCCAGTGTCTAGAGCTTGGCTGAAACAAGGATGGGATAGTCGTAGAACTCATTGGCTTGGCTCTCTGTTATTTTTTGCTAATAAGAAGGAGATTCTGAATGAAATATCTCAAGTGAGATTTGGAAAAGAATTACAGTGGTACCTCGCAAGACGAATGCCTCGCAAGACAAAAAACTCGCTAGACGAAAGGTTTTTCCGTTTTCAATTTGCCTCGCAAGACGAATTTCCCTATGGGCTTGCTTCGCAAGACGAAAACGTCTTGCGACTTTGTTAAACCGTTAAAACCGTGCTTCGCAAGTCGAAAAATTCGCTAGACGGCAAAACTTGCGGAACGAATTAATTTTGTCTTGCGAGGCACCACTGTACATGCCTGGTCTTTCTTTCTTTCTTTCTTTCTTTCTTTCTTTCTTTCTTTCTTTCTTTCTTTCTTTTAGATTCCTAACTATGAATATATAGTGATGGTGATGAGTGCACCTTTGTATAATGATGAAATGGTTTGTGTTTCAGGGAGTTATCGGGGGGATGTCAAAGCAGAGAGACTCTAAATTTGTGTGGTCTTAGGGCGTTAAATCTTAAGAACTTAATTCTTAAGAAGTTAATTCCTAAACCATTTAAGTTGCCTAATCGGCTCCTGCCTCTCAATGCAAAATAAAAAGCTAAAGAAAGGGAGAAGATGCAAATAGAAACTTTGCAATTGATCACAAGAAGAAATGCCAAGACTGGGAGATGAAAAACTCCTCTAAGTGCCAATTGCTTAAGCTCATCCCCCCCCCACCCCCGGACAATGAAAGCACCTGCTGTCTCCAAATCAAGGATCTTTTCTTTGCTGGGAAACATGTCTCCTTTCTCCCTGAGTCTATATTTATAGTCTTTCTTCTTATTGTGCCTCTCAAACTTTTCCAAATCAAATACTGACTTGACTTTCCCTCTGGGACTGAAATGGAAGGGAAATTGTATGCAAGCCATTGAATTATATTCTCCTTCAAGTGGTTTAGTTCAGATAAGATATATTTGCCTTCCCAGCAGACTCTTAACTGAAAGCAGAGCGAGCTGGAGAGAGAGAGAGAGAAAGGGAAGGAGGGAGGTGTGGAAAAAACAATCAGGCTGTTTTAAAGCCTGTTCGTCATGTAAGCTTTTCTGTGCTAAGTGATGAAAGAAGCATCTCTTGAGAACTCTGTTTTTCACTATAGGGGCATCCACTGGACACACCCACCAGATGCACCCACCAAACATTGCCTTGTACTAAGTCCAGTGATTACTCCATCTACTGGAAGTGGTTAGGAAGCGTCTTTTCCAGCTCTGCAAAGCACCTTTCGCAGGCGAAATGTCTGCTTCATCACCAAACAATGGCTTCTTCACAGCCCTTTGCATGACAGCATCTCAACAGAGATTCTTGTGAAGTATTTCAGACTGTTTTAAGTGCAGATATTCTCTGTAATTCCAAAATGAATTGAGCCGGAATGTTTAAATTTCACATTGCTGAATTCCATCCAACTTTTAAGCAGCGTAATTTGACCCAAATACCTTAGGAGGGAACACAAACAAACTCTGGCAGTCCTGATCTCTGGGTTAGGCTACCCGGGATCCCAGAAAAAACCAAAAACCAATCTTGAACGGAAATCACTTTGTGATGTTTGCAAGGAAAGCCCCACGCCAAAAGCATGCACTCAAGTCTCTGGCTGTCATACGTTTCAGAGGAATGAAAATGACACTGCTAATTTAATTCCATTCATTGCATGCAATTTTAAAATTGCTCAGTGACTATCACAAAACTTGACGTGCCATATTTAAAATTGCCCAGAAAATAACTCTGATGCTGACCTTTTAGAAAGCAACATCACTCTGATCTGGGATGCAAACTACCCGTTTTGCTCATTCACAACCAGCCAAGTGGAGTTGGTGGCTTTCAGTCTAGCAATTTCTTCAGCCAAAACTACCAATCAACAGGAAAGGACTGTTTACTCTTACATGAAGGCAGCAATGGAGTGCACACATTTCTTTCTGAAAGCAGCTCTTCGGTGCCTATTGTAATGCACCAGGGGTGTGCAAAAGGTACACACAGGAAGCTGTTTATATAGAGCCAGACTATTGGTCTATCTAATCTAGCAATTGTCTACACTGGGGATGGGGAACCTGTGACCCTCCAGATATTGCTAGACTACAACTCCCATCATTGGCCATGATGACTTATGTTTGCAGGTCAATTCTGTGTCCAGGGCAGCTGTCTACCAGCTCCATCTGGTACGCAAGCTGAGACCCTACCTGTCCACAGACTGTCTTGCCAGAGTGGTACAGGCTCTAGTTATCTCCCGTTTGGATTACTGCAATGTGTTCTACGTGGAGCTACCTTTGAAGGTGACCCAGAAACTACAACTAATCCAGAATGTGGTAGCCAGACTGGTGACTGGGAGTGGGCGCCAAGACCATACAACACCGGTCCTGAAAGACCTGCATTGGCTCCCAGTACGTTTCCAAGCACAATTCAAAGTGTTGGTGCTGACCTTTAAAGCTCTAAACGGCCTTGGCCCAGGATACCTGAAGGAGCGTCTCTGCCTCCATCATTCAGCCCGGACACTGAGATCCAGCGCTGAGGGCCTTCTGGCAGTTCCCTCTCTAAGAGAAGTGAGGTTACAGGGAACCAGACAGAGGGTCTTCTCGGTAGTGCACTCTGCCTGTGGAATGCCCTCCCATGAGATGTTAAAGAAATAAATAACTGACTTTTAGAAGATATGTGAAGGCTGTCCTGTCTAGGGAAGTTTTTAATGTTTGATGTTTTATTGTGTTTTTAATATTCTGTTGGGAGCCACTCAGAGTGGCTGGGGAAACCCAGCCAGATGAGCAGGGTATATTTAATAAATTATTATTATTATTATTATTATTATTAGTAGTAGTAGTAGTAGTAGTAGTATTATGAACTTTGCTAAAGAGCTTAGAATGACCATAGGAAGCTGCCAGACCATGGCTCATCTTGTGGTGTAGTGGTTAAGAGTGGTAGACTAGTAATCTGGTGAACCGGGTTTGCGTCCCTGCTCCTCCACATGCAGCTGCTGGGTGACCTTGGGCTAGTCACACTTCTCTGAAGTCTCTCAGCCTCACTCACCTCACAGAGTGTTTGTTGTGGAGGAGGAAGGGACAGGAGATTGTTGGCCACTTTGAGACTCCTTCAGGTAGTGATAAAGCGGGATATCAAATCCAAACTACTACTACTACTACTCCTCCTCCTCCTCCTCCTCCTCCTCCTCCTCTTCTTCTTCTTCCTCTTCTTCTTCTTCTTCTTCTTCTTCTTCTTCTTCTTCTCCTCCTCCTCCTCCTCCTCCTCCTCCTCCTCCTCCTCCTCCTCCTCCTCTTCTTCTTCTTCTTCTTCTTCTTCTTCTTCTTCTTCTTCTTCTTCTTCTTCTTCTTCTCCTCCTCCTCCTCCTCCTCCTCCTCCTCCTCCTCCTCCTCCTCTTCTTCTTCTTCTTCTCCTTCTTCTTCTTCTTCTTCTTCTTCTTCTCCTCCTCAGTATTGTCATCACAGACTGGCAGCAGTTCTTTGGTGTTTCAGTTTTATAGGCACATTAAGGAGCACATCTAGAGCTTTCTAATAGGGACAGTGTGATTAGGAAGGGAGCCTAATTTCCCTAAAATTCAAAAATTCTTTTGTTAGCCCAGCGGAGAAGAAAACTCTAATGCATGTTATTCCCAGTAAACCGTATTTGTGCTCTCCTCACTGTGTAAGCTCAACAGCCGCTATGAAATACGTGATGAGTAAATACTAGGGTGGATAAATTTAGTACAACTTGTCATTAACCCACACAAAGAAAGTCCTGCATTCTGGCTCGCATGCAGGTGTTTCCTTTTGTGGTTCATAAATATACCTGCCACTGCTTTAGCTGCTGTAATGCGCTGACCCTGCATTTTGAACCTATCATCACTTCATATGCACATGATTGAATTGCAGTAGGAGCTGGGTCCTAATTAAGTGACTGCCTCTTCTGCTTTGCTAAGTCTTCTACAACATCATAACTTTTGATGAAGGAAGTGCAGTTTTCTACGTTAAAATTTCATTACACCAAGAAATTTGAAATAAAGGAGCTAAACCTCTTTGTGAGGATTCTAGTGTACACATGCTCCTTCGTTACTTTTCACGAGTTCTTCATTTAATTCAGAAGCAAGAAATCTTTTTCAGCCCAAAGGCTGCATTCCCCTTCTGAGGGCTGTGTACTAGGAGTGGGTGGAGCCAGAAGCAGAAGTGGGTGGAGCAACAGAGGTGACCAGGGATGGGTGATATCTGATTTTCAACATCACAATTTATCACCAGCTAAACATAGCAATATACTGAAATACTGTATCACAATATTTGAAATAAGGATGGTGTTATGTAGAGGTATTGGCTGGCTTTAAGGTTTTTCCTCACATTGTAATTTTTGCATGGCACCCACCATGATTCATAATATGCAGCCAGGTCAAAAATTATGAAACTGATATCACAATATGGACTTCAAACCGGTTTTGGATGATATATCAATACATTGCCCAGCCCTAGAAGTGACTCATATTTTTACAGAGTTGACATTCCAGGCAGGCACCATTTATTAATTACTATTTATTGAATTTATACTCCGTCTTTCCTCCCCAAGGAGCCCAGAGTAGCGAACAAACTGCCAACTTACAATCAAATACACCTGAAAGCCATTACAGTTAAAAATGTTCTTTTTTAAAAATAAATATTTTATTTATTCTTAATAAATGATACAAAACATGAAAATAAAATAAACTAACATATACTGATACAAAAAGAAAAAAATACATATACCCCCCTATACTATAAACACAAACCCTACATACCCCCGTGACTTCCCTCCACCACTACTCTACTTCCTTTGGTTCAAATTTGAATATTATCATTGCATTCTTTGGATAATGCATCTCTTATACAGTGGTACCTCAGGTTAAGAACTTAATTCATTCTGGAGGTCCGTTCTTAACCTGAAACTGTTCTTAACCTGAAGCACCACTTTGGCTAATGGGGCCTCCTGCTGCTGCCATGCCGCCGCTGGAGCACAATTCCTATTCTCATCCTGAAGCAAAGTTCTTAAGGTACTATTTCTGGGTTAGTGGAGTCTGTAACCTGAAGCGTCTGTAACCCGAGGTACCACTGTAACCCTTTCTACTTATTATTCTCAGTTATGCTTTACATACTTAATCCATGCATATCAACGTATTCTAATGATCTCGAGGTTGCCAGTATTCTTCAGCCATCAAATGCCTGGGTAAACAGAAACGTTTTCAAATTCCTCCCAAAAGTTACTGATGAGGGAGACCAGTGCACTTCAGTAGGGAGAGTTTCCCACAACCTGTTGGGATATTTCCGTTCCACCTTAAAAGGGAGCAGGCTTTGTGAGTCACAGAGTCTGCGCATGTCCTGTTCACAGGATGTTTATGTTTCCTATTGCTTTCGTTTTCTCTCTCTGTCGGAGACACTGACACAGACAGTCATGTCTTTCTTTGTTCTGATCAACGCTGAATAAAGCTTGTAAATAATGCTCTCCTGCGTGCAACTTTCGCTGTGCATTATCTGCTGATAGAGTGTGCATGAGCTCTAGAATGTGGTAAGTTTTTTTTTCTAGAAACTCATGTCGCTAATTGCTGATACTGTGTGCCTACGGGAGATCGATGGATCGTCCGGCAGACGGCTTGGGGCCATGATGGACTTTACCTCCCTGGCAGTATCCCAACACAACCGACTGGGCAGTCCCCAGTGGCGGCATCAAAAACAAGGCCAGGGACAGGCAGTCTGCCATTTAGAGAGAACGGGCAAGCCTTAGAATCTGAACTCTGTGGCACATTAGAAAATGTACTCAATTAAACAGAATACGCATTGTACCATGGATGACAATCTGTTGGTCCAAATTGGTCGAAGCCGTCTTAGAACATTTTGCTGTGAATGGGCAACTCTTGCCACTTGCGTACATGGAAGTTATTTGTGGTAAGGTTGTAGGCACTTCTGAGCAAATCTTAATACTCTAATCTGTCCACTCCACTTCCTTCACTTTTGGAAAACAAAACCTAATTAGGAAAGAACACAAATTGGAAGTCAGAATTAATATTCATTAAAAAAATAGATATATATATATATAGGCCTCACTGACCTCTAGGCTGTTTGAGATTTACTTTAGAGACGGATGTTGCAATCAGTTTAATTTACTAAGACAAATGTGGACCATCAAATTTGTTTCTTCCACTGGAATTAATCCATAGGCAGGAACCCACTGGAACACTACCCCACCCCACAAAGTTTTTTATTCTTTGTTTAATGTGGGGAAGGACTTCATTTTTTATCGAGTTTTCAGGCCTGTAGCTCAGTAGACAAGCTTCTGCCTTGCATGAGGAACTTCAGAGCTTCTGTCAGTCAGTGAAGGCAATACTGAGCTACATGGACCAATGGTTTGACTCAGTTCAAGGCAGTTTCTGTTGGGACATTGCCTGTGTGCTTCTGTGCAGCTTTGCAGAGTGAGCAATTAGTAAGTTGGTCGAAGGCCAGGGAGACTGAGCAGGGGGAGTTTCTGCCTGGAGATACGGATACAGCTCTGCTACAGTCATACCTCGTGTTACAGATGCGTGTTTACAGGTTGCGTGTTTTCAGGTTGCGCACTGCGCTGAACCCGGAAGTACTGGAATGGGTTACTTCTGGGTTTCAGCGCTCGCGCATGCACATACACAACCCTGCAGGTTTCGAACACTGCAGGTTGTGAACGTGCCTCCTGCACGGATCACATTCACAACCCGAGCATCCACTGCATTGTATGAGGTCACCCATATAGGCAGAATGACCCATGTGGTGGTGTGGTGTAGTGGTTCAGAGCGGTAGACTCGTAATCTGGGGAACCGGGTTCGTGTCTCTGCTCCTCCACATGCAGCTGCTGGGTGACCTTGGGCTAGTCACACTTCTCTGAAGTCTCTCAGCCTCACTCACCTCACAGAGTGTTTGTTGTGGGGGAGGAAGGGAAAGGAGATTGTTAGCCGCTTTGAGACTCCTTCGGGTAGTGATAAAGCGGGATATCAAATCCAAACTACTCCTCCTCCTCCTCCTCCTCTGTGTAGGAGTGAGTTGACATTTGTTGAGAGTTGAAATCCATATCTGTAACTTGTATATAGTAACTTGTGAGTCTGCTGTTGTACATAATAAATCTCTAAGAAACCAGGTTACTAAAGGTAAAGGTAAAGGGACCCCTGACCATAAGATCCAGTCGTGGACGACTCTGGGGTTGCGCCACTCATCTCGCTTTATAGGCCGAGGGAGCCGGCGTACAGCTTCTGGATCATGTGGCCAGCATGACTAAGCCGCTTCTGGTGAACTAGAGCAGCTCACGGAAATGCTGTTTACCTTCCCGCCGGAGCGGTACCTATTTATCTACTTGCACTTTGACGTGCTTTCGGACTGCTAGGTTGGCAGGAGCTGGGACTGAGCAACGGGAGCTCACCCCATCGCAGGGATTCGGACCACCAACCTTCCGATCGGCAAGCCCTAGGCTCAGTGGTTTAGACCACAGCGTTTGTTCCTGATCATCCTACCAGCTTACAAAGAAATGCTTCCAGATAGTCTGTGTACGCAATATTGCGCCTGCAATATTCAACAGTTTCCTATGTTCATCTCACAAGGGATTGATGCCAAGCAAGCCCCAATGAATTCAACTGCTTAGAGATGTGTTGTTTGTTTCTTTGTTTTGTGAATAAATTTTTATTAATTTTCCACAATTACGTTTTCACAATTAAAAACAAAATTTAACTCACATTTCTACCAGATATAGATTTATGTAAATACAGTTTCACAAATCTTCTCTTTGTTGATTCTTTGAATCTCTAGACTTCCCTCCATACCTTCTTCTGGTTCCTTATACAATATAAACAAAGTTCTGCTGCATTTCCATACTTTTGTTGTTGTTGTTGTTTAGTCGTTTAGTCGTGTCCGACTCTTTGTGACCCCATGGACCAGAGTGCACCAGGCACCTCTGTCTTCCACTGCCTCCCGCAGTTTGGTCAAATTTCTATACTTACATGCTTACACTTTTCCAATTATTATTTCCTTTAATTTCATCTAATTTTCTGCTAGTTGCAAGGGTTTACTTAAAATCCTGCTAATGTATCAACTTGTTTACTGTATTTTTGCAAATAATAATAATAATAATAATAATAATAATAATAATAATAAATTTATTATTTATACCCTGTCCATCTGGCTGGGTTTCCCCAGCCACTCTGGGTGGCTTCCAACAAAATATTAAAATACAATAGTGCGTCAAATATTAAAAGCTTCCCTAAACAGGGCTGCCTTCAGATGTCTTCTAAAACGATTCCCACTCTTTTGTAAACTTCTGGTTGTCATAGTCTAGAGATACATTGTTTGAACCTGGACAGCTCATAGCCTTTGGCTGGAATCTCATCAAGTGAACTACATGGGGTTAGAACTTCACTTTAGAAGCTTCATATACCTTTTTGGTATGCAAGGGGGAAAAGCTGTACTTGAAGTGATCTTGCTCCAGTACTAAACCAATGTGTCATAATGTAACAACGATTTCAGTAACATAAATGATTTGTTTGCCTTGCTTCATTTTCTGTCTGGCTGATCTGTGTACTTATTTTTGCTCTATCAGTTCTGGCATCCTGCTTTTCTGATTAACAGGCCAATAGCCACAGGATGGCAGGGCTGAATTTCTGCGTTAGACAGAGTTACGTACATGGATGTTCATTTCTGACTAACTGTCACAGCTCACTCTTGTGAGCTGTTGCACAATGGCCAATATTTTTGATGGCATTTTCAGCTGAGTACATATGGATTCCCCACTCTGTTTCCTTTTTTGCCCCCCTTCCTGGAACGACCACCAAAGTAATGTAGCTTCCGCAGCTGTAATACACTACATAGCCTTTGAAAAAAAGGAGATTGGATTGTCATTTTTCCGGTGTGCGGTGATAATTTTTGCAAATTTTCCTGGGCCCGTTTCAGTAATGGCATGCTTGTTTAGTTTATTATAGACAACAGGATGTTGGAATGATTTACCTGCTCTCACTTCGTTCCGCAGCACCTGTTAGAAACGGTGATTGCATTCACACATTTATGCTGTCGTTGGAGCCTATTGCCACATATCAGTGCCAAATCTTACGAAAGTGGAGATCGTCATGCTGCTTGAAATTCTAGATCCGGGCAGGGGGATGATGATGATGATTTATTTCTATACCATCCTTCATTCAACAATCTCAGGGCAGTTTACAATATAAAAGCACAAAAATACTACTACTACTACTACTAATTTATTATTTATACCCCACCCATCTGGCTGGGTTTCCCCAGCCACTCTGGGCAGCTTCCAACTGAATATTAAAAACAATACAGCATCAGACATTAAAAACTTCCTTAAACAGGGCCGCCTCCATTGTCTTTTAAAAGTAAAATACAGTGGTACCTCTGGTTGCAAACGGGATCCGTTCTGGAGGCCCGTTCGCAACATGAGCAGAAAGCAACCCACATCTGCGGGTCGCAATTTTCCACTTCTGAGCATGTGCGTGACGTCATTTTGCATGTTTGCGCATGTGCAAATGGTGAAACCCGGAAGTAACCCTTTCCGGTACTTCGGGGTTGCCACAGGACGCAACCTGAAAATGCTCAACCTGAAGCAAACGTAACATGAGGTATGACTGTAGTTGTTTATTGTCTTGACATCTGCTGGGAGGGCGTTCCACAGGTTAGGCACCACTACTGAGAAGGCCCTCTAGCTGGTTCCCTTTAACCTCACTTCTTGCAGCGAGAGAGATATTTTAGGGAGCAGGCTAGCAGGCCTACATAACAAAAAACACTGTTGCTGTACATAGGTTTTATTTTGTTTTTTATCTTATATTTTGGTAATGTACATCCAGGTTTTTTTCCTTTAATTTTTTTGGGGGGGACCTTAAGCTGTAGCTTAGGGACATGGGTGGTGCTGTGAGTTAAACCACAGAGCCTAGGACTTGCTGATCAGAAGGTCGGCAGTTTGAATCCCCACGTTGGGGTGAGCTCCCATTGCTCGGTCCCTGCTCCTGCCAACCTAGCAGTTCAAAAGCACATCAAAGTGCAAGTAGATAAATAGGTACCGCTCTGGCGGGAAGGTAAATGGTGTTTCCGTGCGCTGCTCTGGTTTGCCATAAGTGGCTTAGTCATGCTGGCCACATGATCCGGAAGCTGTACGCCGGCTCCCTCGGCCATGAAAGCGAGATGAGCACCGCAACCCCTGAGTCGGCCACAACTGGACCTAATGGTCAGGGGTCCCTTTACCTTTTTAAGCTGTAGCTTGTTTAGCTTATACGTAAATCCAGCACTGGGTGACCCTCCTTCTCTCCAAACTGAATGGCATTTGATCATTGAAGCTTGCTGTTACAGGGGTTTGTGATGTTGCGATAGCTTATGAGTAGCAAAGTACTCTTTAGTAGGACTGGTATAAATTACTTTTGTTCATGGAAATGAGTGGTGTCCATTGAGTAAGGCATACTGCACTAGAAGCCCAAGATGTTATGGGGCAGGCTAATATTCGGATTGGTATTTGGAAACATTCCCTTATTCCCCACCCTACCATCAAGAGTGCGACAACCCGGGCATCGTTCTGTATGCTAGATTGATGGAATGTGGGCACAATTGGGAAATAGCTTTTATGGTTAGATGCAATAACCAAATGTCCTATGAAGGCAATCTAAGTCATAATACCTTATGGTGAGCCAATGGATTTGTTTGTGCTGAGAACCCTCTGTGGAAATCCTTAGAATTTTATTTTTGGGTTTGTGCGTTAATGGGTGCCTTTATGAAACTCTCTGCAATACCGGAAGTCCCTCCTCTTGGGAAAGGTCTGTTGTTTTGTAAACTGTGCTTAGTAAGAAAAACAGCTCCAGAAAAAGCAAGAATACAGGTCTGTGTTCCCACAGACACCAGTTGCGTGTCCAGACCTTTAAACCTCCCCCTTAAATAAATTCAGACAAGACGCAAATTTTGGTTTGGTTTTTGGCAGAATTTAGGCCACAACTTTATTGATTACAGCAAGTGAGTGGTTGCATAGGCTCTGGTTTGACTAGCTCCCTGCACAGCAGGTAGTGCTGACCCAGGGCACCAGCATAGGTCAGCCTAGGGTGAACACCTGGATAAGCAGAAAGCCGGGAACAGGCTAACTCCGCCACCCAAATGGCCCCTTGGGGATTGTGCCCCGTGGCATGAGCACAACCCCCTCACAGGGGTTGACCAAACCATCGAGTCCCTGGATTCCTTTAGCGGAATACCCTTCACATAGGGATGGTGAGAGCGTTCTGCCATCCCTATCACCTGAACCAGAGCCTATCTGCAACCTTACAAGTTGTGACGATTTGCTACGCGGCAGGCAAAACCCAAATGGCACCAGCCAATCAGCCAAGTGGGGAAAATTCCTGTCGTGCCCCTGTCCCACTGACAGACGACACATGACAGTATAGCAAGGTCAAGCACACAGCCCTAAATATAGGGAGAGGTAGGTGGGTGTTCCAATTGCACAAGCTGAAATAGGAAGCTCTGGGTCATGTGCATGGGTATAAATAGGTCCCTCAAACCGTTTAGCCTGTGTCCCATTGGCCTGATTAAACCCTGCATCAAGGGACCTACCAATTGGGTGTTGTGGCTATCCAATCTTACCCACCCACAACGCAGGGTTTGGTTGCCAGGTCTCACCGCAACACGTGCTCTCTTTAAGGGAGGACCCGATTAACCGAAATGGAAAGCAGTGGGAATGTCTCTGTGGGATCGCTGATCAGATTGGGGAGCAGGAAGCAAGGAAATGAGAAAACTGATGTATCATTTTGAAACAGGGTGATGGTTTGATGGCATGCATAAACCAGATTTAAATATAGAGAAAATATAGTTCTGAAATTGGACGAAACTAGGAGGATGATAATTAGAATAATGGGTATTGAGAAATGTAAATTCAGTAAGATTAGTACATATCTATGAGATATTAACTTTCATGCTAAGAAATTCAAAAGTAGAGCATTCATCAGAAAAGAGCAGGGTTCACTCTAGACACCACGAGCTGCTTGGTGTGTATCCTAGTGATTATACAGAAATAAACACTGTGCAGATCTTAGGAAGCTATGCACAAGTGACTGAAGAAGCTGTTGCACCACTGAATTTCTAGCAGGACATTCAGCGTCCTTGTTGCTGTCTCTTGTTTTGGGGAGCACTGTGACTTTTACAGATGTCTCAGGAAGAAATTCTCTATACAGTATATGCATTAACGAGTGTGAGGGAAAGCTGCACCTGTTGAATTTCTGCCAAGACACAGTCCCGCCCAATGTCCAAGTTGATAGGCCAGGACAAAGTGTGGCAGCATGGAGGCTGTTTTGTAAAATAAATATATATTTTTAGTGTTCTCAGGGTGCAGGAGGTAAGGTATATGCCTTAATTTACTGTTCTTTTTGGCAGGGGCAGGTGAAGCATGCTTCCTGCAAGTAGAATAAAGTGGTACCTCGGGTTACATACACTTCAGGTTATGTACGCTTCATGTTACACACTCCGTTAACCCAGAAATTGTGCTTCAGGTTAAGAACTTTGCTTCAGGATAAGAACAGAAATCGGGCTGCGGCGGCGTAGCGGCAACAGGAGGCCCCATTAGCCAAAGTGGTGCTTCAGGTTAAGAACAGTTTCAGGTTAAGAACAGACCTCCAGAACGAATTAAGTACTTAACCCGAGGTACCACTGTAATAGAATCCTACAATTGTAGGGTTGGAAGGTTACCCTCTACATTCGCCTCTTACAGATTCCTTTACGACAGAGATGCCTAGTTCTATATGTGCTGCCTAACTGACTATATCAAAAGCCGTATCATTCGGACGTACTGAGCGAATGTTCTGGTCTCCATTTTATTTTTCAAGTGGCAAGATGTGGAACATCTTGATTTTCAGAAGAAATACCGCAAGGCTGTTAGTGCGTGTTCCGATTAAAGCCATTTACATTCTAGAATCAAGATTTAGCCAACAAGCTACCACAACTGAGCTCTTAGAGATAGCAGTGGAAACGATGGTCAGCAAATCTACTTACAGTCTTTTCGGATGCACTTCAAAGTGTTTGAAGTCAGGCACTTCAAATCTTTCCCCCCATGTCCTTAGGATCAGGACGCTCTTGTCAGTCTAGAGGACTGATTAATTTTGTTATGTGGAGCAAATGAATTTTCATAGTTCATATGAATGTTGTTTGATCCATAGCAAGTGTGCCTTATTCCTCATGCTATCAAATTATTGCAGCCTATATACGTAACCGAATCGGAGAAATGAGAAGGGGATAGTTTGGTGATTCTGGAAAATTACTGAGGGCACTGTTCTCACAAAGTGATGATATGTCATCCCGATCTTACACACAGGCCAAAAAAAAAAATAATAGGTTAATCTCCCACATTTATATTACACTTTTCCTCCAAGGAGATGAGCATATTTCTTTGCTCCCTCATCTTATCTTTACAAGAGATAGTGTCTGGCCCAAAGTCATCCACTGAGCTTCATTGCTGAGTCAGGATTTGAACCCTCG
Source organism: Podarcis liolepis (assembly GCF_965112155.1). Taxonomy (NCBI): domain Eukaryota; kingdom Metazoa; phylum Chordata; class Lepidosauria; order Squamata; family Lacertidae; genus Podarcis; species Podarcis liolepis. Next base: position 64,972,335 of record NC_139562.1, read on the forward strand.
TTCAAATTAAGGTAATATCTAGTTTGGTCTTTAGTTTGTCATCTCACCTGTGAATTGAAATTGGTACAATTTCAATGGAAGCAAATGGCTGGTTATATACTATTAAGTACTAGTTTGGGGCAACCTTATTTCATGTTTTATGACCTTTGGTTATGTTGAACTCATGTACAAATAAATGGATGAAAACAGGACATGATCAGATTTTCACCCTTGGCTTTTCTATGCAATAAATTGGGATGAAAGGTCTCATTATGGCCTAGTTACAGCTTGTCCAAAGAATCAGAGATGTTGATTGACAAAATTCAGTTGCTCGTCTCAGTCTGGATTTTATGTTGCATAATCAGGCAGCTGAATATTTGTGTAATTTATTTGTGCAATTAATTTGTGAAATTTACTGAAGAGTGTTGCCTCTCACATGGACTCTGCCCATGTGGTGATTTGTTGGTGAATCAGTGGCACATGAATTATTAGTATAATAATAATAATAATAATAATAATAATAATAATAATAATAATAATTTATTTATACCCTGCCCATCTGGCTGGGTTTCCCCAGCCACCCTGGGCGGCTCCCAACTGAATGTAAAAAACACAATACAGTGGTGCCTCGCAAGATGAAAAGAATTCGTTCCGCGAGTCTTTTCGTCTTGCGATGTTTTTCGTCTTGCGAAGCACGGTCCGCCGCAACTGCGCCTCTTCAAGCGGCTTTAAAAAAAAAGCGCAAGATGTCTTCGTCTTGCAAAGCAAGCCCATAGGGAAATTCGTCTAGCGAAGCAACGCAAAACCGAAAACCCCTTTCATCTAGCGAGTTTTTCGTCTTGCGAGGCATTCGTCTTGCGGGGCACCACTGTACAGCATTAAGCATTAAAAACTTTCCTAAACAGGGCTGCCTTCAGATGTAAATCTATAAGGATTTACGATGGTGATTCATATTCTCTTGGCTAACTCCTTACAGGGTTTTTCAGCATTCTGTATATCATTATTATTGGCTGATGCAGATAACCAGGTTACAGGGAAAAAATGTAATTTTTTTAGCAGTTGCCATGCGCATTAAGAAAAAGTATATAAAAGACCAGAAAATCACTCTTGGCAGTGCAGCAGGGACACGTGTGGGTTTTGTATTTTACCTGTTTTACGTATATTAGAATTTTGAAGGCTTATAAACTAGATTATTTTGTCAATAAAAAAACCTGGAATATGGTTCTTTGAGTGTTTGTTGGGAAAGACTATGTACATTTGTGCATATATCTGCATGTTCTAAAGTGAATTCCCCTCACTTTCACAGTTGGTGTTGTCTCTCATTGAATGTAGACCCTCTATTGCGGCTTTCCTTCATTCCGTGCCTCTCGGCTTGCCACAGTGCTATTGTCTACATCAGCCTGGGTGTTCTGTGCTATTTGGGATGGCACATTATTGTGCTTCAGTATGCATCTCTATGCCACTGGGCTTTTTATTAAGTCTCCACAGTAGGACACAGGTGCACACACCGCGGGACCAGGTGCTGTTAAGCTTCCTTTGCCAGGATTAGTCTTTTGTGTAAAGACATTGGCAAGTAAAAGTGTAACCACTGACTGTTTCATGAACACGGAAAGGTGTTAATGTATGTCCTCAGCCGGAAAGAGGCAAGGTACAATAATGATTATGGTACTGAAGCCGAACTTGGAAGAGTAATGTTGAGTCATCTTTTGATGGCCTCTGTGATATTTGAGGGTTTTTTCGGGGGGGGGGGTAAGAACCTACTCCAAATAATGTGCTCGGCAGAATAAGGTATGGTGTCTTGCCTTGTGTGTGTGTGTTACAGAGACTAACAAAACCGAAACCAGCATCACTTAGCTTCAGAGAATGTAGGCTTTCTGACCATTCGATTCTCAAAGCTCTGTAACTGCCGCCTTTGAAATAGCATCATTTTTATCTGAGCAACTGATGAAGGCAGAAGCCAAAACATTTTTCTATAAGAATTTAAGATGTTTTTCTTAGTCACTGCAATAAATATCTGGTTTCAGTGATTTAGTGCATCCTACCAATATCCAAAACAAATGTGTTTAATGCTTTCATTACACCTTCTTCTTCCTATTTGGTGATCACTCGTAGCCGAGTAAGATTGTCTTCCATAAACATAGTTTTAAAAGTGAGTCTGCAAGTGACTGTGGAGGCCAGTTCTAGATCCACACGTCCTTCCACAGTAGGGACATTGGTTTTCGGGTGGGAGTTGATCATGGTGTGGATTTGCCAAGCGTGCCTTTCCTCTTCAAAGCCCATGACACCTTTGGTAGTCACTCCAGTTGGAGTGCTCACAGGCAAGTGTTTCCCAATTGTTGGTTCAGGTAGGTAGCCGTCTGATGCAGTCAAAATAAAAAATAAAAATAAAATTGTCAAGTAGCACCTTAGAGACCAACTAATTTTGTTCTGGGTATAAGCTTTCATGTGCTGAAGAAGGTATCTGAAGAAGTGTGCATGCACACGAAAGCTTATACCCAGAGCAAACTTAGTTCGTCTTTAAGGTGCTACTGGACAATTTTTTTATTTATTCCAATTGTTGGTGTTTATACTACACCAAGGGATGCGGGTGGTGCTGTGGGTAAAACCTCAGTGCCTAGGGCTTGCCGATCGCATGGCCGGCGGTTGTTTCGGTCCCAGCTCCTGCCCACCTAGCAGTTCGAAAGCACCCCTAAGTGCAAGTAGGTAAATAGGTACCGCTTTATAGCAGGAAGGTAAATGGCGTTTCCGTGTGCTGCGCTGGTGCCGGCTCGCCAGAGCAGCTTCGTCACGCTGGCCACATGACCCGGAAGTGTCTCCGGACAGTGCTGGCCCCCGGCCTCTTAAGTGAGATGGGCGCACAACCCTAGAGTCGGACACGACTGGCCCGTACGGGCAGGGGTTCCTTTACCTTTACTATACTATATTTTTAAAGATTTGCCTTGAGACTGTCTTTAAACCTCTTTAAACCTCTTTTGTTGACCACCAGCATTATGCTTTCCGTTTTCAGTTCAGAATAGAGTAGTTGCTTTGGAAGACGATAATCAGGCATCCGCCTGTCCAACGAAGTCCAACGAAGTTGATGTTGAAGAATGATTGCTTCAACACGTCTTCATTACATCTATGCACACATGCTTTCTGTTCTCTGGAAACACTAGTTTGGGGAAGCTGTTGTGTTGCTGTGGCGCATTGTGCTAAACCGACGTAGCTCTCTCCAGGCTAGTCACAAGCCAAGGACAAACCTTGCTTATGGCTCATGGTTAGTCTGAAAAGAGCTAAACCAGGAGCAAAGGTTTGGATGGCATTGCAGTCAAAGTATGGCTTAATGCAATATAGCACAGCAGTGGAGCAACCGTGAAGTGAAGTGACCGTGATCTCCACATTCTTGTTTGTTTATGCTAAGCCATGGGTTTGACTGAGCATGACAAGTGAGCCTGGTTATTGCGATGAAGAGAGTAACTGGAGGAAATTTATTAGAGTGTTTTCTGAAGAGTTTTATGCTAGGTTGCAGGATGAGTCAGTGTGGCCCACACTGCCGCTGTAAGTGTGAAGATACACAGAGGCTTTGCATTTCCCTCTCGACTTCTCTTGCCGATTGCAATAGCTGTTTGCTCTGTTCTTTCTTGTAAATGCCACAATAAAGTGCTGGGATTTATAGAAAGCTGCTTGAGGTTTTTGACAGTTTCCACATACCAAGGGTATCCATGTGGTTGGCACACACTGCAAATAGATTACAGCGCTTCCTTTTTCCATATCTGGCACGAAAGAGATCTGTTTCCAGTATGAGCAAACCACATGCGGTCCAAATTATGAAGCTTTACGTTTATTATATGGTTAATAATTTAATGAAACAGCAAAACATAAAGTGGTTTTAGAAATGTTTGCCTAATGGCAGCTTAAGTATGCAGTGTTTTCCACTAAGGTATATATTAGTCTTTGACTTTTAACGACATACGCTTTTAATAAGTTGGTATTTGCTTTGTGATTATTGTGGTCTGATGTTTATCTTGAGATAATGGCTATGGGCTCACAAATAAATTAATCCCCACTTTTTTTTTAAGGTTAGAGAAACTATAAAGAGAAATGCCATTAATGTGAGTCACTAAAGTTGACTGTTTCTAATTTAGTTTGATGCGTACTAGGAATACAGGTTAAAATTGCTGGCAAGATAGATGGATGAATAATTCCAGAAAATTAAGAAATATAAAATGCATTGAGTCAACAGAAGGACGATGTAATCAGAACATGTGTACTTATATTACAAACATATGCTTGAAAATATTTAATTCATTACTTCAAGTGGATTTTTTCCCCACCTTTAGGGATCATTTAATTATTGCCTTTAAGTGTCATCTGCTGGGTTTGTAAATTGCAAAGCTTTTCTGTACTTAATTTCAGCCTCTGTATCCTCGCAGCCACAAAAGAAATGAACTGAACCAATGCAAATGGCAACGACTTGGTACTAAATAATGGGTTTGATGCTAAATAAAGGGAAGTAGTATCTCTGATGGCATCTCTCTCCATAACTGTTGGGTGTTTGCAAACAGAAGTGGCTTGCTGGGTGATATGTAGCTGCTATTCTAATAGGTGGGGTGTTTTTGCTTACCGGGAGAGACAAGCACAATGCAGACGCATTGGTGGAGTCAATCTGATGCTCCTGTCAGTGTGTTTGCACCACACTGACCATCCTGCTGCCTGGCTCCTCTGTCTCGCCCTCCTAGTAAGCTACAGCAGCCCACATGCGGAGCAGCTAATGTAGCGGCTCTGCCCCACCCAGTCCATTGCTTCTGTCTCTGAGTGTTGCTTGTGCCCACCAATTCAGGGCTTTGGGGTGGATTTGATTATCAGCACAGTGCGGTTCCCAAGTACAGCAATTGAATTTCCCCTATATCAGGGGTGTCCAACTTCTAAGAGACTGCGATCTACTCCCACTATAAATAAACTAGCAGTGATCTACCCATTGGATTGACCAGAATTGTTGAGCTTTTTTGGGGGCAAAGGTACCCCTGACAGTTAAGTGAATGACTCTGGGGTTGCGGCGCTCATCTCGCTTTAAAGACCAAGGGAGCCGGTGTTTGCCTGCTTCCACAGACAGTTTTTCCAGGTCATGTGGCTAAGCCACTTCTGGCGAAGCCAGAGCAGCACATGGAAAAGCCGTTTACCTTCCCGCTGGAGCGGTACCTATTTATCTACTTGCACTGGTGTGCTTTCCAACTGCTAGGTTGGCAGGAGCAGGGACCGCGCAATGGGAGCTCACCCTGTCATGGGGATTCGAACCGCCAACCTTTTGATCGGCAAGCCCAAGCAGCATAGTGGTTTAGCCCATTCACATCCCATATATTTTTTTTTTGGGGGGGGGGGAGAGTAGGATCAGCCAAAGTTGTTGACTTTTTTGGGGGGAGAATCAGCCAGTGTTGTTGAGCTTGGGGGGGGGGGAGGATCAGGTTCACCCCACTATCGACAGGTAGGTCGCAATCGATCTGTTATACACCCCTGCCCTATATGAATAAATGGCATGTCATTCTACTTCCTGCAGATCCCTTTACGAGATGTTCAAGGGCTGCAGGGCTGCTTCTGTCTGTTAAAAATAAAAACTGTTTTCTTTTTAGAAATCTGCAAAGGAGGTCAGCCTGTTGCTGGGTGTTTGGAATACAGGCCTGGGGGACATTCTATAGCTCTCAGTGGATATTCTATAGGGTGGGGGTGGGAGACAAGGCTGTCCCCGTGTGGGAACTGGTTGTATGCTATAGATTGGTACCTCGGGTTACAGATGCTTCAAGTTACAGACACTAAACGTTACAGTCTCTGCTAACCCAGAAATAGTACCTCGGGTTAAGAACTTTGCTTCAGGATGAGAACAGAAATCGTGTGGCGGTGGTGCAGCGGCAGCGGGAGGCCCCATTAGCTAAAGTGATGCTTCAGGTTAAGAACAGTTTCAGGTTGCGAATGGACCTCCAGAACGAATTAAGTTCTTAACCCGAGGTGCCACTGTATGTTATGAACTGTCGCCTTTACATGTCAGCCAAACATATGATTGGTTCCTGCCATCGCTTATATTTGAACGACCCAGGTATCTAAAAGATCAGTCTGTTGCATGTGGATAATAAGCCTTCAGAGCTTCTCTCCCTATTGAAGAGAATAAATGGGGGCTTTGCAAAGCAGTGCAGTCACTTGGAGTGACTTAGCCCTCATCAGAACACAGGAAGAGGCCTTCTGGAGCATGGCAAAGGGTCATCTAGTTCAGCTCTCTGTTTTCACAGCATACAACCCAGGGACTCAGCTACATTAGTCTATTTATAGCGTTATAAATGCATTATAACAATATGACACCAGGTGGCGATGCAGAGCTGAAATCCAAATTCAATGATAATTTCCATTGTGAGCTTTAAAACAGCTTTTTTCATAGTGTTTTTTTTTTAATAGCTGTGCAGATCCAGCCCAGAACTCAATAGGAAGTCCACACAACGGCAATCTCCTCACTCACATTACAGAACGTCAATAATGAAAAACATAATAAAAAGCATACTGACGGACAGACAAATAATAAAATAACAGTCCTCTCCCCCTTTCACTTTCACAGGCCATAGATTATTTAGTAGCCATAGGCCTGGGTAAAGAGAAATGTTTTTGCCTGGTGATTAAAGACATGTAGTGATGGCGCCAGGTGAGTCTCTCAGAGGAGAGCATTCCACAGTCAGGACGCCACCACAGAAAAGGCCCGTTCTCATGTTGCCACAGTCCGAACCTCTCTGGGATGGAGAACATAGAGAAGGGCCTCAGATGACATGTGCAGGGTCAGGGTTGGTTCGTATGGAGAGAGCCAGTGTGGTGTAGTGGTTAAGAGCAGTGGACTCGTAATCTGGTGAACTGGGTTCGCGTCTCCGCTCCTCCACATGCAGCTGCTGGGTGACCTTGGGCTAGTCACACTTCTCTGAAGTCTCTCAGCCTCACTTACCTCACAGAGTGTTTGTTGTGAGGGAGGAAGGGAAAGGAGAATGTTAGCTGCTTTGAGACTCCTTCGGGTAGTGATAAAGTGGGATATCAAATCCAAACACCACTTCTTCTTCTTCTTAAGGTATTGAGGTCCTGAGCCGTGTAAATGCAGCCAGCATGGCTGCTTATTAGGGTATTTATTACCTCTTTCAGGATAATAAATGACAAATTATCCAGGGTCATAATTTGAGTTGAAGGGCATTCTCAAAAGTGAATAAAATGGCCCATTCACTGTTGGGACAAGCCAAAGTCCAGTTCCATGGGCTGGCAAAAGAAAAAGAAGAAGAAGAAGTCGTCTATATACTATGCATCAATAAATCCACATGTTAATAAATTACTCTTTTAATTAGGCATAACCAACAATAATTAACACTTGACATTTTAATGGAATTTCCTCAAGGAATGGAAATAGCTGAAATCTTTGTTGATTTTTCAGACTGGCAATCTGACTGCTCCTTCAAAAAGCTTGACCTTCTGTGCTAGCACATTAGTGGATAATGTTTCAATTTCCCTTCATTCCCACCCCCCAGCAATCAATTTTATGGCAGGATTTGCAATTTACTAAGTTTCTCTCAACATCCCACCCCTCACCCCTTCCCTTTCGGCCTCAATGCCACGAGCAAATGGCATTGATAATACTCTGGGTCCTCAAAAGATTAGTAGAACTTCAAAGAGGCGTGGGAATTCAAGAACCCTCCCTGCTCCCTTCTCACTTACAATGCATGTGGTAGAAACAAACACACAACAAAGCTTGGAACCATATTTGCATCCTGCAGATCTTTGCACATATATTTCTGGTTGTTGGTTTTAGGTCTCTTTCAAACCATGCATTTAAAGCACTATGATGTCACTTTAAACAGTCATACAAAAGAGTCACCCCAAAGAATTCTGGGAACTGTAGTTTGTTAAGGGTGCTGAGAGTTGCTAGGAGACTCCTTATTGCCCTCCCAGAGTTACAATTTTCACAGTGGTTTAACCCATCGATTTTTCTTCACAGAAAAATCACTTCACTCTGGGAATTGTAGTTCTGGGAGGGCAACAGAGGTCTCCTGGCAACTCTCAGCACCTTTAACTAACCACAGCTCCCAGAATTCCCCTCGGCGAAGCCATGACTGTTTAAAGTAGCATAATACAGTGCTTTAAACGTATGTTGTGAATGTGGCCTTATTCCAATCTCGAATAGGAACACCATCAAAAGACAGTTAAAATGCAGAGGAACGTTTGCTTGTAAGCCGCAACACTGAAACACATGAACACCTGTCATGCTTTATCTGGGCCTCTTTACTTTAGTTTATCTGGGCTGTAGATAATTTGGCAGAGCACCACAATTCCCTGGAACATAATGAATGTCTGCTATTTCATATCACAAGCAGTGAAGGGTCTATTCATTCTGAGAATTAGATGTGGCAAATCTGTGACCATGCACCTATCTCTGCTATACCAGAGAATTTCAACAGGAGAACTGTGTATTCTCCCTCTGAATTACTTTATAATCAAGATAAGAACTTTCTGTATGATTCTCTATTCCGGTCTGCAGGGCTTCTGCAAGGCCAACCAAAATCGATCAAATTTTGTATCAACATGAAAGTTGGTTTGCTAATGCTCCTTTGCTCATTTTGTATCACCCTGCTTGTGGTTAACGCTTAGCTGGAATGAAATATTCAACGCAGCAATAGAGAAATTAAAATAATAATTTATTTGTCAGACAAATAAATGATAGGCACAGTGGTATATGGTTACCAAAGCTCTGCCCCCTCCAGCCCTGATGGCCAGCACTTATATTTCCTCAGCCCAGCCCCCTTGCTCCTCCTTTGGCTGCCTCTGTCCAATCAGCCTGGTTGAAATTGCTATTGGCTGTTTGCTAGAACCAATCATAAAAGATACACCCATTTCCTATTACCTTTTATGGGAGACAAAGAGCTACATTTCCTTCTATCCATAAATGGCAGACAAGTAGCCATATATCTTACATTTGCCTCGACAAGGCACCTTAATTACCAGATCACCTTTTGCCCTGTTGCCCCTGCATTCCAAAACAAATGGCTAAAACAAATGGCTCATGGTATTAAATTCTATCTAAACAGAGATATTGGGTTCACATTCTCACACACCATCAATGAAATAAGAATCTAACATAAGAATCTAACATTTCTTACTTTCTAAATCCTTTGCATAATTACATTAAGCCAACAAATTTCATACATAACATAGATAGCTTTTTAGAAGAAAAGGCCTTTGCAAAGTAAAAAAGAAACTCAGTAAAAACAGCTTCAAAAGAAGCCTCTTCAGTTTACACCCTCCTTTCCCAGCCAACTGCTTTTCCCATTAGCTCTTCCCAAAATTTATTGCCCTTTAACTCTCTCAGTATACCTTAAACCTTAGGAAAATATGGCTAGAGTCTGATGGGAGGCACATGGTATTATTTTCTGTTAAACAATAAATCTTACTATTTACCAACTCTTAATTAGTGTTTTTGCAGCTTGATTGTATTCTGTAATATGTAGGGTCAGTGTAACATTTGCTCCCAGCCTGTAATTTCCTTTTACAACTTTGAGAAACTTGTCTTCTGCTACTGCTATAAATCAGGGGGGCCCTTGTTCAGGAGAGCAGGAAGATAAACAACTGCCAAAGTACTTAGCCAGCTGGTTTCTGCCTGGCATGAAACATACAAACATTTGCAAATATATCTTTAAGCTCATTTTAAAATACAGGCCTTGATCAGATGCCTCAATTGTGACCAGACTGCAGATTCTTATATATCTTCTAGCATATTGGTGATATAATTGTGTAAGGTGTTTGTGTGATGGAGACTGTATTTGTAAATGTGTATGCCGGTATCATACTTCAAACAATATTCTTTGGAGAGGCTTGGAGCACACAGCTACAGCAATAGTTTTTATACTATGCATTGAATAGATAAGCAAACAAAAACTTATATATCACTTCCATGCCATCTTTAACACAGGACTTTACAACTAGGTTGGGAAAGTTTGTGATTATTTTTCTAGCTATTGGACTTTTTCATTCACCTGCTTTATCCTAGTGAATCTCCAAACATCATTGAGACTAGTTCATCCTCTGTACGGCTTTGTGGGCTAAGCTATTCCACCCCTGGCAACACCATATCTCTCAGTACGTGTGGATGGGACTGCATTTAAACTGGGACTTGCATGACTAGCCCACAAAGGCAAAAATGCAGTAGAAGTCATTTGCATGGAGAAGTCCTGAGAGACAATGACCAGTGACTTTTCTCATATTATAGAATGGAGAGGGAGAACTTGAAGCAAGGTCTCTCATGCCTACAAACTATTCTGTCTACTAGATCATAGTGTTTTAGGATTTTAATATTGCTATGACTTTTTTTGGGGGGGGCATAAGTATGCCTGACCCCCTTCTAATTCCTGGATTCAGCATGGATTCAATTTCTGGAATAGCCAGGCTAGCTTCCTGGTGACCTAATGGCCCTGTAAGTATGAGCCATTAAGGTAACAAAGGAAGTAGCTCTGTGGCAGAACACAAAAGGGTGCGCTCCCCTCCCTCAACTGGCTGGAAGTTAGAAAGCCAAAGGCCAGAGCTGATAATAGAAGTAGATGCTAGATGTAAGGCTGGGAAGGCAGAGGGTCAGAGGCGTGCCTGATTTCTGCTTGAGCCCAAGGTTGTGGCTATGGAAGAAGCAAGACACGCTATCATAGCAGGTTGTATATATATATGTAAATACACCACAGACTCCACTGCTCCTGATTCCAAGGAAACTGAACTTTGGGTAAGTGCCTGGAATCTTGCACGGCTCAGAGATTGGGGGTGCTGTCCAACAGTATATAGAGAAACACTGAGTGCTCTGTGTTGCCATCTAAAGGTTGCAAGACCAGCGATGCAAACTGCACCAACAGTGTCATCCCAAAGTATTTTTCTGTGTATAAGATGCCCCCATGTATAAGACGGCCCCTATTTTTTTAACCCAAAATTAAGAAATTAAGTTGTTTAGCTGTGTGTTGTTTTTTTTTGGGGGGGGGGGAGGTCACTTCCGCGAAGCGCTCACTCGCCTGCCCACCACTGCCGATTGCTTGCCACAGTCACTGCCGATTGCACACCTTGCCAGAGCCACCAATTTTCTGTCTGCTCACCACCACCAACAGCCTGTTAGAATTCCTGCTCTGTGATTGCAGTCATGGGATTGTTGTCTATCACATGATGGTATATGTTTTGACTCCACAGAGTAGGAAGTGACGGAGACAGGATGTTTGTGTTACTGTGTTCTGTGAAGTGGGACTATTCTCCTTTATTTTTTCCCTTTGCTGTCTGATGCTAGAGAGAGAGGGAGCCATGTTGCAGTGCTCCATGTGTGTTTATATGTAAATAAAGTAGATAGCCAAAATGCTGAGTTCTGTCATGTGAACTGCGAAGACTCTGCAGATCCCTAAGTGTGCCGATGTCTGTTGGCATCGGTCACTGTGATTTTCGGGCTGAAGACAGCTTTTGAAGCTCCCAAATGATCAACCAGGAGGGAGAGAATATGCCAGTTGGGCATGTGTCTCTGCCAGGGTCCTACTCAAGTGTAGGACGAGCTCCTGACTCAGCCCATCTGCCCACTTGCTGCAGCTGCCAATCGCCTGCCCACCTCGCCACAGCCACCAATCGCCTGCCCAGTTGCCACAGCCACAGCCAATCACCAGCAGGCCTTGCTGCAGCCACCAATTACCCGCCCAATCACTGCTGCCAATCTCCTGCTTGGTGCTGCCATTGATCGCACGTCCCCCCTCTGCATTCACTATCAGTGTATAAGACGACACCCAATTGTCTTTTTTTTTATAGCAAAAAGCATCATCTAATACACAGAAATATACGGTACTTAAGCAAATACAGGAGTTCATGTTGGTCACTCAGGGGCCTCATAATTCAGATTTCACCATCTCAAAAGCCACCTAAGTACTGTTGGCTGATGGCAGCGCAGGTAGACCAAAGCAGCCAAAAGGGCTGTGAAAAACCTTTATGGCTATGGCCACTGTGTCCTTTGAGCAGACCAGCTGTAACAGAAAAGAAGAAGAGGGGGAAAGATCAGAGGTAGAGGTTGCCCGGTCCAGCACTGCTTTGATAACACCCTCAGTTCACAGTAAAACATGTAAAGATATGCATAAGCCCATCCCTTATTTTTACAGTGATTTCTCCTATGCTTCCTCATGCTCTTCACCTTTTCATTCAAACGTTTATAGCCTGCCTTTCTAACATAAAAGCAATTTGCTCAAGAAAAGAGAACAAACAAAAAACTACCAACACAATCAAATCAGATAAATAAAAAACCCTTAACAAACAAGCAGCAGGTAAAAGTTAAACAAAGCCACAGAATTAGCCAGCAAAATGAACTAACATGCAGGAAAAACACCACAGTGTTGTTTTCCAAGCAGGGTCTCATCTTCCCCTTAGAAAGCAGTTGTAGCAACTGATTCACGCAGTATTAACAAGCCACAGCTCATATGCTTCGGATGTGCACATGAACTCAGATGTGTATTCCAATTTGTCCCTGGAAGTGCATTCAGACTGTCTGTTTTTTTCTCCATTGTGAATGCACTAGTGTCACTGATTGTTTGTTTCCCAAATCAGATAGGACTGGGCATAAAAAATATTTGGGATAATTGTTTGCATTAGCAGAACAGTGTCAGGGTCAAAAATTGAACCTGGGTGGTGACTGTGGCAGGACTCAGTTCATCGATAGGGACTGAATACTAATGAAACATGAACATGATAAGCTTTAAACTTTCTAGAGGGAAAAAGGTGCCGGTACTGTGTGCTGGCGTGTACCACCAGGAAACAAGGCACTGGGGTTGGGAAGAATGGGGCATCACCAACTTCCTTTCCGTTCGGCTAATATCATTGCACTGACTCATTGGCCTAGCAGATTTCAAAAAGTTGTTAGGAGCACACATTAGATATAACTACATCTGGTAGTCCTTGAGGAAAAGATGCGCTCTCTCTCTCTCTCTGTGTGTGTGTGTGTGTGTATAGAGATACCTAAGGACATGGATGGCGCTGTGGTCTAAACCACTGAGCCTCTTGGGCTTGCTGATCGGAAGGTTGGCGGTTCAATGGGGTGAGCTCCTGTTGCTCTGTCCCAGCTCCTGCCAACCTAGCAGTTCGAAAGCATGCCAGTGCGAGTAGATCAATAGGCACCGCTGTGACAGGAAGGTAAACGGCTTTTCCGTGCGCTCTGGCTTCCGTCACAGTGTCCTGTTGCGCCAGAAGCGGTTTAGTCTTGCTGGCCCCATGACCCGGCAAGCTGTCTGTGGACAAACGCCAGCCCCCTTGGCCTGAAAGCGAGATGAGCGCCGCAACCCCATAGTCACCTTTGACTGGACTTAACCGTCCAGGGGTGCTTTACCTTTTTACCTTACGTTGAAAAGCAGTTGCAGCTTCTGCCTGTGGAAAACCGCTTCCAGCCTCCAGCCTTTGCTGAGGAGGTAGTAGACTACTTCTGTGTCTGAGAGGGTTCACCCTACCTCCCTCTGCAACCTTGTTTCTGAAAGCAGCTGATCTAGTTTATCCTACAAAACTTAAAGAAAAGACATTGCACGCTGTGTGTGGGAAGCAGGCTGCAATTGAGGGTGCAAGTTTGGCCTTTGGAAGCTGTCATTTGCAATTACGGAATCGGAGGGGAGGAAGAAGAAGAAATTCTGCATCTAGGGACATCATTGTGGTGGCTACACCCCCCCCCCAGCAACCCAAATGCAATGCATTTGGCCTTCTCTGCCTCCCGTCGCAATGATGGCACTTTGACTAGTGCAGCAATAGCAGGTCTCCTTTCCCCACCCCCTCTGACTCCTTCTGCATGTGGATTCCCTTTGACAAGCACATTTCGTTCAGGGTGGCTAAGTGCTGCATGCAAACGGCTGCAGAGCTCGGATTTCTGTCTCGTCTAGAGATCTATTCATGCTATAATGCACCTGCTACACTCCCCCCCCCCCACTCTCCAGAACTATTATGTCTTGTTGAATCGTATTTGACTTACTCCTGCCTTGCTGGAAGAACTTGGGAGAAAATGCCCTTTCGGATTAAAGTCCTGAGTGTGCAATCGTAAAGGATGACACACCTGCAGCTTGCAGAGGGTCAGCGGTTTTGCGGGCAGATGGGAGATCCAGTCATATGCACTTACCATTGCAAAAGACTTGGAGAAGGGCAAATAGAAAGCCAGGTGCTTCTGTGCAGATTTAATTGCTCATGTCAGGCATAGCTTCTTCTCTTCCTTGGCTAGGAATATAATAGCTGTGAGTAAGTATGGGGTTGATTTAACAGTGTTTAATTTCATTTATATTTTCTGTTGAAGAATAACCTTCAGAGGCTTGGAGGGACTGAGTGGGTTATAAAAGCCAAGAATGAAACTCAATAAATTCAGTCACTATGGTCCAGCTCTAGTCATGGCTAGCGACTTTGGGTCAGGATCTGAATCTTTGCCCCATCAAAAATGCATTGCATTTTGCCAGCTCAGTGGGACCTAGATAATAATAATAATAATAAGAATTAGAATAATATCTGACTTTTAGAAGACATCTGAAGGCAGCCCTGTTTAGGGAAGCTTTTAACATTTGATGAATCATTTGACGATTGTATTTTAATATTCTGCTGGAAGCTGCCCAGAGTGACTGGGGAAACCCAGCCGGATGGGTGGGGTATGTATGTATGTATGTATGTATGTATGTATGTATGTGTTGTTGTTTAGTTGTTTAGTCATGTCCGACTCTTCGTGACCCCATGGGCCAGAGCACGCCAGGCACTCCTGTCTTCCATTGACTCCCGCAGTTTGGCTAAACTCATGCTGGTAGCTTCGAGAACACTGTCCAACCATCTCATCCTCTGTTGTCCCCTTCTCCTTGTGCTCTCCATCTTTCCCAAAATCAGGGTCTTTTCCAGGGAGTCTTTTCTTCTCATGAGGGAGCCAAAGTATTGGAGCCTCAGCTTCAGGATCTGTCCTTCCAGTGAGCGCTCAGGGCTGATTTCCTTCAGAATGGATATATAATGGTTCTAGGGGTTGCTCGTGCGTAAATCGGCACCACACCTGGCTGGGTTGCCTGAGTGAACCCTTTCTGTCTGGACCACCCACTCGCCCGTGGCTGTCTCAATCGCTGGCAAAATCCATCAGTGGGCGTTTCTTGAACTTCTTCCAGCAAAGAAGCTCTTTGACGCCTAGTCTCCGCCTAGTCTCCCTGTGCAGAAGCCTTCTGCGTAGGGAGGGTGTGGGCATCGGAGGACCCGTGCTCTCCCCGCTGGTCCCCGGCGAGGAGTCTTGGAGCCACCTCGCCGATTCCCCCATCTGCCCCCCTTCTCCACTGGTGCTACGCTGATTTCCTTCCCCAGAAGATGTGCTGCTTCTCTCCCTCCCAGGACACTCTCCGGAATCCCTCTGGAGCCCTCCCTCTCTCTCTGGCTCCGATGGCAGTTCCCACTTTGCTGAACCAAGGTAATGAATGTTGTTGGTTCGGGAGGCTGCAAGGAAGTTATGGCAAGCTGTGGGTTTTTTTTGTCCCTCCAGAGGGTTTTCAGTGAAAACATATTCTAGTTTGTCAAGCCATGCCTGAACTTCAGGTGAACTTGCTCCGGTTTGGTGCTGCTGCGGAAATTGCAAAGGATTCATCATCTGGTGCTATCATTTGCCTTGTGCTCTAATGGTCAAACATGGGAGAGAATTACATGAAATGAGTCACCCACCACCTGTCTTCTGGAACCACTGAGTTGTTTTTCTCTATGGTTTCCGTTTCTTATTCCACTTTCACCCTTAATTCTTGGAGGAAATTGTGCAATCCACCTAGCCACACAAGCCTTACAGTTATTTAGGCTTTCTGCTGTTTTTAATCGGTGCATTTGCACAAAGGGAAGGAACTATTTAGTGGTTGGTTTTAGCTGAAATGGGAAAATGCAGCAAGGAATTTATTCTTCTTCTTCAACAAAATACCCATAGGCAGCCCAACTGTATATATGTCATATAAAGTGATACCTTGCTTCTCAAACCCCTTGGTGCTAAAAAAACTTGGAACCCAAACACTGCAAACCCGGGAGTAAGTCTTCCGGTTTGCACACTTTTTTCGGAAGCCGAACATGCTCCGTTTTGAGTGCCACACTTCTGTTTTGAGTGTTATGCTGAGGTCTGTCTGTTTTTGCTATTTATTTTGCGATTTTGTTTTTGCAACTCTTTTTGTTTTGTTTCTGTGACTGTGTGGAACCCAGTTCAGCTACTGATTGATTGATTGTGTGACTGCAGTACATGGTTAATTTCTTTCATTTTATGGATCGATGGTTTCATTAGATAGTAAAATTCATGTTAAACTGCTGTTTTAGGGGTTGTTTATAAAACCCTGGAACGGATTAATCCATTTTGCATTACTTTCTATGGGAAAGCGCGTCTTGGTTTTGGAACACTTTGGTTTTGGAACGGACTTCCGGAACGGATTAAGTTTGAGAACCAAGGTTCCACTGTATGTTTCTGGCTGTGTTCACTATGATTTAATTCCAGGTCAATGGATTTAGGGCTCCATAGCTGAACTGACCCCAGTTCCCTACTTTGCGCTGGAACACCAGCAGAGTCAGTGAGAACTGAAATCAGCTTTGGACAGCAATAAGTGGTCTTAAATAACAGTTGGCAGCATTAATGAATATTTGTGTGCGTGGCCACCACTGCATAGTAAAGTTCCACTTTAAATAGATATATAGATCAGAAACTATGCCTGTGTACACTCCAGCCATTTAAAGCATGCCCAAAGAATGCTGGGAATTGTAATTTGTTAAGGGTGATGGGATTTGTATCTGTGTGAGAGGCCAACTACTGTTCCCAGGCTTGTTTGTGGTTGAATGTGCTCTAAATGGATGGTGTGGATGAAGCTGATATCTTTGCTGCCATGAGAAGTAGAGGTCCTCTCTTTTTCAGTGTGTTTCTCACATCCTCATGATTTTCGGCATCAGTTGTGGCTACTTGATCTTGATAGTGCTTTGTAGCAGAATTTAGAAGCTGACTTTTAGAGGTTAATTTGCCTAAAGTATTCAATAAGCATTATATATATATGAATCATGGTGCTGGAGGAGACTCTTGAGAGTCCCATGGACTGCAAGAAGATCAAATTTCTCCATTCTGAAGGAAATCAGCCCTGAGTTCTCACTGGAAGGACAGATCCTGAAGCTGAGGCTCCAATACTTTGGCCACCTCATAAGAAGAGAAGACTCCCTGGAAAAGACCCTGATGTTGGGAAAGATGGAGGGCACAAGGAGAAGGGGATGACAGAGGACGAGATGGTTGGGCAGTGATCTCAAAGCTACCAGCATGAGTTTGACCAAACTGCGGGAGGCAGTGGAAGACAGGAGTGCCTGACGTGCTCTGGTCCATGGGGTCACGAAGAGTCGGATGCGACTAAATGACAACAATATTATATATTCTTATTTACAGACCAGGATTAAGGCTGCAATTCTACACACACCTACTTGGAAGATCCATTCAGTAGGTCTCCCATTCTAAGCATACCTGTGCTGTCCATCTTTATACAGTGGTACCTCGGTTTACAAACTTAATCCATTCAGGAAGTCAGTTCTTAAACTGAAACCATTCTTAAACCAAGGCGCGCTTTCCCTAATGAGGCCTCCTGCCTCCAGTGCCTTCCCACCCTTCGCCTTCTATTCTTAGACTGAGTTCGCAAACTGGAACACTACTTCCGGTTTTGCGGAGTTCTTAAGCCGAATAGTTCGTAAACAAGGCTGTTTTTAAACCGAGGTGCCACTGAATTCTGTAGATCAGGGATGGGGAACCTGTAGCTCGCCAGATGTTGTGGGACTCCAACATCCATAAGCCTCAACAGCCAGGGATGATGGGAGTTGAAGTCCAACCACACCAGGAGGGGCACATGTCTCCCATCCCTGCTGTAGAAGCAAAGAACCAGGAGGAATGGTACAAGGAAGCATCAAAACAACAACTATATCTCTTATGTTGCTAGGCAGGAAATAAGCTAATGCACCAACAGGACCCAGGCAAATTCAGAAGAGACCTACAAAGCCTCTCATGTCTCCAGAAAGTTCTCCAGGCAGTTCGTTCACCCACTTTACAGGGACAACTTGACTCGTGAAAAGGAAAGCAATGGCAGAAAGGGCAAAGGAGGACCATCCTATGTTGGTTTTCCTTGGGAAGTCTTGAACATTTACCAAGAATTATCCCAGGGACCTCAGAAAATCTGAATCTGTTGTGATGTGAGTGTGCAGGTGAGGTGGAGAGCGGTGTGACCAAACCTTACCTTTGATCTCACTAAAGCACAATATAAATTCTAAGTGCTGTTGCTGCTATTACTACTTACATATTCCAGAGCTACTTTGAGAAATGTGTTTCTTCCTGCTCCATTGAGGATGTGTATTAACACAATCATTCAATATAAATATGTCTCCTAAGGACGCATTATTGATTGAGGCATATGTTCCTGTTGTAACGGAGCAAGTTTGAGATGTTGTGTTAGGAAAACAAGAGATCTATTGATTCAGCTTCATTACAGGTCCCGAGGTACCTGTGTTAAAAATCCAGGGTAATGATTGGAAATGAACAGAACCAGGCATCTTAAATTGCTTTAGTGCCAGCTGTGTGACGTAAGAGCCTTTGAAGTCTTCCTTGGGAGGTGAAGACAAAGAACTGCATTTGCTCACATTGGCATTGAAAGCCAGAAATGACTAGGCCCCAAATATTGGAAAGTCCACCTTCATCCCAAGGGGGCTCTCCTGGTAGTTCTGTTGCACTCAGAAACTTTGTCGGGGATGGCAGCACAGGAGAGGATGTTCTCTATAGCAGACCCTAAAATGTGGAACTCCATCCCCATAGAGGGTGTTTATGTACGCAACAACTGCAGTGAGAAACAAAGGAAACAAAGAACCCACACTAAGCAGGGCGGAAGTCGGTTGCTGAAATTTTTCTGTCTTTTTAAGTTGCATTGTTTTTGTTTGTTTGTCCCCCCTTCTTTTTATTTGTGAATTATGTTGTGTGCTTTTTGTGTGTATGCCATCTATAAATGGATAAAGATTGAATATTAAATATATATACAGTGGTACCTTGGTTTACGAACAGTCCTGTTTATGAACTATTCGGTTTACGAACTCCGCAAAACAGGAAGCAGTGTTCCGGTTTGTGAACTTTACCTTGGTCTATGAATGGAAGGTGAGCGGTGGAAGGACACTGGCAGCAGGAGGTCTCATTAGGGAAAGCGCACCATGGTTTAAGAACGGATTTTGTTTAAGAACAGACTTCAGGAATTGATTAAGTTCATAAACCGAGGTACCACTATCACAGACAGAGAGAGGGGAGGAGATAGATGGCATTGTGGGGGTTGCTATGCAACCAGGAGAAAGGTAGCGTTTAGAGGCTCCTTCTTTTCATAGCCGGGGGGAGGAGAGTTAACCCACCTTCTCCTGGAACTAGAAGAGCTGGAAGGGTTAAAATGCAACAGCAGTACAAGAGAGGAAGGACTGGACTCTGGCGCCCTTGGTGCTGTGAAAGGGGCGGTGACTCAGAGTGACCAACTTGTAGCAATGGCGGCAGGCTCGGAGCCACTCTCTGGATCTAAATTGTAAATAAACGTCTATAAAACTGCCAGAGACTCATTCATTCTTATCGGAGCTTGCTAGCCTGCCTGAGATCATTACAGCCCCCATTGATCAGGATGAACCCCCATTGATCAGGATTGATCAGGATGGTCTCTAAATGCCACAGGGTTGACTCACAGCACATTGAAGTAACTGAAGTGAAACATCTAAAGAACATCTTCCTTGGCCCTGCATAAGAACATTAAGTCCAGAGTCTGAAATTAACTAAATGAACAACTGACTTTACTACAATTCTGATAGTTAGCGCGTAGCTCCTTAATCTCCTTTCAGGTAGTGTTTGTCACTCCCTACTTACATACTTAATGCCTACTAATGTCCTGTGAATCTCATCCAGCTTCCCCCCCCCCCCCCCGCTATCTACACCCTTGTGTAAGCATTCTACATCTTCCAAAGTGCCCACGTTTACAGAATGCATGCAAATTAACACACATTAGGGAAATTGCCACATGCTGTTTAATTTATTTCAATTATTGGGTGGAGGAGAATGCAGATTCTTTCCAGAGAAAGTTAAACGCACTCAATTTTCTACAAAAATCAATTTTGGGTTTGTTTGTTTTTTAACTAGGGTGTCTGGGATTGGCGAGATATGTGGGCCGCAATGATGAAATGATCCTTCGAATGATTCCTAGCTGTAAAAGGCTTTGATCTACAGAGGGAGTGGTTTCAGAATTACTGACATGAGCTATGTATATTTTATTCCAGTTACTGGCACCAGCTATCAAAGATCAGGAGAAAAACACATTTGGCTCTCCCATGGTTCATGTCAGGGTGAATATTGCAATTTCACAATTCCCTCTGGAGACAATTTTAATAGTTGGTAAGGGGGAAAATATATATAATTGCAATATTCTGACTTTTTCAAAAGAATGTATTTGACATCCTTTTGCCTGATGCCATCTCAGCCTGAAATATCCTGCATAAAATGAATAAATGCAGTCAGGACTGGTTATTACATGGACAGTTTTGACACATTTTATTTATTCTTTGGTTTGTTCCTATCACAGATATGAACAAGTGGTGGTGGTGGTGGTGGGGATGAAGTGTGGAAATTGATGCAATTAAGTGTTTGATGCAGTTTGAGGAGGCTCTCAAGTGACTTTCATTTCCTGAGAATATTGTGCGAGTGTGTTTTAGAAGTGAAAAAGGAATGGATGGCACTGGGCACTTAGCTAGTCTTTGTGCTAATCTGGTAAATAGCAAAAGCCAGCTTTGTGTGTGTGTGTGTGTGTGTGTGTGTGTGTGTGTGTGTGTGTGTGTCTGATGCATGGACACTAACCCAGATTGTTTTCAGCTGGTCAAACATTGATATTCAAGTGGGGAATACTGAGTCAGTTGAAGGAAACAACATTCTCTTCAAAGGACACAGATTTCAACATAAACCTACAACTCAAAGGGGTGGGATGATTTTCCACTATAACTAATTTAACTCCTCCTCTTCTCTATGAGCGCAACTCCCTTTCTTCAATGGAATCTTGCAATGACAGTATGTGATGAGCTTTGTTGAGATTGGCCTTACTGATGGAAAAGGTTGAGGTTGTTGGGAAATTTTCCATTCCACCTTTAGTAACAGATGTGGGTTTGTCACATGTCACATGTCTGTTTACATTCCAGCACTGTTGCTGGAGTTAGCAGAATGGGGGGTGGGGGGTGGGAATAAGGATATTTTCCAAGGCTACCCCACTGCGGAAGGCTCTAATACAGAGTCTGTTAACACTGCTAACACAGTCTGCTGATGCTAACACTGAGGTGAGTTCCACTGATACAGTGGAGGAGATGCGCCAGATGCGCGGATCAGGAGGAGCTAGAAAGGGTGACATGCCCACCAGATATGCTCAGGAGCTTTCTAACACAGCTGTTGCAGATTTAGCTGTGGTTAGTAGCTGGACACAGGTCTTGGAACCCGAAATCTTGAAAGGGGTACAGGGTTTGTCCTCAAGGGAAGGGAAACCGCGCCCAAAGGCTGTGAGGGTAGACACTGTTTCCTCGGAGAAGGAAGCAGAACCACATCCAAAGGCCATGTGTGCCAACACTGATTCCTCAGAGAGGAACGAAGCTAGGGTTTGAGTCCCAACAAAGCCAGGTGTGAGACTTCCTGATAGTCAGAAGGGTTATGATGCCAAGACTAGTTAGAAGTGCAAGATGGTAAGGCCCAAGGCCAGGCCAGTTGAAGGTAGTTCCAAGGGTGGAATGGGTGATACAGCGGTATACTGTGTGTATGACATCTGTATGTTTGTTGCAGTTACACTGATGACTGCAACACATTGCAGATTGGAGATTCATTCCCTGTGTCTGCAGTCATGCGATTGTTGTCTGTCACATGACGGTGTATGTTTTCATTCCACAGAGTGGGAAGTGATGGAGACAGGATGTTTGTGTTAGTGTGTTCCGTGAAATGGGATTATTGTCCTTTGTTCTTTCTGTTTGCTGTCTGATGAGAAAGAGGAATGAGCTAAGTCCGAATGCTCTGAGTGTTTTATATGTAAATAAAGTTGATTAGCCAAAATGCTGAGTTGCTGAGGTGTGTTACGCAAGCTGCGAAGACTCTGCAGATCCCTAAGTGTGCTGATGTCTGTTGGCATCAGTCGCTGTGATGTTCGGGCAGAAGAAAGCTTTTGAAGTTCCTGAATGATTGATCAGGAGGGAGAGAACATGCCAGTCGGGCATGTGTCTCTGCCAGGGTCCTACACGAGAGTAGGATGGCTCCTAACAGAGATCTGGTGGTGATGCCACAATCATTGCCTAGACCACTTTTGCCCCATAACACCATTGATTTCTGGTTTTATTAAATTACTGAATGGTTCAGTTTTGCCTGTGTTTATTTTTATTAGATGGCTCAAATGTATATATAAAACAAAATGTCAAGGATACAACAGACAGCAAATCTAAACATCAGAGCAAGAGAAACGAGCTTTAATATATTGCAGGTTAAGTTATTTTAGAGATTGATACTCTGTAGGCTATTAATAAAAGCAACCAGCTAGCTTTCATCCTAAATGTTGCAAATTATTCATGGGGGTTGGGGGTGCTTCATAATAAGGACATCTGCCAATCAGTCGAATGAGGCAAGTAGGGTTTGGACAAGATGAAGTACCTTCTAACACCATGATGCAATGATAGGAGCTTGAGGCTCTCAGGCAAAGTGGTCATTGTCTGTTGTTGTTGTTTAGTTGTTTAGTCATGTCCGATTCTTCGTGACCCCATGGACCAGAGCACGCCAGGCACTCCTGTCTTCCACTGTCTCCCTCAGTTTGGTCAAACTCATGCTGGTAGCTTTGAGAAAACTGTCCAGCCATCTCGTCCTCTGTCGTCCCCTTCTCCTTGGGCAGGGTCTTTTCCAGGGAGTCTTCTCTTCTCATGAGGTGGCCAAAGTATTGGAGCCTCAGCTTCAGGATCTGTCCTTCCAGTGAGCACTCAGGGCTGATTTCCTTCAGAATGGAGAGGTTTGATCTTCTTGCAGTCCATGGGACTCTCAAGAGTCTCCTCCAGCACCATAATTCAAAAGCATCAATTCTTCGATGATCAGCCTTCTTTATGGTCCAGCTCTCACTTGCATACATCACGACTGGGAAAAGCATAGCTTTGTCTAGTCTGCATCAAATCAAAGTGGAGCTCAGACAAGAAAAGGCTCTTGGGTTGCTCTAATGGGACCCTGCTGGCTGAAGCTTTGTCCTTCTGCTGCAACCAGAGAAGATGCTCTGCAGGGAGCTGGAACAAACTGAAGCTTCATGTAAGCTTCCAAGAACTGGAGTGTGCTGGGTTCCACCTGGTTAAAGCCCCCCTGCTTTATTTTGTAGTCTTTGGCTTTTGTGAGGATGGGGGCCCCGAATCAGTCACCCACTGATTCAGGATATGATAGCAGGGCTGTATCCTCTGGCCAGGAGGACCCCAAATAATGTTCTGGTGGTTGTCTTCTCCCCTGCTCCTCAAGGACATTGCCTGAGCACTGTCCTCATCACAGCTCTCACCACATGCTGCAAGTTTTAGGTGATGATGCATAGGAGGCATATGATATTGTAGATTTCTATAGTAAACCGCAGGTGACCTTTTGGTCTTTTTTCATGGGTTATACAAATAAATGGCATTTTTTTTAAATGGATCAATTCAGTCCAGCCATCTGAGATTATCCATTCCTTTTTTAGATATGGTTTTAATGGTGCACAGTCAAAATGGAAAACTAGCAGTTGACATGTATCCAAAACCAATTAACAAGAACGTTATTTTGTTTAGTCAGTTCTCCCCCTTAATAGAAATGGTAGCTTTGATGAAAATGTTGATATTCTACATCCTTTGCAGATTCCCTTGAATTAGGCTGTATCCTTGGTGAGGTGAAGCAGGTAGTCACAAATGACATTTATCACCAGTGTTCATACGTAATGCCAAGCCATGGTTTATTTTAACCATGGCTTGTTCCTCCAAAGTTTGGTTTGTTTCCTATCTGTTCTTGTTTTGGGCTTTGTAGTTTGGCAGGTGTCTGGGGTGTCTGAAAAAATTATGGTTAAGCAAGGATTTTGAAGTTTGTCATAATGCCAGCAATACAAACCATGGTTTGAAAACCTGCAGCAAAACTGGGCTTCACATCATGGTTTGTTAGTGGAAAATAAACCATGATTAGTCTACTGGGCTGGGTTCATAAGTTGAAACAAATGATAGTTAAACGAAGCATATCATGGCTTAGCATTGTGTTTGAACCATACTGTAGTAAATCTAGGTAATAATTGTTGCATAAACCCAAGCAATTGCAGAAGTAAAAAAATGTTATTTGTTTTGACTATACCCCCTTGATGAATGGTCTTAGAAAAGTAATACATCATTACGAACATATTCTAGATACAATGCCAGGTTGTTCTAGGCTTCCAATTCTTTGGTTTATATAAAATAGGAAGCATGAAAGTTGAATTGGTTCATTTGGATTTTGTTAGAATTACAGATGGCCCGGTTTTACATGGACATTTCAAATGCCACAATTGTTGTTTCTAAAAAGCATTTGAAACCAAAATGCTTACAAATTCTCATGATGGTAGGAAGAATATTTTACAATTGCTCTGGTGGGAATGTAGCTTGCTTAATAATATGCAAATACAATATGTTTTATCTGAACAAAACACAGCATGCACTTAAAATTCACATTTTGGAAGACAAAAGTAAAATGAGAAGTTTAGTTTCAGAAGCTCATGGACTTTAATACGTTGTGAAGTATAAACTAAAGTTTGGATAGATTTCAAGCACTGGAACCAGGGCTTTTTTTCAGCTGG
Organism: Podarcis liolepis; assembly: GCF_965112155.1. Lineage (NCBI taxonomy): Eukaryota > Metazoa > Chordata > Lepidosauria > Squamata > Lacertidae > Podarcis > Podarcis liolepis. Next base: position 64,997,162 of record NC_139562.1, read on the forward strand.
AACTCTGACGAAACTCAATTCCGGCACCGCTCAGGTGGGTGCCATTACCATTATAAGAAACAAGGGAGCCATTCATGATGAGTGTGCATATAGTGGACTAGGGGGGACTAGGTTAGTCTCCTAAATGTCCCCCTGGAACCTCCTTCCCAAAGCTGGTTTAGGGAGGGAGGCAGGCATGATGCTCTGACAGAGTCCAAAAGCCCTCCTGCCACCTTCCCAAAGCCTGCCTGGCTCCAGAATGCTGTTAGAACCCTGGCACCTGCTTCCCAAAGGCCAGGAAGCTTCTGGCTGGCTTAGGGAGGGATGTGTGATGCTCACATGCGCAACAGCAGGACGTTACACACGTAACATCAGCTCCCTCAATTGCCCTCTCAAGCTGGCATCTCTGGCCTTAACTGTTCCCCTGCAGAAAATTTCACCGCACACCACTGGTTCCGGCACCTCTTTTTCTAGAAAAGTAGCGCTGATTGGAACCAATATGAGCACACTCATTTAAGAGTCTAGACATGGATAACTCGTTACTGCCATGCAAATCTTAGAGAACTTTTACATTAAACACTTGCAACCTCCAAGTTTCAAGAATAGGCTTGGTTGTAATGCTTTCTTGTAAGGAGCTATTATGGGTAAAAGTTTTTTTAATGTACGTATGGGTCACCTGCGGCCCCCGAGATGCTGTGGGATTACAACTCTGGCCAGTCTTGCTGGTAGTGGATGATGGGAGTTGAAGTCCAACAGCATTCTGGGGGGTGGGGGGGGCAGAGAGCACAAATTCCCCATTCAACCACTCTTCATTCATTTATGCATTTTTTTATGCATTCTTGGTTACTGAAAGATTTGGAAATAGTGTGAATTTCAGAGGAGAGCTGCATTTTTCAGTTCACAAGGTGGGATGTGCAAATTTGGCGGGTTTCCATTAAAATGTGAGCTGGATGAATTCATCCTCCCCCCCTAGTTGGGAAAACTCTTCCCTCCTTCCCTTATCTGACAGCTTAAAGAGGTAACATGGGAGCTGCTACTGTGTAGACTGATACAATGCATTCTAATAGATACTTGAATTCCAAGTATTATAAGACCCAGGCAAGTAATTAATAAAAGGTTACCATGAATCTGAATAAAAAGAATATGCAGACCTTCCTGTCTGGATAAGATGTCTCAGGAACTTGGTGCAAAAAACATTGCTCCAGGAGGAGGCAAATCTCATAATGACCTCAATATGTAGGTTTAATTATACACAAGGAAATATAGTTTAAATGTCCGCAATGCATAATAGTGACTTATTCATCTCTTGCAGGTAATCCTGGGTAGGCAGTTCAGTGAATTGAATGAGATTAGTGCCACATCGCCCTGTTTTTATGCTCCCACGCTGCACACTGTGTTCATCTGTTAGCTTGAATGCTAAGAAGTATGTTTAAAGCCAACCAGCCTTTTTGTTAGCTTCCGACTGTTGTGACATCTGTGCATATAAAGCCAGCATTTCAATCTTCTCTTAGCAATTTCATGTTAATCGTTGTTTCACTGTATTGCAGGCAAATTAAGTCCCTTTAAAGGATAGGTATTATTATAATTGTGTGGGATTTTTTTTTTTTTAAGTGAAAAGCTTTGAATCAGCAGTCATGTGGATTTGTAAAGATTTGGAGGAATGCATGTATTTGTAACAATGTCAGTTGCAAATTAATCCATTTCCCCCTGTGACTGGATCTCATTTGGAAATTTAGCATAGAATAGGGCAGCCTTCTCATGGACTACAACTCCCATCAGCCAAAACCACCATGGCCAAGAGTCAGAGATGATGGGAGCTGTTGTCTAAAACACCTGGAGGGCAGCAAGTTGAAGAAGGCCGATGACTGCATTTATGTATGAACCCTTTTATTTTATATACAGTGGTACCTCTGGATTTGAACGGGATCCATTCCAGAGCCCCGTTTGCATCTTGAAGCAAATGCAACCCTGTGTCCACGCATCTGCATTTGCGTGTGCCGCGATTCACCACTTCCGCGCATGCACGTGACGTCATTTTGAGCATCTGTGCATGCGCGAGTGGCGAAACCCGGAAGTAACATGCTCTGTTACTTCCGGGTCGCCACGGAGTGCAACCCGAAAATGCTTAACCTGAAGCTACTTCAACCCGAGGTATGACTGTAGTTGTGGCGGCACTGTGTGATTTTATTTGTGGAAGTCAATATGTCCAGCTTATTATGATTCTTATCAATTGCACTTCTATTTAGAATGTTGAGGAATTCAAGCAGGACACTGATTTTTGCACATTTAATTCAATTCAATGTAATAATGGTAGCAAAATCCTGCTAAAACCACCGGGAGGTTCTGCAAACGCCCATAGCTAAAAAACTTCAGTGGGAAATAGAAGTGTGTAGTCATCTCTGAAGTGCAAAGAGGTTGATCTGCTCTGCTCCTTATCATTTCTAGGTGGAAAAATAGAATAATAGAATCATAGTATTGTAGAGCTGGCAGGGACTATGAGGGTCATCTAGTCCAACCCCTGCAACGCAGGAATCTTTTGCCTAACATGGGGATTGAACCCATAACCCTGAGATTAAGAGTCTCATGCTCTACCAACTGAGCCATGTTAGAGCAATAGTAGAGAACTTACTGCAGGAGACGATAACAAATTAACAAAGCCTTAACATTTCCCTCTCCCTTGGGAAGTAGCATACAAGGACTCTGCAACATGATTATTCTGAGCCAGTTTCCTTCAATCTCTTGCTACTCCTGAATGTGGACTCTATGATCCGGGCGACCAGGAAAAAGTAGATGTATGCAAGAGGATACACAGAATAACACAGTCTTTTGCAGTGGGCAGTACCATTTCGTATCACCCAGCTGAGAAAATAAGGAGGTTAGCTGCAGCAATTGTTGCAGATGCACAGTCAGGGGTCTTGCTTGACTCACTTGCTAGAAAGGCCTAGTTTGGTATTCCACAGCAAGAATACAATACCTCGCACTGGATTTTTAAGGTAGCAATATGCTTTATAGCAGGAGTGGAGTCATGACTGGCCGGCAAAGGCTGCTAAAAATGGCAAGAAAAAGGGATCAGGAACTGAAAGGATTAATTTAGGTCCATTGAGGTTGAAGTCACTAGCTATTTTTAGCCTAGAGTAGAGAAGGGGTATATGGGGTGTTATAGGAGGGGTGGTACCTCTGGTTGAAATCACATTGTGCTCCACCTTTGGTCCTCACCCTGCACTCAGCTCTCACCTGTGGCTCCTAGAAGCTGTCAGCATGCGACAGCAGCCACATCCTGGGAAACAGCTTTGACTGGCCAGCTAAACCAGGTGAGGGCAGCTGATGGGTCTCAAACCCTTGGTTGAGTTAGGAGCTTCCCCTGCATGCAAATACAGGCTCTAGCAGATTAAGCTAGTGAGACCAGTAGTGGGTCCAGTGGTCAAGAAGGTGGTTTCTGTATGTACTGTAGAAGGAAGTGAGGCAGATGAGGCTCATCAACCTGGGAAGGGAAACCATCTAGGAGAAGGAAAACGCTGGTCCTAAACCTCGTGAGAAAGGCTTTGGGGGTGAACTCCAAGGAAAAATCTGTACCGCTGCCTGTGTGAGACATCTTTGGGAGAAATAAAGTCTACCTAAATCTGGAGTGGAGCCCCTAAGACAATTGGATGATACCTTGTATGCCTCCTTCCAGCAATTCCAAGCTGGTGTCAAACATACTGCTCTGCTTTCCTTTGGACCACATCAGTGAAGCTGAGAGGCAGGTTTTGTTGTCTGGGCAGCCCAGGACCTCCATACACATAGCCCAGGCTTGCACCCCAGAGAGGTCACTTCGGTGCTGCTCACGTAGCAAAAACAATGCAGGAGGAAGCAGTTACAAGTTAGCTCTCTCTGCAGCCACAGCAGGCGCTGTGATTCTCCCTGGAGGCACTCTCCATTGTCTCTTGAGATAGGGTGATGCCAACAACAACAACAACAGCAAAAAGCAGAGAAGACCATGGGGATATCATGATGACATTATTCAAAAACCTGAAAACTGTTACATGGAACAAGACAAAGGCTTGTCTGCTATCCCAGAAGGCAGGACCAGATCTGATGTGCTTCAAGCATTAGAAAGGTAGGTTTCAGTTGAACATTAGGAGAAACATCTAAATTGTAAGAGCCAGTGGTAGCTGGTGCCAATTGGGACTGGTAGACCAGCAGACAGGGAGCTCAACAGTAGCTGGGGCCAGAGCCAATAAAAGGCTAGTTTAGTTTCCATCCTCTTCCCTGCTGAGATTTATGAGGGCAACACTGAGACAGAAGAAGAGGAAGCTGATGGCCAGGGCCATTCCCTTGACTGGTTTTAAGCAAGAAGGCAGGCACATAGGGGATGACTGAGGGCAAACTGATATTGGTGGAACAGAACTCTGTTTGCTCTTATGGACCATTTGCCACTGGTAAGAGCAGATCAATCAAAGACCAAGTATGTACAAGGGTGATGGCTTCTCTCTTTCACTGAAGGTCTTTAGGCAAAGGCTGAACAGCCATCTGTTGAATATCTGCTGGGGTAGCTCGGTTGGTAGAGCATGAGACCCTTAATCACAGGGTTGTGAGTTCAAGCCTCATGCGTTGGGCAAAAGATTCTTGCATTGCAGGGGGTTGGACTAGATGACCCTCATGGTCTCTTCCAATTCTATGATTCCTCTAGCTCTCGTATTCCTTTATCAAGCAGGGGGGTTGGACCACCTGAACCTTTCCGTCTCTATGACTCTAAGATTTAAGAATGATAACAACAACAAAGAGGGCTGCAAAGATGAATAGGGAATGGACATGTGGATTAGGAAGCAGAAAACAGCTATTCCCTCTTCTGGGAGAAACTTTCTTTCAAAAATATGCATCCAAAAATGGCAGAAAGACAATTCTGTACTCCCTGTGGACTCTCCTAATGCTACAGTGAGGGAAGATTATTGGAAGTCATTGCTGCCAGCTCTATTCCTTTTCTTAGCTCTGTGCCAAAACAGTGAAGAAATTCTCATGTGTTGGATGCAGGGTTTTGCTGTTGCACTTAGCTTATTTTCATCTGGCCGGGGAGTGTTTGTGAGGAACCGTTCTTCAGTTTTACAAATCACCTCTCCAGTACTCTGCAGGCTTCCTGGGTGCTTGCCTTTCCTGAAATCTCCATGGCATCCTCAGCCAGGCTTCCGTGTAAGCACAAGAAGGATGGGAAATTACGTACTGCGCACCTGACAGCTGTTCATTGCCGTTGTTTCAAGTGAAGTTCTTCTTTACTTCTAATGCAACCAGTGTTTATTATATATATTTTTTAAAAAAGGTAGAAGAAAGGACTTCCCCTGAACATGAAATCAGTGAGTGAAATTGGCATTCAGTAACGAGTGTCCCTGGTTTCATGTACTTTGGTTAAAGCTCTATGTGAGACTCTGACTGCATGTACACCATATATTTAAAGCACATAGAATCTTGGGAAGCATAGTTTGTTAATGGTGCCCTGTGATGGGTAAACTACAGTTCTCAAGATTCTAAACCAACATATGAGAGTGCTGGAGGTGAAATAGTTAAACAGGTTACCCAATCAGAACCCAGGGGGGTGGAGTCAGAGGGACTATAAAACCAGCTCTGGGAGGGGCAAAGGGGGGAGTTTGTTGGGAGTTGGGTGGTTGGTTGGAGTGGGAGTGAATTGAGATAGAGTCTGTGGGTAGGTTGAGTTAGTGTAGCGAAATAAGCTGAGTCAGGAACAGTTAGGAGCCAGGAAGACAAGTAAATATCTGAGAGGTGGTTTAGTGAGTGAGAGCAGGTAGTGGAAGTTATAGGTCTGGATAGGCACCCCATGATTGTAATTGACTGATACCGTTTATGAAACCACACGCTTGTTAAACTGCAATAAATCCCCACGATGGGGTGAGCTCCCGTTGCTCGGTCCCTGCTCCTGCCAACCTAGCACTTCGAAAGCACGCCAAAAAGTGCAAGTAGATAAACAGGTACTGCTCTGGCAGAAAGGTAAACGGCGTTTCCATGCACTGCTCTGGTTTCGGTGTTCTGTTGCACCAGAATCGGCTTAGTCATGCTGACCACATGACCTGGAAAAACTGTCTGTGGACAAACGCCGGCTCCCTCGGCCTGTAAAGCGAGATGAGCGCCGCAACCCCAGAGTTGATTGTGACTGGACTTTACTGTCAGAGGTCCTTTACCTTTACCTTTTTATGTGCTTTAAATGTGCCTAGTATGGGGGAGGATCACATTTAAAGAAACAGCTAAAAGTCAAATGGCGGGTTATGAAATAGGTGCTGGTGTTCAAACTGAAAATTTAGAATGTATGCACCAGATTTCATTCCAATATGTAAAGGCAATCCAGTGCTCCTGCCATTGCAGTTGCACCATGCTGCCCTCTCCAATTCCCCTCCCCTCCCTTTGCCAGGAAATGACATCAACCCACTTGGTGAGAAACTAGTATGGCGGCTGTGCCTTACCTGGTGGGCTGCTTCAGCTGTCAACTTTCAACCAATTAAGGAAGAAGCTTACAAACTGATCCTAAAAGGCCAAGTTAAATGGAAAGCCTATTTTATTCAAGTGGTGAAGTTAGGTGTGTTTTAGAACCTTTGAACACACATGCAGAGACTGAGGAAGATTCCAAGTCCAGGCAAAGCAACTGATGTCATGAAATCTGAGTTTCCCCACAATAAGTAGAAACAGAATTTTAATGGTTCAAGAAATCCCTTAGGCTGTCTGATCATCTTTGCTCTCCTTTTGATCTGCTGATTGGGAGAGCTCTAAAACTATAAAGGAAGAGTCCAAAAGCCCTTCACAAACTCAACTTTCCACTCTCTTTTTCTCCACTCTTCCCATGAATATCATTCATTTGATCTTCAGCTCCTTCATCTTCCATTGCAGAATGTGGACCTTGCCTGGATTTAAAATATTTAGATAAAAGTTGCTTACAGATGGTGGGAAATTTAATGTGCAGCTGTTTTAATGCAGTGAGTTTGGTTTATTTAATTATGTTTTTTTTTAAAAAAAAAGAGAAGCAAGAAGCTGGATTTAAAAGTGATGGAAGTATTATAGCACAGCTCCCTTGTTGGGAAAAGGCAACTGTTAAACATTTATCAGTTGGCTGCCTTGTGGAGAAAAAGCGTGCCGACAGCCCAAGCTGTCCTTAGGTGCAGCCTCATTTTCCCAGACTTCCAAAGCTGTGCACAGTGTGACAAGATGAGTGTTAAATGCAAAATATTGCATAATGCATACCGTGCCTTTTAATGTCTTTTTGCCATAAAGTGTAGCATTGCAGGGCACAGAGCGGGATGTTTCTTCCGTTTTGTTCCATTCACCCCACATATAATATGAGATTCCAAATTCTGCAATCAAAGATTACATTCCTTTGCAACAGCTCTCATTAAAAAGGACTTTTTAATGAGTCTTTCACATGCCCTTACCCTATTTAAAAAAAAGAAGCAACACTGAATTTCTAGTACCCCACAGTGCGCAATATCTTTTTTTTTTTTAATTTACTACATTTACACTGGTATATTGACACAAGAGAGGATGCAAACTAACATACTGTGATAGAGAACGATCACTTATTGGATTAGAGAAGTGTCTGCTCATTAGCACTTAAGAGCTGATTGGAGTAAAACACAGCTGCTGACAAACATCTCTGAGAGGTGTGGGTTACTGCAGGAGAATGATCTTCTGTATGTTCAAAAGCTTCCACATTTTAGCACCCAATTAGGCTCAAAATTGTTTATCCATCTAGCCAAACATCCATCCATCCTTCCATCCAGTCATTCATGACATTCATATCCCACCTTTCCTTCAAAGATCTCAAGATCCCCCTGTTTTGTCCTAATAACAATCCTGTGCTAGGTTCGTGGAATCATACATTTGTAGAGTTTGAAGGTACTCCGATGGTCATTTAGTCCAACTCCCTGAAATCCAGGAATTTCCACAAGTGGTCTCCCATCCAAGTTGAAACCATACCGGACCCTGCTTAGCTTTGCTAAGGCCACCGATTGTTGAGTTTGGATGCCATGGATGTGGTTAAAACATAGCTGTCAACATTTCCCTTTTTAAAAGGGAAATTCCCTTATTCCGAATAGGATTCCTCGCAAGAAAAGGGAAAAGTTGACAGCTATGGGTTAAAATGGAAGAGGAGGAGGAGGAAAGCAAAATGCGGAAGCCGGGGAAAGGCTAGGCTTCATATTGTAATGCTAAACCACGGCTTAGCATTATCGCTAAACTAGCCTAATATGCCTCTCTGTGCTTTCTCTTCTTTGTGCAGTATGATCATAAAAATGTTCCGAGCAGAACACTGAAGAGCAAGTGATATCTTATTCTGTGATGCACATGCCTTGCAAAATCATTTTGTGGTGGGTTCCTGCACAAAACCTGGTTCAGGGTTTGGTGGAAATGAACCACCCAACTGTTCCTTGATAAGCAAGAAGTTACATCGATAAGCAAGGAGTTACAGCAGTGTCCACAGGAGGAAACTCACGTGTGCTTCCAGTTGCTTCTGAAAGTCATTTTGGAACATTAGGAATACAGTGGAATCTCGGGTTAAGAACTTAATTCGTTCCAGAGGTCCGTTCTTAACCTGAAACTGTTCTTAACCTGAGGTACCACTTTAGCTAATGGGGCCTCCTGCAGCCGCCGCACCGCCGCCGCACAATTTCTGTTCTCATCCTGAAGCAAAGTTCTTAACCCGAGGTACTATTTCTGGGTTAGCAGAGTCTGTAACCTGAAGCGTCTGTAACCTGAAGTGTATGTAACCCGAAGTACCACTGTACACCCCATGAGCCAGGACTATGATACCTTGAATGAAAAGTATTGTTTTTCCTTTGGATAAACAGCATTGGACGGAGCAATCCAAGCACCCTTTGAACCTGACTGGAGTCAGGAGATTGGGTTGAGATGTCCCTCTGTCCACCCCTGCCGGGCTCTGTCAGTCTCCCCCTAGCTGCTGGCTGCAGAGTGATGCCAGTGTCACTTCACTGGCACATCCCCTTCTGCCCATGGAATGCAGGTAATTCTGGAGTCATGGCCCTCTGGCATCACCTGAGGCATCTGACCGAGTTTGGTCCTGATCAGTGCACCAGATCTGGCCTGGTACAGTGACCTGCCTATCCTCTCACCTCCTGCCCTGGCTGCCATGAGTGGCATGGCTGCAGAGGTGGTACTCATAAAGCCCTGCCTTTCCTGGGGTGGTTGTGGTGGAAAGCCTAGGATTGCTCATAGTGTCATCACCTAGTTCTTTGAGAAGAGCTGTGCCCATTTCACCTAGACTGGAGAACTTGAAAACAGAGGCGTTATCTGCACCTTTCTGTCTTCCAAATATGATATTAGTGGAGCAGAAGCAATGTCACATAAGGAATACAGTGATAGCACATTTCCTGAACGCTTGGGCCTTGCATGCCTATAGAAATTTGCAAGCCATTTGAGATGAGAAGCTGTATCAATTGGCCCTAAATCACTACCTGATGACAGCTTTGCAAGAACTCTGGTTTGCCTCAACTCCCGTTGCAGCGACTGTATTTTGACTTGATAGTTAAGATTGAACATGGATGCCTTTGTCAGTTTTCCTTTTCCATTGGAAAAAAAGGAAACGGAAGACAACATTTCTTTGAACAGGAGTGGACTGATTTTGTACTTTTAGCAATGGTTGCTGAATGTGTCGGCACGCCTAACTGTTCCCTACGTTACACATGATGTTGATAAAAATGAATGTGGTGATGAATGTTTTCTCTATTATTGGGCCGGAATTAAATTTGCTGCAATCTGCTTCAAAGCACCAACTCTGTGGAACTCCTACACTCATATCCAAAATGAAGGTGTGGAAACTAGATTCAGCCACCTGGGGGTCTTCATAACAGTGAACTGGGGGGTAGGGATGAATGGGGTGCCCAGAGAAAGCATCATTAGTGGGTCCTGGCAGGAAGTGTTGGGCTAAGGATATGTTGTGTTGGGGTCCAATGCTGGATCCCACAAAGAAGGTGTTGAGGCTGGTCAGAAAATGCAGGACCACAGAGTGACATTTGGCTTGCTTGTTGGGTAATGTACAAAACATTAACAGGAGCAATTGCTAGATTTCTTTTTTATGGTCACAAAGATTTGGTAAAGAGATTTTGTCAGTTTAAGTGCTTTTTCTTTTGGTCCTGTTCTTTATTTTATATATGCACCAAGTGAACCAATAAACTGAAACTGGCACGGGGACAAATAGAAGAGGACGCGTTCACCCCAGTATGGCTCCCCTTTATCACATACACAGCCCAATAAGACAACAAGAACCTGCCACCAGCATACAAATGAATCTGGCTTCCTTGACCCAAACAAACCCCACTGCAGCCACCCACAGACAACCAACCACACCCTGGGCCCCCAACATCTCTCACTACCAAGGAAACGTAACAAGTGAATGGAAAGAGAACCTGTCTAGTTGACGCTGATACGAAATCCCACATGTACACTGCAATAAATATAAATTTCACCGCCACCCCTCCTCTCCCCCCTCGTCTTCCTGACCTTATACTGTACTCAACACTAATGTCTCATAACAAATGTAACTGATCTGTAGAGAAGACTGTACAATTTGAAAAGAGAGACAAGACATGTACTTTTGCAAATCAAGAAAATCTTTAATAATAACAACAACAACAATAATAAAAATATATATATGCACCAAGTACTTTCTACTTAGAATAGACCCATTTAATTTAATGGGCAGGACTAATTTAGCCCCACTAATTGCAATTGATGCTTTTGAATTATGGTGCTGGAGGAGACTCTTGAGAGTCCCATGGACTGCAAGATGATCAAACCTATCCATTCTGAAGGAAATCAGCCCTGAGTGCTCACTGGAAGGACGGATCCTGAAGCTGAGACTCCAATATTTTGGCCACCTCATGAGAAGAGAAGACTCCCTGGAAAAGACCCTGATGTTGGGAAAGATGGAGGGCACAAGGAGAAGGGGATGGCAGGGGACGAGATGGTTGGACAGTGTTCTCGAAGCTACCAGCTTGAGTTTGACCAAACTGCGGGAGACAGTGGAAGACAGGAGTGCCTGGCGTGCTCTGGTCCATGGAGTCACGAAGAATCGGACACGACTAAACGACTAAACAACAACAATAATTGCAATGGGTCTACTCTGAGTAAAACTTCTGAAACCTACAATTCTTTTCCCCCACCCCAATTACTTGTTAGCTTCTCCCTGTCATTCCAGAGGGAGCCAAGTTTTTGCAAGTAGATACAACCCACTGCATTTTAACTCACTTTCTATGAGAAATTTGTTTTAGCAATCATTTCAGTGCTTTAGTTTGTTTTTAAGGGGTCTCCGCGTAGTAATATTTTATATATCTGTCTATCAAATGCTACTAACTCAAGTAAAAGCATTAAAAGAACATTATAGATCACAAAAAAGACATAACTGTAACCCCATAACTGTAAAATAAAAATAAGTGAATATTGGCATCAATTAAAAGTAGCCATGAAACACCCACATCTTTAAGGCCCATTTAAAAATAGTCCTCCTTGAACTTTTACCAGCGAATTCCCAGAAAAACCTGGCCCATCCATCGTGCTGCTCATGGAAGTTAAATACAGTGGTACCTTGGGTTAAGAACTTAATTCGTTCTGGAGGTCCATTATTAACCTGAAACTGTTCTTAACCTGAGGTACCACTTTAGCTAATGGGGTCTCCCGCTGCCGCCGCGCTGCCAGAGCACGATTTCTGTTCTCATCCTGAAGCAAAGTTCTTAACCCGAGGTACTATTTCTGGGTTAGCAGAGTCTGTAACCTGAAGCGTCTGTAACCCGAGGTACCACTGTATTGGGGGGAAGGAAGCAACAGAACCAGCTGTGGATTGGCCACAGCTTATTTATGAGTCTAGCCAAAATGCAGAGGGATTTTGTCTTGTATCGTCGAGAGTTCATTATTTGCAAGCAATGTGGTCATGCATTGGTCAAATCCTACTTCTCCCTTTCCATTCTAAATCTCAGCAATATTACTATTCCAAAGTGGGGGTTCTCTCACTTTAGTGAGAGAACATATAGATCATGTTATACACTCTTGATAGAAATATACTATTAATTATAAGAGTATTGAATCTGGTAGTCTTAGTGCCACCAGTACAAATTGTTGCAGTGCCAAAGATTAAATTTGAAATCTTTTTTTTTTTTTAAAGCAAAGTGTTAATACAGCACAGGCTTTTAATGCTTAGAACCACAACACTAAAATGACAGTATCAGAAGCCTGCTTTGATCTTTGTCCATTTATGTTGCATGCACTAAAACATCACTTCACTTATTGAACTCTATATGGTGAAGGCAGACAAAGATGGCACTTTAGAGATCTAACAAACAGCTGGGAATGGTGACCTGCCCCCTGCCCCATGGAAGTCTTCCATTTCAAGGCCCTTAGGATCCATTTAATTCCAGAGAAGCTCTCATCTTCACAAAGAACTTGCTGTCGTACAAGAGGAGGCGATAAATATCTCAGAAGACTAAGGCTCTGAATAATTGGTGATAAATATGTAATAAGGCAACATTTCAGTGACACAAGAAAGAGCCTGTATTTCTACCTCAAGGCCTGCTAGTGGAAATTCATGACCTGAAACATTAAAACCAAACTGGCTGGTTTCCTGCTTCTTCTGACAAAAAAAGCAATTTTCCTTTTTGGACCATCAGATGACTAAAGGTACCGTGGGATTACTTGCATGAATGAGGAGATAGCACTGGTCTCCAAAGATAGCCAAGGATGGCGAGCGTCAATATGGAATGAGTTATTAGCAATTCGTATCTGGTCTGTTATAGCTTTGGGCAGAGAAAACATTGCTGAGAAGCATGTAGGATATTTCGACAGTCTCTTTATGCCTAGATTGAATGTGGAAACCTAGATTGAAAATGAAATAGTGCTGGAACAACTTCCTTCTCAAAGCTACATCCTCAGGGCTACTTTGTAGGACCGATTTCTGAGCTTAGGAGTTGGGCCTTATAAGACTGCTCCACACTCGTTCTCTGAAAGAAGGATGCTGGTAAAAGCAGATCTGGCATCCCAGGATTTGTATACTCCTGTTAGTGTCTGGTGGGGAACCCCATGCAGCAGAGGAACTAAAGAAAAAGAGTTCAGAGCGAATGTGCAAAGCTGCCACTTGTAGCTATACCACACCAGGTACAGTTGTACCTTGGTTTTTGAACGCCTTGTGACTCATACGTTTTGGCTCCTGAACGCCGCAAAACCAGAAATGAGTGTTCTGGTTTGCAAACTTTTATTGGAAGCCGAATGTCTGACGGGGCTTCTGCGGCTTCCGATTGAGTGCAGGAAGCTCCTGCCGCCAATCGGAAGCCGTACCTTGGTTTGTGAATGTTTTTGGAAGTCGAACAGACTCTGTTTGTGAAATATACTCGGAGTCGAGTGTGAATTTCATGCTCTTTATTCAGCTCGTAGTAGCAATGAATGAAACTTTCCCCCAAACGTCTGCTATATATACATTATTTACACAATGGGCCCCACGTGATTGGCTAGTTCCAGGATTCAGCTGTAGGTCAATCAGGTTGCTGATTCACTTCCATCTGGAGCTGGATTGGGTGGCTCCTGTGGACCAATCAGACTGCTGCATTCTGGACCCTATTGTTCTAGGACCAATCAGACTGCTGCATTCTGAATCCTATTGTTCTAGGACCAATCAGACTGCTTCATTCTGAATCCTATTGTTCTAGGACCAATCAGACGGCTGCATTTTGAATCCTATTGTTCTAGGACCAATCAGACTACTGCCTTTTGGGTCCTGTTCAACTCAGTACATAACACCTGATGTGCCCTAGTTCCCCCGGTTGGGGGGCTGGGAGGGATACATGCCCAAGGCTTAAGCCAAGGTCTTCCTACATTTGGAAGTTTAATAAAGTTGTGGCCTAATTTTAATTCCATATAACATTGTCAGAGTCTTTATTCCTTCGTTATGATCCCTGAGGGGCTGGGGCTGTCGCCGCCTGGTCAGGCAATGTGAGAAGTTGCCTTGTGCCAGAATTTTGAAGTGACACAAAGCTCTTTCCCCATTCTAGATAACTCCCCGTTCTTGTTTTCTTCGGTTGTCTCAGATATTTATACCAGCAGAACTTCTCCCCAGTGCTCTGTTTTGTGAATGCTAATGCCCGCCTAAACTTCTGCTCACCCTTTGAAACACTGGTAACTGCAAGCTCAGTGTTTTGTTTTGTTTTATGTTATTATTTTTAAAAGCCTTTTCTGGTGTCAGGGAGTTATTGCTTTGACTTTCCTTTAATATGGTGCCAAGATTGCCCTGCTCCCCCCGGGAGTTATTAAACATGTTTCAAATCATGCAAGCCCAACTCTTTAAGGGCTTTTAAAGTGTTACCCCACACCACGGGAGCGGAAAAATACCAAGGAACTTTCCCAACAAAATCTGCTGTAAATTACTACAAGACTCTGACAAGAAAGAAAATTGAGTATAAAAATTCTATCATAGGCCTATTGTACTGTAAATCTTCAGGCAGAGTTCCTCACCCCCCCCCCCAATTGCCTCTACCTGTGTCGGCTTGCGCTTGACTAAAATAAGGTCGATGGTATTTCACAGCTATTAATTGGGCCAAAGAAGATGGAAGAGTGAGAGGAGTAAGAAAGACAAAAAGAGAAACAATGGTAGAATGGCTAAACATTGGGAACGTTTTAAAGGTGTCTTTCCAGGTTAGCCCTATGTCAATACTTCTGCCGCTAGGGTTTGTTTACTGTTTACTCTCTGTATTCTTTACATGCAGTACTGTTTCTTTTCTGCTACAGTTCATACAGTGGCGTAGCGTGGGGGGTGCCAGGGGGGCCGGCCGCACCGGGCGCAACATCTGGGGGGGGGCGCGCTCGCTGCCTCCGGAGTCGCCGAAGAGCCTCGGGCGCAGGCTGTAGCGGAGCCGCATGTCTCGCAGAACCGACGAGCTGTGCGTGCGTTCGGGCTGAAGACGCCCGGCAGGCAGCGGCTCTCAGCGCTCGCCGCAGAGGACGCGCCAGGCAGCCCCTCCTCACAGCCCCGCCTCCGCCGGTGCTGCTGCAGCTGCTGGGCCGTTGCATTTTTCTCGCCTCTCTGCCCCCCTCCTCCTCCGGGCAAGTGGCGTCGTTTGGGCGGCAGCGCCAGCGGCAACTCGTAGGTTAGGGGTTGGGGGGGCGCAAATTACTTGCCTTGCCCCGGGTTAGGGGGCGCAAATTACTTGCGTTGCCCCGGGTGCTGATAACTCACGCTACGCCGCTGAGTTCATATTCCTTCAAAAACTTCATTATTCATCTCACGGTGTGCTGCAGCAAAATTGCATCATTTACACAAATAAGTACAGTCATACCTTGGGTTACAGGTGCTTTGGGTTGCGCAATTTCGGGTTGTGTACTGCGCTGAACCCGGAAGTACCGGCATGGGTTACTTCTGGGTTTTGGCGCTTGTGCATTGCAGAAGCGCTGAATTGTGACCTGTGTGTGTGCAGACACACTGCGCTGCGGGTTGCGAACACTGAGGGTTGCAAACATGCTTCCCACATGGATCACGTTCGCAACCCGAGCGTCCACTGTACATAAATTATCATTGCATCATCCCAACCCATTTGTTTCAGTGCAAAGGAAACACAATGAAACTTGAGTGGAGGTTGAGAAGGGATCAATTGAGCATAATTTCAGGAGTGACAGCAACAGCGATTACTAGTCATATTCACTGGATTGCTTTCCATTCTGGAGATGGGGCAAATAAGCAAACATTGGCAATTGCTGCTCCTGTTTCCATATTTTCCAACGTCCCTTGATGCCACCTTTAAGAATAAAGATGTGTAAGATCTGTTCAGATTATGACTTGAACACCAGAGGGCTTTATAAAAAGGTGGATTGCGGTATTGTACAGGTGCGCACAGAAGCCTTTTCCTTGACATTTCCAGGTGTGTTGGGCTCCTCTTTTGACCTTCATGTCTTTAACACAGAGGTCTTCAGAGAGTTTCTAGGCATGTTCAGTTGAAAATACTTGGAAACCTCCCTCAAATCAGGAACGCTGAGCAAGGTTTTAATAAGAGAAACACACTTTATAAAAGCACTGTCAAGGTGAAATTTGGTTGTCAAAACTTTAAAATGACAGTACCCCCCCCCCCAAAAAACCACACTTTAAAATGACAATAAAAAAAATATCCTGTGCCAATTTATACCTCAGTAGCTGAAGATCTATATTGGGTATGTAGCCAGAATTTAGTGAGTTTTTAAAAAGTAAAATAAAATACACATTACCGAATTTACTAGATTGTTGCAGTTACTCTACTTAGGAAGCATTATATTCCATAAACATAAAAATGCACTTAGTGTGTGTTTTTTTCTAATATAAAAGCCATATAAATCGAATGCGTAAATTCCTTATCCTTATGTAACAGAGCTTGTAAACCGTAACAGGTTTATTTTTTTCTCCTTTTACCAACAAAATATTTTCAAGAATTTTGATAAAAGTCATAATTTCTTTCATGGTTTCTTACTCAATGTGTACTCAGTTGAAGTCCTTTGACTGTCCATTCCAAAGCCACCTCATTCCCCTCTCATTCTCACATTAAACGCCAAAGGAATCATGGGCGATGTGTTCATGTAATCCCTTTGTCTATCGGAATAACATCAAACAAGGGGGAATGGACAAAACATGGCGCAAATGTTTAATTGTCTGTCACTGGAAGAAGACTGCATCATCTGTTTAATCCAGCTGATTACTTTTGAGTCTGTAATAAATAAGAACATTTATTATGTATAGGACAGCCTGTCGTGAAATGTGCTTGCAGCTTTGTCCCATCTAGGAAAATGTGCTCTCTCATTCCTTAGGGTGGCGATGTTCTTTGCTAATACTATTGGCTTAATTTGTTATGGGGGGACGACGGCTGCAGAATAGACTACTGCAGAACAAGGCTAGATTCTGACTGACTCTACCATGAGGGTTTTTTGTGGTTTTTTAAAATATGCATGTATTTTTGGGGGGGTAGTATGGTGGCTAACTCTTTCTCTAGCAGCCTGTGGCTGATGTGCTTCCTTCTGGTTTTTGTCCATTCATTTTGTTTTGTTCACCATCTGCACACTGAATTTTTATCTTGAAATAAAGTTAAAAATCCCAGCAAGAAAAAGGACAAACACTGTATAACAATACAGCAAGGTCACCAATTAAGAGAAAAAGGGGGAAAGCAAATTCACTGCTGATAGGCTTTGAATATGCAAGTTTTGTAGCTGAATCACAGGTAGAAAAGCAAAATGTGCAACTATGTGTTTGTTTGCAATGGGATCAGAATGGATTCCACACAGGAGATAAAGAGAAAATGTGCACTATAACTACTTATTACATGCAAACAAACAAACAAACAAACAAACAAACAAACAAACAAACAGGAAATTCTGTTGTCAGGTTTTTAAATAGATGTTGGGTGCCCTTCTGTCGAGGATTATTTAGCTGTGATTCCTAGATAGCCTTGAGGCCCCTTCCAGCTCTGAAAGTCTATGATTCTTTGCTTGCTGGATTTGCTAAATAGGTTTGTACCTAATCATGGAGGGCTTCCATACTGTCACTTACTTTCGGGTGGGATTCACCTGCCGGCAAATTCAGGTTGTGCAATTGAAGTTGATTTGGAACTCTTGTACAATAAACCCGTTTCCTTAAAATATCGTGCTGTTGGTGATAAGGAATGTGACACTGGAAACTGTGGGTTGACAACTGTTTGATGCAACTAACCTTTCTGCAAACAAATCAGAGTGAATTCTAAATAAATAGCCAATGCCATCTTAACCTCCCTGCAATTTGTGCAAAAAGAAAAGAGAAGAAATCAGGATGAATAGGTCATCTGAAAGTTATCATATTCTCCCTAATTTTTTATCAACCAACTACTGCTACTTCAGAGTAAATCCCAGTCCCATACCACACATGACTTTGCTGCTGCATACAATTGCTTAGGAAGGTCTTTATACAGGAATCCAGAGTCAATAGGTATAATATGACAAGGAAGCATAGCATTTATTGTTTGAAGAAGAAGAAGAAGAAGAAGAAGAAGAAGAAGAAGAAGAAGAAGAAGAAGAAGAAGAAGAAGGTGGTAAAGGACCCCTGACAGTTAAGCTCAGTTGCACAGGACTCTGGGTTGCGGTGCTCATCTCACTTTCAGGCCAAGGGAGCTGGCGTTTGTCCACTCCACAGACAGTTTTTCCAGGTCATGTGGCCAGCATGACTAAGCTGCTTCTGGCACAATGGAACACCAAAACCAGAGCAACGCATGGAAACACCGTTTACCTTCACGCCGGAGTGGTACCTATTTATCTACTTACATTTTTTGGCATGCTTTCGAGCTGCTAGGTTGATAGGAGCTGGGACCAAGCAACAGGAGTTCACCCTGTCGCAGGGATTTGAACCACCAACCTTCTGATCGGCAAGCCCAAGAGGCTCAGTGGTTTAGACCACAGCGCCACCCACGTCCCTATTATAGTTAGACTACAGACAGTCTAATGCAGGGCAATTCTTGGCCATAATTGGCAACCATATTCCAGGACACCCACATTGTTGAACATTCCCACCCAAAGTGAAAGTATAAACCAGTCAGTCCAACTCCCTATTAGCAATGTTAGGTAAGGGTTTTCTATGCCATCCACTGGTAATAATCTATGTTCTGCTGTTGCGCTCAGGTCTTCAGACATCCCATAAGAATCTGGTTGAGCACTGTGAAAATCTTATAATCTTATGAAAGCTTTGCTTTAGGATTCCTCTGTATTTGTGTCAACCGATAAGGATGCAAAGAGACTGGGATAGAGCATTAATTGTCTCCCTTAAAAAACCTCTCCTAATTTAATGTCCCATGCTACAGGAGGGAATGTCATCCAAATGATGGCATTTGGAGACTGTAATACATAGATGATTACAGACTGTAGCGGAGGAAACACTAGCATCTACTAAAGATTCCCAATAAATTGGTGGCTGTTTGGCTCCCTCCTTGGTGGGAAACTGGTGCAGGTGTTGCTGATAGTGCCAAGAGATCAGTTTCACTTCTTTTAGAGGTAGCTGCATGCAAGAGCAGTCCCCCTTTAGCCAGTCAGTGAAACAAGCAATATGCTTTTCCTGCTCTCTGAGTGTGAAAGCCTTGAGGATTGTGGCGTGCCTCTCATTTTGGACGATGCGACACTGGATGACGCAGCTCTCTGAGTGTGAAAGCCTTGAGGATTCTATTGTTCCTCTCATTCTGGGTGAGGAGGCACTGATATTGATAGAGAAAGACCAGCGGTCGGGGTTTGTTTATTTATTCTTTTACCAGCGTTGCCAAGCAAGTGCATTGTCTCTAATACTAAGTGCTCAAGGGTGATTTTAGGCTTGCCCCTGCAACCGGTGGCATAGCATAGGTTGCCAACATCCGGGGCCATGCAGAGAGGTTGGGAGGAAAACAGATAGAGGAAACAAGCACATTCAACTGCCTTATGGTGTCCATGTCACCCAGGAGATCACAGCTGCAGAGATAAGAAAAGTCATTCTATGACCCTCAACACTTGCCCACTGCTGCTTGTTCTGGGTGCACTCATTTAGTGCTCTGAGGAAGAGCATATCCATCCTACAAGCAGTGCTATTTTTATAGAAAAATAGGCGCCGGACCTCACCATTAATGCCTCCCTCATTCTCTTTCTGAGAGCCAGTGTGGTGTAGTGGTTAAGAGCGGTAGACTTGTAATCCGGGGAACCGGGTTCGCGTCTCCACTCCTCCACATTCTAGACTAGCTGGGTGTCCTTGGGCTTGTCACACTTCTCTGATGTATCTCAGCCTCACTCACCTCACAGAGTGTTTGTTGTGGTGGAGGAAGGGAAAGGAGAATGTTAGCCACTTTGAGACTCCTTCGGGTAGTGATAAAGCGGGATATCAAATCCAAACTCTTCTTCTTCTTCTTCTTAGAATGGCACCTGAGAGGTGCCAGAAGTGACTTCCTGTGAGTTCCAGCTGGAAAAAAGCGCAGCCTACAAGAGATCTGAGTTCAGCAGCACCGTCATGGCATAATTTCAGATGCAAGATCTCCCTCTGTACTTATTTCCCATTTCTCTAGAAGTCTCCCTCCCTCCCTCCCTCCCTCCCTCCCTTTTTTGGAAAACTGGAGAAATTGCTATTTTGTCATTCCCTCAGGCCCTTCACTCCAAGCGTTTCCTTGAGAGACTCCAATCCAATTAATTGCTAAAATAATGAAGAAAACTGTAGCAAAATAGGGAGAGTAACTCTTTTGATCTTACCATGCGCACAATGTTGTATTGTTTTCCTTTGGTTATTTCCCCCTCCCTTCCCCTGATATCTCATTGCTATCAGATTTCACATTGGATAGATTTATATTTTATAAGGAGATGGACGCTATTCAGATGTTCTTCTGAACAAATAGGTTGTGCTTGCGGCTGATGTTATGTTTGCTGTGAAGTCGGAAAAGATCCATGCAAGTAGCTTGCACTTGTACGTTCTGTCCATGACGGTTCAGAGAACTTTTGAATAGGCAGGGTCCCAATTGCATAGAAAGAGGGTGGCGCTGTGGTTTAATCCACAGAGCCTAGGACTTGCCGATCAGAAGGTCAGCGGTTCAAATCCCCGTGATGGAATGAGCTTCCATTGCTCGGTCCCTGCTCCTGCCAACCTAGCAGTTTGAAAGCACGTCAAAATGCAAGTAGTTCCTCTGGCGGGAAGGTAAATGGCATTTCCGTGTGCTGCTCTGGTTCGCCAGAAGCGGCTTAGTCATGCTGGCCACATGACCTGGAATCTGTACGCCGGCTCCCTCGGCCAATAAAGCGAGATGAGTGCCGCAACCCCATAGTCAGCCACAACTGGACCTAATAGTCAGGGGTCCCTTTACCTAGGCTTTTATAGACATTATGCCAAATGCACATAGGGGAATGTCTTATCAGGCCATCTTCTCACCTCTATGTGCATTTAATGCCTGTGTTACAGTATACACAGTATACACAGGGTGTACACAGCCCCAATATTCACTTTAAATCTGTATCCATGCATTATTATTATTTAATCCATTCTGTTGCCAAGCCACTCTTATTTTCTGTCTATGTTTTGGGTTCAGTTTCACTATCATAAGGAATACAAGGCCACATTCATGCCATACATTAAAAGCACTCATATATTGGCCTAGTTGGTTAGAGCATGGTGCTGATAACGCCAAGGTTGAAGGTTCAATCATAGTATGGGACAGCTGCATATTCCTGCGTTGCAGGGGGTTGGACTAGAATCAGGGGTCAGCAAACTTTTTCAGCAGGGGGCCAGTCCACTGTCCCTCAGACCTTGTGGGGGGCTGGACTATATTTGGGGGGGGGGGAATGAACGAATTCCTTTGCCCCACAAATAACCCAGAGATGCATTTTAAATAAAAGCACATATTCTGCTCATGTAAAAACACTCTGATTCCAGGACCGTCCACGGGCCAGATTTAGAAGGTGATTGGGCCGGATTGGACCCCCGGGCCTTGGTTTGCCTATACCTGGACTAGATGATCCTCAGACCCTAACTCTACAGTGGTACCTTGGGTTAAGTACTTAATTTGTTTCAGAAGTCTGTTCTTAACCTGAAACTATTCTTAACCTGAAGCACCACTTTAGCTAATGGGGCCTCCCGCTGCTGCTGCACCGCTGGAGCACGATTTCTGTTCTCATCCTGAAGCAAATTTCCTAACCTGAGGTACTATTTCTGGGTTAGCGGAGTCTGTAACCTGAAGCGTATGTAACCCGAGGTACTACTGTACAATTCTATGATCTCTATGACCACTTTAACAAATATGGCTTCCCTCCAAAGTATCTTGGGAACTGTAGTTTGCTATGAATACTTAAAACAGCATGCAACATCTAGTAGCAAAAATAGCAAGGGGACTTTACGGTTTCACCTTAGTTCTAGAAACTCCCCATCGATGACATTGCTCACAGGCCTTCACCTGCAACAGCTTCTTACAAGGGCAAGGACATTTGATGGCAGTTTTAAAACATCTGGCATGTGGCTTAATGAATACGTATAGGACATTATTGGCCCTATGAGGCACCTGATTCAGGCCTATTTGCGGGGATCTGCATGGACCTGTCGTTCCTAGTCAAGTCTGAGTCTGAATGAAAAGGGAAACAGTCATCCGAGCCTCATCCTCTGTAACAAGAGAACCATTATGAAAACTCCAGGGATAAACTTCTATGGATGCTGTGACCATTGTCGCCAGGCTAGCATTCCAGATCGCAGCATCCCCTGAGGAACTGCAGGGTGACATGCTGAGAAACCAGCGTGACAGAAATTAGCGTTTAGGGGACAATTTTGCTTCCTTTGGGAAAATGTCACATTCAGAAGACTAAAAATGTCAAGGTTTCAGTGCTGGTATCTATAAAGTAATAATCCAATGTTTGAACTGGAGGAATCTTTATTTGTGGCTTAAGGAGATAGCCTAAAATGACTTTTTTTTTTTAATGATGGATTCCCACCCCATGCTTTTAATATGGGTAGTACGGGTCTTTGAGGGCATCCTATATTTTTTTTTAAATATAGACTCCTGATGCCCTTCACAATCATCTCCCAATAACAGCTGACACAGTAAACTAGACCTTAGAAGGGCATTGAAAACAAATGAGTCACTAAAGGAAAGATTTGATTAAGGTCACGCAATGTCAATGGCAGGTATGGGACTACCAGACTTACTAAAGTATATTTCTACTCCTATTATTTTCCCTTGTTGTGACACAGTTAAGTAGGCCTTATGGAGATGTTAGGGCAATTGCGCACCTGGCTGGTTTGGAACGGGTGTTTCCTTTCTAGCCAACGGGAGAAACTTTATTGCCTTCCCTTGGTAGTGAACAAACGTGAATGCGCGAAAAAATATTACAAAGTCTTTGGGTTTAGTAGCATGTTAGCCTCTGGTTTCTTGCGCCTGGCTTTTCAGGTTCTATACTAGGGTGGGGCCAGATCTCAACCTCTTCCTCTCATGAATGTCAACCTTTACATTTGTATGAGGCATCCCACCTGCCAATCATCTGATATAATTATTGTTGAGAATTCCGTTCCACCTTAAGGAACAGATGTGTGGAATTGTTGCATGTCACATGTCTGTACATTCCAGCACAGTATGCTGGAAACTTCCATTTGTGTATAGCTTTTGCTTTTGCTGTGGGATGTGGGTGGCACTGTGGGTTAAACCACAGAGCCTAGGACTTGCCGATCAGAAGGTCGGCAGTTCGAATCCCAGCAATGGGGTGAGCTCCTGTTGCTCGGTCCGTCTCCTGCCAACCTAGCAGTTCAAAAGCACATCAAAGTGCAAGTAGAGAAATAGGTAAACGGCATTCTGGCCACATGACCCGGAAGCTGTATGCCGGCTCCCTTGGCCAATAAAGCGAGATGAGCGCCGCAACCCCAGAGGCAGTCACGACTGGACCTAATGGTCAGGTGTCCCTTTACCTTTACCTTTGCTTTTCTGCTCTCTCTGAGACGACATGAGAGAGAGGCGACATATTTCTTTGTTCTGATTTATGTTTAATAAATCTGTAGCTATAGCATGACTTACGCCTCACGCCTCACGCCTGCTTCTGTGTGCACAGTACACTCTGCTAATTGCGTGCCCTGGCTTTTGAAGTTTGGGTTTGCTGATTTACGTCAGAGCACGGGCCGATGGAAGGAGACGTCCGAGTTGGGCTTGCCAGCTGTCCTCCCGGCCTCTCTGCATGTTGACAATTATCACATCAGGTGACCGGGTTTTGCCTTTTGAAAGTAGTTTAAATACAAACAAACCTCAAAGTGATGGTGCTCACAACTTTTACCTGTACCACACCTGACTTCCCATGTAATATGGGGGTCGGGCAGGTGGATGTGGTTTGGGGTGTGTGTGAGAAGGGCTTTGTAATTCAACCGTCTGGTCAGACATGCCCCAGCCTTGTTCTGCACTATGGGGTCCAGAAATCAAGAACCCTGTATGGGTTTGATATATTTCATTTATGGACGCTGCTCAGTTTGGACAGTGCTCAGTTACACTTTCATGGGTCCCTTGATTGACTTAGGTGTATGATTAATGTACTGGAATATTTTACAGGGGTTTATAGGACTGTTACTGTCAAGATAAACTCATAAAATTGACAGCTCCGAGCGAAAGTCATAATTTTTAAGTTGTAATTTTTATTTAGTAGCATTACCGACAGCACACATTATTGACAAAAAACAACAAAAAAAAGCCCCTTCTTGAAATGTACTTAGTCATTCCCTTTGGAAACAATATAAGAATCATATTAAGTTTTGAGGAATGCAGGGTTTTCCAGCTATTTTGGTTTTTTTTTTAAAGAAAAAGAACATGGAGGAGTGAAATAATATCCATGTTTTTGAGGACCCTGCATACAAATTAATGATCTGGTTCCTCTTTGGAATAATCAAGCTTTGGGACACTTTTTTTGTCTTTAGAAACATGTGCGCTTTGGGTTGTATTCATCTGCTTTTCATGCACAACACCCCAGGTTCAGTTCTCTTGCATCTCCAGGTAGGACTGAGAGCGAACCGAGTCTGAAATCCTGGCAAGGCAGTCAGTGTGGACAAAACTGAGCTAAGTGGGCCAACAGATCTTACTAAGTGGGCCAACAGTGTGGACAAAACTGAGCTAAGTGGGCCAACAGATCTTACTTGGTATAAAGTAGACTTCCTAACTAAGTCCTACTCGGAGTAGGCCCCACTGAAATAAATAAACCTCAGTTATTGAATATCTGAAACACTTCCTATGAAAAGGAAAATTAACTTCAAATATCTGGATTTGAAGATTGAAATAGTATTGGCTTTTAGAAAATAGTTGGTTGTCAATTTGAGTGAATACTTTGAACAAGTTACTATATTTAGCTGACAGACAGGGAATCAGAAGTATTTTCATCCTCCTCCCCTTTCAAATTTTCTTTTTCTTTCTTCTGTTTCTTTTTTCCATCTCCCTTCTCTTTGCTCCCATTTCTTTTTAGATTAGATTTTTAAAATATTTATTTTATTCTTGTATATTATAAAAAGATACTTCGTATCGGGTATAAACGTATGCATATCTGTTGATGAGTATCCATAAAATCACAGGTTTATTATTGGTATTTGTGCCTCAAAAGGTTTACTGATAATTTGCAGCTTAGTTTTGATTGCTAACTTTAGTTAAAGCAGATTTTCAATGTTAGCTAGACCCTGAGTCCACAGACAGCTTTCTGGGTCATGTGGCCAGCATGACTAAACTGCTTCTGGTGCAACAGGACACCGTGATGAGTGCCAGAGTGCACAGAAACGGCATTTACCTTCCTGCCGCAGTGGTACCTATTTATCTACTTACGTTGGTATGCTTTCGAACTGCTAGGTTGGCAGGAGCTGGGCGCCACACCCCATAATGAAATCTGACTAGACTTAACCATCCAGAGGTCTTTACCTTATACCTGAGTTATTTGTTGTTTACTCGTCTTGGTCGTGTTCGACTCTCCGTGAACCCATGAACCAGTGCATGCCTTGGAAACTCCCACTTTCTTCTCAAAACTTCTTCTATTCTATGTCCATGGAGTTTTCATGGCAAAATACTGGAGTGGGTTGCCAGTTCCTTCTCCAGGTGGATCACATTTAGTCCAAACTCTCGGCTAATGACCTATCCATCTTGGGTAGCCCTGCACAGCATAGCTCATAGTTTCCTTGCCACGACAAGGCAGTGATCCATGAAGGGTATACCCTGAGTACACCTGTTGAAATCAAGATGCTTCCTTTGTGGATGACTTACTTTGGAGATCATACTTGGCTTGTAATTTAAGCTTCTGAGATGTAAAAACTACCTTTGTTCTCTTCCTCCCCCTGCAGATACCTCAAATCAGCTATGCATCTACAGCACCAGAGTTAAGTGATAACACCAGGTATGACTTTTTCTCCCGGGTGGTCCCACCCGACTCTTATCAAGCCCAAGCCATGGTTGATATTGTGACAGCACTTGGATGGAACTATGTTTCAACACTGGCGTCAGAGGGGAACTATGGAGAGAGTGGCGTCGAAGCATTCACACAGATCTCGAGGGAAACTGGTAAGTGGACATCAGTTTTTTGTTTCTTTTGATTTGTTTTTTAAAAAAACAACTGTGTTTAGTGCTGGCAAGTTGGTAAACTGTTGAGCAGTTTGGTTCTGCCTGCTCAGACCTGCATGGAATATTTAGCCCCTGCAGATACCTTTTGAGGGAAGTTGTGCATGTGGTGGCTGGTTTTGTTTCTCATTTGTCTCTCCGTGTGACATTTTTGCGCCCAGTTAGGAAGGAAGTGTTTTGACCAGGAAGCCAGGTAAATTAAAAGTGGCTATCAAAAAAATGAAGCTAATTCCTAAGCCTGGTTTGGAAGGTAGCAGTGGTAGTTAAATCTTTGATGGTTAACAAGCGATATACAGCAGAGATGAGGGCTCTGTGGCGTCTTCGATTTCTCTGTTGGACTCCAATTCTCATCAACCCAGGCAGTGGTCATGGATGATGGGACCTGTACTCCAACAAAATCTGAAGGACCACATGTTCCCCAGCCCTGACGTAGACTGTGTATGTATCTTCTATTGCTTCAGTGTGCAACAAGGCAGGGTCACTAAGTACTTTTATACTAGAAAGTGGGTGTAAGAATGTAGCGTTCTCGAGGACATACGGCTCTCGCATGACGTGGGGACTATACTTTGTTGTCTTCTGGATTCTACAGGTCAATTCTGAACTTGAGCTTTTAGTGGGCTTCAGATCCCATAAGGGAGCAAAGCTTACACCCAACCACCTTGCAGGCCTCACATTCTGCGCACACTGTGAGCTTGCCCTTCAGTGCTTTTACATTGGCAAACGGTACCTTAAACACTCTTTGGGCAATACAACACATCGAGGAGAGGAAGAAAAATATGCATTGTCTGATAATCGAGGGTTTTAGGTGTTGAAGTTCTACAGTTGGTATACCTGTTCCATTGCATTTTATGAAGTTCTTAATCTTGTCCATCCATTTCCCCCTTAACTCCTAACATACCCTAGTTCTTAAGTCATTAGCATGAGGTGCCCTCCCCCTTCCGCCATCTCTTTGATCTTTATCTTGTGCTCATTAGAGTTGTTCCTTTTTGTCTGGGAAATTGGGTCTTCTTGAAGAACAATGGATTTTTAAAGCTTCCATTAAATGAAGAAAGAGAACAGTGAATGGTGGGTGTGGTGGTTGCGGCATCCTGAAATATGCAGCCATGAAGTTTAATTTGCTCAGTGTTACTCTTGCAACCTATTCTCAGTGAAACTCTCACTACAGAGAATCACTCAACGTACTTGCTACTTTTCCACCCACAGTACCTAGGGCCGATGAGGTGGAGTGAAGCATCCTGCTTCGGGTGGTGGAATCCTATGGGGCAGTGCTTCCATCACTCCTTCTGGCATGGTTTTGCTAAATCTCGCTGGAAGCTGCTATTGTGCAACCCAAGTAAGCAAGGCTTAGGCAGTGTGTGTGTTTGTGGAGAAGGGTGGCATCTTCCTGTTTTGCCTCAGATACCAATATGGGATGGGCCACCCCTGATTGGGTGGGGGAAGTCTTGGGCAAGCTGCCCTTTCCCCAATTACTTCAGTGTGACATGTGTTGGAGATCCCTTGTGAGGAGGACCAGTTTGAGAGAGCCCAGAGGCCAAGGTTACTTAGTGACCTTTATGGGTGAGTGGGCATTTGAACCCCAACCTCGTAGCCCAACTCCACCATCCATTAACTATACCATCATGGGTCTTATCATGGCAGTATGTCTTTTGACCTTTAAAGCCCTTTGTGGCTTAGGGCCCTCGTATTTACATGACCTCCTCTCCTGGTATGCCCCGCAGAGGACCTTAAGGTCCATGAATAACCATAGTTTAGAGGTCCCGGGCCCTAAGGAAGTCAGACTATCCTCCACCAGGACCAGGGCCTTTTCAGTGATGGCTCCGACCTGGTGGAATGCTCTGTCCCATGAGACTAGTGCCCTGCAAGATTTAACCTCCTTCTGTTGGGCCTGTAAGACAGAGCTATTCCGCCTGGCCTTTAATTTGAATTCAGCTTGATCTTTCATTTCCCTTCTCTTCCCTCTCCCTCCCCTTTTATGAAGATTACCCGCTCTGGAATCCCACAGCTAATTCTCCCCTGGCCTCCTCACTAGCCCTGGTGACTATCTAATGCTTATTGGATGGATTTCCCCCAAATTGATTTCTGAACTTTGAATTTTATTTTTATTCATGTTTTTATACTGTATTTTATCCTGCTTCTACAATTAAGTGTTTTTAATTTGTTATAAAATTTGTTAAGTTATAAATTTCCCCCATTGCTTATTAAAATTTTGGTCTTCCTGATTTCTGATTCTTCCGGTCATTTTGGCCATTTTGGCATAATCCATCAACTTGATCTATCATTCTTCTCTGATCGGGACTTTATCTTCTTTCCATCTCTGGGCCAATAACATCCGTGCATGCTTTTGCCTGGTTGCAATGTGTCCTTTGATGATTCCTGGGTGGAGGATAGGATGGAAAGGCATTTATCTGCATGTAGAAAGAAACACTTGACTTTTGCAAGGCTGGAATGTACAAGGGCAAAAGTCACCTCTTTTGCTCCTTCCCCTCTTCACAACACTGGCAAACAGCCTCCAGATAGTTGCCCACTAAGGAAGGCAGAGCTCAGGCTAAAACAGGTTCCTCACTCCTACTTTTAAAACTGTGCAATTTTTGGAAAGATTTTTGGATCTTCCAGGTATTTAATAGCTTGTTGATGAACAGAATGGTAACTGTTTGAAGGACTGGTCTGGTGACTTAAACAAAAAACCCCAGCTCTTAGCAAAAGATGAATAAATTCTGTATTGCTTTAGGTTATGATAATCTGAGCCTTTAAACATTTTGCAAATGCATTTGACGGTCCTTTCTCCTTGTCACTTCCTTAACTATGCGGAAGAGAAAAAGGAATGGACTGTCGGTTGAAATGCAGCATAATGAAAAGGTCAACGCAGTACCACAATAACATGTCACAGGTTTATATTAGGCATCTGCAAAGATCACATGTAGTACACATCTGAGCTGAATATTAATATTTCCTGGGACAGTGGTGACAATTGGAAGTGAGAAAGTACTGATTCTAAAAATGCCCAAATGTGAAGATGTAATAAAACAGGGGTGTGGAGTGTTAGGCCTCTCCCCAGGCCGCATTTCCTCTCCTCAGGACACATTCTTCACTTGACCCTAATAATAATAATAATTCTTTCTGATTGGGTTGCCCCAGTCACTCTGGACAGCTCCCAACAAAATATTAAAAACACAATACAATATCAACCACTTAAAACTTCCCTGAAGAGGGCTGACATCAGGTGTCCTCTAAAAGACAAATAGTTGTTTATCTGCTTGACATCTGATGGGAGGCTGTTCTACAGGGCGGGTGCCTCTACCAAGAAAGCCCTCTGCCTGGTTCCCTGTAACCTCACTTCTCACATGGAGGGAACTGCCAGAAGGCCCTCAGCGCTGGACCTCAGTGTCTGGGCTGAACGATGGGTGTGGAGACGCTCCTTCAGGTATACTGGGCCGAGGCCATTTAGGGCTTTCAAGGTCAGCACCAACACTTTGAATTGTGCTTGGAAACATACTGGGAGCCAATGTAGATCCTTTGCGATTGGTGTTACATTGTCCCAGTGGCCACTCCTGATCACCAGTCTAGCTGCCACATTCTGGATTAGTTGTAGTTTCCGAGTCACCTTCAAAGGTAGCCCCACGTAGAGCACATTGCTTCTCATCCTAGGCATTTTTGCCTATCTGGTATGTCTCCATGAACTGTGATAATGGTTCCTGCTTCTCTGGATAGACGGTTGGGAGGAGTGTGTGTAGAAACTATGTACTACTGTACAAAGAATTTTTTAATAAATTGGTTGCTCCACCCACTTTTGCCTCTGGCCCCACCCATCTCTGGCATGTGGCCCTCAGAAGGTTGTTCAAATGGGAATGTGGCCCTTGGTGTGAGAAAGGCTCCTTACCCCTGAACTAGACTGAGCTTTCTGGTGATTCTTGGAGGGCCAAGCCAGTGGGCAGGAGATAAAAATGGACAGCAGGGTAGGTAAAAGCAACAGCCCTTGTCATTAATGAAATTAAGGTGGGGGGGAGTAAGTGACTTTTCCCAAGAGGCCAGAATATTTCTTCCTAGGGTTGCTAGACAGTGAAATCCCAAAGAAAACCTCAACGGTATTTATATTTGTGACTACAATGGCAAGGATTCTCTATGCTCAGAAATGGAAGGAGGCGAGAACACCCTCAAAAGAAGAATGGTTGGTGAAAATCTTGCAATATGCAGAGATGGCGAAATGGATGGCACCGACAAAAGATACAAATTCAGAATCTTTTAAAGAAGACTGGAAACCCTTTCTAGCCCATATAAAAAGTTATTTCCCATAAGCAAAAACCACAGCGGGGTTTGAAGTGTAAGAAAACAGCAGAGTATATCAAGAGACTTGTTAGAGAGGATGAAATTAGATAAGACGGAACCATGAAACACAATTGTATGTAATTTGAGTTATAAACATTGATTTTGGGTGAGCTGGGAAGTCAATACAGTAGTTTTGTTGATTTGGAATGTAAAGGTTGAGTAGCACAAGCAACTTTTTAAAAAATATTTTTTATTGAGTAACAAAGGTATCATATTTTTCGCTCTATAGGACGCACTTTCCCCCCTCCAAAAATTAAAGGGAAATGTGTGTGCATCCTATGGAGCGAATGCAGGCTCCTTGGCTTCAGCGATAGCAACGCAAAGCCTCCGAAGCGCAGAGTGAGAACTCCCTCTGCGCTCCTGAGGCTTCAGGTTGCCTTCACTGAAGCCTGGAGAGCGAGAGGGGTCAGTGCGCAGCGACCCCCTCTCACTCTCCAGGCTTCCAAGGTAGCCGGAGGCTTCGGGTGAGCGCACCTTGACAGCACAGAACACACCTTGTTTTACAGGGGGAGAACAAGAAAAAAAATTCTCCCCCTCTCTGTGCAGCGCCCCTTAAGCAAAGCGGCAGGAGAAATGGAAGGGGCTCCATTTCTCCTGCCGCTTCGCTGAGGGGGCGCTGAGCAGAGAGGGGGAGAATTTCCCCCCCTTGTTCTCCCCCTATTAACAAGGTGAATCCTATGGTTGGGTGCGTCCTATAGAGATAAAAATACGGTAACTTACGCTATGGGGGAAAAGTACACACAGAAACACACAGAGGAACACACACAATGGCTCTTGCCAAAGGAGGAAGATCCAGCATGCAGCATCCAGCGAGCTGCACCATCAGGACCATCTCTCTTCCCCTGACATGATGGGAACATGGAAGAGTTGCCTTGATCAAGACATCCCTGAAGACGAATGGCGTTTTTATCAAGCTCTCACTCGGATTGCCAGTGCTGCTCCCTTTCCAGCATTTCCTCCCTTTCCTCGGTTTATCAAAATGTTTGTTGGTAAATTGAGGCTTCCTTCTCCCTAATCTTTCTCATATATATTTTTGTGCCTCGTTTGAGCATCATGTGTCCCAGAGAAGTGACAGCCAGGGAGCCTGAGCCGCAAGCAGGGAAAAGAGCAGCGGCTGGCCTTTCATTTCTCAAAGTCTGGCAGCGGAGAATGATTAAACAAAGTCTCTCTAGGGTGCTGGCTTTTTTTTGCTTGGTTCGGTTATTGCAACATTCTTATTACAAAATCCAATCCGTCCCCTTAATGGGATGTGTGGAATGCTGGAGGACAGGTTTTATCCCTGCTTGTGGCCAGTGAAGCATCAACATGAGTCTTGATGGGAAGTAGCTGCCTCCTTTGACAGGCGGTTAAGGGAGAGAATAAAAAACGACAAGGCAGAACGCTCTGGCTTATTATTAAGGGGAAACATTTAGCACCTTCTGAACTCTCTCTTACTCTCTGCTCATAATACGGAGATGCCGGATCATCTGTCAGTGGGAAGGGGTTGAGTGGGGTGTCCGTGTGTAATTGTTCTGCGGTTTGGAAAGTTTAGAGTTGTTTGGGAAAGGGGTTATTCTGCAGCTACGATGAGCCAGTCTAAACTTAATCCATTCTGAAAGTCCGTTTGACTCCCAAAACGTTCGAAAACCAAGGCGCAGCTTCTGATTGGTGCAGGTACCCCGAAAACAATAGCCGACAACCGCATCGGACATTTGGCTTCTGAAAAATGTTTGAAAACCAGAACACTTACTTTTGGGTTTTCAGCATTTGAGAACCAAAGCATTTGAGTACCAAGGTGTTTGAGAACCAAGGTACCACTGTATTATGTATGGATGGGAGTCTTAAATGTGGATGTTGGTTTGGGTTGGCAGTGTGAGTAGAAAACGAAGTGTATCAAGAAAAGGGCAGGAGGCCCTGCAGAAACGAAAGGTCTGTAGATCAGAAGAGAAGTGCTATAGCTCAGTGTTAAGAGCATCTGTTATGGATCCAGAAGACTGTACTATCTGAAACCCTGGAGAGCTGATGCCAGGCAGTATAGACCATATTGAACAATATAGATGGATCAGTAGTTTGACTTCCTATAACCAGTATTGTATGTTTCTGTTGTGATCTGAGAGAGCTGGTGCTGCTGCATGTGTTGTGTAGTGTAGCAATCCCAGGAAGCCATTTATAGCAACGTAGTGGCTGGCTCTCTGGACATTGTTGTGTCACTTCTGTGCCCTGTATAAGACTTTGTACACCCTTGGAGATGTACAGACAGTAATTTGGTAATGCAACCAAATTGTAGCTGGTAGTGTGATAGAGAGATAGCTAGGTAGATAGATAGATAGATAGATAGATAGATAGATAGATAGATATGCATCAGCTTAAATTTTGGAGAATATGTCTTGAGTGTATGTGTGCATGGGAAACCCAAAGTATGCAAGAAGACGTTAAACATCTGTACTGCTGGTTGACATCTGAAATGTTTGAAATTAATATATGGCTGAGGGAAAAGTCCATACACGTTCAAAAATTTGTAAATGTCATACTACTTGCCACTATGATACGTACCTGAAAAGACGACGATAATTTTGCACTTAGCAAGAAATATTCTTTTTAGTTTGACAGGTGGGTGATTGGCTCAAATGTTTTAAAAGACTAATATTGCCTTTTTCTTTAAATAGACAAATCCCTGGTGATAACAGGGATCTTTGTAATCTTTCTTTTCTGAGGCGTTTGTGTTGGGAAAATTGTAAATGAATTTGTTGTGCTTGAATTCGAAGTTAAACGATTACTTACACTGTCACAAAGCAAAAGCATTTTAACACAGTGTCATTATAACTTTCGTGCTTTCCCTGCTGAATGTGTATGAGATCTGGATCAGAAAGGTCTGTCAGTAGCAGTGGGGACTTGAAAAGCCATCTCCACCCCCACAAGTCACCGTGTCGGCCTGAATCTCTGTCTGGCCTTGACTCATATATGATAGTCTTTTGGGAAAGCAAATCAATGAATGCTGTTGTGCCAGCAGAATCTGTTGATGTAGCTAGGACTGTCCAATTTTTCATTCTTTAAAGCAGGTAATTTTATTTTTAAATTCAATATTCAACACACTTGTTCTTTCAGTGCAGAGACTTTGGGCTATGCAACACAAATTTCCCTCCTTCTCCTCTGCCAGTGTGTCCCCTTGACACTCCCTAAATCTGTTCCAAAGTGTTCCCTAATCCTCTGGATCAGATATGGGGAGGGCCCAGGGCAAACAGAGGTAAGGAGAGGGAACACGTTCTGTTGCACCACCAGAAATTCCTTCACTGATAGAACATATAGTGCATTGGCTGCTGCCTAACATTTAAAGCTCCAAGATCCCAGTTTAAGGCTATGCACATGCCATAAAGGTAAAGGTAAAGGGACCCCAGACCATTAGGTCCAGTCGTGTCCGACTCTGGGGTTGCGGTGCTCATCTCGCTTTATTGGCCAAGGGAGCCGGTGTACAGCTTCCGGGTCATGTGGCCAGCATGACTAAGCTGCTTCTGGCGAACCAGAGCAGTGCACGGAAATGGCATTTACCTTCCCGCCGGAGCGGTACCTATTTATCTACTTGCACTTTGACGTGCTTTCAAACTGCTAGGTTGGCAGGAGCAGGGACCGAGCAACGGGAGCTCACCCTCTTGCGGGGATTCGAACCGCCGACCTTCTGATTGGCAAGTCCTAGGCTCTGTGGTTTAACCCACAGTGCCACCCGTGCCCCTGAAATTCCCCTTATTCCATATACCCCCACCCAACAGCTTCAAACTGTGGAACTAGTACTGTTACATGTGCCACATAATACAGTCGTACCTTGGATCCCGAATGCCTTGTGAGTCGAACGTTTTGGCTCCTGAACGCCACAAACCCGGAAGTGAGTGTTCCGTTTTGCAAATGTTTTTTTCAAATGGCTTGAAGTTTCAAGAAAGAAGATGCTGAATAAACATCAGGAAAAACTTTCTGACAGTAAGAGCTGTTTGACAGAGGAATGGTCTCCCGCCTTGGAGGAGGACTCTCCTTCCTTGGAGGTTTTTAAGCAGAGGTTGGATGGCCATCTGTTATGGATGTTTTAGCTGAGATTCTAGCATTGCAGGGATTGGATTAGATGACTCTTGGGGTCCCTTCCAACTCTCCAATTCTATGGTTCTATGAATTCTCCTGATTCTGCTTCTTCTGCTGAATAGCCTTGCTTTCCATAAAACATAAAAGAAGAGAAGAATAAGAGTTGGATTTGATATCCCGCTTTATCACTACCCGAAGGAGTCTCAAAGCGGCTAACATTCTCCTTTCCCTTCCTCCCCCACAACAAACACTCTGTGAAGTGAGTGGGGCTGAGAGACTTCAGAGAAGTGTGACTGGCCCAAGGTCACCCAGCAGCTGCATGTGGAGGAGCAGGGAATCGAACCCGGTTCACCATATTACGAGTCTACTGCTCTTAACCACTACACCACACTGGCTGTATGCAGGGTCTGCTCCAGGTCAGACCTTCAGCCTGGAGCTGAACTCCATCGATGAGTGCATTTTAACTTGCGAACTGTAATTAATATGAAATACCCAAATTGAGCAACAAAGGCTAAGATACATGTGAATCATCGCCACACAAAACTCTCCAGTGCATTAATATTGCAGGAGCATTAAAAAGAATTCCAGGGGAAAAGAATTAAGCAATTTCACCAGTTATTGCAGAACCTGTTAGAAGTGCAACATATTTTTCAGGATCTTATTGCAAAAAAAGGGCGATTTTACTTCTTACTCTTGCTGGTGTTAATAAACATAATGTTCTGCTACTTCAGCAAGGGGTTCAGCCCTCCCCTCCAAACTGTTTACTTGAGCGTAAGACATCTGCATTAAAAACTATGCACAAAACTATACTTTGCAGTTCAGTTTAATTGGATTTCCCTCTGCATCCTTGTGGCAATGCTGAAGGCTGAGATTTTTCAAATTCACTTAAGGGATTGACGATACCCACTTCCCATTAATTTAAGGAATATAGTTTTGACAAGCTCGGCTTATGTGATCAAGATCTAAAAATTAATTAATGGAATTAATTAGAATATATGATTTCCTCACCCTCTGAGACAGGGCAAAATTGGGATATTCTCTTTTTTTTGTAATGCCTTATAGCCCTAATTTAGTGATTGCAATATGTTTGCTAGTTCTTTAATGGACATGTATAACTTTCCACCTGCTAGGATTCACCAATTTTCAATGCATGATGAACATGTTTCATTAAAAGTTCATGAAAAGTCCCTATATACCATATATACAGTGGACCATCCAGATACGAACTTAATATGTTCCGGGGGTCCTTACATACCCCGAAAAGTCTGCAACATGAGGACTTCCATATGCATATCATTTCCCGAGAGAACAAGCAGCAAACTTATTTTCTGTGTCAACTTAAGTATATTACAGTATTTTAATATTTTTTTGGAAGCCGCCCAAAGTGGCTGGGGAAGTCCAGCCAGATGGGTGGGGTATAAATAATAAATTATTATTATTATTATTATTATTATTATTATTATTATTATTACTACTACTACTACCACCCAATGGAATGGTCTTCCCTTTTCTCCCCTGCACTCTATTTTGGGGGAATCTCCCAAACCTCCAAAGTTAATTTGGGAGAAGCCTGAGGGAAGAAGAGGAGGGAAACCCCATTACACTAGTAGGAGTCTTTGAAGCTGGCTTCCGCTAGCGGAACGGGGTAGTGGAATCCGGTCCAATATGTTTAAAATAAAGTGTGTATTCACTCTAAATTGCTTTCAGATGATGGTATTCTGGAAGGCTGAATCTGTACAGTCCTGGCTCCCCTTCAAGGAATAAGGATTTTGGCACTGAATTCCTTCCGTCAAGATTTCACTGATAATGTTTTGTTTGTTTTACTGTAACTGCTTCTGTGTGCAGTTTTTGCCTGGATGAAGTGCATGTTTACAGAAAATTATAAAAGGGGATTGCAATAAAATGTTGCGGTGTAGAATGCTCTCGTTCAGTGTTCCAGCGTGCTATCAATGCCCTCTTGATTGGTTCTTTATTCCTTCCCTGCCAGTTGCCCATTTTTCCCCACTGCCAGCAATAGACACCTAGCATTCTGTGACCATTAAGCTTGCCTAAATGGGGCGTGTTTGATTTTTCCTCCCTTCATATTTCCCCCCTTAGATGTTCTTTTTCTAATCCTGAAAACCTTTCAGTTTCCCTAAGTATGTTGTTGTTGTTTAGTCGTGTCCAACTGTTCAGGACCCCATGGACCAGAGCACGCCAGGCACTCCTGTCTTCCACTGCCTCCCGCAGTTTGGTCTAACTCAAGCTGGTAGCTTCGAGAACACTGTCCAACCATCTCGTCCTCTGTCGTCCCCTTCTCCTTTCCCAACATCAGGGTCATGGAGCCCAAGAAAGTAAAATCTCTCACTGCCTCCATTTCTTCCCCTTCTATTTGCCAGGTGATGGGACCAGTGGCCATGATCTTCATTTTTTTGATGTTGAGCTTCAGACCATATTTTGCGCTCTCCTCTTTCACCCTCATGAAAAGGTTCTTTAATTCCTCCTCACTTTCTGCCATCAAGGTTGTGTCATCTGCATATCTTAGGTTGTTGATATTTCTTCCGGCAATCATAATTCCAGCTAGGGATTCATCCAGCCCAGCCTTTCGCATGATGAATTCTGCATATAAGTTAAATAAGCAGGGAGACAATATACAGCCTTGCCGTACTCCTTTCCCAATTTTGAACCAATCAGTTGTTCCATGTCCAGTTCTAACTGTAGCTTCTTGTCCCACATAGAGATTTCTCAGGAGACAGATCCCTAAGTATACCTCTTGTTTTTCAGGGGTTCCCTATTAGCTAAATAGCATTTGGCAGTGACATTAATGAAAGTTGTCCAAATCAGCTTATGTCTGTCCCATTTCATTTTTCCAGTCATACCTCTAGGTCTGTTTTGTCCTATTCTGTGCATATCCCCCCCAATGCATTTTTTTCCATTGTAGATAGGGCTGGGTGATATATCAATATATCGTCCAAAACCAGTTTGAAGTCCATATCATGATATTGGTTTGACCTAGCAATATATCACGATGTGTATGTGTGTGTGTATACGCACTATACAAAAATCACAATGTGGGGGAAAACATGGAGCCAGCCAATGCCTCTCCATAGCTCCATCCATATTTCAGACATGATATATTATGATGTTTAGCTGGTGACATATCACGATGTTGAAAACCAGATATTGCCCAGCCCCACTGTTCACATCCACATAGTTCCATTCTTATTTCAGACATCATGATATATCACAATATTTAGCTAGTGATATACCATGATGTTGAAAAACAGATATTGCCCAGCCCCAATTGTAGGCTTTGTTGTGCACACTTTTGGATACATTTCCCCCGAGATACATATCCGTCATTCTTTTTCAATGCATTTTCTTTTCAAATACACATTTTATATGCATTTCAACTGTAAAATACGTATTTCTGTGTGCATGTCTCAAGGGAATCTGATCTCTCCCATGGGGGCAGCCAAGAAGCAGATAAACCCCAAAAACAGTTACAGTGGTACCTTGGGTTATGTACACTTCAGGTTACATACGCTTCAGGTTACAAACTCCGCTAACCCAGAAATACTACCTCGGGTTAAGAACTTTGTTTCAGGATGAGAACAGAAATTGTGCTCCGGCGGCACGGCAGCAGCAAGAGGCCCCATTAGCTAAAGTGGTGCTTCAGGTTAAGTTTCAGGTTTCAGGTTAAGAACAGACCTCTGGAACGAATTAAGTACTTAACCCGAGGTACCACTGCATTACCAAGTAATTTATTCACTATGCACAGAGAGAGACAAACGAATGCAGTCTATCTAGCTGATGGCGTTGCTCCAAGCACTGATGGAGGAACAGGAGTGCGGAGGAAGCGGGCCACCCCCGGCACCACTATTCTGGTAGGGTGCTATCGCGGCAGCCCCCCCCCCAACACGCGCTGCACGGCCCTGCGCATGCCGGACACCACACCCCCACAGGCAGCATGTCATGCCCCCAGAACACACTCCACGCACCTGTAGGTGGCACACCATGCCCTTGCGGGTGGCATACAACACCCCCGGGGTGTGTGCCATGCCCCCAGGAGGTGCATCATGCCCCTGGGGCACCAGCCATGCCCCCGCCTGCTCTCCGCCCCCGGTAGCAGAGCATGCAGCTTCGCTACTGGCTCCGAGTAAAGTCCCACCCCCCTATGTCGTCCCTATTCTACTTCACCCCTGTATCAGCTAATCTGAGTTCTGTGCCTCTGAGCTCTCTGTTCTACTACCCTCAATGCCCGCCTGGTCCTGGGAGGGGGTGGTGGTCAGGAATGCTTTCCAAGGACACTGAATCTGTCAGCTGTCTGTCCCCTGGTGCTTCTTCTTTTTCCTGCTGTTCCTCTTCCAATAATTCCCAGCTTCTCCACTCTGCAGCCTCTGAACTGTGCCCTTCTGCAAACCGCTGTTCTAAAGCTATACTGTCCTCCTATTCTCAGGAAGGTTCAGGAGAACGGGCATGTCTTGTTCACCAAAACCACATGGCAAAATCCAGGAGTACATTATTTGAACAAATTATTCCTCCGTTCCTAATAGATGCACATTGCTGTTGACTTTAACTGATGCTTTTTGTGCACTAAACCATTTCCTTCTATAAATAAAAGGGCGAAATATACTTTATTTTTTATGGCCAACTCACATAATTAACTGGAACACTGTTTGAAAGGAACCTGAAACAAAATGTATTAAAATGGGAGACATTCATATGTGCAAAGATTTGCCAGAATTATCTTCTGCTATTTTTTCCCTAGCAAATTTAATACATTTTTAATTATGCAATGTGATCTGTTTCCTGGGGAGTTTAAGAGAAGATAAATTACTCCCTAGTAATAAAATTGTGAGGCTTCTGATTTAGGAGGATACTGCATACTGAGAATAGCACTTCTTGTGACTTTTCTTCCTCGGGAGAGGAGGAAAAAGCTATTCTTAAGAGGGGAATGATGGCTGCTACTGAAAACCCTTTTTTTTTTTTTTGCATGTGTGTGCACAAATAGTGAAGTGAAATTAGAAGACTTTGCAAGGTTGGTTAAATTTACAAAAACAGACCTTGATTTTAGAAAGCATCTACTTCAGAAAATGGTTGATCAATTCATTAGGGATGGAAGGATCTGTCAATCTTCCATCTCTCTGTTTCTCATGTTTCCAATTTTAAATTCAGTTCTCTACACTGTGTAGCATTTTGCAGATAAAAAAGACCCCCCAAAAAAGTGCCAGCATTTCAGTGCAAATTTCTCCTAGTAAATATACTTTTATATGCAATTTTGACTCTTGTACATATTTTTGCAAGCAACTTTCCATTTGTCACTTTCATTAACATTTTCATTTTTATGCACACATTTTCCTAGGCATGCTGACTGCTTAACATAGACCAGATTCTATCTATGTAGAAAATGGAAATGTTATGTTTTGCATTCTATTCTACTGTTTTTCTGTTGATCATCTATACAGTGAAATCACACTTCAGATTTGCTAAAGACTTCTTCTGGACTTCTGCTGAGAACTGGAACATTTTAAAACTTGTGATAACAACTTACTCTCTTACCTATCCAAATGTTCCGTACATTTCCATTACCTTGAGAACTACTTATAGAGTTGCTGGAAATCAGTGCTAATTCTAGACTGAAAGCACCACTTTTCATTACTCATTTGAGAAAAATATGCATTGGTTTGTGCATCTGTAATACTTAGAAAGACTGCT
This sequence comes from Podarcis liolepis, assembly GCF_965112155.1. Taxonomy (NCBI): domain Eukaryota; kingdom Metazoa; phylum Chordata; class Lepidosauria; order Squamata; family Lacertidae; genus Podarcis; species Podarcis liolepis. The sequence continues at coordinate 65,037,256 of NC_139562.1, forward strand.
ATGTCTCTCTCTTTCTCTTTCTGCAAAAAAAGATGCCTGATTTAAATGCAAATTACAAGCTGTGATACAATCACTATAAATTGAGTTTGCAGCAATATGCATATTTTGTAATTTTTTTTATTTTTAAAAAAAGCTTTTATCCCTGGCTGGAAGACAAATTGTTTCTCCGGTTATGGAGATCTTTCTCTTTTACTTAGGAGTTCTTCTGTGTCTTCTCTATCACTTTTGCTTTTGGTGCTGTGCTACAATGATCTGGATTTTAAGATTTCTGTTTCACTGAAATTCATTTAGAACTCATTGTTTCAGATGGTGAAATTCTATCTAAGACCTTGGTGTTTCCCTAGCAATTCATATTGGCCTTTTTGAAAATAAGGACTACATCAGAGAACGCACAGAAATAGGGGGCAGGAAGTGTGTCCTGTCTACACTTCCTCTTTTCATACTTTCTACGTATTGTGCATTTCTACCATGATAAGTTGCACAAGTCTGTTGAGTGTCCAGTGGAAAGAAGAAACATCTTTCAGTTGGAAAAGGATGGCTTAAACATAGGAACGTAAGAAGGCAGTGATCTCTGTTCTCAAAGCCCAAGAATACCAGGCTTTGAGAAGGACCCCCTAGACCAGGCATGGCCAAACTTGGCCCTCCAGATGTTTTGGGACTACAAATCCCATCACCCTTAGCTAACAGGACCAGTGGTCAGGGATGATGGGAATTGTAGTTCCAAAACAGCTGGAGGGCCAAGTTTAGCCATGCCTGCCCTAGACCAGATCCCAGCCAAGACCGGGAGGTGGAGGTGACTGGCTAGCTGGCCACCACAGATGGGAGCTGGGCCCAGCAGTGAGTAAGTGAATGAGTGGATGGCAGGTTGAGCCACCAGCCAGTCTTCTTTGGCGCTCACTCGTAGCCAAGTAACATTGTCTTCCATAAACACAGTTTTAACAGTGAATCCGTAAGTGACTGTGGAGGCCAATTCTGGATCCACCCGTCCTTCCACAGTGGGGACATAGGTTTCTGAGTGGGAGTTGATCACAGTGAGGGTTTGCCAAGTGTGCCGTCCTCTTAGTGCATTTCTCCCTTTTGTCCTGAGTTTGTCTTCAAAGCCACAACACCTTTGGTAAAGGCTGTTCTCCAATTGGAGCACTCGCAGGCCAGTGTTTCCCAGTTGTCAGTGTTTACACTACTTTTTTTGGTTTGCCTTGAGAGAGTATTTGAACCTCTTTTGTTGACCACCCGCATTACGCTTTCCATTTTTAAGTTTGGAATAGAGTAGTTGCTTTGGCAGACGATAATCAGGCATCCACATAACATGACCAGTCCAATGAAATTGATGTTGAAGAATCATTGCTTCAACACTGGTGATCTTTGCTTCTTCCAGTACACTGGCATTAGTTCGCCTGTCTTCCCAAGTGATGGGTAAAAATTTTCAGAGACACCATTGATGGAATCTTTCAAGGAGATGGAGATGGCATTTATAAATGGTCCACTTTTCACAAACATACAGTAAGGTTGGTAGTACAATAGCTTTGTAAACAAGCATCTTGGTTTTCCTGTGAAAGTCCTGGTCCTCAACACTCTGCACTTCAATCGGGAGAAAGCTGCCCTCGCAGAGCTCAGGTGGTGCTAGATTTCAGCATCAATGTCTGCCCTTGTAGAAAGATAACTGCCCAGATAGGAGAAGTGACCAACATTTCCCAACATTACACCATTGAGTTGGAGTGCTTAATGGGTCACTGATGGTGCTGTGCCTGGTCACTACAATCCCCTGGATCCTTGGCACTTCATGTAGGCTCTATTCAAGACCGAACTCAGTCAATGTCAAAATTAGTCCTGTAATGCAACTTCTTGGGCTCCATGATCACTGCAGATGGTGACGGCAGTCACGAAATTAAAAGACGCCTGCTCCTTGGGAGAAAGGCGATGGCAAACCTAGACAGCATCTTAAAAAGCAGAGACATCACCCTGCCAACAAAGGTCCGCATAGTTAAAGCCATGGTTTTCCCAGTAGTGATGTATGGAAGTGAGAGCTGGACCATAAAGGAGGCTGATTGCCAAAGAATTGATGCTTTTGAATTATGGTGCTGGAGGAGACACTTGAGAGTCCCATGGACTGCAAGAAGATCAAACCTATCCATTCTGAAGGAAATCAGCCCTGAGTGCTCACTGGAAGGACAGATCCTGAAGCTGAGGCTCCAGTACTTTGGCCACCTCATGAGAAGAGAAGACTCCCTGGAAAGGACCCTGATGTTGGGAAAGATGGAGGGCACAAGGAGAAGGGGATGACAAAGGACGAGATGGTTGGACAGTGTTCTCGAAGCTACCAGCATGAGTCTGACCAAACTGTGGGAGGCAGTGGAGGACAGGAGTGCCTGGTGTGCTCTGGTCCATGGGGTCACGAAGAGTCGGACACGAGTAAACAACTAAACAACAATGCAACTTCAGATGACGGTCGGTATATAAGTATAACAAGCAAACAATAGTAGCAGAAACCAGTCAGGTTGTCACTCATCCTCTTCCTGTTACATGTGATGAGTGCTGGATTAGACAGAAATCCTCTCAGGATTCCATGCATATGGGCCGTAGAGCATCTTGACTCTACAGCCAAAGTAGCATAGTCCCAATAGTATTTTTGCTCTATTTATTGTTTGGCTCTTCAGAAGAAGAAGAGGAGCAAGAGAGGAGAGCAAGAGAGAGAAGGAGGAGGAGGAGTTTGGATTTGATATCCTGCTTTATCACTATCCTAAGGCGTCTCAAAGCAGCTAACATTCTCCTTTCCCTTCCTCCCCCACAACAAACACTCTGTGAGGTGAGTGGGGCTGAGAGACTTCAGAGAAGTGTGACTGGCCTAAGGTCACCCAGCAGCTGCATGTGGAGGAGCAGAGACGCGAACCCGGTTCACCAGATTACGAGTCTACCGCTCTTAACCACTACACCACACTGGCTTTCTTCAGGGTCTTCTTGGTGCAAAAAATTATTTTAGAGAAGTACACTTGGCCTCTCAGGCACGGCAGTGTTGTGGACCAGTGCCATTCTCTCGATTCAGCCCAATGACTGGACGCTATTTGGTAGCAGCCACCAGCCATTGGAGACTTTACCGCCTACCTTGATGAGGCTAGGAGGCTGGCCAAGCCTAGGGAGCAGGCTCAACCCAATCTGTGAGCTTTGCTTGGGTCTGCTCCTGGGGCATATTAGAAGGCTCACATTTGGGGGGGGGGCGTTCTCATAACATTGATGCATCTACAGATCAAGACACCGGCATCCTAGTCCTTGCTGCGAAGGAAGTGGCCTTTGCTAATTGGCCTTACAAATCACACTCTTTCATAACAACTCAGTAACGGTAAGAAGAGAGTGCAGTTTCGCCTACACCGATACGTTTGCTCTTGCCACTTTGTCATCATAAATTCTATGTAGATCATAACTACCTGTGTTGAGCACAATTGAGTGTCGGGAAATAGAGCAATTCTCTTACAGCCCCAAAGTTAAACGCTGTTATCATTACTGCTAGCACAGTGGATGAGCTGAATGATAATCACCTGATTAGTCCATACTGAACAGCTTAGGTTTGGGGTGTGCATGTAGGCATGTGATCATGGATGATTTGATTGATTGATTGATTGTATGTTTTCTGCTGCTTTTCATTAAAATCATTAAGTGGTGTATCACGCAGAAACAAAACCAAAAGGGAAGCCAGTGCACACACTGCAATAATAAGAGAAGCAAGGAGCCACCGCAACACATTAAGAACAAACCGATATTAAGTGCCCGGAAAGGCTTAGGAAAGAAAAGAAATGGGTGGAATACATGGGGGGAAAAATGGGTGAAAAACAAGCACCGAAAAAACAGTGTTGGAACTTGCCATAACTCAAGAGGGGCGTTGGTCCCATAGGGAAAATATATACAGTGGTACCTCGGGTTACATACGCTTCAAGTTACACACGCTTCAGGTTACAGACTCCGCTAACCCAGAAATAGCACCTTGGGTTAAGAGCTTTGCTTCAGGATGAGAACAGAAATCGTGCTCCGGCGGTGTGGCGGCAGCAAGAGGCCCCATTAGCTAAAGTGGTGCTTCAGGTTAAGAACAGTTTCAGGTTAAGAACGAACCTCCGGGATGAATTAAGTACTTAACCCAATGTAACACTGTATACGATCTAGAGGTTTTGTTGTATTTGACGATTCAAAAATCTTGGCAGTGCTCTAAGTCCTATTTGGGAATTATTTTCCTTTATGTACTGACAATTATGGTAGGGAGAGTGGGGGCATGCTGAAGGGGGGGCCCTATCTGAAGTGGGGACCCCCTTCCTTTGATTATGCAGGATTTTTATACATGCAAGAATCTTCCACAAGCATAGGAAGCTCTCTGCTTCAGAATAATGCTTTTCAACGCACAGAGAACTGAAAAGATGGAAACCACAATGTACTGGAGGGGACAGAGCTTGCCAGTATGCCCCCACTGTTAGCAAACTCACTTAAATCACGCAGGAAGAGTCCAGAGAGAAAAGTCTTGATAACAGTTCACCGAGAAAACTGAACAAAAGCAGTGTATAATTTGAGATGGACAGAGATGTTTTGCCTTTCTTACTTCAGCCCTTGTACATAGCAGAGGGTCATTCAACTAAATATATGTTGTTGGTGGTGGGGAACCCCTGAGAACTACGTAGCCAATGAGAGCATATGCCACCTCACTGAATATTATGTCACTCTGCTTGGCTGCTAAGCAACACCTCCACCCCACCTCCCTTCTTTGCTAGTTGACTTCAACACTGACACAATTAATTCTTAAATTACAAGGTGAATAATCCCTGCTGTTCCACTTCCAATACCCTTCATGTGCTTGCCATTGCACTAGGGCAGGCTTCCTCAAACTCAGCCCTCCAGATGTTTTGAGACTACAATTCCCATCATCCCTGGCCACCGGTCCTGCTAGCTAGGGATCATGGGAGTTGTAGTCCCAACAACAGCTGGAGGGCTGAGTTTGAGGAAGCCTGCATTAGGGAAATGAATGCACAATTGGGGCTGTAGTTCCATTGTATTCTGCGTCTGCTACCCTGCAGCACTTTTACAAGGGAGTAAGCCCCACTGAACTAAGGCCCACTGAGCTAAGATCCCTCCAGGTTGCTGGGTGGTGGTTGCTTTCTGCAGGTGTATTTTTGCCTCACTGATAGTACATTAGTGGTGTATTTATACTCGACCATCTGTTCACCCTTACACTTTATTAGCTGTTCTACAATACTTCCCCAATTATGCATCCTGCATTATTGCTGTCCAGAGGGACAATCTTGTGTTGTAATGCAATAAAAGCAGAAGAACCGCACCCCCTCCCTCTCGGAACGTTTATGGTATGCAAAGTTACAAGCTCTCATCAGGAAGCTATGGGACATTACTGATTGGACATCAAGCAATACGACCATCCCCAAACTTGCAGGTGCAAATGGCTTTCAGAGCACGATTGCGTGCAACTGGCCTTGATGAGCACAAATAATCATGGGTGCACAATAAAAAAAGGACATCTGGAGGGGCTCCTTCTGAGGAAAAAAAATGCTTAAGATTGTGAGGTCACTGTTCAGTTGGCCAAATGTCTAATTCTTCTTCTGAGTTAGTTTGGAAAGCCAAGTGTCAGCGAAATTCCAGGATTGCCTTTGTAAAGGAAAATTATTTTTCTTAAATTCTGAATGGAGAAATATGATCCTTGTTATAAAACTGGTTGATGGTGGAGGACAGAAATGGGATTTCTGAATGTTTGTGTGCTGCAGGCTTGTTGAGAAGCCCCTCTGGCTGACATGGTCTTCAGTTCTCTCTAGAGTGTGGGGAGGTCAAAATCAACCCAAAGGTTTTCTTCAAAGAAAACAAACAAACTTGTTTTCTCCTGGATACATTTTTAATTGCTTAAGTATATATGCATTTACTTTTTATGGAATGCTTTCAAAATACACAGGAAGCTATCATGTCTGACCATTGCTCCATGAAGTTCAGTATTTAATTGAAATACTTTATTGTCACTTGTACAACTTGTATACAGCGAGATTACACGAGCACCCCCCACTCAGCTCTCTTAGTCTTAATTCCCCTCGTTTACTGACGCATACCCACCACACCCGAAAATCAGTTGCCTTGTTGTTACCTTTTCATTCAGCAGCCTAACAGCCCACGGATAGAAGCTATTCTTTACCCTGTTGGTGCGACTAATCATGCTTCTATATCTTCTGCCCGAGGGCAGGAGATCAAGAAAGTGCCAGCCAGGATGTGAATCATCCCTGAGAATTTTCCTCACTCTTCTGAGGCAACATTCTTCCGCTATTTCATCCAGTGGATTCATGGGACAGCCCATAATATTTTGTGCTGTATTCACCACCCTCTGTGGGTACTTCCTATCAGTTGATGTCAAACCAGGGTACCACACCGTGATGCAGTATAAAAGGACACTTTCTATTGTGGACCGGTAGAAGGAGATCATCAAATGTTGATTGACATCATTCTTTCGCAATACTCCGAGGAGATGGAGTCTCTGTTGGGCTTTCTTAACCACCTGCCTTAAAGCACCAGCCTTCTTCAACCAGGACTACAACTTTGCCATGGATTGGCTGGACACAGAGGAATGGTGGGAGCAACTAGCTTGGGAACCGTCAAGGGAAGAAAGCTTAGAGCCCAGGGAGCGGTGGTGGGATGACAATGCATGGCCAGAGAGAGAAGACTGGGAAGAGAAGGTGTTGGAAGCTGACGGGGTAACAGGGCTTAGTGAGATGGGAGAGTCTGTGGCAGAGACAAGTCAAGAATCAGAAGCTGGCGAGTGGGATGATGGAGTTCAAGAGGCAGAGAAGAGTCAGTCTGGTGAAGAGTCATGGCTGCCTCCCCTTCCTGCTGTGACAAGCCCCTTGGTGTTTCTATCTTGGAAGCACCTAGACCTTCTTTCAAAGCATATGCTGCTCCTGAAAGAAAAGAAAGCCCATGCTTTTTGTTTCAAAAAGAAAAAGATCAAGAGGAGAAGCAGACATAACATATAAAAGATTTAGGGAAAGGGAAAGAAATACACATGACACACGTTTTACCAGGCTTATTTCAATAAGGAGGGTGGGAAGGAGAAGAAAAAATGAGTGGAATAGTCAAGGCAATTTTCACAAAAAGCCATAATAGCTGGTTCGAATTCCCGTCAGGCATTTTTAGATTCAAGTCCAGAAATGGAGTTTCTGTTTTCTCGGTACATGATGTTCAGAGAAAAATGAATTTATCCTCTACCTCCCCCCGCCCCCAAACTGGTTAGAGAGTTCTCTGATTCCTTTTTTCACCCTGGCACTAATCGGAAAATAGGCTTCCTAATTCATTGATCTTCTTTGACTATGGATCCAATAGAACCGGCGATATCCAACTAAGCAGAATTGCTGTATGTTAAATAACTTGGGCTACTTAAATCTACTTATTTCAGTAGGTTTACTCTGAGCATGACAAATGCTGGATATCAACCAAAGTTTAGAAGCTAATGAGGTCTTTACCAGAGACTTGTAAATTAAGCTTGCTTATTGATTTTAGGCACATCAGGTAATGAGGGATTTGGCTAGCATTATTGTATGAACATTCATTCTTTTCCATGTATAATCAAAAGATTTTGTGCAACTCACGCATATCAGCATTTATTTGCTTATTTTCAAAACACAACCATGTATATATCTAGTTTTTTGTCTGAGGATCTCAAGGCAGTGAAATGATTCTTCTTCCTGCCATTTTATGCTAGCCTCAGTGATAAGAATGGCTATGTTCTACCTCCACTGTCAACTCAAGTTCGTCTCTGGATACCAGTGGCTAGGAAATGCGTTTGGAGGAGAATGCTGCTGCATTTACATCCTTTCTTATGGACTTCCCACAGGCATCTAGTTGGCTACCAGGAGAACAGGATTACATGGACCTTTGGCCTGATCCAGCAGTGCTCTTCCTATGTTCCTATGGCTGGCCTAGCGGGACGTGGGTGGTGCTGTGGTCTAAACCACTGAGGCTCTTGGGCTTGCCGATCAGAAGGTTGGTGGTTCGAATCCCTGAGACGGACTGAGCTCCCATTGCTCTGTCCCAGCTCCTGCCAACCTAGCAGTTCGAAAGCACACCAGTGCAAGTAGATAAATAGGTAGATAAATAGGTAAAGGGCATTTCCGTGCGCTCTGGTTTCTGTCACGGTGTTCCGTTGCACCAGAAGAGATTTAGTCATGCTGGCCATACTGTTCATAGTTGAATGGAGAGCTAAGCCTGGGACTCTCTAGCCCTAGACTGACATTCTGATCTGTAAACAATTCTGGCTCTCTTTTCGCTTCAGAAGTCTCCACAAGTTGTTGTTTTCTAATCAAAGAGATGCTTTTTATGGACAGTATTTTTCTGTACATAAGAGCTACTGGACTATAAAATTGTCACCCTGCCCCCCAATTTCAGCAAATAGGTTGGATAAAAGAGCTGTAATTCAGAGCCACTATAACATGGGATATAAGAAGTAGCTACAAAGGGAGTTGCCTGCAAGTCATCAGATGCATGTGTTTGGCAAAGTCCCAGATAGTGCCGCTTTCAGGATATAGAGCAGGGGTCGTCAACGTGCAGCCCATGGGCCAGATGCAGCCCACGAAGACTGTTTTACCAGCCCATGAGCCGCGCCTGAACTGAGCCACCCGCTCGGCGAGTCCCCCCCGCGCTACGCTAAACCAGCGCAGCACAGCACGGGGACTCGCCAAGCAGTGCCAGAAAATGCATCTGCACATGCGCAGATACCGGAAATCGCATCTGTGCATGTTGAGATGCTGAAAATTGCCTCTGCGCAGGCACGATTTCCAGCGTCTGGGCATGTGCAGAAGTGATTTCTGGTGCCGTGGACATGCACAGATGCGATTTCTGGCATTGCACTGCGCCAATCCAGCCCACAGACGATCTCCGTGGGAGTGATCCGGCCCATGGCCAATAACCTTGCCAACCCTGGATATAGAGAGTCCTTGGGCAAAGTATTATCTGTGGTCTCTCTTAACGCTGTTCATTAATTCTCTTTTAATTCTCCTTCACTGTTCCTGGTCTGATATGTGAATGACCACTCACTCATGCATCTTGCCGAAAGCGGAAGTGACCTGAAATTGTCACCAAAACGTCACGAAAAGGAGAGGGCTGGGGGCAGTGTGTGAGGGGCAGGGTGTTTGCAGGCTTTTTCAATAGGTGCCTCAGAACTCAACCCCCGTGCAGATCAGTCGCTGCCTGCACATTGTGATTTTGCTGATCACCTAGCCCTTTGAGTTAATATTTCACTCTGTCCTGTTTAGTATCAGCGAGATGATTACCATTATTTTGGACACTGTCAATACTAGTCCTGGATATCCTTAACAGAGTTTGTCACATTTTTGTACAAAAATAAATGAATCTGGATTTACTTTAGACCTGATGCTTTTCACTTGAAAATGCATTTATCTTACCAGTGAAACTAGCACTGGCAACTGCAGAACCCAAGCACAAAACAGGTTTGCTGAATGAGAAGGCCCCACATGTTTATATAGCAGAACATCTTTCAGTATAACATAGAAATCACTTATTAAGATCAATGCAATTTCAAAGGAAATTGGTCAGATAGGAATTTGGACCTGGTTGCAGACACTGCTTGATTTCTTGTTAATCTCTATTCAGATGTTTTTTAATCCTAAAAATCCCCCAATCACAAATCTCATGATGAATTTCTTAATACACTAATCTTTCACCTTTGAAAATGAATTCAAATCTTGGTAAGATTACACATGCTAATTTACATTTAGGGACATTTGATAGTTTTCCTGAGAAAGCCAAATTGGTGTTCAGGGCCCCCAAACAATATCTAATTCAGTATGGCTAACGACATCAGATAACTTGGTAGTAGAGATGATCTCCCAAATACAAATTCAGGGGCCAAGAATAATGAGAGTTGTGTTCCAGCAACACTTGGAGGACGCCAGCTTGGTTCAGACCCTGCTCAAGGGTCTGAATCAATGAACAAATATATATAACTGCAACATTACAGAAAGTAGTCATAAACAATAAATAAAGCAACCCAAAATACACAACCGAACTGAACATTTCTACCTAAATCACAATTAAAAATAAAGATGCAGAACGTCAACAGCAACAAGCCCCCACCCACAAAAATGCCCAAGCGCAAGAGTCTGTTCAGCAGCCTCAGTTTTTGTAGCTGCAGTCAGTCACGGCCCTCCCCCCTGGGCAGGTGGAAAAGGCCAGCAAGGCAGGGAGCAGGTCTTCCAGGACTCACCTCCAAGATGATCATAGCCAACAAGGAACTCCAAGAACTGTCTCCAGCAGCTACAGCTGTCCTCTGCCCTTCAGCCTTGGTTCTGTTCTGCAAAGTTCTTACAGTGAAAACTCATTGTTCATTCTCTCTCTGTTTAGAGAAACATCACAGGACAGCGCTGAAATCTTTCTTCAGAACCTGCAGGTATCTTTCCTTCTCCAGACTCTTTCTTCTCTTGATCTATAGCAGCTGCACCAGAAGCTCAGAGAGAGACTCCCAGATTAGCAGCCTTAATCTGCTCTCCTGTATAGACTTACCTGGGAGCAAGTTCTACTGAACTCACTTCTGAGTAGCTAGATAGCATTGCACTGTCAGAGGTGAAAATGTTGTTGTTGTTTAGTCATGTCCGGCTCTTCGTGACCCCATGGACCAGAGCACGCCAGGCACTCCTGTCTTCCATTGCCTCCCACAGTTTGGTCAAACTCATGATAGTACCTTCGAGAACACTGTCCAACCATCTCGTCCTCTGTCGTCCCCTTCTCCTTGCGCCCTCCATCTTTCCCAACATCAGGGTCTTTTCCAGAGAATCTTCTCTTCTAATGAGGTAGCCAAAGTATTGGAGCCTCAGCTTCAGGATCTGTCCTTCCAGTGAGCAGTCAGGGCTGATTTCCTTCAGAATGGATAGGTTTGGTCTTCTTGCAGTCCATGAGACTCTCAAGAGTCTCCTCCAGCACCATAACTCAAAAGCATCGATTCTTTGGTGATCAGCCTTCTATTTAGCTCTCCTGCAGTTAGAAATGTAGTCATCTGTGCATTAGAACAAAGAAAAAAACCACACACTTGTGGAACCTCTAGACTGATCATATGGTTGGAGTAACACATAACTTCCTCATTGTCTGTTGTTTCAAGCACATTCATAAAACCTTATCTCAGGGGCCAGAAGGGGCCATTTTTCAAGGCAGTGAACTTCTCCCTTGTTCTCTTAGAATGGCAATGGCACCCACCTGAGAGGTGACAGAGCTGAGGGATAATGATTTGGTTACCCCTGATTTAAGGCATAATCCACTAGAAAGTTATCTTAGGTTAACCATTAGGTTGGTGGTTTGAGCCCACCCAGGGATGGCCGTGGGTAAGAAGATTGCATTCCAAGGGGTTGGACTAGATGATTCTTGGGTCCCCTTCCAACTCTCCAATTCTATGATTCTAAGTTCCACTGAAATGAATGGGTCCTATGCAAAAGTATTAATGTGCTTTTCAGTCATTTCAGTGGGTCCTGTGCAGGGGAACACCTGAAGGGTGGGGTTGCATTATGATCTGAGCTAGTGCATTGTTCATTTCCCCCAGACAAACCCACAGCTGGAATTTTCAGAGATTTTTCCTGCGATGTAGGCCATTTGTTAAACCCTTCCCTCTGTTGTATAAGTAAAGTGAACTTGTGATAGGTTAAGTACAAAGCTGAAGTATGGGTATCATTCATCAAACACAGTCGTAAGAGGGGAAAAGATTGAATAACAAGTTTTTTTTCTAGACCTGCTGTTTTTGTCCATTAATCTTGTTAATTGCTGAACGCGCCTTTTCAGCATCCGCAGCTAATGAAATTAGAGTTTATAACACAATCTTTTTGCGTGTGGTATTTTTAGGTGCTATACATCTCTTGATTTAATATAGTTCCTGCTTTATTCTACGTTCACTGTTGATGTAGCAAACATTGCTCAGATGGGGCAGAGGGAGGGAGGCGACGACACTTGTTAATATTCACATCTCCTTGTTTGAAAGCTATCGGAAGTAGATGGAGGGGAAATGCAGTGTCATATATAGTCTGCCATTAGGCTCCCGGCAAACTAAAAGCTTTACTTTGAGACAGCAGCTTATTGCTCTCATCCAGACAAAGCAAAGAAGAGAAATGTCTTTGTCAGGAGAGAGGGAAAGGAATAAGAAGGAAATGGAGAACCTGGGTGATTTACTATAAAAGTATAAGAGCTCCATTCTAGGGTAGGAATGCTTCCCTTAAGAATCAAGACAGATACTCCACTAAAGAAAGATGGCTTCATCTCAGAAATATAAATGTATAACATCATAAAGGATATCATTTGTAAAGGGGAGACCAAAACACTTCACACCATTGCAATTTGTGAGGACAGTCAGGGATGTTTTCATTCAGTCAGGGATGTTTTCATTTATGATTATCATGGCATCAAGAACAGTCTCGGACATTTTGGAGCCTGAGGCAGGGCAGGAGATGGCCTCCTGCCCTCCCATCCAAATGGAGGTACCTGGTATACATTGAGGTGATTACTGCTTCTCCCCCACCCTGGCAGTAAAAATACAACAAAGATAGACAACATTTTGCTGCCATTTCATGACACTCAAAACCAGCCGTCTGGGGCAGCACTTTCATGCTACCTAACGGTAGGGCCGGGCCTTCAGGTGCTGTCCCAGGTTCATGAAAAATGATAGTGGATAGTGCAGTCTGGATTATATTAAATTCAGTGTTCACTCTCTTCCACCAAGCCACTCATTGAACTGTGGCACACCACCCATTCATCACAATTGGACTTGGGCAATTGTGATGCACTGGCTCTGAAGGGCAGGCAGAGGGCAGGGCCACCCTGGGCAGGAAGAAAGGGGGAGCAGAATAGAGTGCAAGGAGTCTTGTTTTTATATATGTTTTTGCTCCATGTTTTGCTCCTGTCTTCTCTGTTTAGCAGCTGGGACTGTGCATATACAGTGGTACCTCGGGTTACAGACACTTCAGGTTACAGACCCCGCTAACCCAGAAATAGAACCTCGGGTTAAGAACTTTGCTTCAGGATGAGAACAGAAATCGTGCTCTGGCAGCGCAGCGGCAGCAGGAGGCCCCATTAGCTAAAGTGGTACCTCAGGTTAAGAACAGTTTCACATTAAGAATGGACCTCCAGAACGAATTAAGTTCTTAACACGAGGTACCACTGTATTTATAATACTTTGTATTTTTGCCCCTTTCTAAAATTTATTTATTGGTATGTGTTTTTCTTTTGCAAATCTACCATAAAGGTAAAGGGACCCCTGACCATTAAGTCCATTCGCGGACGACTCTGGGGTTGCGGTGCTCATCTCACTTTACTGGCCGAGGGAGCTGCTGTTTATCCACAGACAGCTTTCCGGGTCTCATGTTGCCAGCATGACTAAGCCGCTTCTGGCGAAACCAGAGCAGCACACGGAAACCCCGTTTACCTTCCCACTGGAGTGGTACCTATTTATCTACTTGCACTGGTGTGCTTTTGAATTGCTAGGTTGGCAGGAGCAGGGACCGAGCAACAGGAGCTCACACCATTGCGGGGATTCGAACCGCCGACCTTCCGATCGGCAAGCCCTAGGTTCTGTGGTTTAGACTACAGCGCCACCAGCAGCCCATAGAATAAAATAAAATTGGGATTAAGGGGTTTTCTCAGGACCATGGAGGATGTGTGCACACTCACTATTCTTCTGATAGGAAATGCTTTGTGGAGGAGGGCGGCAAATACAGAGAGGATCAAGAAGGGTCTGTTGGGGGGGAGTGGGAAATGTCCCTATTTTCACCTGAGGAATGTTGGGAGGGTATGGCATTATGGACCACTGTTGTGAGGCTGTTTCTGGCCTCCAGCTCAGTTATGAATGAGGGTGGGGACGAATAAGAAATGTGCAACGTTTAATTTTCGGTGAATTATTTAGCATCTATGTACTGCGAGACTCCCCAAAATGCTCCTGCAGTTATTCTACTGCTCCGTTTACCTTGCCAGCCGTGTTTTGCTCCTGCCGTCTCTGTTTAGCAGCTGGGATTGTGCAAATGCCACAGTAAAATCAACTGCTGCGGATTGTAAATGCCAGCATTTTAATTGCCCCTAGTATACAATGGGGTTTCCCATAGTGTGTGTAAAAAACGGTATGTAAGGAAGCTCCCCTGGGAAGTAACAAGATGAAGGGTTTCATCAGCATGGCTTACCTGCTGCTGCTCAACAGGCGTAGCAGTTGGTATATTGTTCTGAAATATTCAACTAGGAAAAAGGAAAAAAGAACAAGTGAAAGGAGGTGGGAGACTAGGTTTCGCTGGCTCCGTCTCTTTTGCACAAACATAACTTTAATGCCACGAAGTAAATTGTCGGCACAGCAGTGTGATTTGAAAGGCAGCAATGGGTTACTCTTGATTCAATGCAGAATTCTGTTAGAAGTGTAAATTATTATTTTGCGCCGGTCCTTGTCAATGAGTGAAAATGAAAACAAATGCTAAAATTGCAGGTGGAAGGCTTCCCTTGGCTGGGTTAATGTTGTGGCATGACCACGTCATTGTGCAACTTTCGTTCCATTAGTGATTTTATTTGAACACATGTGCTGCAGTGATTTCAGGATTTTCAAGCTGGAGCAGAGCAGAGCTGGTCTTTTATTACTGTATGATGCAATTCCCCAAGGTAAACTATTATAGATATGCTTGCTAGCTGTGGTTTAACCATTGAGCAGATCCTTTCTTCAAGAATGTAAAGAATCAGTACAGGGAGCTACTCAAACATTAAAATGCCAACACACACACACTTTCCCATTGACATCCAGACTAAATATGGTGTCCATCATTTTGCATGGGGTCGTGCAATTGCAGAAGAGCAGTTAATGCCTCTTCTGCAAAGGTAGCTAATTTATTATTGGGTGGTTTATTGGGTTATGCCCTAAGTTCCTAGGATATTGACCATCAGAAAGCAGGTGCCTTTTGCATTTCGTGGTTTTTCTTTAATGAACTGTTTGATTGCTTTGCCTACTGGAGTAAGGAAAAGCTTCATACAAATACTAATAAATGAACACATGAGCTGTGCTGGTTAGAGCATGGTGCTGCACTATCTCAGGTTAACCAGAAGGTTGGTGAAAATAAAAAAAAATCCTTCCAGTAGCACCTTAAAGACCAACTAAGTTAGTTCTTGGTATGAGCTTTCATGTGCATGCACACTTCTTCAGATACACTTCTTCAGAAGGTTGGTGGTTTGAGTCTACCCAGAGATGGCTGGGATTGTTGAACTAGATCAGGGGTCAGCAAACTTTTTCAGCAGGGGGCTAGTTCACTGTCCCTCAGACCTTGTGGGGGCCCCTGGACTATATTGGGGGGGGGATGAATGAACTCCTATGCCCCACAAATAACCCAGAGGTGCATTT
Source organism: Podarcis liolepis (assembly GCF_965112155.1). Classification (NCBI taxonomy): domain Eukaryota; kingdom Metazoa; phylum Chordata; class Lepidosauria; order Squamata; family Lacertidae; genus Podarcis; species Podarcis liolepis. The sequence goes on from NC_139562.1 coordinate 65,052,629, forward strand.
TAAATAAAAGCACACATTCTACTCATGTAAAAACACCAGGCAGGCCCCACAAATAACCCAGAGATGCAGTTTCAAATAAAAGGACATATTCTACTCATGTAAAAACATGCTGATTCCCGGACCGTCCGCGGGCTGGATTGAGAAGGCGATTGGGCCAGATCCGGGCCTTAGTTTGCCTAACTAGATGATTCACAGGGTCCCTTCCAACACTATGATTCCATGACAAATCATAGCAAGTTTGTGGAATGCAGAAGAAATCTTCTGTTTCCCACCCATATGAACCACTGGGATTCTCATCTCTATTTTGTTTATTTTAAAAAATTTCTGTTATTTTGTCCGGGAGAGAGAGAAAGTGCTCATCTGCCGCTAGCTCCATTTCTGCATTAAGGTTGCTGCTTCATTCTGTAGCCCATTACGAGTGAAAAATACCAGTCTGACACATTCTCATTGAAATCCCATACCTGCTCCTCCTCCTGTTAGTGTCTATTACACCATCTCTCCTGTCTCTTTCATTTGTCCTTTACTCAGCCTCTCCCTTTTCACCCACTCCATTATATGTCTTAGTTGCTGAAGATACTTAGTTCTCCTTGCTGTTCCCCCCTCCTGTCCCCCCCCCATTCTGCCAGGAGATTGTCTTGTTGCTTTACTGAGATGTCACTCGTCTGCCACCTTGTCCTTTAATGAGCTTCTCATCTCTTATGAACAGCACAACATAACTATCTTGCCCTCCCTAAGGTTTCATTTTTCTCACCTGCACATTCTACTTTGCCATGTTTCCCTATTAGCTATACCCAATGGTTCCTCCCTCCCCCCATTTTCTACTTTTAATGCGTTTGGGGGCTGAGCCATCTCTTATGCTGCTTCTTAGATCTGGGAATAATATGACAGTTCCTTCCAGCCCACTGTGACTAATCTACTTTTTAAAGAAAAACAACAACAACCCCAACCACAACTGTTGAACAGCCATATTAAAAAATCCTTAATCCACACTGATGAACTTTATCTCCACTCTTCAAAAGTTCATACCAATAACAAACTTGGTTGGTCCCAACAGTGGAGGGATGGCAGATGAAGATGATGGATTTTTGGGAGCTAGCCAACCTGACCGGAAGAGTCTGTGACCAGAGAGGAGGAGCACCAAGAGGATTGGAAGAAATTAAAAGATTATTTAGCTAAATATGTTAAGATAACATAAATAGAATTGCGAGTACCAAATAGGTCAAGGATTTAAAAATGTGATGTTGTAAAATACTACGTTAAAGTTAAAATGAAAAGAAAGATATACCGTATTTTTTGCTCTATAGGACGCACCAAACCATAGGACGCACCGGACCATAGGAGGGGGAGAACAGGGGAAAAAAATTCTTCCCCTCTTTGCTCAGCGCCCCTTCAGCGAAGTGGCAGGAGAAACGGAGCCCCTTCCATTTCTCCTCCGGCTTCCCTGAAGGGGCGCTGCACAGAGAGGGAAAACTGTGCAGCACCTCTCCAGCGAAGCGAAGCCTGGAGAGCAAGATGGATCGGTGTGCACCGACCCCTCTCACTCTCCAGGCTTCAGGCGGCTATCTGCAAGCCTTTGGAGCGCAGCGGGAACTCCTGCTGCGCTCAGAAGACTTGCGGATAGCTGCCTGAAGCCCCCGGAGCGCAGCAGGAGTTCGCGCTGCACTCTGGGGCTTCAGGCAGCTTCAGCGAAAGCAATGCAAAGCCTCCGGAGTGCGGGGGGAGCTCTCCCTCTGCGCTTCGGAGGCTTCACATTGCTATCACTGAAGCCAAGGAGCCTGCATTCGCTCCATAGGACGCACACACATTTCCCCTTAATTTTTGGAGGGGGAAAAGTGCGTCCTATAGAGCGAAAAATACGGTAATTTGACCAAGTAAATCTTATTTGAAAATAGTTTTGGGAAACTGCTACAATGGACTATATGGAAGTCATTTAACAATGTTAAAAAAATATGGAATTATTATAGTAAGGATAAATATTTGTTTGTATGTATTTTTTTGATGTTTTCTTTTTTATATATATATAAAATTGGAAAATCAATATATTTTTTTGAAAAAAAACAAAAAAACCAAACTTAGTTGGTCTCTAAGGTGCTACTGGAAGGAATGTTTTTATTATGCTTATTTATGGTATGGAAAAGTGAAAATTCATAAAGGATTCCACAATCATATAATAAGGAAACGATTGTTTAAGGTATGGGACAAACATAAAGAATTATTAGAAGCCAAGACACCTTGGTGGCTATCACCTATTGAGGCATTATCATTAAAAGTATTGCGGGGAAAGGGAGACTGGCCGACATATAGAGAGTTGCTAATAGAACAAGAAGGGAAATTAGAATTGAAAGAATACAGTGGTGCCCCGCAAGACGAATGCCTCGCAAGACGAAAAACTCGCTAGACGAAAGGGTTTTGCAGTTTTTGAGCTGCTTCGCAAGACGAATTTCCCTATGGGCTTGCTTTGCAAGACAAAAAAGTCTTGCAAGTTTGTTTCCTTTTTCTTAACACCGTTAATACAGTTGCAACTTGACTTCGAGGAGCAACTCATAGAACGCGGTGTGGTAGCCTTTTTTGAGGTTTTTGGTGAGTTTTGAAGCTTTTCCAAAACTTTTCCAACACCGTGCTTCGCAAGACGAAAAATTTGCTAGACGAAAAAACTCGCAGAACAAATTAATTTCGTCTTGCGAGGCACCACTGTATGACAAAGTAAAGGAACATCATCAAAGTTGGTTGCTCCACAGGCAACTAAAAGATACAAAGGCTGATGACTGTGTGGCCCAGGAAGAATTCCATGGGCCGCATTGGGAAGCCTGGAGGGCCACATTTGATGTTTATTTCCTATAGAGATAAATCTGATAGGTGGATGATTTTTGGGGAAAGGTTGAATGGAGAGAGGAGCACTGCCTGAGTGGAGTTCCATTGTTCTGCATTCTCCATCAGGGGGCCAGAACTCTGTGTGTGTTTGTCTTGCATAAGGGCTCCCTGAAGGCGAAGCTCATCCGAGCGGACAATAGTTTTCTCCACACTGAGGTGATAAAGTAATCCACCATCCGAGGTACTTTCCCCACGAATGGCAATGTTTACAGCGAAGCTTCGTTGAAATACTGGCTTAGCTGAAGTCCTTGAGCAGAAATGTCTGAAATACACTTCAATATAGTAAAGGAGCATTTATAAATAGTTTATAAAGTGTTAATGAATGTTTAATAGATGTTTTATGAAATGATAAATTTGTCAGGCACACTTTCAGAGTGGAGCCCAACACATTAAAGGGTATTTTTTGAGTAGCATTTTCAACTCAGGCTGCCCACACAGGATTCCCTCCTGAGCCATGGTGACTAGGCCTGGGCAGGGGCTGGTTTGAGGGCTAGAGGGTGATGGTGCCTCCCATAATATAGCACAGGTGGGGCTTGCCTGTGCCTTATCTTCCTTCTCCACTGCCTCCTTCCTCCCTGTGCTGAGCGTGGCAGAGGCAGGAGCGGGAGCGGGAGTGATGACTGTTACGTACTGAAGTTCTCACCCTGGGCCAGCAGGGGAATACTGTAGATAGTTATGCAAATGAAGGATCAAAAGTGACATTCAGTGATTGGATAGTTTATATGCAAATGAAGGATCGAAAGAGACGTTCAGTGATTGGATAGTTTTAGAAAGTTGCTACAGTTACGTTGTTCTGGAGCACTATATAAGCAGGCTGGCTGAGCTCCTAAGTTCAGTTCTGTTCTGGCCTTTGAATAAACAAGAGCTGTTTGAAGAATCGCTGTGTCGTCTGATATGTTCGCCCACAACTTAACAATGACAGTTTCTCTCTCTCTCTCTCTCTCTCTCTCTCTCTCTCTCTCTCTAATTTTCTGTTTAACAATTTAAAATACTCATTTTAAATCCTTAAGATATCAATGACTTCCTTTCTTCTCTTTCCATGGTTCATTTTACATATCATAAAGCCCTGCATATTTTACAAAAACTATACCATTTGCTTACACTGTTGCTTACACTGTTGAATTTACCTTAATTCTGCCAGCGTTTTCAACTGTATATAATTATTTCCCATATATTCAATAAACATTTTCCAATCTTCTTCAAACATATGTTCTTCTTGTTCTCTTATTTCTATATGTTAAGCCTGCAAGTTGTGCATATTCTGTCAACTTAAGTTGCCATTCTTCTTTGGTTGGGACCTTGCTCATATTCCATTTGGGGGCTAACAAAATACGGGTCGCAGTTGTTGCATACATGTCAGATGCTGTTGTGGTTGTTCAAGAGTTACCAGGCAGGATTCCGACCTGTCTTTTACAGGCTTTATTTTGCTGCAAACTATTTACAGTGCAGAGAATCATGTTCATGTCTGGCTCAATCGCTAGCAGAATCCGGGAGTGGTCTGTTCTTGTACCTCCCCCAGCATAAAAGTTTCATCACCCCCAACCTTTTCCACCCCTCCCTGCGCCTCAAGCTACTGCGCATGATGGGTGAAGGCAGGATTCACTATGAAGAAATGGCACCTCTTGCAACATTCCCCTGTCAAAAACAGTACCATAACTTCATCTCTTCCCATCGGTAGAAAACAGTTATTAGTATTTGCCTATTGTTGATTGCTTTCCATGCTATGCCTATGCACATGAGTAGAGGGTATTCAAGTCCGGTAAAAACACTGCTGTACCAGCAAGATTTCCCCTGCTGAAAAATCTAGCCAGTCTCCTGCATTATTTTTTTAGTGTTTTAGAGGAGAATTACGGCTTGTTTCAGGTGACTCAAGGAAATATTGATTACCTTTGTCAGTTCTTCAAGTAAAGCAATTTTAAAGAGATTTTTTATAACCTCAGAAGATATTATTACTCCTTTTGCACACACCAGCTAATTACTTTATACATCATCTAATGGCATGTAGAGGTGAGATGAGCATAAAAAGGGAAAGAAACTCTTGCAGTGGCCGAATAATTTCCTTGTATTGCTCTATATAGTATCGTTCCAGCTTACAGTTTTGGCTTGCAGCCACCCAGGGACTTGAAAACTATGTAGTTCCTGCCTTAAACTACCTGGAGGCTTGGAATTTTTTCATATTAGCTCAGTACTGCTAAGTTCCTCAGGGACTCTTCCAGTGCCTTGTCTTCCTTAGTCTTGAGATGGCACGTCTAAATCTTGGCCTTCTCAAGGGAGGAATCATTTACCCCCAATGAACAAGCAAAAACCAAAACAAAACCCACCAGCACAATTCTGTGTTATGACATTTACCTTGCGTTGCTCTGAAAACAACAAAAAGAACTAAACAGCTGTAGTATTAACCAAATGTTTGTGTTTCAGAAAGGCATAGTCCTTCAATTCAAGGCCGGTGAAGTACTTACTATTTATTTATTAAAATTAGTTATATACTACTATTAATTTTTTTAAGAAACTGAACGGAAAGTATACATTTCCTACAAAAGGGTCACAAAGCTTTTGATTCCTGAGTACAGTGGTACCTTGGGTTAAGTACTTAATTCGTTCCGGAGGTCCGTTCTTAATCTGAAACTGTTCTTAACCTGAAGCACCACTTTAGCTAATGGGGCCTCCTGCTGCTGCTGCGCCGCCGGAGCACGATTTCTGTTCTCATCCTGAAGCAAAGTACTTAACCCGAGGTAATATTTCTGGGTTAGCAGAGTCTGTAACCTGAAGTGTATGTAACCTGAAGCATATGTAACTCGAGGTACCACTGTATGCTAAAGCTATCCAATATTAGAAGTGCCAAGGAAACCATAAAACCATACAAAAATGAATATATAAAAAGTTAACATCAGAAATCAGCTAACTATTATGGAAAAATGTATTCTTAGTTGTCCGCATAAGCCTGACATAATGGAAGAGTTGAAACAGAAGGCATTAGCCGGGTTGCTATTGGCAGAGTATTCCACAATTCTGGGCCAATGACACTAAAGGTTTCTTCTTGTTATCAAAGGAGCCTTGCCAATTCGGGGAATGACCAGCATCGCTCCTGCAGATAATTTCAGTGATTGAGCTGGAATCATCTTTAGCCAAAGGATGAGTAAGGAGAATGTTGAGTAAGAGATGTGTTTTTCAACCGGTAGAAAGGTGAAGTGACTTTTACTCCATTATACTGGAGAGTAAAGTTTACACCACATTGTTCTTCTAAAAAAAGTTGCAATCCAATGCTTGCCAAGCCACTGGATGCTGGTGTATGAAGGTTAAAAGGGTGCTGCTTCAGGAACCTCAGTTTGATCTCAACCAGCCCCTACTAGGGCTGGGCAACATCTGATTTTCAACCCTGCGATATATCACCAGCTGAAAATCACGATATCAATATAGCACAATGTCTGAAGTAAGGTTGGAACTGTGTAGAGGCGAGCAGTAGGGCTGGGCGATATCTGGTTTTCAACTTCATGATATATCACCAGCTAAACATTGTGGTATACTGATCTATCAGTGTCTGAAATGAGGATGGCGCTATGTAGAGGCAATGGCTGGCTTCACTGTTTTCCCACATTGTGATTTTTGCATAGTATATACGCACACATGTGCGTGCTCACACCCATCATGACTTGCAATATATTGCCAGGTCAAAAATTATGAAACCGATATCAAAATATGGACTTCAAACCGGTTTTGGATGATATTTTGATATATCACCCAGCCCTAGCCCCTATCTGTTTGCCTTGTTGTTGACAACCAGTCCAGGGGAAAGCACAGCCTGACAGCTACCTCCTCCTGGGTTTTAGTGTTGTAGAACTCAGCAGGGAGGAGGATTGGGAGAAAACTAGAATTAGTTGCCTCTGCTGGTCATTGGCTTTGTCTCCACCTGCTGTTGGTCACCCTACCTTCCTCCCTACTAGTCCCAATGGGCATCAGCTACCACCAGACAAAGGTCTCTCTACGCCCATTGACTTTAGCAGAGATTTGGTTCATCTGGAACACAACACAAAGCCACTTCTACACAGTGACTGGGACCCCATATTGCAGTGCTGTTATAGGGTTGACCTTAATCACCAAGTTATTTCCTTGTAAGCCATGCCTCCAAACAAGCCTTAGGAGAAATCTTCTAATACTGTATCTAAATGTGTTCTGTTTGGCTTGAAACGTCTGTCACCAGGCCCTCAACAGTGCCGGCTGCTGTTGCTGTTTAGTGTTCAAATGTGAGGAAATTCCTTCAGAAAATGGAGTAAATGGCACGTAGCCTCTATGGAGAATAATGTGCAATAATTGTACTCGTTATCACACAACTGAACTGTGTTTCTGCCCAAGTAGTTTGGCACAGGATGTGAGCCATCCCCCAATTAGTAGATTGCCTCCACTCCAAACATTTCTGGGAATCAGTTTTGTTGCAGCGTGAAAGCACATGCTTTGCAGGGTGAGATAGCACACAGGAAACAGCTCATCATGTGACGTGCCAGTCATGTGGAAGCAGCACACATGGCTCCCTACATGCCAGCTGCTGCATTGGGAGAAACAGTCCAATTGAGTGTTTCCCAAAGCTGGGTCTCCAGCTGTTTTTGGACTACAAGTCCCATCATCCCTAGCTAGTGGTCAAGTATGATGGGAATTGTAGTCCAAAAACAGCTGGAGACCCAGGTTTGGGAAACACTGGTCTACTTAAGTGAATCAGGAAAAGATGGTAAAAGATGAGATTAGGCAGATAACTTGACTGAGGTCTCGTATTAGATTCATGTCAGCACCAGAGTGCTATCAGCTTATGTTATTGTCTCTCCTATCAATAAGTCCATCTTCTTAGCCTCTTCTCTGCTGACATGGGATGCTGTTCCTCCATGTGCTCCACAGCCACATGAAGAGCGCACTCTTGAGACAAATGAAAGTAATGAGGAGTATATCATGTAGCAAACTGGTTTCCTGTAGGTATTGGGAGAAGAAATGCATCTTCAGGAATTAAGAGTTCCTCGTCCATTTTTCTTGCTGCCAAAACACCACGATGCAAATAGTGCAGCGTTCTGCCGGAGCTACGTGAATGGATTGCTTTGTGGTTCCCTTGGGATTAATCCAGTGGCACATATTGAAAGTTTTGTATGATTGATGGAGATGGTTGCCTGGTTGAGAAAGTAAGGACAAAACTGGCGAAGAGAGTGGGACTACAGGGGAAGTGGGCTTGATCCTGAGAGTTGCATTGCTAAACAGATCACTGTTATTTATCTGGAGTTCATTATCATTCAGACAAACATTTGATTATCTAAATTACAAATAAATGCTGTTCCTTAAGATGGATTCCTGTAGAGACTAATTACAGTTGTCAGCATGCCCTTTGACCCCCATGGGCCACAGCGGTACCCAAGTCTCATAGAAAACAATCTCTTACTTGATTGAAGAATAAGAACTTGCTCTAAAAGCAACAGCAGGAAAAATACATATGTGCAAAATGTCCTGTAATGCTGATGACGATGATGAAAATGACGACAACAACAGCAGCAGCAGCAACAACAACAACAACTGACTGGGTTTCCCCAGCCACCCTGGGCAGCTTCCAACAGAATATAAAAGAACACAACAAAACATCAGATGTTAAAAACTTCCTGATGCAGGGCTGCCTTCAGTTGTCTTCGGAATGTTGTGTAGTTGTTCATCTCTTTGACATCTGATGGGAGGGCATTCCACAGGCAGGCACCACTACCGAGAAGGCCCTCTACCTGGTTCCCCGTAACTTCGCTTCTTGCAATGAAAGAACCACCAGAAGGCTCTTAGAGCTGACCTCAGTGTCCAGGTTGAACTGTGGGGGTAGAGACACTCCTTCAGGTATACAGGTCTGAGGCCTTTTAGAGCTTTAAAGGTCCACACCAACACATTGAATTGTGCTTGGAAACATACTGGGAACCAATGTAGGTCTTTCAGGATCGGTGTTATATGGTCCCAGCAGCCACTCCCAGTCACCAGTCTGCAAGTCACCTTCAAAGGTAGCCCCAGTAGTCCAAGTGCAAGATTACCAGAGCATGTACCACTCTTCCCCTCATAGCTGCTATGCAGAAGCATACTGGGTGTGATGCTGTGGGTATTATATAGCCATCATGACAAGTAGCCATGGATAACCTCATGCTTCATGTGTTTGTCTCGTTCTCTTTTAAATTCATCCAAGTTGGCAACCACCACCGCATTCCATTGTATCACATTCCATAGCTCAGCTATGCATGGTGTTATTCGTATGCCTCACCAGTGCACCTTGGAGCCACTGCCTTGAAGACAGACTATTGCCAAGAGCACTTGCAACAACAAGAGCACTATTAAAAGAGGCAGCTGGGCAATGAAGAAGGGCCATGGCGATTGGATCAGACATGCAAAGAAAAACTAGAGTGACTGGGTTTTCACACAGACAGGTAGTTGCATTAAAGTCATGAGGATTTAACAAATGTGATGTTGCAGACCTGCTGTGATTTGAAGGGAAGTGACATGCAATTTGAATTTTTTAAAAATAGGCTAAACCAGTGCAAATATTAAGGAAGCCCAAATCTCATTTTCTTCTGTGGTGTTTGCTTTCCTGGCCTAATCTTGTCTGTTAACAATAGTCCATGCAGATTGGCTGGATTTACCTTTCCCTTGGGCTTTGTATTGAACATGGTTTGCGTGTTACTCTGGAAGTTCAGAAAGAAGATGGAAGGATCACTCTTTTTTTTTTTAATCCCACCCTATACTTACTGTGGGACGCGGGTGGTGCCGTGGGTTAAACCACAGAGCCTAGGGCTTGCTGATCAGAAGGTCGGCAGTTTGAATCCCCTCGACAGGGTGAGCTCCTGCTGCTCGGTCCCTGCTCCTGCCAACCTAGCAGTTTGAAAGCATGTCACAGTGCAAGTAGACAAATAGGTACCACTCCAGCGGGAAGGTAAACGGTGTTTCTGTGCACTGCTCTGGTTCGCCAGAAGCGGCTTAGTCATGCTGGCCTCATGACCTGGAAGCTGTATGGCGGCTCCCTTGGCCAATAAAGCGAGATGAGCGCCACAACCCCAGAGTCAGTCACGACTGGACCTAATGGTCAGGGGTCCCTTTACCTTTTATACTTACTGCAACATCCAAAACTGTTTTCAGAATCTGGTTGGAAATTGGGGGACAGAAATCCTCTAAATGAGGGCCCAGTTAGAAAATGGAGGGCGGCACAACGAATAGCATCACACTTGATATTAACAATGAACAATACTACATTCTGCACAACTATTTGCAGAGGGTTCTACTCTACTGGGATTTGTGCATGAAGCATCTGTGTGCTATGAGAGCTGGGGTGTTAAGAAATAGCCATGCTTCTCAATAAATAACATAATTACCTCTTGTTGTGTGGATCCTTTGGTGGTGAAGAAAAGGATCTGTTTGAAAGAGGAGACTTTTGCTGAAAGGAAGTGAAAATTCACTATGTAGTCTGTCTATTTATTGTCCTTGACCTGGGGAACCTATGTATTTCCAGATGTTTCTGGAGTAATAATTGTTAGGATTCTTGCTCTGTGTTTGCAGTCATGGGATTGTTTTCTATCACATGACAGTGTATGTTTTCATTCCACAGTGTGGGAAGTGACGGAGACAGGATGTTTGTGTTACTGTGTTCCATGAAGTGGGACAATTGGCCATGTTCATTGGAGCTGATGAGTCCAGAAACATCTGGAATCCCACAGGTCCCCATCCCCCTCATCCTAGAAAAAATGTATCATACTGTTAATGCTCGTGCTATCATTTTGATAGCAGGTTGGCTTTGATATAGTAAACACTGAGGAAGTTAGAGAAAGCAGCAAGAAATTGTTGTATTTATTAGCTGCTAACCACCAGAAGGGCTCCCTAGCACAGCTTATTTCTTTTTCATATGATTTTTTTGTGGGTGTGAATGTGTCTGCTGTGTTAGCAGCAAATGTGTTAGCAGCCTGGCCATCATCCTGCATCATCCACATTGTCCCCAGACCTAGAGGCATTCTGGGGCACTGTGTGCACGCATGTGCACATGCGTGTGTGCAGGGGATGGTGGTGGGAGAAAACGATGGTCGCCACCATTTTAAAAAGGGGGAAATTCTCGCAAATTTCCTCTGAAAAATGTCTTCTGAGAAATTTGGGCTCAGCGACATTTGCACATTGGAATTGAAAATGTTGCACTTCTCATTTTCGGAAGCATTTCGTTAGCATGAACTATGTTGCTGAAGGCAATCAGATGTTCAAAGATGTGCACAGAGGTAAGAGTGGAGCCTAGAATACCATATGTCTACAAAGGTGAAGGGGGGGGGATGCATCTGCCAGCATTTGCTGCGCTATGCAAATGTAAATATAAAGAAACCTTGTCTCCTTTTGCAGGGATGTCCAACTCCTAAGAGACTGATCTACTCACAGAATAAAAAACTGACAGTGATCTACCCCTTTTTGGGGGAGGGGGTGTTTCAGGTCAAAGCTGTTGACTGTTTTTTAGGGAGCAATGTCCCATTTTTTGGGGGGGGGAGGTTAGGGCAAAGTTGTTGAGCTTTCTTTAGGGAGAAAAGTCCAGTTATGCAGAGGTAAATGTCAAAAGTCGCTCACGCGATGATCGCTAAGGAATCAATCTGCCTCACAGTGAAAACTCTGTCTTCCATTCCAGCGATCATGCGGAAATGGAGGACGGGGCGAGGGGGTGGGGTAGGATGCTCTTATGCCGCCTCAGAGGAAAAGGAGCCAGCGATCAACCGAAACCTCCCGGGGATCGACCAGTCGATCATGATCGACCTGTTGGACATCCCTGCCCTATTGCATTTGGTTGACCCAGTCATAGTGCACAGGTCTCTAGGCCCCTGCAGTCACCGCTTGCTACTGCTCAGGTGCATAGATATAGGGAATAAGATTGACGAATTCTTCCACTGCTAAGGGAAGCAAGGTATGAGCTAGACAATAAGCAGAAGATGAATGGCTGCTATTGACATTCATGTTTAACTACACTGAACCTTGCTGTTGTATTATTTATTTATTGGCGTATTATTTATTTATCATTCATGGCCACCATTAGTACGTCTTCTTCAAATAGTGGCTGTGATGAGAATTTTAGTGTGGAGTGTGCAGCCCTGGCTGGCAATGTAGCTCCCGTCATGTTTTGTAATGCATAACAATTATGATACCTCCCGGTCTGCCATCTTCCCAGAATAGGTGGCATTATTTCTTTATTATCCTGGACAATCAAGGACATCTGGTCGCTTTGCCCCAAGGATATCGCCAAGGATACTCCTGACACGTCTTCCATCTGTACCATCGCATCTGCTCATACTTTCAGAAACCAGGCCTGGGACATTCTGTTCCTCAGAGAACTGTACTTGTTTTCCAAGAGGAAATAAATTGTCATTTCCTGAGCAGGAGGATGAGAACCTGCATAGATAGTGGGTGAGGTTCATTCTCTGCCATCTGCCTTTCCCACTCTTTAAATACAGTGGTGCCTCGGGTTACAAACCCTTCAGGTTACAAACGCTTCAGGTTACAGACTCTGCTAACCCGGAAGTAGTACCTCAGGTTATGAATTTTACCTCAGGATGAGAACAGAAATCGCGCGGTGGTGGGGCAGTGGCAGCAGGAGGCCCATTAGCTAAAGTGGTACCTCAGGTTAAGAACAATTTCAGGTTAAGTACGGACCTCCGGAATAATTAAGTTCTTAACCAGAGGTACCACTGTAGGTATATTTGTAAAAGTCTATGATGAATCCAGGTGAAAACAACAGTCTCTTGTAGAACCGTTTTTATTATCACGTAAGCTTTTGTGGCTAGAGTCCACTTTGATCAGATGCATGAAGTGTAAGCATCTGTTTTCAGAAATATATAAACCCACCCACAAGAAGGGAGTAGTAAGAAGTAGGGTCAAAGAGAAACGAAACACAAAAAAGATAGTGAGAAATCAATTGGAACCAGAAGGCATGCAAACGTCATCAGTTGCGAAGCTGTCAAGTTGGCAATGCGGAGCTAATTAACATCTGGGGTGGGAAAGGAAAACTGTTCTACTCTGCTTTGGGCTTCTCAGGTGGGTATAGAAATGGCCACTGCTTTTTTTCTTTAAAAATGTTTAGGGGTACAGTGGTACCTTGGGTTACAAACACTTCAGGTTACAGACTCCGATAACCCGAAAGTAGTACCTCGGGTTAAGAAATTTACCTCAGGATGAGAACAGAAATTGTGTGGTGGCAGCAGAAGGCCCCATTAGCTAAAGTGGTCCCTCAGGTTAAGAACAGCTTCGGGTTAAGAACGGACCTCCAGAACGAATTAAGTTTGTAACCAGAGGTACCACTTTACAGTGGTACCTCGGGTTACAAACGCTTCAGGTTACAGACGCTTCAGGTTACAGACTCCACTAACCCAAAAATAGTACCTTGGGTTAAGAACCTTGCTTCAGGATGAGAACAGAAATTGTGCTCTGGTGGCACAGTGGCAGCGGGAGGCCCCATTAGCTAAAGTGGTGCTTCAGGTTAAAAACGGTTTCAGGTTAAGAATGGACCTCCGGAATGAATTAAATTCTTAACCCAAGGTACCACTGTACTCTCATTTTCCTACTCGTATTGAAATATTGCCCCTCAATGAGGCCAAACTTCTATTCACAAAATGTTTAGGGGTATGTGTGCCCCTAACCCCCCCAGAAAAAAGCACTGGAATTGGCATAAATAAATAAAACTTTTTGTGGAACTGTAATCCAGCAGTTTCATGCTGGAGCCTCCATTTGAAATTCCTTCAAGTATGTCCACATCATGATTAGTAAGAACATTATAGTCTACTGGATCAGGCCAGCGGCATCCTGTTATCACAGTGGCCAACCAGATGCCTGTGGAGAAAGCTGCAAGCAAGAACACAAGAGCACCTTCTTCTCTGGTGGCCCCCAGTCACTGGTGTTCAGAAGAATTTCTGCCGCCGACCATAAAGGCAGAACATAACAATCATGGCTAGCCTTTCATTTTTCCAAACCAAAGTTCAGTTCTCCACATTTCATCATCATCATCATCATCATCATCATCATCATCACCACTTTTAATTTGTATACCGTCTTTCTGTCTTACAATACCCAAGGCGGTTTACAAGCTGAAGAAACAAGGAATGTACACCTTATAACAATCTAATGCAATACAAAAATGTGATTAGAAAATAAGCAACCAGCATCAAAAAGTAACATTCAACAATCATTAGAATAGTATAGAATAATATCAGCATATAAAAATTAAACAGAAATTCACTCTTAACAATTACAATAAATAATTTCTAAACTACAATCAATAAAACAATAGCAAGCCACAATGCATAAAATAATATAATACAAATTGAGAAGCAGAGACTAGGGGGTGGAGCAAGGCAGGCGGAAGAAGGCTTTGCCTGATGAAGTCTCTCCCCTCACAGTTCTTCCTCCAGGCACAGCTCCCTTAACGCATTTCTGTGTTAGTGTGTGATTTCATTTTGAAAAAAAGTCATTTATAGTGTGAATTTCTTCTGCTATACACATTTTTTTGGTGCGATTCCCCTCAGTGTACGTGCTTTTGCTTTTGGTATTTTTGTTAATACATACATTTTAATGCACAGTTTATTCTGGTACGTGCATCTCTGTACACATTATCGGAGAACTTCATTGCAAAATGTGGAGAAGTGCAAATTTCAAAGGATGGCTGTGTCTCAGTTAGCACTGTGCTTCAGAAACTGCAAACCGGGTAAGTTTGCCTTTAAATGAGAACGGATTCAAATTTCTCCGCCATTCCTACAGTTCCATACATTTTATGGAAATGCTGGCTCTGAAATGATAACAGTAAAAAAAAAGTTAAGATTCAAAGAACAACCTTGTTCCCTTCCTCAAAAGGACAGGAACCAGAGAGATTGATTCGTAAGTCAAGAACTAAATGATACAAATTAATCTATGACACAAAATGCACCAAAATCTTAAGAAAGGCATTAAGACAGTAGGGAGTTGATTAATTTGTTTCCAAGAGTTTTGGAGTAACAAGATGAAAAGGAAGAAAGTGCGTCGCCAGGATTAGAGAAGTTCCCTTCCTTCCTGCCATTTGACACATGGCGAAAGAAGAAATAAGCTTGTCCTCAAGGCTGCCGTCTTCCTAATGTCCCCTATTCTGAGCCTTTAACCGCAGTCTGAATCCTAGATGCTCAGCACCCCTTGCTTTCGCTACCCGGGCACAGGAAATGGGAAAAGCTTCAGCTCCTAACATTCTGGGGTGTAAAACAGCTGTTAAGGGCCCAGAAGCATATGCTGTGAAAAGGAGGCAGCGCATGGTGAAGGCTGCTCAGATAAAAGCAAAAAGGTGACAAGTCCTCTCCACTTCCCAGTGGGGAAGAGTTGCGGTGGACCACGTGGCCACCCACTCCCCTCCGGGGACGGGGGACAGAGTCCCACATCACCCGGAGACTTCCGGTCATGCCATCGCCCAGCCAGCCAATCTGCTGGCTGGGGAGGCGTGCCCAGGTCCCATTTAAACAAAGGCGTAAGCCAGAGAGCTTCGTCTCTCCTCACTTTCTCCATCTCCTGCCCTCCCTCCCTAATTTGCAGGTTTGGACATTGGCCTTGCTATGGACAGCAGTTGGTTGCCATTGAGGGGCCTGGTAGGAATTTTTCCACTTGGCAGATTGGAATGGCTATTTGGTTTTCGCCTACCTTGTAGCAATTGTTACAACTTTGTAAGGTTTGGCAGTTAGGCATTGGTTGATCTTGTGATGGGGGAGGGGAGGTGTGGCCATCACCTGCCCCTCCAAGCTTAAGGGTATTCTGTTAAAGGAATCCAGGGTGTGGATCTTGCCCGAAGTCTGGGGCTGGGCTAGGGCCATGTCATGACCCCGTCGGGAAACCTGGGAGAGCTCGAGTTGGTTTGCATCGACAGAGCTCCCCCTACAGGTGGTTGACCATTACTGGACTCCCTGCGTGATGGGCAGGAGTCAAATATAGTCGGGTCAGTTCCAAGGCCTAAATCAATACCGCTCACATTCTGTAACCA
The DNA here is from genome assembly GCF_965112155.1 of Podarcis liolepis. Classification (NCBI taxonomy): domain Eukaryota; kingdom Metazoa; phylum Chordata; class Lepidosauria; order Squamata; family Lacertidae; genus Podarcis; species Podarcis liolepis. The sequence goes on from NC_139562.1 coordinate 65,068,494, forward strand.
ATATAGTTGTGGCCTAAATTTGCCCAATAACATTAACCTAAATTCCATGTCCTTGTGTCTCATTCATTGACGAGGGGGTGGTTACGGGATCTCAACACGCAAATATTGCTGTGCTTTTGCAAAAGCACAGCAATATTTGTGTGTCAAGATCTTGCTCCAGATGCACTTTGCTGCTCTGTCTTCTCAGCTCTGCCTCTGAAGTAAAATTTCTAGCATCCAGCAAACTATTCAGGGATGAAAGGGAATTTTATTACCAGCGGCACTTCTAAAGAATTCAGCTGGCTAATGGGTGGTGGGCTTTAAGAATGAGCCCCGTGGATCTTGAGCTGCAATCTTGCACAGCGAGGCTGCTGCTTCCATTCAACTGGAACTCCATTGGGCTGTGAGCACAATTTTTGCCTGGGGCTTCTACCTAGCCTGATAGGTTATCTAGGACTGTGCAGGCTGAGGTTTCAGGACTCTCTTTAGGGACATAAGGGCATAAACATGTGCCATATCAGCCCCTGTGAAGCAGGCAATATGAAACTGCTGGACTGGCCAAGGAGTCTTGCTAGGAGTCTTGCTATCTACCTGGGCTTGGTCAACCTTTTGTCTTCAACAAAGGCCCCTGGTGTAATGAGAGTATGAATCAACAGCATGCCATGAACTCAGTATCAGGTTGTAGTCTGAATTAGCCCAATGTCTATGCCATGCTAGTTAGGTAAAGGTAAAGGGACCCATGACCATTGGGTCCAGTCGTGACCTACTCTGGGGTTGTAGTGATCATCTCGCTTTATTGGCCGAGGAAGCCGACGTACAGCTTCCAGGTCATGTGGCCAGCATGACTAAGCCGCTTCTGGCGAACCAGAGCAGCACACGGAAATGCCGTTTACCTTCCTGCCGGAGCGGTACCTATTTATCTACTTGCACTTGGATGTGCTTTTGAACTGCTAGGTTGGCAGGAGCTGGGACTGAGCAACGGGAGCTCCCACCATCACGGGGATTCGAACTGCCGACCTTCTGATCGGCAAGCCCTAGGCTCAGTGGTTTACCCCCCAGGGCCACCTGTGTCCTGCCATGCTAGTTAGCTCTCTGCTAACTAAGGTGGGTTCCAGAAATCACTTCAAAGCACATGTGAGGGGCTCTCTGGTTTTCATTGGGTAGAGCCATCTTTGCACCAGACATGTCCACTTCCAGCTGCATATTTAGTGGCCCTTTGGATATTGGGCTTTTCCACACAAGAGGGGATTCTAGTCCAATCCTTTGTGCAGAGGAGTTCTATGCCTGTACATCTCTACAGGTGCAATACTGCTTCTCATAGCCACTGAACATCAAGTGTGTGTGCTTGCTGTGCACCATTCACCGGCTCAAGCCGACCACCCCTTCATAATTTAACGTGTGAAGGGGTTTGTGTGGACCTCCTCTAATGTGGTTAACAACAGCAGGTGGTTTCATAGGGTAGGTCCAACTGGGAAGCTTGCAGCCAGTTACGGAGCAGCATATAGGAGACGAAGTCAAGGCTGAAGCAAGGCATTTTCAACAGACTGCTCCCAAAAGAGCAGACACTTCGTTTAGCCACAGTTTCTAAGCTTCCTTGGTTTCCAGTTGGCTAATATAGATCTTCCACCCTAGCTCATTTTAACAATCACCTGTTTCCAGGCTGTAGTCGTCTCTCATTTTCCCTTCCTTTCCAGCCTTTGCTCTTCTGTTTTATTTCCTCAGAAAGGTCAACCCTCTTTTTCTGAGCCTTTTCTGACAACAAACAGTCTCTGGGCCTTTTAGATGATGATGGCAGTGGGAGTTGAGAGGGTTTGGCTGGGAAGAAAGAGGGTGTGAAGAGAAAGAACCGGCAGACCAGTGGATGGCAATAGTCATGGGCAGCTAATACAGGGAGCAATATCCTGCTGCATCCTGCTTGCTGTTTGTCTGGATGCAAAGACAGGTGGGCCAGAAGAAGAAGAAGACCACTGTGGTGGTTCTCAAACAATGCTCAGTGATGTACCATGCTAGGATAAAGTGGGGTTGTGGGCACCCTAAAGTGAGTGAGATTGACTACTGTGGAGCGAAACTGAGCTGGAGAAGGAGAGCGAGAGAGACTCTAATTGACAAAAGTGCTTCCAATCTATTTACAGCCTTAGTGTGGGGATTGGGGACCGAGCCTCGAGGGTTGTTGGAATGTAAGTCTGTGTCTGAGTGCTTGAAGGGAAGGCTGGGGAGTGTACGATCATTTATGTCAACCTTTTCCTGAGTTGTCAGCTTGGTGGCGAGCCAGTAAATTCACTTTATGTGCAAAGCCGACCTGAAGAGTCCTGTGATGAGTCGGGCTTTTAATCCCTTTTAGTATTAGAGATTCCCCAGGTGAACTCTGAGGTAACTCTAGGACACCTGGGGGCATCCTCCTGAAATTACTTAACATTGGGATTACATAGACTGAGTCAGGCCATTTGTCCATCTAGCACAGCATTGTCCACTCTGACTTTCAGGCAGGAGTCTCTAGGCTTTCCAGCCCTATGTGGAAACACCTGAGACCATTTGCATGCAAGATAGATGCTGTGCCATTGAGCTACAGTCCTTCCGTAAAAGGCAAAGGTGGTGAGGTTGCTGCTTCTGCAATTGCTGATCCCTTTAGAGAGAGAAATCCCATTGGTTCCACACGGCTTGGATTCTTGCACTCCTGCTGAGTAGAACAAACTTGGTGTCCCCCATCTTCAAACTCGATATTCAGTGATTCAGGCTGCAAGCCTAATTAGACTTACCTGGGAGCAATCCCATTGATCTCAATGAGACATATTTCTAAGTAGACATACATAGGATTGTGCTTAAAAACAACAGCAACAACTTCATTCAGGAAAGAAAGAAACCTCAAAAGTCTCCCTGGCATTGGGGGACAGAATTGATTTCAAAGGGACTGACTCATAGCAGGCTAGTTTGTTTTAAAATATTTGCATAGACGTATTGTGTTCATGCATACTTAAGAGCTTGGACTGCTATATTCTAATAGGAATTAATGTCTCTATTTTTATTTACAAGGACCCCAAAATAAGGTACTTAAAGAACATTAGCGGAGTATAGGACTTGCTTTTCTGTAATGCATTTTGTTGTTGTTGGCATCTGTCTGTCTCGAGAGACAATGGAGTGTGCCTCCAGGGGTGAAGTCAAACCACTGCTTTACCAGCACCAATGTGACCTCCCTATTAGAATTCCTGCTCCATGATTGAAGTCATAGGATTTTTGTCTATCACATGACGGTATATGTTTTGACTCCACAGAGTGGGAAGTGACAGAGACAGGATGTTTGTGTTACTGTGTTCCGTGAAGTGGGACTATTGTCCTTTGTTCTTTTTCTCTTTGCTGCCTGATGCTAGAGAGAGAGGGAGCCATGTTGCAGTGCTCCGTGTGTGTTTATATGTAAATAAAGTAGATTAGCCAAAATGCTGAGTTGCTGAGGTCTGTTACGCAACTGAGCAAACTCTGCGGATTCCTAAGTGTGCCAGTGTCGGTTGGCATCGGTCGCTGTGATGTTCGGGCTGAAGAAAGCTTTTGAAGCTCCCGAAAGATCGACCAGGAGGGAGAGAACATGCCAGTCGGGCATGTGTCTCTGCCAGGGTGTAGGCTGAACTCCTGACACTCCCCAGGACACAAACCTGGACAGTGGGTTTGGAAATCCTGAGCTGCCCAGATGACAAGAATTCTCTCTTGGCCTCGCTGATATAGGCCAAAGGAAAGCAGAACAATATGTTTGGCACCATCTTGGCTGCAGGAGTTGCTGGAAGGAGGCATACAAGGCACCATCTGACCCTCTTAGGGACTCCACTCCAGATTTGTGTAGGATTTGCTCCTTAACCTTAGCTTTCTGAAAATACATTTCAGCAATGTATTATCCCTAATAATTATTCACTGAATTCACCCCTACTTTGGGTATAACCTTCGGTGTGCTTGGCAGCCTTAATCTTTCTTTGATTGCCTTGGCAATGGGATGTCTTGAAGACAATGAACATGGAAATTTAATACCCCACTCCAAGAAGAAACATTAACATTAGGAACAGGGAAAGCTGTACTACACCAAATTAGATGGTTGTTTTATCTAGCTCAGTATTGCCTACCCAGGATAAGGAGCTTATGGCCCTCCTGATATTATTGGACTACAATGCCCATCACTGACCATTCTGGGTCCAGAGAACTACAGACTCCTCATCTCTGGTCTACACCGATTCTCAGTGGTACTCCAGGGTTTCAGACAAGGGTTTCCCCCCAGCTTTACCTGGAAATGTGAAGCGTTAAAAATATCTTCTCTTCTTCAATGCTGATATCCTCTTTTAAGTTCCACACTGCAGAAACTTTGGAGATTATCAGTGGTAGAGCCCATGCTTTCTACAAGGTCCTAGGTTTGTTATTTAAGCCATTAAATGAGGGAAACTGCTCAGTGGAAGCTTATACCACTGTAACTATTTTAGTTTTGAAGGTGCCACAAGTCTCTGGCTTTTTTGTGGTAAACATTGGACTGTGTCATTTTGGGAACATTGCCAAAATGGGAGGAGAAGTGAAAGAGAGGCAAAATGTACACTTCTGAAAATGGCCTTTGTATTGATTTATGGAACCAAGAGGTTTAAAAACATGAATGAAATCAGACCCTCTGCCTCACGTTCTTTGCTTTTGATTTCTTAACATGCCATGTTATCTCTCACAGGGGCAGAAGAGCTAGGAACTTACTTTGAAAAAGAGAGTTAGAATTCTCAAAGTTTTAAGTTGAACACACGAAAAATGCCTCAGGACCCACATGTGATCTGTCGTGCATGGGTTGCATGCTGAAAAATGCAAATCAAAGAATACAGCTGCCACCAATTATCATTGCTCCTAAAGCTGTTTAGATACTGACTCTTAAAACAATGGCAAATGAAATAGAGAATTTGCATTAGAGTCAGTGGGATTTTGCTTTCTTAAAATAAATGAATGGCTAGCCCCACTGTAGGACTGTGTCTGGGGCCATCTTTCCCATAGAGCTTAGTGGTGCATTGCACCAGGGTGCCAGCCTCTCAGGGGCACCCCAGCAAGTTCGGGAGCTGTGGGGCTTTGCCGGCGGCCTCCCCTTTCCCTTTATGCCCGCCAGCTGTGCCCTATCAACCATAAGGCTGGCGGGCATGCTTCCCTCCCAAGCCTCTGCAGGGATTGCTCTCCTCCCAAGGAGGCTTGGGAGGGAAGCTGCACTCTCCTCCCGCGGAGGCTTGGGAGGGGCACAACTTCACTCCCATGCCTCTGTGGGGATCACCCTCCCACAGTGGCATGGGGGAGAGTTGTGCCCCCCGGATGGCTGGCAGTGCGCAGCTACGACCAACCCAACACTATCCGTGGTAATTTGGGGGTGCTGGGCGGATATTTGCACCCCGGCGCCACATCTGCTAAAGACAGCATTGACTGTGTCCCACCATGTAATATTGGATGCTTACAGGTGATTTTTTTTATTGAGGATCCTGATATATCTGCACACTTCTGCCTATTTGAATGACATTCATTGTGATTTGTTTGTGGGGTGGGTAGAGGATATTGCATTCACATCCTCCAGTTTCCACATTTCCCCATGCATTTCTCTGTCCTTTACTTATCACAAAAAGGCCGATATTTTTTGAGAAACGGACTTGCTGTGCAAGACCTCCTAATCAACCATAATTGCACAACCTGAATTTGTCGGTCTGTGACAGAAAATGAGGACGGTCTGGAGGCACCCATTGCTAAAATTCAGAATGCATGACACATGTTTTAGCATTTCTCAGTGGTTCTGCCGCACTTGGCAGGATGAATGTTTGTATAGCATTTGTCTTTCACTTGCATTGCTCCAACTGGGTTTGTCTGGCAAGCTCTTGGAAACCACAGGTGTTTTTAGAAGTGTTTTTATTTCCAAACAGCTACACATTCGCTCCCATGTGCTCAAGTTTATCGTTTCCTAAATTGTGCTTTCAACTGCACAAATACTTTTTTTGTTCAGAGGGGGGAGAGAAAGGTCACCGCTTGTGTTCTTGCACCAGGCTCTGCAAAAACTTCTTAGCTTTCCTCTGCTGGCTCCGCGGCAGCACTTAACAAACAAAAACCACTCTTCAGAGCATCACAAACGATATTAATGAGAAGCAAAACATGAGTTCTCACTGCGAAATGCTAGTCAGGAATAGGATTATTTGGTCTGCATCACTAAATCCTTGCTTTCTTTAAAAAAGGGGGGGGGGAGAGAATCCATTTGATGAAGCTGATCAAAGCTAGTTGTTTAATTAAAAACACATCAATTTAAAAAGGAAACAGTGCCTCGTTCCTGCCTGAAATGAGTTTGATAAGTAGTCGTTTTTCATATAATACAAACCCACACGACACACAGAAATGTTTATGTACACATGTATTGGAGGGGAATGGCCAATATCTTGGGAAGCTAATTAAGACTATGCTTGTAAAAGCAACAACATTTACAGCAATACATTGGCCACAGTGCCTTGTCTTTGTTTGAATGGCTAAATGCAAGGCTTATGCATGTGAATGCTAAAGAGCATCATTAAAGGTTGATCAGCTTGGTGGCAATGGCGGACCCTGGAGTCTCAAATTTCAGCAGTGCCCTGTGCAACACCAAAATTCCTTGCCCCCTGCCTCTCACACTCCATTCTACAGAATAGTTGTGGCACGCCTGTGACACACCTGGGGTTTCGCACCCAGTGCAGCTGTACTGATTGCTGTCCCCAGTGGCGTAGCATGGGGGGTGCAGGGGGGGCCGGCCACACCGGGTGCAACATCTGGGGGTTAGGGTTAGGGGGCGCAAATCCATGGGTTAGGGGGCGCAAATCCACGGGTTAGGGGGCACAAATTACTTGCCTTGCCCCGGGTGCTGACAACCCACGCTACGCCACTGGCTGTCCCCTACATCTGCCTCTGTTGGTGGCTTCCTACAGGAGGGCCTTTTTTAGTTGTGACTCCACAATTGTTGAATTCCTTCCCCCTAGAACTCTAGGACCTCCTGCCTCATAGTTTTTATGTAGTCCGAAAAGACTTATTGTAATTCTACCAAGCTTTTCATTTGTTTTATTTTTGGCCAGTTAAATATGTTTTTAATCCAATGTTTGTTTGTTTGTTTTGCTTTTAATATTTTCCTTGTGAGTGCTTGCCCTAAAAGATACGGTAGAGATGTATAAAGTGAAACCAACAAATACTTTCAAACCCATATATTAGTATTGGGCTGTCTCTGAAGATAAATGCCAGCCACTGAGTCTTGCCATGCAAAATCTAACGGATTATACATCTAACAGTTAAAATAGGCCAGTCACCCAGTGAAAGAATTATTTTGTTAATGAAGTTTAATTGGTTAAGCAATCAATTAGAATTTGTTTTTGAGCCAAACATCAGGAGACATCCTTTCTGCCTCTTTAGAGAACATGTGTATGTGTCATACCAGAGTTCTTAGATGCTGGGCTCTTTCCTTTATGAAATAAAAGAAGAAATTTTTCTTTAAAGATAGCATTTGCCTACTGCAAATTTTATGAGCGCTTATAATAAGAATAATCCTTAAATTCAGCCTCAGCTGACCGATTGGGGCTGCTTATTTATGTAGCCCTACGTTTAGGTCCTTTGTCTGATTCCCAGCCTAAATTTGATAACATCAGATTTGTATAATTCATTCTCACTACCTTCTTTAACCCGAGAAGCTTCCTTCTTTGTCCGGTATTGCTCATGTTGATTGATTATAATTCAAAGCATATTTGAATGAAGGAAGAGGTGCATAAATCTTCCCGATATTGGTATCTTTCCAAAAGCACTCGGGATCAGCCGGGCAGTGAGCCATCTGCCATTATAAGATCACATAGCCTTAAGGACAGTCCCAGCAGTGCTCGTCTCTCAGAAAAGATGCCAAAGAAGCTAGCTTTACAGTTATCACAGTGCAGTCCTATACAGTGGTACCTTGGGTTACAGACGCTTCAGGTCACAGACTCCGCTAACCCAGAAATAGTACCTCGGGTTAAGAACCTGGCTTCAGGATGAGAACAGAAATTGCGCGACGGCGGCAGTGGAAGGCCCCATTAGCTAAAGTGGTACCTCAGGTTAAGAAGAGTTTCATATTAAGAATGGACTTCCAGAACGAATTAAGTTCTTAACCTGAGGTACCACTGCACATGAGTTCAGAGAGGAGGGATGTGTGTGCTGTATAGCATTAAAGCCTTAAGTCTAAGGTAGTCAACTGCAGGCCAAGTAGCCAAATGTGACCCTCTAGACCTGTATCTCTGGGCCTTGGGACTTTCCTGAGATTACAGTAACTGTGGGGTGCAGAGGCATGTGTGTCTTGGACTCATATGCAGCTTGTTTAGTACACATGGTAATCAATTGTACTCGAGTACACCCAGGGCCACGGGACATGGGTGGCGCTGTGGGTTAAACCACAGAGCCTAGGACTTGCCGATCAGAAGGTCGGCGGTTCGAATCCCTGCGACGGGGTGAGCTCCCATTGCTCAGTCCCTGCTCCTGCCAACCTAGCAGTTCAAAAGCATGGCAAAGTGCAAGTAGATAAATAGGTATCGCACTGGCAGGAAGGTAAATGGCATTTCTGTGCACTGCTCTGGTTCGCCAGAAGTGGCTTAGTCATGCTGGCCACATGACCCAGAAGCTGTACGCAAGCTCCCTCGGCCAATAAAGCGAGATGAGCGCCGCAACCCCAGAGTTGGCCATGACTGGACCTAATGGTCAGGGGTCCCTTTACCCTTTACCTTACACCCAGGGCCGGATTTAGGTTTGATGAACCTCTAAGCTACTGAAGGTAATGGGGCCCTTTATATGTACAGCTGTCCTTTATCAACAACAAATTGTTGCCGTTTTTTTTGTGTTGAATAGGATCTACACTAAAGATAAGAAACTTCCTCTCTGTAAACTCCCAGAAGAGTCTGCAAATAAATTAATCTTACAACTGGCTTCTAGTCATTTATTTCCCAGCTTATAAAATGCCAGTCGTTAACTGCCACTTCAATATGCTACTGAGTATTGTCCAGTCATGAGTTCTTATGGTTGGGCTGCGTGGAGTATAATCAGCATTTATTTCATCTCGATTACTTTTTTAAAAAAGAAATACAGTATATGACACTAGGAAGAGAAGGGAGTAAAATAAGAAAAAGGTGAGTGGGGAAAGGAATAATACTTTCCAAATGCCACCAGACATAATTCTCCTCTTATTATGTCTGTGTAGCTTCCCTGCCTGCAGTAGTGGTTTTATACCAATGAAAAATGCTGAAGAATAGAAATGGCAGTTTATTTTCCAAAGAGAACTCTATACACATAGCAGAATGATAGAATCTTTTTGGCTGTTTGGGTCTTGGATGTTGTGTTGCTATCTCTAAAAAAAAAACAAAAAACCACCCTGCAGCTATATGGGTTTTTTTTTTGGGGGGGGTGTTAATTTTGAAGCTTGAGAACTCACCTGTAGATAGAGTACAAAGAAAGGAAAATGCGCTCACCGTTTCCATGACTGATGCTTTTGCTGCATGTTCTTTTAATTCTTTTTTGAATACCGTATATCTCGACACTGGCTCTTTACCATTCACTCTTTCTTTCGCTTAGTGGAGGAAAAGGAGGAGACAAAGAAGATCAATAAAGCCCTTGGTTATCTCAGATTGTCAATGAGCAGTGCCTCTCTAGCCCACGCTGTTTCTTGGGACGTAGTGTTTGTAGATGACACCCGAAGCAGCCTGCGCAAGGACTGCAGATTTGGTTTCTTTTGCGGAGAGAGAAAATGCCTTATTTGTAATGCTTTTTCGGGGGGGGGGGAGCGAAAGAGGCTGCAGTCATGAATAATGCAAGCACTTCCACTGATGCGCGTAAGAACAAGCCTGCTTCTTCTTTTATCCCTATTGTACAGATGGAGTCCGCTGTACAATTTTCCTCACATGTAACTCGCTGCACGCTACTGCCGTGGCCTTGTTCTGCCAGCTCCTGGGCACTTCTGATTCAGTTGTCTTGGTGGCATTTTGTAAAGATGTTTTTGTGTGTGTGTGCAACTTGGTTGAAAATGTGGTCAGGCATTCTAAGAATGAAAGCGACAGGGCTCCTACAATTCACACTTCTGTGTTTGTCATGTTGTCTTGGATGAGCCATGACAGATTTGTCACTTTGGGTAGAACTTTCATGTCCCGCAATGCCTAGTTAAAGGCAGTGGAGAAAGTCCCATGAATTACAGTAGGGCTGGGGAATCTTTGGCTCTCCAGATGTTTGATGGACTCCAATTCCCATCAGCCCCAGCCAAGATAGCCAATGGTTAAGGATGATGGGAGTTGTAGTCCAACAACAAGCAAATGAACCAAAGGTTCATTGTCCCTAAATTAAAGTCAACAAGGGATGAGAGTGTTGATGACTTATAGAAATGACTGTTTGAAATAGAATATTCCAAATACTGTATATGAGTATATCTATATTAATATAATATGCACATTATATTATCCTATACGTATTTTGCATAATATTTTGTTCTCCCAAGCCTTTGGTGAATTAAACAAGCTATGGCCTTTTAAACTGTGTGGGGCAATCATTGTTTTGTTTGTTATTACATTAATGTATTTTTTCAGTATGTATTTTTACAGTATGTGTTTTCATACTGTAGACTGCCCTGTACGATAATCTCTATTTTCATTGTCCCATACAGAACAACAAAATTGAAAAAATCTACATCAGACATGCAAAAACCAACAATCCTTCTATCCCAACTATCCCAGCCTCGTTAGCCCCTAAAAACTCTGATACCCCATAATTGAATACAATATACAGTGGTGCCTCGCAAGACGAAATTAATTCGTTCTGCAAGTTTTTTCATCTTGCGAATTTTTCGTCTTGTGAAGCACGGTCAAGTCGCAACTGCACCTCTTCAAGTGGTTTTAAGAAAAAGGAAACAAACTTTCAAGACGTTTCCGTCTTGCGAAGCAAGCCCATAGGGAAATTCGTCTTGCAAAGCAACTCAAAAAACGAAAAACTCTTTCGGCTTGCGAGTTTTTTGTCTTCCGAGGCATTCGTCTTGCGAGGTACCATTGTACTCACATAGAGACTACCTTACACTGCATTTAAAACCAAAATCGCATTTGGATAGAAACTGTTTCTCAGGCGGCTAGGCCTAGTCTTTATAACCCTGTACCTTCTTCCAGAAGGCAGAAGCTGAAAGAGATCATTTCTGGGGTGCGCACTATCCTGCACTATCTCTGCAGCTTTCTTATGGCACCTGGAAGCATAGATTTGATCCAAGGTGGGAAGAGTGCACCCAGTTATTCTCCCCACAGTCTTTACAATCTTGGATTGAAGGCCAGTATATGAATTTAATAAATAATAGTAATAAAAATAAGTACTTTTAAAAGCTTAAACAAGAGTAGGAAGTTGATAGAACAGGATTGGTCTTCCAGGTGTTTTTGGATTTCAGCTCACATCAGCCCCAGCCAACATGGCCAATAGTCAGGAATGATTGGATTCATGAGCCAACGACATCTGGATGACCTCAGGTTCCCCACCTCTGTGGTAGAATTTGAAATGCAGTGCATTGTGGCTGTAGGAAGTAAAGAGATCTGTGGGAAAAATTCTAGTGGGGTACATTCTGTTTCAAGCAGCCCAGCAAGACAAGATTGTAGAGGAAACCAATAATCAGATCTACTTTCAGCATCATCTTGCATTAGGTCAGAACAGGAATTAATAAGGTGTAGGCTTGAGACAAGAGGGTAACGGAAATGTGAAACTGAAAAAGAATGAGATTGTGAATTCTTCATGTCAACTGTACCTCACTTGAAATAGGATACTGGTGACCTTGAAATGGTTCACAAGGAGGGAATGAAAACGTTTAAAGGTTAGAACAGTTTTTAAAATAAAATAAAATACAAGGGCAGATTTGGATCATTTAGTTTAGAAAAGACAGCAAGAGAAGGCACGACAGGAAGAATGTAAAATAATGAGGAAGTTAGTGAAGACAGATGGCTGGTTCCCTTATATTCAGTCTTGAAATACAAGGATACAGCAAATCAGTGGTCATTTACTGGAATAGATCGGTAGCAAATTTACCGTGGATAAATTTAGAAAAAGATAACTAACTCCTTCACACAACATAATTAATCTGTGGAATTCCCTCCTACGGGGAAATTGAATCAAATAGTTTAATGAGATTTAAATGGGAGTTGGATAGATGTGTGAATAACTACCGCACAGGCAGTTAAGCTAATATACCCAACTTACTTCAGCATGACAAGGGAGCACAAACATTTCCTTTCTGGACAAGAGCTGATGGTGTGTAGGAGTAATTAAAGATTGCTATGTGCAAATAGAAACTTACTTTCAATAGTGTTTCAGCTCCTGGCTGGCTATTTTGCAAATTTTGAAGGAAGGAGTGTGGAACATTGTTGCAGTCAAACCACCAGCAGCCATCTCTTTCTTCATCATGTTTCCAAGCTGACCACATGTGCATGTCTGAGCTCAGACGCCATTTTTGAACTTACATTTTGTAATGTAAGCTGGGTGAGCTCCTGTTGCTCGGTCCCTGCTCCTGCCAACCTAGCAGTTCGAAAGCACATCAAAGTGCAAGTAGATAAATAGGTACTGCTCCAGCAGGAAGGTAAACGGCATTTCTGTGTGCTGCTCTGGTTCGCCAGAAGCAGCTTAGTCATGATGGCCACATGACCCGGAAACTGTACACCGGCTCCCTCAGCCAATAAAGTGAGATGAGCGCCACAGCCCCAGAGTCGGTCATGACTGGACCTAATGGTCAGGGGTCCCTTTACCTTTACCTTTACCTATGTGTAACTGTGCATGACATTGGGAGAGCAATGTATAATTCTCTTGGGAATGCCTATTCAACTTAGAAAAACACAACTCCAGTGCTACAGGAATTGCAGTAGTACCTTAGAAGTCGAAGTGAATCCGTTCCGGAAGTCTGTTCGACTGTCAAAACGTTCAAAAACCAAAGCACAGCTTCTGATTGGCTGCAGGAAGCTCCTGCTGCCAATCGGAAGCCGCGCAAGCCCCACTGGACATTCAGCTTCCAAAAATAGTTTGCAAACCGGAACAGTCACTTTGCGACATTCAGGAGCCAAAACTTTCAGGAACTAAGGTGTTCAACTTCTAAGGTACGACTATATATGTGTCTCCCTGGCCATGTTAGGAGTAGCCAGATGTTAAAGGACAGCTATAGGTGGCTCACATCAACCTCAGCCAGCATGGACAGTGATAAGAAATTATGGAGTTGTAGTCAGACCCAAGGTGTACACTGTCTGCTCTTAGGAAATGATACCCAGAAATGCCAGCAATCTGGTCCCTTTGCATGCAAAAAATGTGCTCTATGAGTGTTGATATTGTACAGCTGTTGGAAATGTTTTGGTATCTTCTGGAGTGCACTTTCAGTTAAGGGGGGTGGGAATGAAGCCCAATAAGCCTGATAAACACACTGCATGAACTGAGTCTGCACCCCTAGAACACTCTGCAGAATCATCTGCAACAGATGGTGATTTCTGGAAGCTCGCTGAATTTAGTGAATATTCGAACATGCACAACTGCGTTAGCCACATGGTTCAGTATTGTTGGTTATGCAATATTTATATCTAGACTGTGCTGTAAAAACAAAATAACATTGAGACTATTTCCCAAATCAAAAGAATCTGCCTTTCCAACAGCTAAAAGGTTTGCATGATTCTTGTTCAGCGAACAGCAGGTGGCAAGACTTTAAAGTGGTCCCTAATAAACTGAAATGAATATTTCATGCCTTAAAAAGGAATTTTGCAGCTAGAAGTTTAAAAAGGTAGTGATTGTCCTGGGTTGATATTTCCCAATTAATACAGTGACAGTGCAGTCCTTTGCACGTCTACTCAGGAGCAATCCCTACTGAATTAAATGGGCCTGGTAAGTGTTTATAGGACTGCAGCCTAAGTTGATGAACCTCCTTGAGATGTGTCCCTCTACTAGCTTGATATTAATGTTTAAGGTAGCTTCTAAATATTAGATAAGAATTCATAAAACTGATCTTAGCAAAGCCACATAGCATCAAAGGTTCAACTCTTTCCAGTTGCAGTATTCAAGATCTTGTTTATATTTTACAAATAGGTTCCTAGCAGGACTGAAATGGTCAATCCATTCAGAGTACATTTCATTTCCATATAATGCCTGATGCTCTGGGAGTCGTTTATGCATCTGTGCATATGGTTGTGGACGGATGTGAAATGAGACGCTAACATATAGATCTCACTTCTGTGCACATCAGTGCATTCCAACACGCCATAATGCATTCCAGAGTGCATAAATCTTTCTTTGTGATGTGATTTCAGGAAACTGTTAGCTGTTCAATTCATTCTTTAGTTGTAAACAAGATTGTGCAGATTTTGAGTAATTCCTGAAGCTATAGAAATCTTGAAAGATGTAATTTGTCTATTAGCCAATTATATTGCCACCACCCCTGCAGTATGGTCTTTGATTAATTTGAACTAAACTAGGGGTTAATTCTGTCAGGCTTTCTACATACAGAAATATCATTACTAGTATATAATCAATGGAGAGGCCATTGCATTAATTGTACTGCTCTTTTATAACTTGCATATTTCAGCAGAATTTTTTGTCATGCACTTTAAAAAGAAATTATCTGAAAGGGCAAAGTTTTACTCTGGGGATCCAGTATGTGGAATAAACCCTGTCTTAAGCGTTTTATAATTTTAGCAGAAACGGTTTTACTTTCTGAATTTTGTATTATAGCCAGATTAAGTTTATACCCCCATCACCCCATCTTAATGTCATCAGTTATCTAATACAATAGTTGAGCATTAAAGAATTTAAGACAGTGGCATTAGCTACAAATCCTTTCCCTGCTGCTTTGGAAGAACGTTTGTGTCTTGTACTTGTAAGGCAGACAACTTAGCTCCCTTGCAAGTAAATTAATTTAGTTTATGAGCCCTGCAATTTGGTCCATGTCGTAAATTATCTAATTCAGTAGTTAAGCATCGTAGGAGTGAGAAGCAATGTTGGCTATGGATACAAATCCCTGCTCAGCTGTTTTGAAGAACAACTGTAGCCATTTTCATAAGTTAGCTTCATGCATGGACCAAATGCATGGAGAAGGCATTGGCTTTGCTTTTTGAGCCTTAACCCCAAATTTGTGGTCATGTGCAACATTTGAAAAGAAGGGGATCTTACATATGGACGGCTCTGTGTACATAGGGTTGTTGCCAACAATTAGTCATACTCAGAGTAGACACATTGAAATTTATGGAAATGACCGACTTATGACTATTAATTGTAGTGGGTTTACTCTGATTAGAACTTAGTTGAAGACTAGCCATGGCTACTAGCCTTGATCACTATGATGTACTTCTACTTTCAGAGGCATTGTACCACTTTCTAGAAATCACAGGTAGGAAGAGTGCTGCTGTGCTTGGGTCCTCTTTGTGGGATGTGGGTGGTGCTGTGGTCGAAACCACTTCTTGGGCTTGCCGATAAGAAGGTCGGCAGTTCAAAACTGCACAACAGGGTGACCTCCCGTTGCTCTGTGCCAGCTCCTGCCAACCTAGCAGTTCGAAATCACACCAGTGCAAGTAGATAAATAGGCACCGCTGCGGCGGGAAGGTAAACAGTATTTCCATGCACTCTGGTTTCCATCATGCTGTTCTGTTGCACCAGAAGCGGTGCTGGCCACATGACCTGGAAAGCAGTCTGTGGACAAATGCCGGCTCCCTCGGCCTGAAAGCGAGGTGAGCGCAGCAACCCCATAGCCGCCTTTGACTGGACTTAATATTCAGGGGTCCTTTACTTTTTTCTACCTCCTTGCAGGCTTCCCAGAGGCATCTGGTTGTGAAAAGAGGAAGTTGGACAATGTGGGCCAGTGCTCTTCTTATGTTCTGTTTTAGAACTTTCGCTGAACATGTGGCATATAATGTCATGGGTGTTCCAGCCGGCATAATTTCATTCCTGCTCTTTTTAGTCTATATGACTCATGAAAAGGGCCTCCATGTACCAGGCAAAAAGAGCAGAAAAACCACATATTGGTTAACCACATTGCAGCTGCAAAAATGCTTAACTTGCCCTGGCCTTAATTTCATTCACAAACTCTGTGATTAGACTGATTGCCAATGGTAACCTTGTAGCAAACTGCTAATTTACCTGCTGCAGAACAGGCTGTTGTTAGGATGGCAGAAGTCAACTTCAAACTGGATGGCTGAAAGGATACTCGAGAGAAAATAATCAAGACTAACAAAGGGGAATAAAAGTGACTTATCATTGGGCATGTAACTTTGCTTGCTTGCAAAAGGGAGACGGGGGGCTGGGAGCAGGAACTGAACAATCCAGGAGTATGCAATGGACTGAAATAAAGGATCCTTTGCTTTTCAGTTGTTCTGAAATTGTGTAGGGTCAAAGACAGCCAGTTACTTCTGAGTAGGGATGGGGGAGAAATTTGAGTCAGTGCACATTTAAAGGTGAATCTACACCATTTGCACTTTCTGAAACTGTATTGAAACTGAAACACAGCCATCCTTCAGAATTCGCACATCTCTGGACTTTGCAATGCATTTTCCCCCAGTCAAATAATATGCACAGAAATGCATATACTGGGGCAAAGTATGCATAAAAGTGCGTATATTGATGAGAATATTCATTATATTGGCGAAAATTGCATTGCAAAAACGTGTATGTTAGGCAACTTTGCATACAAACATGCACATATTAAGAAAAATACACACTAAAACAGTGGATGTCCCAGTGTGCTGGGTTCCGGATGCCAGGGCTGACTGGAAGTTTCATAAGCAGAGTGTTCCACCCTTTAAGTCCTGTAAATGTGTTTATGCAAGAACTACGTTTCATGAGAGATTTTGGCCACTAAGTCCTTTGCTAATGGCATGAGGAAGGTCACCAGAGCAAGGCAAGAAGGTGCTGGAAGGTTCCTCATGCGGAGAACAGCTTTCATTTCATTTCATTTTCATAATTCCACGTTGCCTTTATCCATCTTTTACAAGGCTTTTTCATCATTGCTTTGTACTTGGAAGGTACGCCACATGTATTGTTTTAGGGATTTTGTCAGGAAGAAGGCACTTTGGTTAAATCCAAAACCTTTGTGCTGTTCTATTCCAGTGACAGGATCCCATTTTAACACACAAGGGTAAGAGCGACATCAATTTGAGAATGTGTGGTCTGTAATTTTATATAATATGACAGATTCTTTCCTTTTTTTACACTAAGCATTATTTATTTAGACTGTTGTTCTTTTGCCATCTAAACAGCATGCAGATAAAACAAGGATTGTGCTAAATATAGTATCTAGATAATTAGATGGAAATAGCATATATTGTTTCATTTCTAACCATTTTGAGTAGGCTCTGAAGAGTATAAATTAGTTATGGTAATAACGGAAGTCCATATGCTCTCATTTCCCTTGAAATAGCAGGGAAGCTGTAAGCCTTTTACATATGATTAACTAGATTTCACAGGATTATTGACTTACACACAGACCACCCAGTTCACTTAATGCTCATGTGATAAAGAAATGCTTCTGGAAAACTAATTTACAGCTATTTTTCTAAATCCTGGCTGATCATTTACATGCTAGATTTCATGCTGGGATATGGTTTTGCAGAACCTGAATTGGTCCAGAACCTAAAACTCCTAGATCAGAGCAATATGGTCAAGGACCCATGTTACAGTATTTCAGTGGAATAGCTAGTCCGGTGGTTTCTCACTGTGCTGCCTTCCAGAAGTTGGACTCCAATTCCCATCATCCCCAGCCAGCATGTCAGTGATCTAGGATGACTCCATGTTGTTTACCCTATGCATCCATGGCAAACCATTCTTATATTCCCACATATAAAAAAGGTAAAAAAGGTAAAGGATCCCTGGATGGTTAAGTCCAGTCAAAGGCGACCATGAGGTGTGGTCCTCATCTCGCTTTTCAGGCCAAGGGAGCCAGTGTTTGTCCACATACGGCTTTCCAGGTCATATGGCCAGCATGACTAAACCGCTTCTGACACAATGGGTCACTGTGACGGAAACCAGAGTGCACGAAAATGCCATTTACCTTCCCACCATCGCAATGGTACCTATTTATCTACTTGCACTGATATACTTTCGAACTGCTAGGTTGACAGAAGCTGGGACAGAGCAACGGGAGCTTACCCCATCACATGGATTCGAACTGCTGACCTTCCAATCGGCAAGCCCAAGAAGCTCAGTGGTTTAGATCACAGCGTCACCTATATCCCTCTATTCCCACGTATAACTAGTAGGGGGACATAAATTTAGGAGACTGAGTATATAGACAAGCTACTTGGATGTTTGACACCTATCACTTGTTCTTTGTACAACTTCGCTATTGAAAACAAGTGAAGCTGGGCTCTCATTAGGGCCTTGGTGGTTACCAATGCTTCCTTAAGGGAAAGGATGGTTGTGCCCGCATTGAAGCAGTTGGTAGCTCGGCCTCTGTTAAACCAACGCAGTCTAGAACAGTGTTTCCTAAACTTGGGTCTCCCACTGTTTTCAAACTACAATTCCCATCCTCCTTGACCTCTGGTCTTGCTAGCTAGGGATGATGGGAGTTCTAGTCCCAAAACAGCTGGAGACCCAAGTTTAGGAAACACTGGTCTAAAATTTAATGATCTGGTCAACTATTGTCAGGGTCAAATTTATCATTCTCAACCAAGGTATTGGAAAAGGCTATGAAATCTCAACTCCAGACTGTTTTGATTATTATTATACATTCAGGTACAGCTTTTGGCCTGGTTCAGAATGGAAACCACCTTTGGTCATGCTGGTGGATGACCTGTGTTGGGAAATGGATTGAGGAATTCAATCCTTTTACATTCTCCTGTTCTTCTCAGTGACATTGAAATCACAACTGTATCATTTGGGACTGCTTCTCTGAAGCAGGTCCTGGGTGCATGGTGTTAAGAGTGATTGTCGTCCTTCTTGTGGTGGTTGGTCCAGGACGTGTACTTTCTGCACCACTGTGATAAATGTTCAAGACCACACTGGCGATACCAGCAGTGAGAAGTCTTCTGATGCCAGTGTTGCCCTTTCTGGAATTTTGAGCAGATCTAGTATAAGAAGGGTAGGCTCCATCCATCCTGGGACAACCGGCTTTCCTGGAGTGGTATGGGGAGGATGGAAAGAACAATGGCTCCCACACCACTAAGAAACCTTAGCTCCATTGACTCCAGTGGGAATTGTGAATCAAAAGTAAGACATAGGACCTCAGCCTTTGTTATTAGTCAATAGCCTTCCAAATTGAATGCACAGTATTCACAGTGTGCCTTGAGATGGATGAATGAAAATAACTCATTAAAGCGAAACATAGGCATTGATATGAAGAACAAATAATACACAGAGGAACATGTACATTCGATATATTGTGAGTATTTCGTTTTGATTGCATTCTCTTATCACCCTTGGAAACAAAGAATAAATTGATTAGGATTTATTTATTTTTTTGGTTAGAGTACAACTTTTTCGTTAACTTCTCATGTTTACAACAAAATCATTGCCTATCGATTTTCACCAGTGCGTGGAATGATTGTACAGTAGCATTTCTGTTTTAATAAACCCCTTCCCCCTTCTCTCTGTAATTTTAATTGTGCCTTATTGCTGTTGATATTCTGTAGTTCACAGCCCTGGCTGTGCTCTGAAGCAACAGAAGACAATAGCCCTACAGCAAGATGCAAGAATAAAAGCTTGAATACTGATGAGTCGCTTTTCCTATGTTTAAGAGGTCACTTGCAGACCTAGAGCAGAGGTGGGCAATCTGCAGTTCTTGTGATCAGATCTCTGGAAAGAGCAGTCTGTGTTTTTCCCAACAGCCCACTAAGTAGGGAGAGAGAGAGAGAGAAAAAAAAGGGGGAGTGGGAAGAAGAGAAAAGAGTGAGTAGCAGAAAACGAGAGAAAAGACAGAGATGGTTTTGGCTCCTCCCTTTGTTTTGACTCTTCATGAAGCCTCTGACAGATTTCCAGAGGGAATGCAGCCTTTGACAGTTAAAAAACAGGTTAACTAACTCTTTATAGAGGCTGTGGCAAAGTTTACAAGGCCATGTCCTTTAGTCCATTTAAAGACCTTGCTTCCAAAGTAGCTGAGATAGTGGCATGTGGGACACTGTAGCATGAGCAGGAAGAGTAAATATCCAGTGGGCTTCCTCTTGTCAGCAACTTCCATATCACTCCTCTTTGGGGGAGTCTCAGCGCTGGCACATCTTTCATAGCTTGTAGTTAGTGGACATGAGAAAATTTTATTTTGGGCAATTTCGCATCGTGGAGGAACAGGAAGCACAGGGCTCATTCACTTCTTGATCACTCCTCAGAACCCTTTGTCCACAGCTGCTCAGAGACTTCTGGGCTGCTCCTCTTGACTAGGCTGTGATTCAAAGAAATGCTTGTTCATTATTGAATTATTCAGCAAGCTGAAGAGCAGGCAAGGACACCTCTGTAGTACAATGGTACCTTGGTAATTGAACTGCTTGCCTCCTGAACAAATTGGCTCCCGAATGCCGCAAACCCGGAAATGAGTGTTCTGGTTTATGAACGTTTTTTGGAAGCTGAATGTCCGACTGCTGCTTCTGTGGCTTCTGATTGAGTGCAGGAAGCTCCTGCAGCCAATTGGAAGTTGCGCCTTGGTTTCTGAACCATTTCAGGAGTCGAACAGAGTCCCAGAAGGGATTAAATTTGAGAGCTAAGGTACCACTGTACAGTGGTACCTTGGCTTAAGAACTTAATTTGTTCTGGAGGTTTGTTCTTAACCTGAAACTGTTCTTAACCTGAACTTTAGCTAATGGAGCCTCCTGCTGCCGTTGCACTGCCACTGCACGATTTCTGTTCTCATCCTGAAGCAAAGTTCTTAACCTGAGGTAATATTTCTGGGTTAGCCGAAATTACATACCTGAAGCATATGTAACCTGAAGTGTATGTAACCCGATGTACCACTGTACAGTGGTGCCTCGCAAGATGAAATTAATTCGTTCTGCGAGTTTTTTCATCTTGCGAATTTTTCGTCTTGCGAAGCATGGTCAAGTCGCAACTGCACCTCTTCATGCGGTTTTAAGAAAAAGGAAACAAACTTGCAAGACGTTTTCGTCTTGCGAAGCAAGCCCATAGGGAAATTCGTCTTGCGAAGCAACTCAAAAAACGAAAAACTCTTTCGTCTTGCGAGTTTTTCGTCTTCCGAGGCATTCATCTTGCGAGGTACCACTGTATTTACTTCCAGACCATGTAACAAATGGTTTGTTTTTACCATGCACACCGCTTCCCTGGTTACCAGGAAGTACTGCAGCAACTGTAAACCTTTTAGTATCATGGCCCCAATCTGGACCAAAATCTTGGGGTTCCACTTATGCATCATGAAAAAGGACACCAATCCACTTAACTTATACATTTGCTACTTTATATGTCTAGACACACATTTAGCAATAATTACTATAATTTAAATAGAAATGCAATCCATTTCACCATTGCAGGTGTATACCCACTCAGTCTGTTCTCCAGGTGCTAAATGTTGTTAGTGCTAAATGTTGCAGCTGTCCTCCTGCTCTGCCTTCTTAAGCTTCTTTATCTTTGCATTGGACTTCCACTGGGCAACCCTTCAAGTAGAGGACACCTTCAATAGAAAAATGCCATGTGACACCCCTTCATATAAAGAACTATCCTGACGTAGAACATGTGGCTAATTCCACATCCCTATATTTTACCCATGTTTGCTTTCTGCATAAGTGTTTCTAGAGTACAGGAATGGTCCAAATGATCGCATTAAGAATCAAGGTCAGAAAACGGATTTTTGACAGTGGGTGATTTGGAAGAAACAGTGGGTAGTGGCCGGCCAAGCTTCACTTCCTCGCCCTCCCTATGCAGTCATTAGCAGTACTTCATTTCTTCTTCTTTTGATGTTCAAGTATGAAAAGTTATTTCATCAAGTAGTGTTCCACTTCTTTTAAGCTGCAGGAGTTGTGGGTTATAAGCTTTGGCTTTTGTGAATTCATGCGTGCGACTCTACAGCAGATCTCCTGCGAAGGTTGGAACTGTCTGTAAAAATATGTCATATACGACTTCTAGAGTTTCTGCTGAATGTGACAAGTCACTTTGATGCCTGGTAGTGGAAGCAGTCTAGTAACTCCTGTAATGACTTTGCACTGTGGAAGCAGACAATTGTTTACCTGCTGTGTGCTTTTGATGTAAAGCTTATGGGGCGGGGGGAAAACTATGTTTTGCTGAGGAGCCCATTCGAAACAAGAAATGGTCTCTACAACTCTGCTGGTGAATAGACTTTTAGGTGTCTCTGCAGAAAGGCATCTTAAATGCAGATAACATGATGAACGTTAAGAAAGTCAGAGCAGTATGTACCTATCTAACCTTAATTAGCAAGTTTCCATATTCATTTCATAGGAAAGAGTAAGCTGTTAAAAATATATATTTATCACCAATTATAAAACTGGGATGAGTTTTCGGACCTTAAGAGAAGGTGTTGAAATGAGTGTTGGTTAGAAATGTGAAACTTTCTTTGGTGTGCAACTCTGAATTTGCACAACGCTGACAAATGTTTTCACCTGATTTACCTTGCTCCCTTATATTTAATAATTCTCCATAGTAGTTGGCTCCTGTCATCGTCAGTGCTGCAGAATGTAAAGAGGTGCTTCAGATTTTTGCAAGACAGACTCCCATGGTATTCAAGCAGGATTTAAGCCAAAGTTTCTTAAGTTTAATTGACACTGAAATGAGACTGCCTAAATGTGTATTGGTGAAAAGGTTAAACATGTGGATTTTCCATAGAGTGATATTAAAGCGAAGGAGAGCACTTTGAGCTCTTGCTGAGTTATTAATTAACTGATAGTTGTTCTCTGGTAGCTAACATGTGAGTGTTGTAGCCTTAGATCATGTGATGAAGGTATTGGGTTGCAAATCTCCATTTTGAAGGGAGTTGCCTTTCAGTCTTTGTAAATGAAACTCTCCTGAAGGGAGAGTAAACATCCTGGAGGATGGAATGTAGGCTGTGGAGAGAGGGGGGAAGGGAGGGGGAGAGAGAGAGAGTTTATAGGTCTGTTTGGATTATTTCATATTATCTAAGATGCTGAGCCTCTGCTGGACAGCACAATACATCATATGGATGTTGTGGTTGTATCTTTGATGCCTATGTTTTGTTTTGAGTTCTGCTTGTAAAAGTTTGAATAATATTTTTATGGGTCTGGACAATGGTTCATTTCCAAAAGGAGTCAGTTCTTAGGCTTCCAGTCTCTTCGAACTGTACAGTATTAATATCTGCAACAAAGTTCACCTTGGATCCTGTTTCAAACGCAGCCCAATAAATGAATTATTTTTCTTTTTGGAGAGAGTTCATTGCTGAATAGCCACAGTCAGCCACCCTTGCAGATCTAGAATCTGGGAAGAGAACTCCTAGGGCAGATCTCCAAGTGAGCCTGACCTTTGATTCCCCGTGTTGTTGTTTAAAAAACTGCATCCTGGTATTACCGTAAGTCAAATTGGAGCAAATAAACCTTAGAGAATTGCAGACTAGCTACAATTTCACAACTACAGCCAGAATGTAATATTGCTGGTGGCTGCCAGAACAAGGGGCTACGCAAAGCCGGGGGGGGGGGAGGGGAGCCCTTGCTGTTTTCTCTGTGTGGCTACAGCACGTATATGTGTGAGTGGCTATAGTACATATAAATGCACTAAGGTGATAGGGGCTTTGTTTTAAACATGGTAACATGCCCATGTCATGAAACTGAATGCATATGCACTACTCTGTCTTGTTGCATTCTGCTCTTTATAAAAGTCCTACCAAAGTCTACCAGGCAGTCAATGTTAGCATTCACTGGCATATGTTTAGGCTATAATATGCAGTCTATACATGTTCAGAAGCAGTATATTCTTGGGCCCACATCTTTAAAAATCTTAATCTGGTCCCTTTCACAATGGCAAAGGAGTCTGCACATGTTCTGAGACATTTTGCCTGAGTTGCCAGGATGTTTGAAAACATAAAAGCAGGAGCCACGGTTGAAGATGAAAACCCATCTTTTATCAGCAACCTATTTCCAGCTGTAGAATAAAGTGTGCCCACTTTATTAATTTTAAAAAGTTGGTGACTAAATACACTTAAAAAATGCCCTGCTCTTGTTACTAGCCTCTGAGTTCTTTGCCATGATGAGTCAGCTCTCCTAGAAATATTACTGCTTCTGATAGATAGTGCTCTTTGTGCTCACACTGACTCAGACAACTATGGGATAGGAAGCCAGAAGGCAGCAGGAAGGGACCTTTAAAATCCAATACCTCTATTCCCCAATGCATCATATTACTCCAATTGCCTGAGCAATGATAAATCCTATTGAGGGATAGCGGGATATAGAGCTCATTCATATTTGTGGTTTCCGCAGACATGCAGCCTTCCTCAACCTGGTGCCTCTGGATGTTGCTCGACTCCAAATCCCATCAGCTACAGCCAGAATGGCCAATAGTAAGGGATGATGGGAGTTGTAGTACGAGAACATCAGGGGGACTCCAGGCGGGGAAAGGTTGGCATATGTTTACCCATAGCAACCTTTGTTGTTGTTGTTGTTTAGTTGTTTAGTCGTGTCCGACTCTTCGTGACCCCATAGACCAGAGCACGCCAGGCACTCCTGTATTCCACTGCCTCCTGCAGTTTAGTCAAACTCATGCTGGTAGCTTCGAGAACACTGTCCAACCATCTCATCCTCTGTCATACCCTTCTCCTTGTGCCCTCCATCTTTCCCAACATCGGGGTCTTTTCCAGGGAGTCTTCTCTTCTCATGAGGTGGCCAAAGTATTGGAGCCTCAGCTTCACGATCTGTCCTTCCAGTGAGCACTCAGGGCTGATTTCCTTAAGAATGGAGAGGTTTGATCTTCTTGCAGTCCATGGGACTCTCAAGAGTCTCCTCCAGCACCATAATTCAAAAGCATCAATTCTTCGGCGATCAGCCTTCTTTACCTACTTCAGTGTTTATCTGTCCTTCATCCTTCGCTCCACTGACATTCCCCTTCTGCTTCTTTTCAATCCACTCATTCAGTCCACACAGCCATATTGCAGTCGTTCCACAATAACTGAAACCCCATTAGTGGTGGAGGAGATGGAGTACCTGAAGTGCTGAGGTTATCATTTGCTCAACCACTCAGTGATTATCACTCCAGCTCAGGTGTGCCAACTGTGTGGGGCTGAGGTGTCTTTGGGCCCCCCAATATCTGTTTGAAGGGGGCCAGGCCCCCTCAATGTTGAGGGGACAGAGGGGGCTGAGCTCCTCCTCAGCCTGAGAGAGGAGGAGCCACTGGTCATTGAAACTGCACTGTGCTGAGCTCTGTGCTCGGCCTCCTTCTAATGATGTGACGCCGCATGCACGTCACGCCATGACACCACACACATGTTTCACACATGACGCCACATGCATGCAATGCATGCCAGGCCTCCTCAATCTTGGGCGCGATTCGGCACCTGTGCTGCAGCTGATTAACTATCTCTGTCTTTCAGAGCTGGGAGGTGTAACAGGGAAAAGCAACCAGCTTCTAGAAAGCTCCATGATACATGGTTATGGATGTGTTGAGGAACCTGCTTATGCTGGGAAGATCAAAAAGGGTGCAATGGAACTGACAGAGTGCTAAAGTGGAAGTCTAATATGAGGAATCCTAGAAAACAGGCAACCAAATGGAAGTGTTTTGGTTTCTAAAGATATCTAGAAGTGGAAACAGAAAGTAGATGAACTACGAGGGCTATCATATTCACCAAGGTCAACCTCAATAAAACATGGCATATGTTGGGAGAGCTTGTTCTGGATTCTCTCCCCATAGTCACAAAAAGGGGTGGGAGAGAAATTAGGTTCACTTGGTATTTTACTGTGAATTTTGCACTTCCCCAAACAATATGGAAACCAACACACAGCTAACCATAGAAATTTATACTTTTTCAGATTTTATAATGCAGTTCTCAAATGAAAAATTGTTTAAAATATACATATATTAGGAGAAAGTGTGCATGAAATGTATATATTAGTGAAAATGACTTGCATAAATGTATTATTGCATTATGGGAAACCCAGCCAGATGGGCAGGGTATAAATAAATTATTATAATTATAATTATCATTATTAGGGACAATTGCTTGCAAAAAGGTGTATCTTAAGGGAAATTGCATTTAAAAGCGCATATTGTGCAAAATGTTTACTAAAATGCTGATGAATTTTTAGAGTGACTTTTTATTTTTTTTAAAAAAATGCAAATTGTTGAGAAAATGTGGCAAAGTAGAAAAAATAAAAAAATCGAAGCTGACAGATACATCCTTATAAATGCTGTTTGAGTGATTAATATCATTGTCCCCAGCCTGCACCCATATGAACTTGCCTGAGCATTTAAATCAGCTATTAAGGCTGTTCTTGTATGCCCACCAGTAGTGGTAGTTAATATAGGAGCTACAAAATACAGGGCCTTTTCGGTGGTGGGACTGCATCTATGGAACTCTTTCTCCTGAGAAGTACAATTATATGTACCTGTTACTATTTTCTTTTAGTCAAACCTTTTTCTTTTAATTTGGAGGGTTTCTGTTTGCTGCATGTTATCAGCTGACTAAAAAATGAAATGGTTAATTTTTACAGCTTTAATTCCCTTATCATCATCATCAATCACTTAATGCCAGTTACACAGACACTGAAATCTAAACATCCATGCACAGTGAAACAATCTCATTAAAACATTAAAATATAAACATCCATAATTAAACTAGACAATTAAATCAGCATAGCAGTTAACACAGGAGGCTCAGGTTGAAAGATCAAGGGAATGCCTGCATTTTCAAAAGTGGATGGAATGCCAATATAGATGCGAACTTTCATATTTCAGTATATTCCAGAGCACTGGTACCACCAATGAAAATACCTTATCTTGCCATTTGAATCATGAATGGAGCTGTTTCTTTTCAAATATTGCATCATACATTGGATACCCCTTTGGGAAGAAATTTTGAAAAGGGTTTAATAAGTTCCCTTAAATAATATAAAATAAAAGAGTTCATGACCTAAAAGGCAAATATGATTTCAGACTGTAGAATCACACTGGGTTCTAGCTGTTGTGAAATTGGCCATGGACATTAAGAAGTCCTTTGACACAATGCTGTACAACCATTTGATCCAAACACCTGCTGCTTAGTGTGCCACCATGTTGCAAGCCAGATCACCTTGACCCAATCCTGAGCTCTGTGAGAGCATTATGAGAAGATGCTGTAGAAACAGAACTCTAGGTTTTGGTTGTTGGGACCTTAGTTTGTGCAATTTGCTTTGGGTTGTTGGTGGTTGTGGTGCTGGCTGCTGCTGATATTAAAGAGGATTAGAAAAACTTATGGAGATATAGGAACCAATTCCTAGGGACCAGGGTCCCATCAGCCCCCCCCATTAAATATTTGAGGAAACTGGGCCACCCAAAGATGATGGGCTGTAGTGGCAGCAAGACATGTACACGTACAGTCAATTAAAATTGGTTTTATTCCAGAAAAAAACATGCCACCTGTCCGGAGCTCTCTGCCTCCATGACTTGTGGCTACCCTGATGATGACTCAACTAAATCCTCAGCGTTGTTCCTCTTCCTCCTGAAACAACGCGTGAAAACGAATCTCTTCCGTCGCTTCTGTGATGTCAATTTCCCCTTTTCTTGTATCCTTCCTCTTCTGCGTTCTTGCATGCTGAGAGGTTTGCAAACTGACTCGGACAAGCTATCATCTGCTAAGTCCTGTGTTTCTCTGGGTTCTGAAACCCACCCCCTGCTCCTTCCTCTGATCTTCCCATAACAAACCTCTCTTCGTCCCCTGGGCTGCCGTCCAATCTGGCAGTTGCTGTTGCTCACTTGCTGGCTCCAGCCTGAAATGGGCATTGCCATTCAAAAGGTGTGGATGTGTGTCACGCTGTTGCAGGCTGTGGCTTACCTGCCTCTGCCCCAATATTTTACTCACGTTGGCAGCCCTACATGAAAGATAAGGCTATCAGTGAATACTAGTTAACATTGCAGGGGGTTGGACAAGATGACTAGACTAGATGACGCTTGGGTCCCTTCCAACTCTTATGATTCTGTGTATATGCTCCCCCCCCCCAAGGTTAGTCTGCTTCTGAAGGCCAGTTTCTGGGACAAGAGGAGAATGCTCTTCTGCTTAGGTCCTTGTATGCTACCCAGTCTAAGATGAACTTATAATGTCTGATTTCAATAGATTTTTCAAATGCTTAACAGGGCGAAACAGGTGCAAAACACCGGCACCCTGACTATCATTTATACCCATCTACAACTTCACTTGGACGCGGGTGGCGCTGTGGGTTAAACCACAGAGCCTAGGACTTGCCGATCAGAAGGTCGGCGGTTCGAATCCCTGCGACAGGGTGAGCTCCCGTTGCTCGGTCCCTGCTCCTGCCAACCTAGCAGTTCAAAAGCACGTCAAAGTGCAAGTAGATAAATAGGTACCACTCCAGCAGGAAGGTAAACGGCGTTTCCGTGCAGTGCTCTGGTTCGCCAGAAGCGTCTTAGTCATGCTGGACACATGACCCGGAAGCTGTACGCCAGCTCCCTCGGCCAATAAAGCGAGATGAGCGCCGCAACCCCAGAGTTGGCCACGACTGGACCTAATGGTCAGGGGTCCCTTTACCTTTTTTACAACTTCACTAGCATCTCTCGGTATTGTGAACAACACCAAACTTACCTTTTGTTGGTATCTTCATGAACTTACCTAAAAAGATAAAGAAAACAAAAGATTAAGCATTTGAAAAATCTGTTGAAATCAGACATTATAAGTTCATCTTAGACTGGGTAGTTTGCAAACACAAGGTTTTGTATTTTTCTCAGAAGATTGATAAAGAATGTATAACTATTTTGGTAATTATTGTGTGTATATTAGTCGCCAACATGTTGCATGAGTCGTACTACTTCTATGAGCAGCAAAGGTTGCATTTTTCTAGCAGGTCCTTGTATGGGCAACCTATCTGGAAGATATTTTTATTTTGAGGAGTTAAGTGATCTGACATGGTTATCCTTCCTGCCCCCTGTTCTTTCCTTTCCCCTATCTTTTGTTAAGCTCTTTGATGGCTGAGAACAGCCTTTAAAGTCCTAATCTGTTGGAAGGAAGAGATAGTAATGAGTACCTTCTTTGATGTTGGACATTGTTTGGAGAAAGGCATTGGGAGAAGGTGGCTAATGAAAACTCTGCTTGTAGCCAGTAATGTATGACTGCATGTAGCCAGTCAAGCAAACCACATGCGCTAGCTATCTAGCTATCTATAAATAGGATGGTTTTGGGTAGGGTTTGAGAGAAGCTCGTGCACGGATTGATGGTTGCGGGGCCGTGCAACCTGAGACTACCTGTGGGAGTCACTTCACCACTTCTTGAGGGCTTCCAATTCTGTATCCAGGGCAGCTATCTACCAGCTCCACCTGGTACGCAGGCTGAGACCCTACCTGCCTGCAGACTGTCTCGCCAGAGTGGTGCATGCTCTAGTTATCTCCCGCTTGGACTACTGCAATGTGCTCTATGTGGGGCTACCTTTGAAGGTGACCCAGAAACTACAACTAATTCAGAATGTGGTAGCTAGACTGGTGATGGCTGCCGAGACCACAGAAGACCTTACATTGGCTCCCAGTACATTTCCAAGCACAATTCAAAGTGTTGGTGTTGTCCTTTAAAGTCCTAAACGGCCTTGGTCCAGTATACCTGAAGGAGCGTCTCCACCCCTATTGTTCTGCCTGGATGCTGCGGTCCAGCGCCGAGGGCCTTCTGGTGGTTCCCTCATTGCGAGAAGCAAAGCTACAGGGAACCAGGCAGAGGGCCTTCTCAGTAGTGGCACCCGCCCTGTGGAAAGCCCTCCCATCAGATGTCAAAGAGATAAACAACTACCTGACATTCAGAAGACATCTGAAGGCAGCCCTGTTCAGGGAAGTTTTTAATGTGTGACATTTTAGTGTATTTTTTGTCATTGTTGGAAGCCGCCCAGAGTGGGCGGGGTACAAATAAATTATTATTAGTATTAGTATTAGTATTAGTATTAGTATTAGTATTACAGGTGGCAGATTGAGGGTGCTTGCTTGGTATGTATATATTGCTTGCAGTGTTGAATAACATATTTAATCTTCTCACTCACTTGTGGTTTGTATTACTTCTGAATCTCATTTTAAAAGAACCACCTTAGATTTGGGAAGACAGTCCTGCCTGTAGGTTTCCCAAAAGCATCTAGTTTGAAAACAGGATGCTGGACTCATTGGGCCATTGGCTTTCTCCAGAAGGGTGCTTTCATGTAGACCCAGTAGTATATATTCAGTGCTTCTAACACAGATATAGGAACAGATTTGCAGGATCAAGCAAAAAAACCAGCAGTTTTCCAACAGTGTTCACTCTGATGCCCCTGGCATACTAAGTCTCTGCTCATTTTATCTCCCCGTCTCCCTCCCTCCCCTTTACCATTAAAGGTACCCCATTATAAAACATATAGGCTTCAAATAGCATTGGCCTGAAATGTAGCATATGTTTTATAAAACACATTTATTATACATTCCTTAAATGTGACACCTCTCCTGCTGAACGTGTTAGATTTCAGCCACACTTGTTGTCAACAGGAATCTTGTAAGATGAAGAAATGTGTAAGGACCATCGGGTAATGAATGAATAATCTATGAAGTTAAGCAGTGAATTGTGGATCTTTGTGTTCACCTGCACATTTTGGTTGAAATAAATGTTTTGGTCATTGTGGCGATCACACAGGGTCCCCGGACTATTGATCCGGTCTATTGATCCCTGTGCCACCACTGTGCTCGCTTCCCTGCTGCCACCAACCCGTTACTCTCGGGTAAAACACCGAGTCCAGACATTTGTAAAATTGAACCAAATAAACAAGTTTATTTTATAAGTATTAACAAGTTTATGGTCTCTCAGATAATATTCTTGTCAGTTTTTTAACTTTAGTTTCTTTACCGGCCTATACCTTCCTAATACCTTCTGACTGATTATCTCAACTGTTTGACCGACTCCTCTTAACAGATTCTCTCACTCTCTCACACCAGAGTAGCCCAACCCACAGACTTATCCTCTCTGTCTCTTCTAACTCCAGACTGACTTCTCAACCACCCTAATTCTAACTCTAACTCCTCCCCTTGGGTTCCTATTGGTTAGTCATTTTACAATTAGTTAACCATTTCCTTATGAACCCAGTATGATGTCACACACCTAGGAGGGCAAACGCCACAGTCATTTATCCAAAAAAATGTATATAATGTATATTCCACCTTTCTTCTAACAAACAGACAACTATACATGGAAATCTGCTGCACAGAATAATTATCTTGTTAGAAGATGGCTTCAGATCCTCAGATACCCAGGAGGCCCATGACTTTGTTTCCCACAGCAGTGCAGAATCAGGTCCCCAGCCATCTCTCCTAGCCTGCCTTCCACCAGCCCTCCAAAATGGTTCTGGCCTGCCCAGCACTCACTCCCCACGTGAAGAAAGCTGGCACATTTGGGAAGAAGGTTATGCTAAAATGTTTCTTCCTAGCTTTCCAGATCAAAAAAGCTTTTGAAGTAGGGGGAACAGAGTCCTATCTATGCTATATCACAACTCTTTCTCTGACTTTTTGAACTGGCTCCTAGACACAGGAATGTCTTGGAAAGTGGAAGAGAGACATTGGGGACTTTCAAAAATAGGCTTCTGTACACAGAGAAATGCAATGGGAAAAAAGAATAACACATCATTGAGCTACAATGCCGAACCTATGCTCCAGTGTGTGTTAAAATCTTTTAACAATCGAAAAGGCAGGCATCGTTGTGGGTTTTTATTCTTCAATAAAATATGTGTTTATTGTAGAACAAATGGACCTTAGACATGGTAGGACAGCATTCACCTTTGATGCTAAAGTCTAGTCCTGAAGAGAAAGCCATAACTCCTATTCATCCCAGTGGACATTTTCTCTTCACAAACAGTAGCTAAAGTCTGGATGCTTTGCCTGAAACCATTTTGCAGTAGCAAACAAAACAAAACAAAAATGATTCAAGCACATAGAAGCTCATATTTGCAGACCGGTTATGTGCAGATGTCACTGCACACATCTTTTGCCTATATGCATACATGGGGAAGAGTTGTGCATTCACAGGGATTAGCACACTGAATGCATGTTGCCTGGGATTCTGCACATAAATGGGCTTGCTTTTCTTTATTTTAGTTTAAAGCCACGGTGAGGGCAAGGACAAGAGGACATAAGACACATCCATGACATAATTAATAACCAATGGCAAGGTCAAATTCTTAACTGATAACAAACAGTAACAGCAAAATGTCAACACATTCATAGTTCAGGTTGCTTTTGGAAATAAAAATATGCATAGCTCAAATCAGAAGCTGTTAAAAAAGCATACTTCATAACTCACTATGGGAGCATCATCATAACTCAGTATAGGGGATACCTTCATATTTTTTTATATTTTCGAGCTGATCTGCTTTTAGTTATGGAATGAAGTGAGTGAAGCAAAGACAAAACCTTCCATCATGGTTTGGGGCTGTCTAACTAAGCCATCGCATGAGCAGAATGACTCTTACTTGCTATGAGTGATCACCAAAGACAAGAAACTGTCTTTTCCCCTGCCTCCCTTGCTGCCACTGACTGCATGTTTAATTAGGGTGCTGAACATGTGGTCAGAGGAGGGAGAACGAGATCCAAGTGAAAATCTCTGCCTCTTTCTCCTTTCACCCTCTCCTTGCCACTGCCGCCATGTTTAATTAGAGATTGAAATGCCACATAAACAGGTGATATGGAGAGGAGAGAAGGCAGTGCTGGCAAAAGGCTCTGTGTCTCCTTCTCCGCCCACCTTTGTCATAGAGCACATGTTTAATTTGGATTTAAAGCCACATTTTGGGTCAGTCCCTCTATCAGGCCAGCTTAGGTCAGGGTTATCCTGGGTTGAATCAGGCTCCAAACTGGATTCAGGGGGAAGAGGCATATACAACCCTACATTTTACACTATACTGTAAATGGCAGCATGTTCATGTATATGCACTTACCGTATTTTTCGCCCCATAAGGCGCACCTGACCATAAGGCGCACCTACTTTTTTGGGGGGGGGGATTCAAGAAAAAAAATGCAGCTCTTGGGGGCTTTTGCGGGAGGTGGGGGAAGTGAGAGAGCCTCGCTTTGTCCCTTCCCCCACCTCCCGCACAAGCCAGGGATAGCCACGTGAAGCTTCCCCAGGGCAGCAGGATGAAGGCTCCCCGCTGCCCTGCAGATGCTTCCTGGGCTACCCCAGAAGCGCTTTCCCCCACCGCCAGCCCCAAAGAACAGGTCGAGGCTGGCAGGGGAAGCCCGGGTCCCGTCCCCCCCAGCCCCAGGGACCACACATTTGCTCCATAAGACACACAGACATTTCCCCTTAGATTTTAAGAGGAAAAAAGTGTGTCTTATGGAGCGAAAAATACGGGACTTCCTTTGTTGCCACTAAGATCCTATTGGAATGCTTGAGAAACACATTTGGCAGCTTTGCCTTCCACAATGAACTTTCTGAAAAGTATTGTTGACTCATGAAAGTTGGCATACTTATCCCAATTCTTTGCTCTAAGATAGAATATCTAAGAGAGAATTGCTTTTCTTCTCTTTTTGGAATGCCTCCAACAAATTATTTCCAAGTATTTTTCATTTTCTTGATCCTTCCCCCCCCCCTCTTTTCTCTGAATCTTTTCCAACTCTTTGGTGTGCTGTGGTGCCCAGAATTGATCCAAGTGCTTCAGGTGAGGTTCAGCTATTGGTCAATAAAACTGTAATATTTGCTCCCAGGTTTTGGAAATGAAGCTTCTGTTAATGCAATATCAAACTGTGTAAGACTTTAATGCCACAGCATAACATAGCTGGTTTTTCTAAAAATTTATGGGAATTAATTCATGCTTCATTTAATACAGAGTTTGATATTAAGCTGGGAATGTAGCCCAACTCCTGAAGTCCACACAGCCCTTTTTCATTTTGTATCATCTGTGAATTTGATTAGTGTACTGCTGACTCCCTCAGCCAATTCATTAGTAAAGATAACTGATTGACACCAGACCCAATACTGATATCCGCCTACCTAGTGCCTCCAGATGTCTTGAATGACAATCTCTGGCCATTAGCCATGCTGACTTGGGATGATTGGAGTTGCCGTCCAAAACATCAGAAGGCATCCAGTTGGTGAAGGCTACTCTGGAGCACAACGGATGTGGGTGGCACTGTGGGTTAAACCACAGAGCCTCTTGGGCTTGCCGATCAGAAGGTCGGCGGTTCGAATCCCTGCGATGGGATGAGCTCCTGTTGCTCAGTCCTTGCTCCTGCCCACCTAGCAGTTCCAAAGCATGAAGTGCAAGTAGATAAACAGGTACCGCTCCAGTGGGAAGGTAAACGGTGTTTCCGGGCACTGCTCTGGTTCGGCAGAAGCGGCTTAGTCATGCTGGCCACATGACCCGGAAGCTGTACGCCGGCTCCCTTGGCCAGTAAAGCGAGATGAGCGCCGCAACCCCAGAGTCGTCCACCACTGGACCTAATGGCCAGGGGTCCCTTTACCTTTACCTTACTCTGGAGCATCTGTTTATAGCCTTTAAATTTTCAACCAGATGAGCACTATGCACATTTTTAAAAAAATATTTTATTTATCTTATTTATTGCATATATATAGCCCACCTTTTGTCCAAGGAGTTCAAGATGTCTTGCATGGTTCTTCCCTCCTCATTTAATCCTCACCACAACTCTGTGAGGTAGATTATGCTGAGAGGCAGTGTTAAGTAGGGATTTGAACCCTGGTCTCCAAGGTCCTAGTTTGACACTAACCAATACACCATACTAACAACACTGTGTGGTATATTTTTCTCATTTGACTTTCTGAAGCTTTATTATAATGCAATCCAGATACATTATTACATCAGTTGTTCCCCTAATCTACTAAACCAGTTACTTTGTTGAAGAAAGAGGGTAATAATGTTGGACTTTTGTTTAAAGAATAATAAGAGAATTTCCTCTCTGCATAGATCTAGGTTTGGGGCAAGTACCAGCAGAGATTTAAAATCACAAAACATGTAGCAAAGTCAAGCATGGAAATATAGTTTGCTAGAGCTTTAAAATACTCTCTTCTAAGTTTATACCAATGTTATCCACTTCCCCTTAGTGTAGAAATTGTCCACATGTTTGGTAAGTTAAAAATCATTTACTTACAAACTCTTCAAAGATCAGATTCATGTGCTTTCTGGCACAGCAGCAAGAAAAGACAGGCTGTTAAACTTAGGTTACAAAAAGTGGCAAATATTTCTAAATTATTTGTATAGAAACACAAATATGGCTTTCTAAAACTATGTGGTCTAAGTCTGAATCATTCAGCTTAGACATCCATACTTATTGGTTTGCATAGTGGAAAAAATGGTGGAAAGAGGGATAACAAAGAGTTTAGTAGCTCTTCCTCCTAAGGTGAGAGATGTGACCTAACTAAGCTTGATGGGACAGCTTGCTCTATAGCCTTAACCCCTTCATGCATTAATTAGAGTTAAACATGTTGATTATATGAGGCTGGATACAACCCATGGTCAATGATGATGTCACTCAGTTTACCCTTAATAACGACATGCTAATATATTATTAAGATATTCACTTCCTTAGAGTCCTTGCAAAGTATTTGTTCTATCTATTGGGACTGTGATACCCAGTAAAATTAATCTCCTCACCCCCAAACTTAGGCACAATATTGTGATATTGCACAACTTCTCATTAGGATCGCAGACAAGAGCTACAGTAGGTCTGAAAGTTTCTCATTTAAGAAAGCTCAGGAGAATGGTGTTAGTCCTCAGTGACACAAATTCATTTACGTTTCATAAAGTATTTTTTGTCAATATGCTGCATTTTTATTGCGAGCGATCACCTCTTCCTTTTTCCGCTTTGGGTATTGTTGCTAAACACTTTCAAGTGCTTGCTTGTAAAGATGAAAGCAAAGTAGATATTGAGTAGTTTGGCTGTCTTTTTAATCCTCTATCAGTGCTTCACATTTCTAAGAAAAGAGCGAAAACGTGAGTGGTTTATCTTAGCCTTGCTTTTGGCTTGTAACGGACTTGAATTAGAAAACAATTTTTCAGAAGGGTCAAGAACATTTTTTGCCCCTTCTTATATTAACATTCTTCTCAAGTTGAGACAGCTTTCTGTAGTTAAGAAAAGAGGTTGAAGGGCAGCCTTATATTTTAAGGACATGCATATTTACTCTTGTAAACGAAAGTGTGGCAAGGCCAAGAGCAGTGCTTTCAAAAGAAAACAATGGTGCTTATCTGCATGGAACAAAGAGAGGAGGTAAAACCCACTAGTATATATAACATCATAATCCAAGATGACATCTATATAATGAATTTACTGAAATAATTTTTAGAAGGCTTATTAAGATTGGAAGTGAGTTATTTATATCAAGAATGTGCCCTTGAAATTATTTCTGTGTGATGCAAGCTATTTGTTGCCATTGCGCATGGTTTTAACTCCTGTAACAGGAAATTCCAAAACAAAAATCAGCCTCAGTGATAAAGAGTGTTGAGATTTCAACCAGTGCTAGGGTTGCCGTTTTTCCCGTATACCACAGGATTGTCCCATATTTCAGTGCAAAATGCAACACCTTGTATTGATATAGTTGTTTTGTCCTAATCTTATACTAATTGACTTTGTTCCATATAGCGAGCACAGGCTCTTCCCTATAAACATTCAGGGATCTTTCCCTGTCTGCTTCACCCCAGACAGACCACACCGACACACACTGTCCTCAGCAGCATCCAAAGAAACCTCTCTCAACAGAGAGAAGGACAGAAAACAGTTAAAAATGACAGTTACTTGAATAACAGTCACAACAGAATGGAATGCCTCTCTCATGTGACTCACACTCAGCCAATCACATGAGAGAGCTACTGCCAAAGGAAAAAACCCATGCTAAAAATACACAGCAATTCAACATAAGCAACATTCCCATTTCATGAAATTAAACCATTATCCTTAATCGTATAGTGGTATGCTTCCTCTGCCTCTCTCTGACTACAGATTTAGTTTTCCTTGCCCATCCTAAGCCCTAGGTAGACCTAAGCTGAACAGCAGAATCATAAGCCCCACCAGTTACATCCATGAAGGGACACACAGAGGATGAAAAATAACAGCTGAGTTTCCCCAGCCCATCTGAGATATGAAAAACCACCTGAAATGTTGCTCCAGGCATTTAACATAGATCTTCCATTCCCATATTCTGTTGATTGTTAACCCTAACCCTATAAAGACTAGCTTGTCACACTAAAATACTCAGACAATGGCGTATTGGCAAAGCGGACCATACTTTCAGTCACTAGATGTCTTAAAATTGCCTTTCCTGGAATGTGTTTTAATTATGGGTCCCAGTAGGCGAGACGACAGTATCAAAATATGCCAGGCGTTTATGTCCCTTGCATAATGAGCACACACAAGTCTTTAGCGCAAATGAATGGATTACAATTCCCAATGCGCCATGAGAATGCTTTAGAATGGCAGCATGTTTTCCTTTTGTTTGACATCGCTCCTGTCCTCAGTGTTTCTCTAATCCTATTATTTCTCCCTTTCAGAAGTGCAGAATGCAGGAGCTGAATCTAGAGAGGGAAAAAGGCAGGCTGACAAGATCACTTGCTGGATTATGCACTGTTGATAGGTTGCTTAAAATCCAGCATTTGTAATGCAGATGGAAATAAATAGTTTCTGAACAAAAGCTGATTAGAGAATTTAGTCAGCATTTTGGATCACAAAGAAACTGCTTACTTAAGCAAAATGAAGGAATTGTTGGGACTCAGCGGATTATAGAGCACCCAGAGTAGTCTGTTTCTGCATGCACTCT
Source organism: Podarcis liolepis (assembly GCF_965112155.1). Classification (NCBI taxonomy): domain Eukaryota; kingdom Metazoa; phylum Chordata; class Lepidosauria; order Squamata; family Lacertidae; genus Podarcis; species Podarcis liolepis. The sequence continues at coordinate 65,106,280 of NC_139562.1, forward strand.
TGTTCTCCCTAAGAAACTTTTGGATGTTTATGCTGTGTAAATAATTTGGATTCCATGTTTGCAACCAGCAGAGTAGTCCCAGGGTGGGAATCATGTCAGTACATCAGTGTAATACGGCAAAGTTCACTTTGGAGAAATGTAAACTCTTACAACCTTGACTGAGATACGTGCTCAGATTCACAAACCAGTATTTTCATGCCTGCTTAAGATGGGATGCAAAGTACTTACCTGTTAAGTTTTCCACATTGAAGGAGATAAGCGAGGGTTGAGACTGTCATCTCAACCTGAGGCTCAAAGTGCTGAGAACAATGGGCTTCAGATGGCTTTTTAACGTACATGCGCCTGTAGCAAACAGAAAGTTGCTAGGCTACAACCACTTGGCTAACTGCTCTTAAGGCAGAAGGAATTTGCACAGTTATAGCATGCAGCAGCTTCATGCAGTAGCAGTGATAGGAATGGTACCAAACAGGTAAGAGAACCGATTTAGGAACATAGGAAGCTGTCCTATTGACTTATCTGACTGGCAGTGTCACTTCAGGAGTTCAGACAGGGAGTCTCTCCTAGCCCTGCCGGGCATTGTGGTAATGTTAAAAATGGTATGAGAGGATATATTGATTAAATATTATCTTTCCTTCACTCACGCTATTGAGTCATGTAGCAGAGCAGATTCCCTTCAGTACAGCAGGAAGCTAGTCTGCAGGTTCGTTTGAATCTCTTCAATTAAGCAATCCAGTCTGGCTTGATCAGATTGGATTATTCCTAGTGTCCCCTTTTATCCCTCTTAAAATGAATAAAGACACAAGACTCTTTCCTTAAAAGAGACAAGAAGTTTACTCACATTCAGTTCATAGTATGATCCCTGAAGGCAGGCTTTAGCTAGTACAGTGGTACCTCGGGTTAAGAAGTTAATTTGTTCTGGAGGTCTGTTCTTAACCTGAAACTGTTTTTAATTTAAGCACCACTTTAGCTAATGGGGCCTCCTGCTGCTGCCATGCCGCTGCTGCGTGATTTCTGTTCTCATCTTGAAGCAAAGTTCTTAACCTGTGGTACTATTTCTAGGTTAGCGGAGTCTGTAACCTCAAGCGTCTGTAACCCGAGGTACCACTGTAGTTACAGATACAGAGAAAAATGTGTAGCTTACATCCTTTGTAAGAATTGAGCCCCTGTGCTGCTGGCTGAGAGCCAGCAGACAGGAAAATACATTCAGAGAACAGCATCAAGAGAACAAAATGGCAGCAGGAGAGCAGCATGGCATCAAGAGAGAAGATGGCTGCATGACTTGGCTCCTTTATGGAGTCAGCCAGGGTCATACCCATCTCCCTGGTCACATGCAGGGAGAGGACACTCCAGACCAGTGGAACAGGAAGTTATACTGACTGGAGTAACATCCCCCTGCCTGTGCCCACTCTAGGAAAATGAGGAATGTTGTATTTGACTGCTCCAGTGGATTACATCCCATGTAATCCATTGCAGAACCTGGGACCTTCTGCAATCAAGACTATGCCCTTTTGACTTCTTGGGTGACCCCCTTCTCCCAATGTTATAAACTCAGATATATAAGCTAAACCAGGGTTACAGTTGCTCAAACAGGATGTCTAGTAAGTTGCCATTTTAGGGCCAGATGGCTCAAAAGTTGCATTTTTCAATACGGCTTTTTGGTTCCTGAAATTCATCCAGATTGTGCAGATAAAATACCACAGACAGAACTCTACAGGATGTGTTGTTACTGTGTGAAAGAAAACAGGCAAGATCTGGGGATTCCTGAGCAGGCACCTTCAGGTGATGGGAGACGCTCAGGCATCTTCACTTGGCTGCAAGTGGCTGATAGCCAGGTGCAAAATGCGCCTACTGCCTGGCAAATTTTGAATGCTGCCTTCTCCCTTTCAGATAGTCATTGTTGTGGAGTGGCTTCAAGGGCTTCTAATATGAACTACTTTGATCCCAAACCTGTTAGACTAATTAGCAGGTCAGAACATACTTACCTTTCAGGCTTTATATTTTTCTGAAATTTGCTATACCGTTCTCAGCTTTAAAAAACAACAAAATGTGCATTTTAAATCTAGAAATACATTTGTTAAATGTGTCTTAAAATATAGTTTCTCAGTCTAAGGCAGGGGTCAGCAAACTTTGTCAGAAGGGGGCCGGTCCATTGTCCCTCAGACCTTGTGGGGGGCCGGACTATATTTTGAAAAAAAATATCGAACAAATTCCTATGCCCCACAAATAACCTGGAGATGCATTTTAAATAAAAGCACACGTTCTACTCATGTAAAAACATGCTGATTCCCGGACCGTCTGCAGGCTGGATTGAGAATGCCATTGGGCTGGATCAGGCCCCCGGGCCTTAGTTTGACTACCTATGGTCTAAGCCAGCCTTTCTCAACCTGTGGGTCCCCAGATGTTGTTGTACTACAACTCCCATCACCCCTAGCTAGCAAGGCCAGAGCTCAGGGATGATGGGAGTTGTAGTCTAGCAACATTTGGGGACCCACAGGTTGAGAACTGCACTCTAAGCTAACTCACATGGTTGTTGTGAGGATAAAAAACTGGGGGGAGCAGAATCATGTCTGCCACCTTGAGCTCCTTAGAAGAGAAGTGGGATCTAAATGTAATGATTAAAAAAACCACGTTTTTTGGGTGTGTGCAGCCTTTTTTTAAAAAAATAAATAAATAATATTTATTAATGTTTCAAAGGTTACAGAAAAAAAGCAAAAAACACATTTTCAAACAAAAACAATACAACACATCACAGTAAAGAAAAAAATAAGAAAAGAAAAAAAACAAGAAAAAATAAAATCCATTAAAAAAGCAAAAAAGAAAAATACAACACATCTTCCCATAACTTGTCTTTCATTAGCTTATTTCCTTGACCTCCTCACACCTCCCTTTTTTGTATTCTAGTTCGATTATCTGTTTCAGCAAATCCTTTCCATCTTTTCAAATTTTTGTCCTGTAATTTATCTTAATATAGTGTAATTTTACTTTCCCTCCTTTCACCAATTAACAGTCAGTTTTTCCCAAATTCTTTATAACATTTCTGCTAAAGCCACATACCATCATTCCAACATCCTTCTAACATTCATTAATTTTGCAATGTTTCTGTAAATAGTCTTTAAATTTCTTCCAATCTTCCTCCACCAACTCTTCTCCCTGGTCTCGGATTCTGCCAGTCATTTCTGCCAATTCCATGTAGTCCATCACCTTCATCTGCCATTCTTCCCAGGTGGGTAAATCTTGTGTCTTCCAATACTTTGCAATAAGTATTCTTGCTGCCGTTGTGGCATACATAAAGAAAGTTCTATCCTTCTTTGACACCAATTGGCTGACCATGCCCAGGAGAAAGGCCTCTGGTTTCTTCAGAAAGGTATATTTAAATACCTTTTTCATTTCATTATAGGTCATCTCCGAGAAAGTCTTAATCCTTGGGCATGTCCACCAAAGGTGAAAGAACGTACCTTCAGTCTCTTTACATTTCCAACATTTATTATCGGGCAAATGGTAGATTTTTGCAAGCTTGACTGGTGTCATGTACCACCTGTATATCATTTTCATTATATTCTCTCTTAAGGCATTACATGCCGTGAACTTCATACCTGTGGTCCATAACTGTTCCCAGTCAGCCATCATAATATTATGTCCAACATCTTGTGCCCATTTAATCATAGCAGATTTCACCGTTTCATCCTGAGTATTCCATTTCAACAGCAAGTTATACATTCTTGACAAATTCTTAATTTTAGGATCTAACAGTTCTGTTTCCAATTTTGATTTTTCCACCTGGAAGCCAATTTTTTTGTCCAAGTTATATGCCTCCATTATCTGGTAATAATGAAGCAGACTTTTTATCTTTATTTTTATTCTGCAGATTAATGCAGGAATAGGACAAATTTATGAATGAAATATGTGTCATTGCTGGGGGGCAGCTGATGCCACATTTGCCTATTCTGCTGGGAAACAAAGGCTGCCACCCCCCAGTGTCCTGGGCAAGCAGTTGTGGGGTGCTTCATTCCTCAAGCAGAGAGGAGGAGTTTGCTGCAGCTGCAACATCAGTCAGCCAAACGGATGTTAGCATAGCAGCTTTCAATGTCTCACTGACAACAGATGCTTGGATCAAGGTGTTCAGCTGCCCCCCTGCACCCGGTTATGTGTGTCATTCCTCTTGAATTTAATAGTGCTTGCACTGTTATAATTGGACTGTAGACCGCAGGGCTATTACAGGGACATGGAAAGGTTTTGCTGTATGGAATTCAGTCGTAAGGTAAAGGTAAAGGGACCCCTGACCATTAGGTCCAGTTGCGGAAGACTCTTGGGTTGCAGCGCTCATCTCGCTTTATTGGCCAAGGGAGCCAGCACACAGCTTCTGGGTCATGTGGCCAGCGTGACTAAGCTGCTTCTGGAGAACCAGAGGAGCACACGGAAGCACCGTTTACCTTCCCACCGGAGCGGTACCTATTTATCTACTTGCACTTTGATGTGCTTTCGAACTGCTAGGTGGGCAGGAGCAGGGACCGAGCAATGGGAGCTCACCCCGTCGCAGGGATTTGAACCGCCAACGTTCTGATCGGCAAGCCCTATGTTATGTGGTTTAACCCACAGCGCCACCCACATTCAGTCATAGTGTTTAGATAAACAGGGGCAAATCATCCCTGAGGACTGAGTGGGGCTGCTGAAAGTTGGCTGTCCAACAATATATTGGGATGGGGGACACTACAGGTTCCTCATCCCTGATCCATACTATATAACTCCATCCTATACTTACTCCACCTTCTGCATCTCTGTTAGCTGAACTGTTAGAGCTCTTCAAGACGCCATGAAGTGCTCTCTGAAACTTTGAAGTGAGACCTGCTGCCAACCGAGATTGACTAAATCCAGGGCTAAAATAGATGCCTGGTGTGGTTTTAAAGCAGCACTTTTTTTGTACTTGATGCTGCAAGATGCCAGTCAATTACACAGATTTTTTTAAATAACTAACTCTCCTAGCCTTTTCAGCGCTGTAAGTGCCTAATGTTGATTGATCTTGAAAAAACATCCCAAAGGAATCCTTTTCCTTTCCTTTCCTTTCCTTTCCTTTTCCTTTTTTTTTTACTATGCAGACAAAATCAAGGATGCTGCTAAAAGAGAAACTTCAATATTGAAGCATTCTGTACATTTCCTGTCAACAAATTTGATATAAAAGTTTAAGCTCTGAGTCATATGAAGGAGGTGTGGGTGTGTGGATAGACCAGAAAGGTTGAGAGAGAGAATGTTGAAGAACTTTCTTAAGTGTCACCAGCACAGCTATACACCCAAAGCACATGTTGCCCTCATAAGAATCATGAGAACTGTAGTTTAGCAAGGGTGCTATGAATTGTAACTCACTGAGAGGCAAACAACAGCTTCTAGAATTCTTTGTGGGAAGCCATTGTCAGTTTGCATTTCTTAGTACAGAAAGTATTGATCTGATGTGTAGAGATATTTCCTAGTCTAATTAATTCAAGAGGGGTTCTGGAAGCTTCTGGAAGCTTCTCTGTGTGAAAGAAACAAGCAGAAGGTTCATGGCGTTTGGGTCATTCCTTCAAAGAAGCTTCGTACAGCTGGCTTAAACTGGTTCTGTTATCTTTTTCTGTCAAGGTCATGCTGACTATAAAAGTAAGGCTTCACTTTCTCTTTCTATCTCTCTTCCGTCTGGTGTGGCGTTCTGTGTATAGTGTTACGGTTTAGTCTTATGATACGTTATTGCAAGTTTAATTTAAATCTGCTGCAACTGGATTTCTTATGGCCAGTGCCAATCCTGGTTCTGCTGGATGAAATACAATTGCCTCTGGTCTATTGTCTGGGAATCCTGCAACAGGTTTAAGTTGTTGCTCTGCTAACTATACATTGGAATCTACTCTGGATCAATGTTGAGTAGAATTCCATGGCAGCCATGCCCATTAAATGCATGGAGTTGTATCCAGTGTTAGTCATATGCAGAGCGGACCCATTGACATTACTGGACACGACTAACTTAGATCCATTACTTTCAGTGAGTCTGCTCTGAACAAAACTTAGTGGAAGAAAATCCATGGTGTGGAAGTGACCAAAGTGATATGAGACTTGCTTCCAGGAAAGGACTGTGGTTTCAGGGTGACAGGGATGGATACACGGGCAGGAGACCTCTGCCTGTGTACTCACCACCACATTGCCACTTCCATTCCCCGTAGTGGCAACAATACTGATTCTGGTAGGCTGTTGCTCAGACTCCACTACACTAGGTGCTTGCAACACCCTGCAAATCAATGTCATTATCCTCCATTATCCTCCATATTGTAGATAGCAAGGGTGGAGGGAATGAGAGTGAAAGACAATAGGTCTTTAAGTAAGTTCATGGCAGAAGTAAGATTCAAGTCAGTGTCTTCCCGATTCATAACTCAGTCTCTTACTGCGATACACCATTTCTTCACTACCGTGAAAGGCAAATGAGACCAGCCCTCCGTTGCATCTTGTCTCCTCTATCTCATTCTGCCTGATTTCATTGTTCTTCCAGATCACCATGATAATATATTTAAGAGAATTCAAGAGGAGATCTCAAGCTGAGTAACATAGACTTGAGAATTTTGGAGGAACCTAGAATTCATTTCGTAAGCGAAAAGGAGACCACGGATATACTCTACTTAAAGGCCATTTATACTTCATGTGCATAGGGGAATCAAGTGGCTCAAAAGCTAAATAATGCTCAAATGTGGGCAAGCCCATAGTTTCAATTGGTTGTTGTTGTTGTTGTTTTGTAGCTTTAACACCTGGAACAACAACCCCTCCTCCCTCTTCCCCGGCAATCCCGGTTTATGTCAAATTTTCTCATTTTCCTTCGCATGACCAGACCAGCAAAATGCACAGAAACCAGACAATTGAGCATAAATAAATTTAGCCACCATTGATCAAAGCAATTGAATGAAGTCCTGTTTGTGTGCTCCGGGATCTGTAATGGATTTTAAAAGTTGGAGTAAAGGATTGTTCACATAGCTGAAAGAAAGCAAAGAGGCTCAAAATCCACATGCTAAAAGATTGTGTGTGTTGATCTTTTAGCATTCACATCACAATTTTAATGAACATGAAATGTCCTCAGTCGCTCATGAGGCCATGCTTGTACAGATGACCCACAGAAGGCATTGGCAGTGGAGAATTAATTGGTGATAGTGAGTGTTCTGTAACCTCCTTGTTACGTTTTATTACGGTGTCAGAGGTTTAGATTTTTTCCCCAGTCTCCTTCCTGTTATGGGGCTAGAGTTCATTTATCTGTTTGTGGTAGATCTGACCATCTTAATAAGGCACATGGGACGGCGGCCATAGAACCTGACACACATTGACCACATAAATCTCCAATTTGCTGTGGGCTATGAAAATATTAAATGGCAAATAGGGTCTCGAACCTTTTGCCTGCTGACAGGAGCAGTGACTATTTCAAGTCAGCCTGGATTCTTCACAGATGCAGAACTCTTGTTTGCTAGATTATTGTTTTTAGCGTTAACTCCCAGAGCGTTGGCATCAAGGCGTTTCTCTCCAGGAGCACGTGCATTGTAGGAGTTGTGCATTGTATGCAAGGCTGTTAGGCATCGTGATTTGGAAGCTCCCACCTTAGCCTCGAGGTATTTCCAAGCACTCCAAACGAAGGAGAGGGGTAATGAGCTCTGCTCTTAAATTATGTAGTGAAGGTTTTCGCTCTCCGAGGATTTTGTGCACATTTCAAGCAACTTGCTAACTGTGCAAAAGGAGAGAAAGGGGATGATTGAAGAGGGGTGGCTGGGGTAAAACAGCTTCAGTACAAATGAATGGAAACCACGAAATGGGAATGAAAATGGAGCAGTTTTAGCTTGCACGTTTTCAACAGAAGAAAGGAAAGGCAAGATATAATTTTGGGGAAAGCAGCTTCGTTATCCATGTGTTAGGGCTCTTAGGTGTGAACTTGTGAATTGAAACCTGCCTCTTATCATTTCTTTTACATGAATATAGCTTGACTCTCTTATTTTATTTTATTTTTTTTAAAAAACACCCGTCATGCATATTTTCGGTAAACACAGTCACTGGGGGCAATGTAAAAGAAAAACCAAGAAGTCAGGCCTAAATAGCACAGAATGAAATGCCCAAATTGCTTAGCTGCATGTAGCTCTGCAGAGAAAAACAGCAACAACTGTCCTATTAACCTTAGACCAGATCCTCTGGACTGAGCCTATCAGCTGTCTTTGGGCACTGACACTTTTTAAACTGTTCCACTAAATAGGTTCTCAACCCATATGTAGGGTGTGTGGGTGTTGCAATAGGACTGGGGCAAAGTCACAGAGAAGTGAGATCATTTGAGGCCAGTGCATGCAGAAAGACTGGTTGTAATTCTTTTTAACAGTTAAAGCAATGCAATGAGAGTCTGAGGACTGACTGTTTTCTCCATGGCCAAGTGTCTTCCAATTGAACTGGTCCCTGAGTAGTGCAATAGGTCAGGATATTAGAGCGTCCAAGGACCAACAATGCTTAGGCATAAATTCAATTTTATTATATGTTAATGGTGCCCAATGCCAAATCCTTTACATTTGAGGGAAAGCAGTCATGGGGCCCTGATCCAGCACTGTACTCCTGATCCAGATTCTCACCCTATGTCAATTTTCTGCTGACTCCCGCCCCACCACTCTGACTCCTATATGCCCCACCATGTGATGTTTGCAGAAAACAAAACCTTTTGGGTGCACACAGCTCCCAGGAACTGGGTGCGCCCCATTCAGATGTGCCATGTTTCCCATACAGCACCTCAACCTGTATGCTGCCTAAAAGCTCAGCTGTAAGTATTGTGATTCTAAAGGCACTCGCATGGGGCTGCTGCCAGTATGGCCTGGACCTACACTGCTTTGCCAAGTGTTAAGAAGAACCTTGTCACTTCCCTGTTTCCTTGCATTTTAGGCGAAATGCAAAGTTTGGTTAACTTCCTCATCCTAAAGCGATGGGACAAGGGGAATGATCAGTTTACCAAGAGGTTTACACACACATTATGCATAACCTCCAACATTTCTCCGATGAAATTAGGAACGTCCTATTCAACAACAACAACAACAGCAGCATACCCTGTCCACCTGACTAGGTTGCCTCAGCCACTCTGGGTGGCTTCCAACATATCTAAAAACATGATAAAACATTAAAAATGGGGAAAAACCACTTCCTTATACAGGGCTGCCTTCAGGTGTCTTCTAAAGGCTATATATGTACGTTTCCAAGCACAATTCAAAGTGCTGGTGCTGACCTTTAAAGCCCTAAACGGCCTTGGTCCAGTATACCTGAAGGAGCGTCTCTACCCCTATTGTTCTGCCCGGACACTGAGGTCCAGCACCGAGGGCCTTCTGGCGGTTCCCTCATTGCGAGAAGCAAAGCTACAGGGAACTAGGCAGAGGGCCTTCTCGGTAGTGGCACACGCCCTGTGGAAAGCCCTCCCACCAGATGTCAAAGAGAACAACAACTACAGTGGTACCTTGGGTTAAGAACTTAATTTGTTCTGGAGGTCCGTTCTTAACCTGAAACTGTTCTTAACCTGAAGCACCACTTTAGCTAATGGGGGTCTCGCATTGCTGCTGCGCTGCCGCTGCGCTGCCGCTGCGTTATTTCTGTTCTCATCCTGAAGCAAAGTTCTCAACCTTTCTGGGTTGAGTGGAGTCTGTAACCTGAAGCATCTGTAACCTGAAGCGTATGTAACTCGAGGTACCACTGCACCAGTCTTTTAGAAGACATCTGAAGGCAGCCTTGTTTAGGGAAGCTTTTAATGTTTGATGGATTACTGTATTTTAATAATTTGTTGGAAGCCGCCCAGAGTGGCTGGGGAGGCCCAGCAAGATGGGCGGGGTATAAATAATAAATTGTTGTTGTTGTTGTTGTTGTTGTTGTTGTTACTACTATTATTATCATCTCCTTGGCTTGGGGGGGTATCACATAACTCCATACCTGTCAACATTTCTCCAATGAAAGGGTGTCCTAAGGAAAAGTGGGACGTTTCAGGATCAAATCAGAAACCGGGATGGCTTCTGTAAACCCGAGGCTGTCCCTGGAAAATAGGGACATTTGGAGGCATTATGGTATGTTGGTAAATGCTTGTCTGTATTCACCCTTGATCTCTCGAATTCCTGCTTTTATTTCCTAGATCTCTTGAGACCATGTTTGTATTACCCAGTCAGTCTTGAATACCTCTCTGTTAAATTAGGCACAACACACTTTTATTTACACTAAACAGGAATGCCTGCTTCTTTCTTCAGTATAATGGCATAAGGCAGAGAAACAACAACCTTCTTTATGTGTGTGATTCTACCACCACTGCTATGTTGCCCAAGGGCAGTAATAGCAAGAGTTCAAGATCTTACCTTTCATTTCCTTCTCCTCTCAGGCTTTTTCCCCCTCTAGGATTTCCCCAGCCAAGGAAAATGATTCTGCATTATTAGCGGAAGAAGGGTAGATTATTTACTTTCTGAAAACAAGTTCTTTCCCAGGTGTTTGCATTAGCATTTGCTTCTCACTGTGTGCAAAAAACAACTGCTTGTCAGGGTCAGCAACAGCAGAATAAAAATTGCTGGAATTTGCATGCTACACGAGGGTAGTTTTGCTACATGTTTGCTTATGAATCCCAGAAGCCCCTTGCCCCCCGTTTATTTTGTTTGGTATGATAGTTTGTTAAAATATACCTGGCTGATCATGACAGAAATTTGTAGTACGTGGAACTAGAGGGAAAGGGAAAGCTTGATTACAGTAGCCCATTGTCGGTGGCCATGAAAGCAGCATGAAGTGACGGAAATGAATTGAAACGTTGCAAGTTGTTTTGTTCAGTGTAAACAAAGTAGTTTACACCGGTTTCTGATTTGATCTTGGAATGTCCCACTTTTTGTTAGGACATCCCTATTTTGATCAGAGAAGTGTTGGTAGGACATCTCTGTTTTCTTTTTTTATATTTTTTAATTAATTTTAACATATTATAAAATGTACCACAAAACTTATCACTTATACAATCTTTTTAGCACCTCTGATGATCCACCGTTTTAACCACTTCTTATGCATTTCTTAACTTTATATTGCCTTTACATCTCTTAACAAATCATCCTCCCCCTTGTCCATTTTTACAATACTTCTAATAATACTCCTCACAAAACTTCTTGCAACCCTACAAACGCCATCTGTTCTTCACAATTACTTTTCAAATAGTCTGTAAATTTACTCCAGTCTTCCGTGAATTTCTGGTCTCACCGGTTTCAAACCCTTCCTGTTAGTTTATCTAATTCTGCATAGTCCATTAACTTCATCCTCCATTCTTCAGTTGACGGCAACTCTTCTTGCTTCCATTTTTGGGCCAATAATATTCTTGCTGCTGTTATTGCATATAAAAAGAGCTTCTCTGTTTTCATCAGAACGTCTCTGTTTTCATCAGAGAAATGTTGGAGGGTATTCAATTACTGTACCATATAATAAAATGTAATTTAGGCCTATGGAGGGAGGAGGCGAGGGGACAATCCCATTGCACCAGGGAGAATCTGTGGCACATGCAGGTGGACTTCCTTGGATCTCATCCCTTGTTTCTGATTCTCTCTGTAAGTTTAGGTTTTTTAGCACGTTACTTCTGATCATGTCTTCTGCAGCTGACTAACCAGGTCTAATGGTGAGAAGTTGTATCCCAGGGATGTCTTCGTTCATGATTGTTATGGATTGTGCATTGTTTACTCCTGTATATAGCTAAGAAAACTTAATAGGGAAAAAGCGTCCTCATACTTTTATTAAGATGAACTACCGGTATTCCTTTAAAAGAGCACCCTAGTGAATTTATTGTGACTGATGCATTTAAATGCTGTAAGGATGTATATATCATTAATCAATATGTTATGCATTGATAGAGTTGAAATATGAAACAGTTGAAATAATTAAGATTTTGTGACACCAATGATTAGAACATCACTAATAAAAGGCACTGGAGATTGCTCAAATTGGGGAAAACCTCTGACCATGGAAGAAAGGGGGAAGTAGTATGGAGAGTCTTTGTTTCCTCAAAACAGTGAGTGTTTATTACATATTGACTATGGCATTAGAGTTTACAAAGATTGGATTTTCCTATATTTATGTAGCTTACGTATTTATTGATTTTGCTGGATTAATATTTTAAATAATACCTTTTTGAAGTGATGGTGTGATTGGGGAGCAGCCGTGAGTAAGGCTGGAATAAGCCCCCCCTTGTTTCTGCACCACTGATGTGTCAAAGGGTACCGATGTCCATAAGGTCAAAATGTGGCAACCCCAGTGTAGTCAGATTGGCAAAGCCTTACTACTCTGTATCATTCTGTTGACAGACTGAAGAAATAACGTAAGGCTGTAGGCAACATGCATTGATTTCCTGCTGTGGAGTATGTAGTGTGTTGATAGCTAAGCTGCATAATTATATCCCCCTACTATTAGTCATTGTTCTGTATTGGCCTTCCCCCTTCAATGTTGGGAGAGAGAGAGACAGAGACAGAGAGAGACAGACAGACAGACCGACCGACCAACCGACCAACTGGTGTAATTTCTTGTGACTCTGTGGGAACGTTTATATAATTTAGCAGAGTTTAAACGATCCCCTGTTTGAGTTTATGCAGCGACAAGCGGGTTGCTAACTCATTTGAGTCCTATCAGTAATTATACCTTCCTGGTTGATAATCCCTTTCTGTCCCTCTTAAAGAAAACACACATGAATCTGAATCATATTAACATAAACTACTTTACTCTCAGATTCATTCAGGTTTACACAGTTGTTCCTGAAGGCAGGCTTAGGTTACATAACAGATAAACTATATACAGTGAATGCTCGGGTTGCGAACGCGATCCGTGTGGGATGCACATTCGCAACCCGCAGCGTTCGCAACCCACAGTGGCGCGTCTGTGCATGTGTGGGTTGCGATTCGGCGCTTCTGCACATGCGCAAAGCGTGATTTAGTGCTTCTGCGCATGTGTGACCGCCAAAATCCGGAAGTAACCCATTCCGGTACTTCCGGGTTTTGGCAGGTCCGTAACCCAAAAAACCGCAACCTGAAGTGTCTGTAACCCGAGGTATGACTGTACTATATAGTAGTGAGTCATGAGAAGACTGCATCCGAGCAGTTACCAGTTAACACTCCTTGCAGCGACCAACCAACCAACCGACAAAACTGCCTGCCACATAGAAGCAGCTAGTCCTCTCGGAATGTTGGACTTGACTGACAGCTTTATATCCCACATTTGCCCCCCTCCCCACAACCTCTGGACAAGGAAGCCTGGATAGAGAGCATCCATTTGTCAATATTAGAGCCAAACGAGACTCTGGGAAGAGAAGGAAGATGGGAGAAACAGCAGCATCCGAAGAATAAATGCTTGCCTGTTTTCCTTCTCAATAGATGTTTTTTTTACTTGCATGTTTACACCGTAGCTGCACAAATGCCCCAGCCTTCCCTGCCAGATCCATAGAAGGAAACTCGGAGGATGCAAGAGGCTTAAATGGGAATGCTTATGGTAGGTCTAATCTCAGCAGGCTGCTGTAGTTGGCATGATTTGCTCTAACCACGGGTATTCTGATAAAATTGTTATATGTTCTCAGCGAAGCACTTACGTAAAAAGCCTGGTTGCAGTCGGAATTTGCTAACGTGAGTTAAGACACAGTATGCAAAAATCAATTATTCTACAAAGCTTTTAAAGTGAGCACTTTGCATTATTACATTATTAACAGCCACTTGGATGGGGTGGCAGCCACGATGGTGGTTTTCCTCCCCTCTGTACTGTAACATAAGAGACTCCCGCAACTTAACAATTTCAGGTAGGGCTACACTTGACTCGGCAATTACCATTCCTATTGTGGAGCAAAATCAGAAGTGAGTGTTCCCGAATCAAAGCAGGTCTTGGGCGGCAAAACAAGCATGTATATTTTCAACGGCTTTTTTCCTATGCTAGCACAATGCGCATCATTATAATGGGTGGAATGTGTATTATAAGAACAGCAGGAAGGTGTTCAATTACTCATGGGATATGTGTACAACACGTGGTAAGAGATGGGGAACAGATAGTCTCCAAATGCAGTCCCTTTCCTATTCTTGATGGAAATGCTTCTTCTTTGGCGATCACACGTAGCCGAGTAAAATTGTCTTCCATAAACATGGTTTTAACAGTGGATCCGTAAGTGACTGTGGAGGCCAGTTCTGGATCCACACGCCCTTACACATAGGGGACATAGGTTTCCGGGTGGGAGTTGATCATGGTGAGGCTTTGCCAAGCATGCCTTCCTCTTAGCGCATTTCTCCCTTTCAGGGCCATCTTACCCATAGGCAAATCTTTGCACTCCGGCGCCGCATATACTTAAGACAGCCCTGCTCCCTTTCATCCTGAGTTTGAGTGTCTTCAAAACCCATGCCGCCTTTAGTAAAGGCTGTTCTCCAATTGGAGCACTTACAGGCCAGTATTTCCCAGTTGTCAGTTATTATACAGTGGTACCTCAGGTTAAGAACTTAATTCGTTCTGGAGATCCGTTCTTATCCTGAAATTGTTCTTAACCTTAAGCACCACTTTAGCTAATGGGGCCTCCTGCTGCCGCTGCGCCACTGCTGTGCGATTTCTGTTCTCATCCTGAAGTAAAGTTCTTAACCCGAGGTACTATTTCTGGGTTAGTGGAGTCTGTAACCTGAAGCATCTGTAACCTGAAGCGTATGTAACCCAAGGTACAGCTGTACTACATTTTTTTAGATTTGCCATGAGACAGTCTTTGAACCTCTTTTGTTGACCACCATCATTATACTTTCCATTTTTAAGTTTGTAATATGGAAGTGCATGACAACTGTGTTGGTGAAATATGGGGGGGAAATGGGTGAATTTCAGCCCTAAGAGCTTGGGTCATGTCTCAAGGAGCCCGCCCCCATGTCTGGATTTTGTTCAGGTTAGCATGACAACTGCACTGGGTAGCTAGAAACAGCCCAAGGCCAGGGGCCTAAGCTGTACTCAACCAACCAATAGTTGCTGGAAACTGCAGAAGGAAGAGTGCTCTTCTGCTCAGGTCCTGCTTCCACAGGCCATCTTGTTGGCCGTTGTGGACTTTGCTGGACTAGCTGGGCCACTGACTTGTCTCAGCAGGCTGTTCTTAAGACCTTATGTCCATGAATTCCATGTACACTCTTAGAGCTTCCCTTCAGACCTTTCTGTTCAGCATTTAAAGGTCAGAAGAATAGAGAGGGCAAAGCTGCGTATTGTGGACATTGGCAGGCAGGCCCTGTGCTCGCAACACAGTGAGGTTTTTGCCCTCGCATATTAGTTTGAGTGCCTGCAGAGGTAGAAAACCCGTAGGCTTCTGCAACATCCATTTATCTTGCTGAGGCTGAACAGAAAACGTATGTGTTCAAAGAGAGAGTGAGAAAGGAAAGTGTTCTCGATGTAGCCGCTGTTATATTCCTCCCTTGCAAATGAGAGAGGGTAGCAAGATGAGTTCTACCTAAATGGTACCACCAGGATATTTGTATGCCCAAAGCTTTCACTTAAATATTCCTCGTACCAGCGCGGCTCAGTGAACTGTCAGAGCGCATGTCTGTATTCAGTACTTCTTACGACACCAAGGCAAACTCCCACGGGTTTGGCAGTTGCTGTGTATGAAATTCAATAAAAGCCAGTGCAAAAAGCTAATGAAATGAAATATCAATGCACAGTGTAAATGGTAGCAAAGTAAATTAAAAGCAGCTTTGAAATTTTTTTAAAAAGACAGCCAGACTAATGACATTGTTGGAACCATTAGATCTAAAATAATGGGGAGAAATCCTTTGATCAGCAACTACAGTGGATGAATTTTGTTTTATTTGAGTAATCTGCCCCCCTACAAAGCATGTTAAAAGCCAGCTAGATAATCTTACATGTTTTATATGCTTAACCTTTATACATTTAAAAAGGATTTTCCTTATCTTCATTTTATGTGAGCCTGGAATAATTTAGATCAATACATTTTTAGACATTTGAACATTTTCATGGTTTGGACGCAGTGATATATCTATATAGCTCCACATTAAAACGGGGGCAAGTGGATAATTTACAACTTTTCTACTAGTTTCATAATGTGCACTGGGAATAAAGAATAGAATTAACATTTCTTGTTCAGCTGTGCGTGTATACATAAAGAACCTTTAATGTAATCTTAAAAATATGTGTGCTTTCTGGACCACATAGTACTCCAAATTTATTATAAGGGTGATCATCATATTTGGCGAAATGTAGTAGAGTCTGGGTTTGTACCAGTTCACACTGTTAGCAGTAAGGGGAAATGTTATTGAATGCTTCACTGCGTTTAAACACCCAACTAATAACTCTGTCCAAGCACAGCATTTGGGAATCAGCTTCACACATAGCGCTCAGCCGTGGATTGTTTTAACCATGGTTTGTTGAACAAATCACAGATGAGCAAACAAGCCATGGGTTGCTTCATCCAAGTTTGGTTTGTTTCTCCCTGCCTACCCTTCGCTGCCTACCTGATATCCTGAATGTCTCCATAGCACCCTAGTGTAAAGGTAAAGGGACCCCTGACCATTAGGTCCAGTTGTGGCCGACTCTGGGGTTGTGTACAGCTTCCAGGTCATGTGACCAGCATGACTAAGCCACTTCTGGTGAACCAGAGCAATGCACGGAAACGCTGTTTACCTTCCCGCCGGAGTGGTACCTATTTATCTACTTGCACTTTGACGTGCTTTTGAACTGCTAGGTTGGCAGGAGCAGGGACCAATGGGAGCTCACCCCATTGTGGGGATTCGAACCACCGACCTTCTGATCGGCAAGTCCTAGGCTCTGTGGTTTAATCTACAGCACCACCTGCGTCCCTGCACCCTAGTGTAGGGGTATGTAAAAGGTAAAGGACCCCTGGACAGTGAAGTCCAGTCAAAAGCGACTTTGGGATTGCGGCGCTCATCTCGCTTTCAGGACGAAGGAGCCAGTGTTTGTCCACAGACAGCTTTCCGGGTCATGTGGCCAGCATGACTAAACTGCTTCTGGTGCAACGGAACACTGTGATGGAAACGATAGCGCAGGGAAACAGCATTTACCTTCCTGCTGCAGTGGTGCCTATTTATCTAATTGCACTGGTGTGCTTTTGAACTGTTAGGTTGGCAGGAGCTGGGACAGAGCAACTCAAGATGCTCAGTGGTTTAGACAACAGTGCCAAATGTGTCCCTAGCATATGTAGACATGCTAGGAGAGGATATATTTAGTAGATATTATCCTTCCTTCCTCACGTCTGTGTGTTCAGCTGTGTGTTCCCTTAAAGCGGAAGTTTTGATAGGCTAGTTTTAGCCTTTTGATTTAAGTAATCCAGGATGCTTCAAGAAAGACTGGATTCTTCTGTTATCCCCCAAAAAAACAAAACAAAAATTACACAGACAATCTTGTAAAAGGCAATTAATAAATAAATACATTTACTCACTTAGAATACTTGTTGAAGAGCCACAGATACAGCAGCTTTGTTCAGGCATGCTTAACATTGTAATCCAGTTACAAAGACATACTTTAGTTCCGTGGTACCCAACATGGGGCACCCACAGGGAGGCAGTTTGATTTTTAAGGGGGGCAATTCAAGAATGAGTTATTATCAGTTAATGGCCTTTTAGGCTTCCTCCACATGAATAGGAGTTTACTTTGTGAGTAATAAGAATTATACGTCATGGGGGCAGGGGGAATCAGGATATTAGAGATGCTTAGGTGGGGCATGGCCCAAAAAAGGATGGGAACCATTGGTCTAGTTTAAAATGGAGATGTTCTCACATTGCTGAGATGAGGTGAAAGTTTAGAGAGCAAAGAGGAAGCGCCCTGGCCAGATGTGTAGATTATATGTATGGCTATGCCTTCCCCCTAACAGGGCACAGTGGGAGTGTCTCTCAGAGTCCTCTCTAGGAAACTCACAGGACTCTGCGCTTCATCTCCTATCATGTGTCTATCTAGCATTGTTGGTTTCAGTGCATTCAGTGCATATCCTACCTCTAGTACTGGCATTACTTCAGCACACCACCAGCTCCCTTACTATACAAACAGGGCAGGCAGTTTTCCCCTGAATTTTTCGCCTGAGCATTTTGACTTAGACTTTTAGGTCAAAGCTAGAGAGCCATAATACAGAAGCAACTGCAGCAGCCTGCAAAACTCCATAAAGTATGGATCTGAAGCTTTATTGGAAGTGATTTTTCTTTGTCAACTAGCCATGGTGATGGTAGCAAGAAACGTCGTCGAATTTCTTCATGTTTATGAGGTTCTTTTCTTTCAGAGTGCAGAAGTCTTTAGAGCTTCAGGCACTAGGCTTTGTGCTCATTGAAGTTCTTCTGCCAAATGGTCTGCATATCTCAACCAGTGAAAATTAGGAAAATAGGAATTAATTATTGAAACATGAAGATAGACATGTAAACTCTTGATTACTGTATTGTCAAATTTTGTAGAACTGCATACACATCAAACTATTTTAGTACCTTGTCCCTTACTGAAGAAAAATACAAATGCTAAGGCACATGAAAACAATGTTTACTAGAGCAGAGTTTGGAAATAATAGAATCTGGAAGTGATATAATGGAAAAGGGCAAAGGCAAATAAATATATATACAGAATGTCAGAGTAAAAGCTTTTGTTAGGAAGAAAGGCAGCTTGCTCACACACAACCTTAACAAAAAGCTCCATAGTCCATGCATAGGTGAAGCAAATAAATCTGCTACGTTCTTCTCCAACCCCAGCACTTGAAAGATTGAGCTAAATCAACACCAGTTGCTAAATTGTTGGTCATAAACAAGAAACACCAACCACCATTCAGTATAAATAACTCATCGAAGGCACAGTCCTGCAAGTTCACTTTGATCAAGATCCCAACAGTAGATTGAATTTATCTCTTCAGAAGAAACATAGGATTAAGACATGAATTTCAAACCATTGGAGTATTGAGGAGGTCTTCATACTAAACTATGATGCCTCTCTGGTTTCATACCAAAAGTGATTCCACCCTTCCATCTTAACATTCAATGGAGTTGACCGGCTTTCTGCTTTGGGAAATTGCCCCAAATCAAGCTTCGACAGCAGCAGTCCAAGATGTTTTGCTGCCTGAAGCTCCCCCATTCAGACAACAATCTCTGCCTTTCTCTGTCCCCCTGAATTCTTCTGCCTGAAGCAACCTTCTCCCTGCTGACTGCTGGGGCTTATCCTGTGCTTCTCATTTCTGATGCATGCCAAATCTTCACTGAGCCTCTTTTCAGCTGTGAAGTCATCCCAGACCACTTCAGCACCCAAGATGCATTTGCCATTCAAGCAAAGTGGATCAGTCCCCTTAATCATATTGCATTGTTCTCTTACCTATTGTTTTTGTTATCTGCTCGTTGCATGAATCCGATCCAGAACCAACGGTGCAAAGAAATGTTAGCATTTTGAAAAACCTTCAAAGGTATGTCAGAAGAGATATGATAAGCATGCTGTGGGAGCCTAGAGGATTATGAAAATATTGGGTGGCATCCAGTGAAGTCATCCCGTCAGCACAAGCCTCTGCACCCTGAGCAATAGTACTTCATTTCATTCTCCTTCCCACAAACTGCTCATGCCCCCTCCTCAATCTGATCTGGATTTCCCCCCAACCATTGGGAAGAAATTTGGGGTGTGAGCATGTGGGAAGGGGAGGAGAAGTTCTCTTGCACAGGTGGAAATCCTTGCACTAATTTAATAATAATGATCATCATCATCAACTAAGATCATGGGTACTGGTCCCGTCACCTCCTGGCAAATTGATGGGGAAGAAATGGAGGCAGTGAAAGATTTTACTTTCTTGGGCTCCATGATCACTGCAGATGGTGACAGCAGTCACGAAATTAAAAGATGCCTGCTGCTTGGGAGAAAAGCTATGACAAACCTAGACAGGATCTTAAAAAGCAGAGCCATCACCCTGCCGACAAAGGTCCATATAGTTAAAGCTATGGTTTTCCCAGTAGTGATGTATGGAAGTGAGAGCTGAACCATAAAGATGGCTGATCACCGAAGAATTGATGCTTTTGAATTATGGTGCTGGAGGAGACTCTTGAGAGTCCCATGGACTGCAAGAAGATCAAACCTATCCATACTGAAGGAAATCAGCCCTGAGTGCTTACTGGAAGGACAGATCGTGAAGCTGAGGCTCCAATACTTTGGCCACCTCATGAGAAGAGAAGACTCCCTGGAAAAGACCCTGATGTTGGGAAAGATGGAGGGCACAAGGAGAAGGGGACGACAGAGGATGAGATGGTTGGACAGTGTTCTCAAAGCTACCAGCATGAGTTTGACCAAACTGTGGGAGGCAGTGGGAAGACAGGAGTGCCTGGCGTGCTCTGGTCCATGGGGTCACGAAGAGTCGGACACGACTAAACGACTAAACAACAACAAAATAATAATAATATATTATTTATACCCCGCCCATCTGGCTGGATTTCCCCAGGCACTCTGGGCAGCTTCTAACAAAAAATACAATAAAACACCAAACATAAAAAACTTCCCTAAACAGGGCTGCCTTCAGATGTCTTCCAAAAGTCAGATAGTTGTTTATTTCCTTGACATCTGATAGGAGGGCGTTCCACAGGGCAGGTGCCACTACTGAGAATGCCCTCTCTCTGGTTCCCTGTAACCTCACTTATTGCAATGAGGGAACTGCCAGAAGGCCCTCGGAGCTGGACCTCAGTGTCCGGGCTGAACGATGGGGTGGAGACTCTCCTTCAGGTAATGGAATGACTTTGAGGGGTCCAAACCATTGTTCTCTCCCCTGCCATTTTTAAAATCAGTTTCCCCTGTTATGCTACACACCCATTATTTAACCCTGTTAAATCTGGAATAAAAAAACTTCAAGTGGATCGCTTCTCTTCACATTTTATATGTGTTTCAGTTCATGATTCAGCTAACCCCCTGGCTCTCTGTCTTCCTCTTAACTGATTCCATGTTAGAATTCTGACTGGAAAGCTTCCATATATTTTCAAATTTGTGTTTGGCCACAGAATCCACTTTTTCAGTCACAGGCTTTACCCAACTAGTTTAAATCGTGCTATCGCACCCACTATTTCTCACCGTCTTCTTCAGAAGGCCGAGAATAGACTAGCCACTCAAATATATACAGAAAGAAATGGCATCACGGCCACAGTAATTCAGAATAAGGAGGGTCCTGTCAGAAAGGTTTTGGCTCTCCCGTCCTCCATTTCTCGCCAAACTGAATGCAAGCAGAGGCTGTGCAGATGGTTGATAAATATCTGCCCGACATGTTTATTGTGTAGATCCATATAGAGGTCTCTTTTTATGGGCATGGCTGCTTGAGAAGGACTTGAGGCTGCTCTGCTACACGCAGCTGTTCCCTCACCTCATAAATGTTTACTACAAACAACTTTTTCAGGATTGCAGGTCAACATGCCAGCCTGCCTGGAAGCAGCGTGAAGAAGCTGTGCTTCATTTAAATGAGGAAAATAATTGCTGCCATTTAATGATCAGATTCAAAGCAGACAGCCAGAACTGAAGGAGGAAGAAGGCAACGCGGAAGTCAGGGCTGAGAAAGAAAGGTTAAGGTAGTGGCTTCTTAGTGCTAAAGGCTACACGTAATGAGCTTTTAATAAAATACTAGGCAAATATTTTGTTCTTCATCATTGCAGAAATTCATTCTGTGTGATTCTCTGTTCTTCTTCTGAATAATAATAATAATAATAATAATAATAATATAATAATAATAATAATAATAATAATAATAATAATAATAATAATGGTAAATATAAAGGACCCCTGGATGGTTAAGTCCAGTCAAAGGTGACTATGGGGTTGTGGTGCTCATCTCCCTTTCAGGCCAAGGGAACCACTGTTTGTCCACAGACACCGTTCCGGGTCATCTGGCTAAACCGCTTCTGGTGCAATGGGACACCATGATGGAAACCAGAGCGCACAGAAACACAATTTACCTTCCCGCCACAGCGGTACCTATTTATCTACTTGCGCTGGTGTGCTTTCGAACTGCCAGGTTGGCAAGAGCTGGGACAGAGCAACGGGAGTTCACTCCGTTGCGGGGATTCAAACCATCAACCTTTCGATCGGCAAGCCCAAGAGGCTCAGTGGTTTAGACCACCCACGTCCCATTATTATTTACAGGGCCTTTTTCCTAAAAAAATGTTTAGGGGTACTCTCATTTTCCTACTCATATTGAAATGCTGCCCCTCAATAAGGCCAAACTCAGATTCACAAAATGTTTAGGGGTAAGCATACTTCTGCGTACCCCCAGGGGAAAAAAGCACTGATTATTTATACATCATCCTATAACTGCCTCTCTCTGGGCAGTTCCCATCTGCTCCAGCCAGCACAGCTATTACACAGCGTACCATGACACTCATTGAGATGCGGGTGGCGCTGTGGTTTAAACCACAGAGCCTACGGCTTGCTGATCAGAAGGTTGGCGGTTCAAATCCCTGCCAGGGGTGAGCTCCTGTTGTTCGGTCCCACCCCATGCCAACCTAGCAGTTCGAAAGCACATCAAAGTGCAAGTAGATAAATAGGTACCGCTACTGCGGGAAGGGAAATGGCGTTTCTGTGCGCTGCTCTGGTTTGCCAGAAGTGGCTTAGTCATGCTGGCCACATGACCCGGAAGCTGTACACCGGCTCCCTTGGCCAATAAAGCGAGATGAGCACCGCAACTGGACCTAATGGTCAGGGGTCCCTTTACCTTTACCTTTTACCATGACACTCTGGAGAGTGTCATATTAGCTACTCCTGATGCAAATATTGGAAAGCACCAGACGTATAGATCCGAGTCTTGTGGAACCCCACAAGACAATTCCTTTGAGAAATACAGGAATACTGCCTTCTGTATTCTACCAATAGATAAGAGAATACCGGTCCACCTCCTCGCAACACTGTCCAGAGACGATGGCGTACATCTTTCCGATGTGGGAAATGATGTCTAGTTGGCTGATGTATCCGCTGGGATTAGGGATTGGTTGCAGGTCTGAGGGTATTGGCAGCGAGCGATTGCTCGAGTGGTGGTTAGGCATTGGTAGGGGTATTGTTATGTAAATGAATGGGGGGAGGAAACGCCATCACCTCCCCCAGATTGCGAAGGGTAGTCCGGTAAAGGATTCTGGGGGGCGTGGCCCTGTCCAAAACCTATGGAGGTGAGGGCCTAAGGCATGTCCCCAAGCGGTGACCCCGGGGGAGCTCCTAGTTGATGTGCATCAGCAGGTCTCCCCCTACTGACGGTTAACCCTTCCTGGTCTTTCAAACAAACAGGCTGAAGCCGTATAGTCGGTAGAACCAATGCTTAAGCCAATACCACTCATCACCTGTAACCAATAAAGTTGTGGCCATTTTTAGCCCATTAACCTAAATACTTGTGCCATGTGTCATTACTTCCACTGGAGGGAGGTGGGAACTTGCCACGCAAATACAGGAATGCTGCCCTCTGTATGCTACCAATAGATAAGAGAAAAGTAGTCCCACCTCCTCGCAACACTGTCCAGCAGTGCAGGAGGATAGCTTAGTCAAGTATCAGAAGACAATGAAAGGCTCAAGAGACTCAGCCAGGGACACACTCCCTAATTCTATCCTTGGCCTCATTTGTCATCCTTTACAGAGCTGCTTTTCAGGGAAAGAAAAGCATGTACTTTTTATCAGTGTTTCAGACCCAAAGTTTGTTTCCCAAGAACTCACTGGACTAATCATGTTGCTTTGTTAGATGTCTTTATTCAGACCAATTGATGTAGCTTAATTTGCCTTCCATTACGCCTGGGCCAAGCTTGAATGACTAATACAGTTGTGAAGTTAATGATGCTGAATAATATGTATCCATGCATATATATTTTTTTCTTTTATAATGTTTTAGGGATAATAGATTTTTGTGTGGTATAGTTTTTGGCGTCACTTTTTAAAAAACAGAGCTTTTTTTAAAAAAAAGGAAGCAAGGAAGAAAGACCCATCATATTACCGTAGCTAGCATTTTTTCAAATAATAATAAAAAAAACCCACAAACCTGCCGGCATTCTTCATGTTGAGAAGTCTATCAATCATGCAGATATAAAAGAAAGGTTATTGATAAATTATCTACAAGGAAATTAGATTCACAATAAAACTCGCTCTTCTTTGTGGTAATGTTTTACAGGAATAATGATGTCCACTAATGCACAGTGTTCACATTTTGTGGTGAAGTTAATTGTATACCTGTGTAATTGCAGGCTTTTCAGAAGCTGCTGTCTTATCTAAGCTCATTGCCTCAGAAAGACAACGTTCCCAGTAAACGTTGGAGGGTACTTTTGCAAAGAAGTACTTTTCAAACTAAGCTCTTTCGCTGCTGTTCTCTACAGCATTTTCCCCAGAGCATATTTTTTTCTTCCTCTCTTCTACAGCTTAGCATGTATTTGAGTAGGACAATAACTTCATCTTGGGTAACTGGACACTTTCTTCCCTACCCAAAACTCTCCCATTAAAGATTTAGAAGTACAAACAAGCACAGAGAGTCTTCTAGGTAATCTTTTTAACCAAGCCCACAAAATATTCATCTATCTCAGGGGTAGGCAACCTAACGCCCATGGGCCACAAGCGGCCCATGGGGGTCATTTAACCGGCCCACAAGCTGCCCCTGAACTGAGCCGCTTGCTCGGTGATCCCCTGCATGCTGCGCTAAACCGGCACAGCACGGCGTGGGGACTTGCTTCTGCAGCGCTGGAAATCGCGTGTGTGCAGACACCAGAAATCTAAGGGCGTGCATGCAATCCAGCCCACAGAGGGATCTACACTGGAGTGAACTGGCCCAGGCGAGGTAAAACTTGCTGACCCCTGATCTATCTATTGTGCACTTCGTGGGGGTGGGGAGAACTATGAGATATTTGGAAGACAGCTGTACCACAGTAAACATCTCAGCATGCATTGTTTCTGGATATACTGCACACCTTACTCTTGCCTGCTAAAATGCCATGAGACCTAGGCTCCATCTGTACCATACATTTATTATACCACTTTAAGGAACCGTAAAGGTACCCTGACCATTAGGTCCAGTCGCGGACGACTCTAGGGTTGTGGCACTCATCTCACTCTATAGGCCGAGGGAGCCAGAGTTTGTCCGCAGACAGCATCCGGATCATGTGGCCAGTGACTAAGCCACTTCTGGCGAACCAGAGCAGCGCACGGAAATGCCATTTACCTTCCTGCTGGAGTGGTACCTATTTATCTACTTGCATTTTGACGTGCTTTCAAACTGCTAGGTTGGCAGGAGCAGGGATCGAGCAACGGGAGCTCACCCCATCACGCGGATTCGAACCGCCGACCTTCTGATCAGCAAGCCCTAGGCTCTGTGGTTTAGACCACAGCGCCACCCATGTCCCTTAAGGCAGTGTTTCCCAACCTTTTTTGGGCAAAGGCACACTTGTTTGATGAAAAAAATCTTGAGGCACACCACCATTACAGCCCCGTGACGTCAGCGCGCAGCGTCACGCCGGGAGGGACGCACGAAAGTGTAAGTTTCAATTTTTTCCCCTCCCCCTTGCCGGGGAACCTCCAAGCTTTGGGGGTGGGGGGGAGGAGGCAGCAAAGCGAGGGACTGAGGGACGGCGGCAGCTGAGGCGGCGGTGGCTGTTGTGGTGGTGGCGGCGATAGCGGGCGGAGGAGGGGGCGGCGGCGGGGCCGAGGTGGCCGGCGGCGGCGGGGGAGGCGGCGGCGGGTGGAGCAGGAGGGCGGCCGAGGCCGGTGAGGGAGTAGGGTTGCCCGGGGCTTGAGGAGCCGTCGCCGGGAGTTGCTGCTGCTGTTGTTGCTGCTGCTGCCCGGACATCCCGGCCTCGTCCGCTGTCTCGCGCTCCTCCCTTTTGCGCGCGCTGCCCCGCCGCCGCCCCATTGGCCGGGTCCTGTCAGCTGATCCTGTGTTATTTCCTGTGTGTGTGTGTGTGAGGGGAGAATGGAGAGAGAAACCTCGGCACCACCACCGCGGAGCCGCCCCCGGCTCGACGTGGATCCTCGCCGCCGCCGCCCCACCTCTCACCGCCCGACTCGCCCGCCGCCCTCCCACGGCACACCAGCCAACGTCTCACGGCACACTAGTGTGCCGCGGAACACCGGTTGGGAAACACTGCCTTAAGGAACCATACCTTTCCCAAAGAAACCTGGGAACTGTAGTTTGTTAAGAGTGATGAAAGCTATTCCCCACACAGAGTTACAATTGTTGGAGAGCTTTAACAATCAGTTCCTTTTCCCAAGGAATTGTAGAGGCCTCTTAACAACTCTTGGATATCAGCTGCACAAAATAAATGCCTTGGAAGAGTGCTGAAAAACAAAAATAATGGCTACAAGACACGATGGCTGTGATCTGTCTCTACAACTTAGAGGGACCAATGTTTCTGAATGCCAGCTGCTGGAAACCACAGGACAGGAGGAAGAAGAAGAAGAAGAAGAAGAAGAAGAAGAAGAAGAAGAAGAAGAAGAAGAAGAAGAAGAAGAGGAGTTTGGATTTGATATCCCGCCTTTCACTCCCTTTAAGGAGTTTCAAAGCGGCTAACATTCTCCTTTCCCTTCCTCCCCCACAACAAACACTCTGTGAGGTGAGTGAGGCTGAGAGACTTCAGAGAAGTGTGACTAGCCCAAGGTCACCCAGCAGATGCATGTGGAGGAGCGGAGACGTGAACCCGGTTCCCCAGATTACGAGACTACCGCTCTTAACCACTACACCACACTGGCTCTTGTGAGGAGAGTGCTCTTGTGCTTGAATCCTGCTTACGGGTTTCCCGCAGACATCTGGTTGACCGCTTTTGAGGACAGGATGTGGGACGAGATTGGCCATTGGCCTGACCCAGCGGATTCTCTTTTTTATTGTTCTTATGACGAGGTTCAAAGGAATATTCACCCATGAAAAAAGGATTAAAACTGATTCTATCCACACTGCCACATCTGTTAAAGGTTATATATGGGCCTAGCTTATATCGAGTCAAACTATTAAACCCTTGATTGTCTACCTTGCCTTTCTTAAGTCTGACACATAGGCCTTTCTTAGACTCTAAGCTCTGAGACATACCGTATTTTTCACTCCATAAGACGCACCAGACCATAAAACGCACCTAGTTTTGGGAGGAGGAAAACAAGGAAAAAGATATTCTGAATCCCAGAAGCCAGAACAGCAAGAGGGATTGCTGCACAGCAATCCCTCTTGTTGTTCTGGCTTCAGCAATAGCTGCACAGCCTGCACTCGCTCCATAAGACGCACACACATTCCCCCTTACTTTTTAGGAGAGAAAAAGTGAGTCTTATAGAGCAAAAAATACGGTAGGTCTTTCTTAGCCCTACTTCACATGATCCATTACCTGAAGATTTTATGGCCTGAATTGGTGGCATTCTGTTCCCAAGGCTTGTATTCTTTTTCTGAGCTATGGCCTCTCTGAATAACAAAAAATGCCCCTGAAATGCTGTGTTCCAGACAGGAGAAACCAATATTTCCAGCACAACACTTACTGCCCTCATTACTTTATGAAGATAACATGGCCATGTGCCCTGGGGAGGCAATTATCTTATTGGGGGCGACGTTCCCCAGCCTCCTTCTTTATGGGTGGGATGTGGACCAGGCAGAAAAACTTGCATCATCTGGCAAATTATATCTGAGCGGGTAGAAAGACTCATGCAGCCTGTTCGCTCCTAATAGGTGGAGAGGGAGAAACAAAACTCCTGAGAGAGACATCACAGCTTACTTGACTAAGCAAAGTAGGTAATAGCCCTGCCTACAAAGAAGGAATCTCACAGAGGACCAGCAGAATAAGGACAGTGCTTGAATGCGCCATGGCCGGTTTGAACATCACTGTCATGGTCTAGGGCTCAGTAACAGAGCACATGACATGGTGGCAGGTCTGGTCCCTGATGCTTGCAGTTAAAAGAATCAAGTAGCAGGTGGCAGAAAAGATTCTTGCTTGGAACACGTCTGTCGGGGCACCAACTATAAGGGGCTCTGGGTGTCTGAGCACCCACAAAATTTTTGTTGTGGGTGCTCAGCACCCACACCACAGGTCCCCTGATGCAACTTTGGGTACCTTGTGAAGCACCAGGAGACATGTCTGGGACCTCACAAGACCTCAGAGATGTTTTCTGAGGTCTCACAAGGCCAGGGGCATGCACGGGGCACCCATAACCTGGGGCCCAAGTCGGCTCCCCTGACATCTGGTGAGAGATAGCTGTCAGAAGAGCTTGAGACTCACAATCTCAGGGTTGTGGGTTCAAGCCCCACACTGGGCAAAGGATTCCTGTCCTGCAGGGGTTTGGACTAGATCAGTGGTTCCCAACCTTTTTGGCCATGCCCCTCCTAAACATCTCTAAAATCCTAATGCCCCACCCGTGGGACATATAATTCACTGGCCCAAATAGGACTAATTTAGCCAGCTAGCCCTGGTGATCATCTAATGCTTATTGGATGGATTTCCCCCCTAAATTGATTTTTGAATTCTGAATTTATTGTTATTCCCGTTTTATACTGTATACTGTTTTTTGTTGCATCAATTAAGTGTTTTAAATTTGTTGTTAGCCACCCTGAGCCTGGTTTTCTGAACCGGGAAGGGTGGGGTATAAATTAAAATTAATTATTATTAAATTTATTCTTATTATTCAAAGAGTGAAGTCTTATTCACGTGGAGGAAGCCATTCACTGTTAGTAACACATTCTCAAATTGCCCCCCTTAAAAATCAAACTACCCCATCTATGGACTAGATGATTCTTGTGGTCCCTTCCTACTCTGCAATTCATATATACCGTATTTTCCCATCTATAAGATGCCCCCATGAATAAGACCCCCCCCCCCATTTTTAGTGACTCAGTTTTAAGCAGATGATGGGAGATGGCCCAAAGTTGTTGAGTTTCTCTCCCCACACAGCTGCGGGCAGGGAACACTCCCTAGATCACCCCCCCCACAGCAGCATCAGGGGAAGTTGCACTCCTGCCAACTGGCTGGCTAGCAAATGCACCGCATCTCCCCCACCCCCATTCCACTATCCATGTATTGGACGACCCCAGCTTTTTGACATGATTTTTGAGTCAAAAAACCTTGTCTAATACAGTGGTACCTCTGGTTTCATACGCTTCAGGTTACATACGCTTCAGGTTACAGACTCTGCTAACCCAGAAATAGTACCTCGGGTTAAGAACTTTGCTTCAGGATGAGAACAGAAATTGTGCAGCAGCAGCGCAGCAGCAGTGGGAGGCCCCATTAGCTAAAGTGGTGCTTCAGGTTAAGAACAGTTTCAGGTTAAGAATGGACCTCTGGAATGAATTAAGTACTTAACCCGAGGTCCCACTGTACACAGAAAAATATGGTGGTTGTTTTCAAAAGCATCAGAAACAACACTCAAACCTGCGGGTCTCTTATGGATACAGCTGCCTTCAAAACTACCAGGATGGGTGAGTACGACATGCCACATCTGAGAGCCAGTGTGGTGTAGTGGTTAAGATCTGGTGAACCGGGTTCGCTTTCCTGCTCCTCCACATGCAGCTGCTGGGTGACCTTGGGCTAGTCACACTTCTCTGAAGTCTCTCAGCCCCACTAACCTCACAGAGTGTTTGTTGTGGGGGAGGAAGGGAAAGGAGATTGTGAGCCACTTTGAGACTCCTTAGGATAGTGACAAAGCGGGGTATCAAATCCAAAATCCAATCCAAACACATCAAACAGAGCATCATCTGCAGTGTAGTCCATATCACTGAGTGCAAACAACCAGGATGCTGTATCCAGTAAATAGGTAAAACTACAACTGACTTACATGCACATGTTAGAAACCACATATCTGCCCTTTTAACCGCAGGAGTGGAGTTGCTAAGCATTTAGATTCTGAGAACCACAGCCTGTCAGAGTTATCAATAACGGCAAGAGAGATGCCAGCTGATCCTACAATGTTAGCTTAGAGAGAGAACTTCTGGTTCCATACTGGAGACATTAACATCACGTAGCGTCAACCTGGAGCGCCGTACGAAGCATCACTTAGTTTTGCCAAATGAAGTCCTCCTGAACATTTCATCCTCATAACTCTGTAATGGCCACCTTGGCACTATCATCCTTTCATTTTCACCAGACAAAGGCAGAAGCCAAAATGTTCTGCAGCAGAAATTAAATACCTGTTTGGTTAATCATAATCTATTATATCTGTGATTAACTGAATCCCAAAAGGGAGCAAACATGTGAAGTGCTGTTGAATGCTTTTTTAAACAACAACAACAAGAACCCAGCATGTATATGTGTTCCCGTATCTATGTACAGTGGTGCCCCGCAAGACGAATGCCTCGCAAGACGAAAAACTCGCTAGACGAAAGAGTTTTCCGTTTTTTGAGTTGTTCCGCAAGATGAATTTCCCTATGGGCTTGCTTCGCAAGACGAAACGTCTTGCGAGTTCTTGCGAGTTTGTTTCCTTTTTCTTAAAGCCGCTAAGCCGTTAATAGGCGCTAAGCCGCTAAGCCGTTAATAGCCGCTAAGCCACTAATAGCCGCTAAGCTGCTAATAGCCGTGCTTCGCAAGACGAAAAAACCGCAAGACGAAGAGACTCGCGGAACAGATTAATTTCGTCTTGCGAGGCACCACTGTATTTAAATACATATGTATATGTATACAGTGGTACCTCTGGATATGAAAGGGATCCGTTTCGGAGCCCCATTCACATCCTGAAGTGAATGCAACCTGTGTCCGCACGTCTGCGGGTCTTGATTTGCCGTTCCACGCATGCGCATGATGTCATTTTGACCGTCTGCGCATGTGCGAGCGGCAAAACCCGGAAGTAATGCATTCCGTTACTTCCAGGTCACCGCGGAGTGCAACCCAAAAGCGCTCAACCTGAAGCAACTTCAACCCAAGATATGACTGTATGTATATGTATCTATATCATCTATCTGAAAATTCAGGAGCTAGGACAGAGTGGCAAAACAGCAGCTGCCCTGCAAGTTTAGAAAGTAGGCCTAACAAGGTTGTCTTTTTATGAATTTTGCAGTGTTTCTGTGGACTTTGAGATAAGGTGTGATGCTGTCCAGAACTTGAGGCGATTGGAATGAGAATCTGAGATTTACTCCTAGTTGTTGTTGCTGGCTCCTGACCAGCTCTGTTCCTGCAGAGACGTCACCAATGCTTCCTTGCCCTGAATACCTGGCAAGCCATGCCATTACTTTAATCCCTGCCCATGCCAATATCCAGTCATTCATATCATAGCAGCTGCAACACTGTACAACACACATAAAGCAGAGAGCAGGGGGCCGCTGCTTCGATGAGAATCAGTAGTTGAGAAATAGTGACAGAATGCTGTTTCCAGCTGCCCATAAGCTCTCCATAAACCATAGTGCAGGAACGGACATCAACAGAAGGAAAGGGAAGTTTCTAAATTCTAGGCAACACCACAGGATTCCACAGAGAGGAGAATTTGCTGAGCAGCAGAGATGCATTTATCCACTTTGAACATACTTCTATATTATCTCTCCCTGCCCCCGTTAAAGTCTGTCATGTGTTTTCTATTGTGCTTTGCACCTTCAGGATTCTGCTGTCAATATGGAAGTGTATTATTGCACATTTAAATGCACTGCCCACAATATCTTCTTTAACAGCCCGTTTTTTAAAAAAATGAGCACATAGTGCCTCAAAGCGCAGGGACACGCTTTCATCCCATCTCCAGGCTCTTGAAGAAATGCCATGTGCAGAATTCCTGTGCATTTCTCTGCTCGAGCATTTCCCCCCTTAAGTCAGAGAGACTGGCGTTATCCTTCCGAAACACATTTTGTCATCCCCCAGCTCCTCTGGTTCTGCATGCGCTCCTTAGGGCTTTTATTATTTGTGCTAATCGCTTGCTCTTCCATGACACAGTCAAGGATAATTAGCAGATCCATTCCTAAAACTTTGTCCACCCCCAAGGATAGTTCACCTTTTGGCATTCAGCACTTAAAAGACACCCGGCCATTTTCATAAGCCTGATACTCTGAACCAAATCTCATAACCAAACCCTCCAGGCTTCTCTTAAAGCTGCCGCAGTGATAAAACCAACTCCACGATTACAGGTTTTTCTCTTTAAAAAAGTTTGACTTCAGTAGGATTATTTAAGGCAAGGACTGCCAAATGACTCCTTTGCTCACTGACTAAAGCTATTTCTCTTTTTGCTGTTCCATTATGGAAGAAGTATTGCAGTGCCTTAATATCACTAAACTCTCAAATGGTGCCCAGCAACTGAAGTAGTACACAAGATTTAGTTTTATTCTCGTCATATTTTACAAGGGAAGAGAATTGGGCAGATGGAAATGTACTAATGCCGTCAAGCCTGAAGGTAATTTTTGCTCCGATTTTTACCCTATCCTTTTGTGTAAAGGGGGGGGTGGCGTCATCAGCAATCATAACCAAAAGCAAAACATGTACTGGAGTGACACAACTGCACTTCTGCAGAATAGCCATGGTATAAATCAGGGACTGGGAAATCTCTGGCCCATGGGCCCAATTAGCCGGCTAATGGTTAGTCTTGTAACAGCTGATTGACATGTCTTGTGAAGTCCCTATCAAAACACTCTACAAGGGCTCCACGGAGCTCTCCAAGGTGTGCATTTGCCTGCAGAGTTTGATTTCAAACTCTGCAGGCAAAAAGGGGTCACCTGACATCCTTGTGACACAAGGTGATTGACAGGTGGGTATCCTGGCCCACCTGTCAGATATGGCCCACAAGGAGTGGGGGAGATAACGATTGGGCCCACTGCCCAGACCCAGTTTCCTTCACCCTGGTTTAAATAAAATAATAGATTGTTCAGGATTCTAATGTGGAAGGATTGTTGAGGGCTTTTATGGACAAGTACTTCAATAGATACGGAATTGTTCCAGGGATAGTCATCATGTGAGTCATGTCATGGAATATATACTGTATATACACACATACACATAAAGGGCATTTTTCAGCAGAACTCAGTTCTGGCACCTCTCAAGTGGGCGCCATTGCCATTATAAGAGAACAAGGGAGGCATTCATGGTGAATTCCGGAACCTCTTTTTCTAGAAAAATAGCACTGTGTGTGTGTGTGTGTGTGTGTGTGTGTGTCACTGGTAAGTGATTGTATTTGCTGCACATACAATCTTTCCCTCCTGCACAAGATGTTCTGTCAATTATCTAGAATAATGTTTGTACTTACGCAGTGCACCTGTGAAGTGCTCAGTGCTATGACATGTGGTTCTGAAGGTAAACTGATGTCTTCGTCAGGTGGGTGTTGTGCGTTAAATTCACTGCAAGCAACTGCCTTAGGGAGGAACTGAACATGGACAATGTGGAACTGCTATTGAAAACTGCATCACTGTCACCTCAATACCATGTGAGATTGCCTTGGCCTCGCCATTGGCAGCTGATCATCATGTTGAGTAGAAATTGGGTTTCTCTAGGAGTTACCTAAAGCGAACAAGGCATGCCAGTGCTTTTTCAGCAGAAGCCATGTGTCTTCCACAACATTTCATTGTACCCTCAGACAGACTTCAGTTGTTCTCAGCAAGTGGGGAGCAGAGAGAGGAAGTCCTAGTTTATTCTAGGTCCTCTTTTTGTGCTTTTTAAACAGAATATCTGCAGTTAGTAGGCAGTGTTGTGTTCCAGACTGTGCTGCTTAAGATGTTGTGTAAAATTTCTTGTGTGGCATTAATTAGCACAAGAGTGAGAGTGTTAAGACTAATACTTTCATCCTGATGGGCTTGCTCACTAATGTGTGTGTCTGTGTGTATATTTTTTTGCAGGGGGGGGGCGAGGAGCAGGACCGATCCTACCATTAAACAAAGTGAGGAAGCTGTTTCAGTTGGCCTCAATCTATCTAATGGAAAGGCAACCGCTTACTACACCTGTATGGTGTAGACTTGTAATCTGGTGAACTGGGTTTGCTTCCCCACTCCTCCACATGCAGCTGCTGGGTGATCTTGGGCTAGTCACACTTCTCTGAAGTCTCTCAGCCCTACTCACCTCACAGAGTGTTTGTTGTGGGGGAGGAAGGGAAAGGAGAATGTTAGCTGCTTTGAGACTCCTTCAAGTAGTGATAAAGCAGGATATCAAATCCAAACTTCTCCTCCTCCTCCTCCTCCTCCTCCTCCTCCTCCTCCTCCTCCTCTTCTTCTTCTTCTTCTTCTTCGCCTCCTCCTCCTTACCTCCAAAAGCTCCCTGTATGTAATAGCAAGGGACAGGGGGTGGAAGGAGCATAGGCTGAAGGTAGGGATGGGGCAGGAATTCATATCTTGCATTTCAAGGTGAAATTATCAAATTTGCACTTTCCAAAATAACAGGCAATCCAAAACACAACTTTCCTTTAAAATCCACATTTCTTCAAAGGTTGCAATGCAGTTCTTCAACCAAACAATGTTTCCTGATTTGCACATAGTAGGAAAGAATTGCCTGTAAAAATAACATGCAAAAATATTAGGAGAAATTGCTTGCAGGAATAATATAATAAGAATAATTTATTACTTATAACCTGCTCAACTGGCCGGGCCTCCCCAGCCACTTTGGGCGGCTCCCAACAGAATATTAAAAACACAATAAAACACGATAAAAATATGTACATCAATCAAAGCTACATACAAAAATATGTGCTTACAGTATCAGGCGAAATTTGCACTAAGATGTTTTAAATTTCTAGGAGTTTTTTTTAAAAAAATAAAATAAAAAGGGTTCATGAATGTGGAGAACTGAATTTACAACTGGAAAAATGAGAAATGGAGAGAACCAAAACCAACAGCTCCTTCCGTATCCAGTTGGAGGGCAGAGCTGTGTGTGTCACTTATCTTGTCCTGTGCCCCCTAAGCTGTTTTGCCATCAGGTGCCATGGAGAATATTGTACCCATTCTCCAGTGCTGAGGTCAGAGGCAGCTGTTAGTCTGGTTGGCTTCTATTTGTGGAACAGTCGAGGAATCATCCTGCCCTTCACTTCACACAACAGAACTCCATGGGTTGGCTCTGTGCTCCAATCCATCCCTTTTCAATTGGCAGTGAATATTAGCATTCCACCTTCACAAAATGAAAACCATTGAGTTTATCCAGTTGCTAATATTGACAGATAAAGTCAATTTAGCTCAGATGATACTTGATCTGCGTAATCACTAAAGTAATGCCTCTGTTCCTAAAATGACTGTGAATATATGGAGAGCCAATTATGTTTGCTGGCTGCTGGCCTGAAAGGTAAAACTAGGCCAGACATATTTTGTTTACAGTTGCAATGAACAGAGCGTAGCTGTTCATATTTCACTATTGGCCGCTCCATCTGCACATACCTTAAAGCTAAAAAGAGAGCAGGTCAGCATAGGGGAAGTTAGAACATCCTTTATCTTATTTTCAGGAAGAAGAAGAAGAAGAAGAAGAAGAAGAAGAAGAAGAAGCCATTAATACATTTCTAGTCTTGTTGGAAAATGGTGCAAATCAACAGATACACCACCTCTAACTCTTGGGGTCTGAGGCTATTAATGAGAAAGATTTGTCTTGATATGAATTTATCCCTTATCACATTAGAATTTTATCTGTACGGGTCAAATTTGCATTTGGGGTTGATAAGCTTCATTTGCAAATTGCAAAGCTTTTATTTATTATTTATTGAGCTTAACCTCGCTGGAATTCCTGGAAAATAAGATCAGCTTTGCAAGAGATGAGCTACCATGTCAAAGAGCTAACTTGAACTTCAGATTATAAGATTTAGCTTGACGGATCAGTCCGAGCAAACATTTGGTCCAGTTTTCGATCTAGAATACATTCCTGGGAATCCCAAGCAGCATATGATGGAGAGCTGGTATAGCATAGTAGCTAAGAAACTGAGCAACAGATGAGGAAGTCCCTAGTGAGAATTTTGCCAGGAACTCACTAAAATTTGCCTTAGGTAAGTCACTCAGTGTCCATCCCGCCCACTGATGTATTGGGAACAATAAAACTGGCTTACATTACACAACTAGATGAGACATAATATGATGGTGATAGCCAATCCATTTTATTTGTTCAGCACTTCTGGTACTTGGCTAGCTCCTATAGTTCTAATACTTTTTTTTTAAAGAACATAGAAACTATTTCTTCATATAATACCCTGTGAATTTATTTCCACATTTCATAGTAGTAAGTTTATCATGCCCTTTCTGAAGAAAATGTCTACTTCTGTACAGAAGGCTGGGCTAAAATGTCTCAGAAAAGCATTTTCTGGTGTTCTCTTTTGAGTTCCTCCTGAACTGTTGCTAGATTTCAGGGGGACTCTGAGGAACATTAAGCAAAACAACCTCCCTCCTTTCAAGTTCTCCTATCTCGACATATTGCCTCCTTTACTCACCAAAATGAAATAGCAATAGAATTGTGTCCAACAGTAAGTAAACTGAAATTTCTCAGAAGATACTGTTCTGAAAGAATTTCTGAGAATATTCTCTTTCACCTCCACCAAAGAGCATTGGAGAATTTCCCCTCACCTCAGTCAAATCCCCTCTCCCATTTCAACATCCACAAATGGTGTGGAGAATTGGGGGAGGGCAGTTTCACTTAGCCTTTCCACTGCTAGTGCTTGATAGCTGCAGCCACCTTGAACATGGGGCAGTAACAGAGACCATGGGGACACTGTGCCTTTCAATTGACCTCCCTCTAGCTGAATTGCTGCTGCACACTTGGGTGCAGATGGGAAGGAGTGAGGTTGGAGCAATGCAAACATGCTGGCAGCAACGCCAGAATGGGTCCGCTGGTGCATTTGCACTGCACTGACCTCACCACTGCACTGCTTGCCCTTTCTCCTGCTTCCCATCTTGGAATATAACAGTGATTCAGCTGGAAAGCGGTCAAATGAAGGGTTCAGCCCCATCACACCATCTGCAACCAGTGCTGGGGAAGAAGGGTGTGAGTAAACTAGTTCTAAACATTTCTATTAAGGTGGCTGGGATGCGGGTGGTGCTGTGGGTTAAACCACAGAGCCTAGGACTTGCTGATCAAAAGGTTGCGGTTTGAATCCCCGCGACGGGGTGAGCTCCTGTTGCTCGGTCCCTGCTCCTGCCAACAGAGCAGTTCAAAAGCACGTCAAAGTGCAAGTAGATAAATAGGTACCATTCCGGCAGGAAGGTAAACGGCGTTTCCGTGCGCTGCTCTGGTTTGCCAGAAGCGACTTCGTCATGCTGGCCACATGGCCTGGAAGCTGTACGCCGGCTCCCTCAGGCAATAAAGTGAGGTGCGCGCCGCAACCCCAGAGTCGGTCACGACTGGACCTAATGGTTAGGGGTCCCTTTACCTTTACCTTTATTAAGGTGGCTGGCCCCATGTTCTGATATTTTCACAACAGAAATTAGTTCTTCTTTAGCTGCTGCTACCATGTCCAAATTAATTTCATGAATACGGGTATTAGAATACTTGACTGGTGTTACTGAGTTGGATTCTTGAAAGGGACTGGCACACAAAGAAATAACTACAGAGGCTTTGCCTTCTGGTTTCACTGTTACAAGTCCCCACTGCTGAATAGACTGGCTGTTTTTAGTGGCATTTGTATTGTAGCAAAACCAGCAGGTTTAACTTCTGGCTTCATGTTCAGTTCTCTTCCACACCTCCATGCCTTTTCTTTAGATGTCAACTTTAATTTTCCTTTCAATTGCAGCTACATCGACATTATACATTTTTAAAAAATATTTTTATTAATTTTCCAAATTATTGCAAATCAAACCAAATTACTATAATTTAATGCAATTTCTTAAAATCAGGTTTCCCGCTCCTGTTGCAGATATTATATATTTTTGATATTGGTGTACTCAGTGAACTGAAACGCAGTGCCCTTAACAAACTACAGTTCCCATAATTCTTCATGACTATTATATCACTTTAATAGTTTTTTTTAAAATGTATGGGGTGGATGTGACCTCAGTGAGGGGAACCTGTAGTTCAGAAACAGAGAGGAGTCAGTACAGTGGCACCTTGGTTCTCAAACGGCTTGATTGATGAACAAATTGGCTCCCGAATGCCACAAACCCATAAGTAAGTGTTCTGGTTTATGAATGTTTCTCAGAAGCCAAACAGTTTTGGGAGTTGAACGGACTCCTGGGACAGATTAAGTTTGAGAACCAAGGTACCATTGAATGCCAAAGCAGTTGCAGTTTGCAGAAAGTTAGGGAAAGGAATAAAAAATAGCAAGAATGCCTTTTATTTTGTTTAGCCAAATGGCACCAGACAGGCACAGACCTCTATGAGTAGAATGCTTTTTTAGTTTTTAATTTTTTTAACTTTAAAAGTTAGAACTCGAGGCGAGTTTTTAATACCACAGAGGTAGGAGGAATGTTGCAGTAGAAAAACGGGTCACCCAGACGACAATTACTAACAAGCAGTTGTAAAATAAAACAACAAAGGTGTGTTATATAACCAATTAAATATTAAAACTAAAACAAGAAGGGAAGTTAAAAAAAGAAACTGCTGTGCAAAGGAAATCATCCAGGGATAGATTAGCTTGTGGGGTGGTTCAAGGGAGGGAGAAAATGTATATTTACAGTGAAAAGACTTTGGGCATAAATATGACCTGACCCACATGAAGCAAAGAGAGCTCTCCTTCCAGCTCTTTTTATGTAAGTGGCTTAAGCAGTGAATGAAATAATAGAGTGTGAACTTGCCAATTAGGATACAGATTGTGGGTATTCGCAATTTAGAAGTGCATTAACTCCAGTCAGTTGTCTCGAGAGCCTATGCTGGGATCTGCCATGGCATCAGGGTACCTTGCAATCAATCCTAATCTAAGATGTTCCAGGGCTGGTATACTACAATTATTCCCTAATGGTGGGTCAATGGAATCTTTTTGATTGGTTGATGGAAATAGTGGGAACAAATATATTCAAGGCTCTCAGTATGATGCTGTCAATGCACCTCTGGTGCTGACTTGGACCCTGCCTGGCATGGCTATCACCCACCCATCACTTCCTTCCTTCTGATGACATCAACTGGTGGGTGACAAAAATACATTTGGATTGTGGGCAAATGGCTGCTCAGCTCCAATCTGTGGTGGATAGGCGCAATCTGTGATGGAGAGCCAGTGTGGTGTAGTGGTTAAGAGCGGTAGACTCGTAATCTGGTGAACCGGGTTCGCGTCTCCGCTCTTCCACATGCAGCTGCTGGGTGACCTTGGGCCAGTCACACTTCTCTGAAGTCTCTCAGCCCCACTCACCTCACAGAGTGTTTGTTGTGGGGGAGGAAGGGAAAGGAGAATGTTAGCCGCTTTGAGACTCCTTCAGGTAGTGATAAAGTGGGATATCAAATCCAAACCCTTCTTCTCTTAGACTCCTCAAAATTCAGAGCATGGTGCCTAGAGCGAATATCGACAGCAACAGTGCTGGGTGTGAGCCCCTTGTTGTTTAAGGTAGTGCAGGCATAGGCAGACTCAGCCCGCCAGATGTTTTGAGACAACAATTCCCATCACCCCTGACCACTGGTCCTGTTAGTTAGGGATGATGGGAGTTGTAGTCCCAAAACATTTGGAGGGCCGAGTTTGCCTATGCCTGGGGTAGTGGGATGGGTGCCATTAGCCATGGTGGCCCTGCCAGAGTACATGGAGCCAAGCAGTTGCCCCAAGATTCTGTTTGCTGACACTTACTGTAGCTGTTTCTGCAATGACCACAGTCTACTGTATGCTACTGTGGTAGTTTGGATGACAACTATATAACTACTACAGTTGTACCTCGGCTCCCGAATGCCTTGGGAGTCGAACATTCTGGCTCCCGAACAATTGAAAACTGGAAGTGAGTGTTCCGGTTTTCGAATGTTCTTTTGGAAGCTGAACATCCGACGGGGCTTCCGTGGATTCAGATTGGCTGTGGGAGCTTCCTGCAGCCAATCAGAAGCCGTGCTTTGGTTTCCGAATGTTTCGGAAGTCGAACGGACTTCTGAAATGGGTTCTGTTCAACTTCTGAGGTACGACTGTAGTGGTGATTTTTATTTTATAATGGTACGCTAGGATCTGTACCATCCCAGGGAGGGACAATGGTATAAATAGAACTGGAGTGAATTGGATGGAAACATGAAAGAAAGAATAGTCCTTCATTTGGAGTTTTTCACCCAAAATTATATTAAAAAATGATGCCATAAGGAAGTAGTTCTTAAATAATAGAGGACCCTCTCCTGTTGCCTAATTTTCTTTATAACTCTCACATCAAAAGACTATGACACCTGTGCTAATGTTTCATTGATTTAAATAAAATTCATGGCACAATCCTATGGATTTTCTACTCAGAAGTAAGTCCCATTGATTTCAGCAAGACTTGTGTGTAGGAGTGCATCCCAGTGCAATCCAGTTCATCTTCAAACTTCAAAACAATGAGCTTTTTTTTGACATGCCACAATCACAATCTGAAAGTTCACTAAGAGTGTCAGTTACCACAAATCAATGGCTTCTAGTAAGACTTAATACAACGATAAATCACTCAGAGGGAAATTCTGGAATCCGTAGACATGAAGAAAAACATTGGGACATTGACAACAAAGGAGTACAACCTAGTAATCCGCAGAGCACGCTTAATGGTTTTCTTGTGAATAGTTCCAGTTTTAAGAATGTGAGAGAGAGAATGTACAACTTTGTGTGTGATAGAGACTGTAGTGTTTTATATGAGTGCAAATAAAACTGTGCTGGGGATTACGTGAGTTATGCATGTGAAATCTATCTTTCTTCATGCCTTGTAACACTAACATTGGGCTCAACCAATGAAATTAAGGAGCAGCAGAAGCAAGACAGACAAAAGAAAGCACTTCTTCATTTGTTACCTAAGTAATTTAAGGCATTCGCTGCTACAGGATCTGCTGCCGATGTCCTTAGATGTCTTTAAAAGGAGATTAGACAGATTCTAGTGGATGGGACATATAGCAGGTCCTAGATTGAATCATCATCGTATATTATTTATACCCCGCCCATCTGGCTGGGTTTCCCCAGCCACTCTGGGTAGCTCCCAACAGAATATAAAAAACACTATCAAACATCTCCTGCTACGGCCGGGTAACACTCTGAAAGCTTGGAAAGCTTTTGCCAGTCAGCATTGAGAATACAGTGATGTTGTTGTTTAGTCGTTTAGTCGTGTCCGACTCTTCGTGACCCCATGGACCAGAGCACACCAGGCACTTCTGTATTCCACTGTCTCCCGCAGTTTTGTCAAACTCATGCTGGTATCTTCGAGAACACTGTCCAACCATCTCGTCCTCTGTCGTCCCCTTCTCCTTGTGCCCTCCATCTTTCCCAGCATCAGGGTCTTTTCCAGGGAGTCTTCTCTTCTCATGAGGTGGCCAAAGTATTGGAGCCTCAGCTTCAGGATCTGTTCTTCCAGTGAGCACTCAGGGCTGATTTCCTTCAGAATGGATAGGTTTGATCTTCTTGCAGTCCATGGGACTCTCAAGAGTCTCCTCCAACACCATAATTCAAAAGCATCAATTCTTTGGTGATCAGCCTTCTTTATGGTCCAGCTCTCACTTCCATACATCACTATTGGGAAAACCATAGCTTTAACTATACGGACCTTTGTTGGCAAGGTGATGTCTCTGCTTTTTAAGATGCTGTCTAGGTTTGTCATTGCTTTCCTCCCAAGAAGCAGGTGTCTTTTAATTTCGTGACTGCTGTCCCCTTCATGGATCACTGCCTTGCCGTAGTGAAGGGACTTGAATAACTCAGAGAAGCTATGAGCTATGCTGTGCAGGGCCACCCAAAATGGAAAGGTCATAGTGGAGAGTTTTAACCAAACGTGATCCACCTGGAGCAGGAACGGGCAAGCCACTCCAGTAACCCTGCCAAGAAAACTCCATGGACAAAGACAATACAGTGATAAGATGGACCAAAGATCTGACTTGGTGTAAGGCAACTTCCTATGTTCTTAACACTGTTAAGGTTTCTAGCTGAACGTAACCTTGAGATTCAGGGGCAAGATGCCTCTGGGTTCCAGTTGCTGTGGGAAAACAGCAGGACAGAGGTGTTGCTTCCAGGCCCTGTTTATGGGTTTTAGAGAAGCATCTGGATGGCCCCTGCTGGAAATGGGATGCTGGTTGGATCACGTGAACTTTGGTCTGCATCAGAAAGGCTATTCATATGTCATTAAGAAAATGAAAAAAGCAAGGCAGTTAGCAAGGTTGTGAAAAACAAGGTCTTGCTAGGATGTGGTCCATGGATATGTTGAGGCTGGATTCTGTCTAGGTCAGCAAAGTGTAGGATTAAGGTAACAAAAGCTAGTTCCCATGCCATCCATCATGCGTCTGGGTAATATTGCATTCTCATAGCCACTGTTATTTGCCAGGAATTCCTGCCCTGACCTGGCCACAGTGATCCATGCGACGGTCACCTCCAGGCTTGACTACTGTAACTCGCTCTACACGGGGCTGCCCTTGAAACTGTCCCAGAAACTCCAGTGGGTGCAGAATGCTGCAGCAAGGCTCATCACAGGGTCCTTGCCATGGGAGCATATTCACCCAGTGCTCTACCAGCTGCACTGGCTCCTGGTAGAGTATCAGGTCAGGTTTAAGGTGCTGGTTTTGACCTTTAAAGCCCTATGTGGCCTAGGACCGCCTCTCCTGGTATGTCCCACAGAGGACCCTAAGGTCCATGAATAATAATAGCTTAAAGGTCCTGGGCCCTAAGGAAGCCAGACTATCCTTCACCAGGGCCAGGGCTTTTTCAGTGACAGCTCCAACCTGGTGGAATGCTCTGTCCCACAAGACTAGGGACCTGCAGGACTTGAGCTCCTTCTGCAGGGCCTGTAAGACAGTGCTATACCGCCTGGCCTTCAATTTGAATTAGCCTGATATGCTATTCCCTTTTCCCTTTCCTCTTCTATGAAGAAACCCTTTCTGGGACCCCACATTTAAATTCTTCCCTGGTCTCCTTGCTGGTCCTAGTAGGACCAACTTGGCCAGTTAGCCCTGGTGATCATTTGATGTCTACTGACTGGTTTCTTTTTCTTTTTCTTTCCCCCCAATGATCCCTGAATTTTTGAATTTTATTGATCTTGATGCTGCATTTTATGTTGTATTTTATGCTGTTTTATGCTGTTTTTACGTCGCATTTTAATCAATGTTTTATATTTGCTGTTAGCTGCCCTGAGCCCGTTTTTTAAACTGGGAAGGGAGGGAGATTAATAAAAATTTATTATTATGTTCCCAAACTACACAAGGTTGCACATTATTTTATTGTGTTTCTATTGTTCCTTTTATTTCTTATCTTATATTTTTTTCCTTTTGCAACTTGCACTGCATGGAATTCAAATGGCGATGCAAATTAACCACAATATAAGAAATAAAAGAAGCAACAGAAATATAATTAAAAATCAATGTGAATATTTAACATGGGCATGCCACAAACTAGCTGAGGGATGCTTGTGAACCACTGGTGGTCTGTGGACCACAGTTCACGAACCCCTGCACTATTGCATTCATGAATGCCTTGGCTCACCTCTCAACTTTTCTGAACACCACTAAGGGAAACATAATCTTCAAAGGCCAGTCTTCAGGCAGAAGTTGGCATAGGGGTCAGGCATCATCACTGGACATGATGGCTGGGAAATAGCCATTGGAAAGTCCATTCCGGTATGATAAAATGAAAATCCCAAACATCCTGGAAATACTTCTATAGACGAAGGCTATAGGACTTCCATAGGAGCCTGTCATGCCATAACTCAGAGGAGGCCATTGTTTTGCAGAAGCAGCATATGAAAGCTGTTTGCAGGTTTGTGTTACACTTTGCCATACACATCGGTTCTCTGTGCCGATCAGGTCTTTCTTCAGCCTCTCACTTCCGAAGCTGTGAAAGCCGGCTCTCATTTTCACAAACAGCGAGGAGTCAAAGCAGGAATGAAAAGGGTGTTTGCTTTTCTGCAAACTTGCAAAAATGATATTTGTCATTAGCTTTGCTGGTGGTGAGAGAAGGGCCCTTGCGGTTATGTCTCAGCATATGCTGTTCTTTGTGGCGACACATCCTATGCTGCTGCTGCTGCTGCTTCAGAGGAAGAAGAGATCTTTTTTGGAAACTTGATTTGTGTGTGTGTGTAGAATTACTATACGTGCTATATACTTGGAAAACACGCGCACACACATTTTTGACAGCGAGATTTTTTCACTCAACAAGGTCCTGCGCTATCTTGGAATCTTAAGATGATACCAGCACTGTCTATCATCCCTCAGAACCCAATATATTTCAGTATCCTGGATCCTGAGTGCTTCTTGATGCTTTCAAAGTAAAGTATGCTGAATTATTAATTCTTTCCCCTCCAATTTAACTCCACCAGAGCACTGCCTTGATGAACTGCACGGTCAACAGATGCCATGATGTT
This sequence comes from Podarcis liolepis, assembly GCF_965112155.1. Lineage (NCBI taxonomy): Eukaryota > Metazoa > Chordata > Lepidosauria > Squamata > Lacertidae > Podarcis > Podarcis liolepis. The sequence continues at coordinate 65,150,471 of NC_139562.1, forward strand.
AGCCAGTCCCTTTGTTAGGGAATTAGATAAAGGTGCAATTACAGATTGTTGTGGATATAGCAATGTGAGAAGCGCCCTTTGCGGGTGGCTACTGGAAGTTGTGGGCTACTGAGTAATTGCACTTGCATTATGAGAGATCACGAGAGAATCACTTATGTTGTAGTGATGCAGCTTAAATTAAACCTTTGCCCATTGCCTAAATCCCCAGTGGGAAAATGATGCTGTGTATTCTCTTCGTACCAAGGAGATGTTTTCAGTATCATTTCCTAGTTTCTGATAGAAATGGATGCTCTGCACTCACAGTGTCCCCTTCTGCCCAGGGTGCATATCCCCCCTTAGCATGGGTGTAGATTTCTGGGGTCAGGGCTGTTAACCATCTTAAGATATTTCCTGTAGAGTGGCAGGACATAATCTCTCCCCTCCCGGCCACAAAAATAAATAATTTTGAAGCTTTATAACTGCACTAGCATCTGGCTGTGTGCTAGCTCTTCTGCAGCAAGGAAATAGTTCCTCTTGAGTTATCCTGTCCCGTTGCCTTCTCTCTGTTAAATTTCTGCTTCTGGTTCTTGAGAAACAGCCTGCTTGCTTGCTAACTCCTCCCTTAAGAGTGTTCCCCTTCTTGGCCTAGTTATTTTTCTTCGCTGTCTTTGATCAGTTACTGTAATTTCAGCCAGCAACCAGCAACAAGGAAGGGAAGCCTTTGGCGCTTTTACTGTTTTGCTCCCCAGGCTTGGTTTAGTGATGAGGAGGCAGTTTTGGTCAGCCTTGAGCTAAATCCAATGTTAACCCTTTCACGTTGAATTATTCAGTGTATTCTGTGCCAAATGGAAGCCTTTGGGGGAAGAAAAAGTCTGAGAAGTGCGACCCAGAACAACCTTTCCTGACCTTGTGTCCTCAGATTTTGGATTTCCATATACCTCACCATCATTGAAAATTGACCATGCTATCTGAGGTTGATGGGGGTTGTAGTACAACAACATTTGGGGACCCGAGGTTGGGCAGGCTGAGCTAGAGAAAGAATTAATGAATGGTTGTCTGCCAGAGGAAGAATATTCCTCTCTAGAAATTTGAACAACATTCCAAACATCATAAATACAGTTTTCTAAAGTGTGAATTACAGTTGACCAGGCACTACTCTAACCCTTTACAGTGTTCTATTCCTTCCCAATAGGCAAATAGAGCACTCCTGAGGCTTGTTTGCATTCTATATAATGTTTATTCCTCAAATTAATAATAATTTTTATTATTTATACCACACCCATCTGACTGGGTTGCCCCAGCCACTCTGGGCGGCTTCCAACATATATAAAAACTTAATAAAAGATTAAAGATTTAATTAAAAAAAAAACCCTTTCCTATACAGGGCTGCCGACAGATGTCTTCTAAAGGTGGTATAGTTACTTATCTCCTTGGCTTAGTGGTTGCATAACTCCACACCCTCCAACATTCCTCCGATGTAAATAGGGATGTCCTGCCATACCGTCCGGGACGCGGGTGGCACTGTGGTCTAAACCACTGAGCCTAGGAATTGCTGATCGGAAGGTCAGCAGTTTGAATCCCCGCTACGGGGTGAGCTCCCGTTGCTCTGTCCCTGCTCCTGCCAACCTAGCAGTTCAAAAGCACATCAAAGTGCAAGTAGATAAATACGTACCACTCCAGCAGGAAGGTAAAAGGTGTTTCCATGCACTGCTCTGGTTTCACCAGAAGCAGCTTGGTCATGCTGGCCACATGACCCAGAAGTTGTACGCCGGCTCCCTCAGCCAATAAAGCAAGCTGAGCACTGCAACCCCAGAGTCGGCCACAACTGGACCTAATGGTCAGGGGTCCGTTTACCTTTACCATACCATACCGTCCAACATTTCTCAGATTGAAATAACAATGTCCTAAGGAAAAGTGGGACATTCTGGGATCAAATCAGAAACTGGAGCAGCTTCTGTAAATCCGGGACTGTCCTTAGAAAACAGAGACACTTGGAGGGTCTGTATACCATAGTTTCCTGTTATATCTGCATGAGGAAACCAGTGTAATGCTTGAACTCTAAGCTATGCTGTGATCCTTGGTTCGTATTGTGATTTGGAGAACCAGATTAAACCAATACCCAGGAACAGAAAATTGTGAGTTTAAGTAGGAGTGGTCAACTAGTGCTTAGTTTCGTGCAGATAGCAAGCACAGAGAAAGGGGGAGGTGGAAGGACAGAGAAAGAAATGGCACTTTTGGCTCTTCACCCTCCCCCAGATCCTGCCTCACCGTAAGTCAAGATGGTTACATCCAAGCCATCCTTATGTGGCCACTACTTTTTCCTTCAAAGGGTTAGATCCAGCAGCAGCCGGATGGATTCAGTGCAAAAGGGGTGAATATTGGATATTATCCCACTGACACAACCTGCTCAGAACATAGCTAAAACCGGAAGACCCCCAACAGTCACAAATAAGCAGGCTGAAGTGCAGGGAACAATACTCTCAAGGATGTTTGGGAATAAATCAGCTATGAACTTCTTTCCTTGGATGTTTCTAAGCAGAGGTCGGATGGCCATCTGTCATGGATGCTTTAGGTGAGATTCCTGCATTGCTGAGGGTTGGACTGGACGACCCAACTCTATGGTTCTATGATTTGGGCTCATATTTAGAAAACATAAATGTACTGTATTTACAAAAGCTATAACAGAAGAAATCACAGAGTATATATCTCTTATCCCGTGCCCCCACCCCATGGGCTGGATAGCAGCTAATGCCTGTAACCTTTCTAGATAAATAGTCAGACAACTCTCAACACTTAACACCTCCTATGAAGTATTTATTCATGAATCCTGCTACCCTGCCTGTGTTTGATTTCTTTCTGGTTGGTTAGCTTGTATTTCTGGCTGGTAATGTATTTTAATGCTCTTTTATTGGATTTTGCGGTATAATTTGGATGTATGAAAGCCTTTGAGTTTTTGTAGTGAAAAATAAATCTTGCAGAAACTTTTTTTAAAAAAAGGAAGATAAAGAACAGCGGCAGGGAGGGACTGATTCAGAACCTTCCCTATCCACTCCCCAAGAGCTATTTTTTATTCCTTTACGAGTAGAGCATTAATGCTACACTAGAAGTGCTGACAGTTATTGTAGTGTGCATGCGTGTGAGGGAAAGAAAGATCAAGCAGAAAAGAGCGAATGGGCTGATGATCGATGAATCGAATGTGTGCGCTTGTCTCTCTGTGTCTGCGTGTTTGTGTATGTTTGTTAAAGAGAGAGATAATATATATGAACAGATGGAGAGATGGTGGATGATTGGAGTGCAAAATTCATAAAGACAAACTTGTTAGGTCTGCTTTCTAAAATTGCAGGGCAGCTGCTGTTTTGCCACTCTGTCCTAGCTCCTGAATTTTCAGATAGATAGATAGATAGATAGATAGATAGATAGATAGAGTGGTACCTCGGGTTAAGAACTTAATTCGTTCTGGAGGTCCGCTCTTAACATGAAACTGTTCTTAACCTGAGGTACCACCTTAGCTAATGCAGCCTCCCGCTGCCGCTGCAAAATTTCTGTTCTCATCCTCATCCTGAAGCAAAGTTCTTAACCCAAGGTACTATTTCTGGGTTAGCGGAGTCTGTAACCTGAAGCGTCTGTAACCTGAGGTACCACTGCATATATGAACAGATAGAGAGATGGTGGAGGATTGGAGTGCACCTTCATGTGTATGTGTTTTTGTGAAGGTGTTAGAGAAAGAGAGAATATGAATGGACAGGTAGATAAATGGTGTGTGTGTTTCTGTGTGGATGAGAGAATGAATAGATTATGAAAGAGAGGGAAAGGGAAAAGAAAGGAGGGAGAGAGAAAGGGTTGCAGAAAGGGATAATGAGAAAGAGGTGTTTGACTTTGGACACACCCATCTTTGGCTTAACTCCCTTTCCATTTGGCATAAACAATTTCTTCCTGATTGAATGTGCCCCTTGATTTCCAAAAGTCATAGCTACATTCCAAAATACTTAATAAAAATGTCCATGTTAAGGAGTTAGCAATGCTCTTTGGCGATCACTCGTAGCCGAGTAAGATGGTCTTCCATGAAAACAGTCTTAACAGTGAGTCTGTAAGTGACTGTGGAGGCCAATTCTGGATCCACAAGTCCTTCCACAGTGGGGACATATGTTTCCAGGCAGGGGTTGATCATGGTGAGGGTTTGCCAAGCGTGCCTTCCTCTTAGCTCATTTCTCCTTTTCACCCTGAGTTTGTGCTTCTTCAAAGTCCACAACACCTTTGGTAAAGGCTGTTCTTCAACTGGAGTGTTTGCAGGCCAATGTTTCCCAGTTATACTACATTTTTTTTAAGATTTGGCTTGAGAGCTATATATGCCAGTGGTGTTATTAACTGTTGCCAAACATGGCTGTGCATATGATGTTTTCAGCTTAATTCATACTTTACCTTTTTTAGTGTGGTTGGTGCTAGAAAGCTGATTCCCTGTTTCTGGGTCCAGTGAATACATGCATTCATATCACTATCATAAAGATGTCTCTATTCATTGGGTAAAGTGTATCATGTATGGTAGCCCAGATTGCCAAAGGGATTTCAAGAACAAATTCAGTGACTCTCATAAAAAGACCCCAGATGAAGAGGAGACGATGACTCAGAGAGTACCCATTGGATCAGGTTACCTATATAACCAAAACTTTCATTACAAAGGCAGGCCAAATCTATGTCTAGCCCAGGAGAAGCAGATTGCAGTAACAGCTACAGTATAAAGCACAGGTGGGGAATCTTTTCTGGTCGGCAGGCCAAGTTCATATCACTCCCACCCCTGGAGGGCCAAATTTGACATCAGGTAATGCTGTGCTTTGAAGTTCCAGCTGTTTACTTTACCCTAATATACACATTATGTACACATCACTTGCTAGAGAACTGCATTGGGAAAAGGCAATGATGTGTTAATTTCAGAGGATCACTATGTTTCGGTTTGTGTATTGCTTTGGAAGCTGAATTAAGCCCTACATGGACTAGGACCTTCATACCTACGGGACCACCTCTTCTGTATGTCCCACAGAGGACCTTACGGTCTTCAAATAAAAACATCTTGGAGATCCTGGGCCATAGGGAGGTTAGGCTGGCCTCAACCAGAGCCAGGGCTTTTTTGGCCATGGCCCTATCTGGTGGAACGCTGTGTCACAAGAGACTAGGGCCCTGCGGGACTTGACATCTTTCCGCAGGACCTGCAAGACAGAGCTGTTCCACCAGGCCTTTGGCCAAGGCACAGTCTGACCCCCTCTCTCCTTCTGTAATCCTCATAGAACTCTAGCCCAATAGTTGCCATTAATTTGATTCTGAATTGATTTTAGAATGTATTTTAATTAATTGACTGTGTGATTTTATGTACACTGTGCTAGTTTTACTTGTTGTTAGCCGCTCTGAGCCCGGCTTTGGCCGGGGAGGGCGGGATACAAATAAATTATTATTATTATTATTAATTAGGAAGGGTCACCACTTCTAAATGCAAACTGAATCAAATTTATCTAGCATTCCCTGCTAGTAGTTCCCTATGAAGTTGAATAGGCCCATACCTTGCATATCTATCATGCCAGTGCCACCATGTTCCATCATATAGTTCCATCATCCTCATGCTTCTCAGTTTTGAAGGGGGAATGGGAGATCCCAGACCATGATGGCTTTGCTTTGTTCCGTCCTGCTGAGATTCAAATGGGAAATATTTGTTTTAGGAGTTATTTTCTGTAATACTGGAGTTGCATACCGAGGGAACTGATATATGCCAGTATTGTGTTTCCCAGGAAATGTAGGCGGAGAGCTCAACCACTGCAGTCTTTTCCATAGAAATGTGTGCTTTTAAATACAAAGGGGTCTCTGTAGGCCCTCTATTGTGTGCTTGGCTTGCACAGCCCATTGTCCATGCCACGAACACATGAACTTTGCATTGCAAACATGGTGTAATAATCTTAGAGATATTATTCATGGACACAGTAGGGGGGGGGACACAGAGTTATATACAGTGCTTGAGAACTGTGCCAAAATATTGTTTGCTTGCTTTTAAATAGAAGTGAATGTTTTAAAGAACCACAGCGTGAGAGCCTTTTGCCTGCATTTAGTAGGTGTAAGACTGGTTTGCAGTTGTAATGGGCTACACCTAGACACTCAAAAGTTCATATATGAGAAAATTAAGGGCAGTTTACATTAGTCAATACTATGATAAGAGATATACTTAGCCCCATTAGCGGCATTCTGCAACTTGAGCCACGCATGGTTAAGTCGTATTCCGAGGATTTGTTTTTTAATGGTGAGACAAATAGCACCAGCAACTCTTTATATTGCTTTTATAATTGGAACAAAAGCCTTTTAAATTGGTATTTCTACATCTGGCAACAGGAGGCAGCTGGAGGCTAATTTCTCAAGCAGATGCAGCAGATGGACTCAGCTCACCTTAGACTATGGCTACATTGCCATAGTCATTTTCTTGTAGTGGAGCTTAACTTTGCGACTGAAGTCAATAAGATTTCAACGTCAGGATCAGCGGCGTAGCGTGGGGGGTGCAGGGGGGCCCTGCTGCATCGGGCGCAACATCTGGGGGGGCGCTCGCACTCGCAGCTCTCTGCCCCTACCTGGCTCACTCACTCTCTCTCACTGCAGTGCTGGCTGTGTGAATCCGATCCGAGCCGCTGGGTCGCCGCCCACTGTGGAGGGGGTGGGTGCCAGGCGTGCGGTGCGGAGAGAGAGCGAGGGACTATCTGGGGGAGGGACAGTGCAGCGGCCGGCCAGCGCAGCGCTGAGCGCGGGAGAGAACCACACCAGACCAGACCAGGCAGCAGCAAGAAGAAGCTGGCAGCGGCGGCAGGTTAGGGGTTAGGGGGCACAAATTACTTGCCTTGCCCCGGGTTAGGGGGCGCAAATTACTTGCCTTGCCCAGGTTAGGGGGCGCAAATTACTTGCCTTGCCCCGGGTTAGGGGTGCAAATTACTTGCCTTGCCCCGGGTGCTGACAACCCACGCTACGCCGCTGGTCAGGATATTGCAAGCATTTGAATGAACGATGGGAAGAAAAGGAAAAGGAAAAGCGAGCACCCTGCATGGAAGTTAGTTCTGATTTCTCAAAGTTTTCCTAACTGTTAGTTCATCATTATATTTAAAGTTTCACATGATGAGAACACCACTCCTGGAATAATGGTCCACCTGGGGCTCTGGGAGGGTGACGTTTGCCACATAGTGCATCTACTTCCAGCATGGCCAGGGGAGAAGATGGTCCAGCAAGTAATAAAATCAATATTTTTCCCCTACACACATTTGTAGTGTAGAAAGTATATAGAAAAAGTAGGCTTATAGTTATTTTTAGGGCAATATTTGCAGTAAAGTTGTGCTGGCGGTTAAAATTGAGAATGAGCAAATACACATGATCCTTTATTTTTCTTTCTTTGTATATTTGTGAAGAAAAATATGAAACAACTCTGTATGGCAGATTTCAAGAGGTGTGAAATTATCTTAAAATAAATATCTACTTGGTGCTACTCTTTCTTTTTTTAATGTTCAATGCCTCACCAACAAGTTTCTATAAGCTATGTAAAGTTACTAAAAATTTCCTCACATTTAAGGGATGATGAAAGAGTATTTTCTATCCCTCAGGTGAATAAGATGGCCTTTTTAAAAAAGCCATTGGGGAATAAATTCAATTTAAATGGAAATATTATTGTCAGTGTAGCAATTTCTCCATTTGTCCTTAAAAGTCTTCTTGTTGCTTGGCCCCTTTACTTTTCTAGGGGAACCCCACCCCCCACCCCATTTCAGCAGAAACACAACACTGAGGAAATATAGGTATGTGAAGAGACTGGATGTTTGAACAGACAGTAACAGCAACCACTACAGAGGCACAACCTGGCTTACAGTCCTATACTCCAGAGGAAGGGAACCTATGACTCACTAGATATATATATATAATTTCTATGCACACTGCGAGGGGGGCAAGTAGTCCTCCTCCCCACCCCACCTCAGCCCCAGCTGCCTTCTCTGTTTGCCGTCTGCCTCATTCGCCGAAGGGCTGGTGGTGGTGGTGTGAAACGGGCTTATAATAATAATAATATAATAATTATTATTTATACCCTTCCCATCTGGCTGGGCTTCCCCAGCCACTCTGGGCGGCTTCCAACACAATATTAAAATACAATAATGCATCAAACATTCAGATGTCGTCTAAAAGCCTGGTAGTTGTTTTTCTCTTTGACATCTGATGGGAGGGCGTTCCACAGGGCGGGTGCCACTACCGAGAAGGCCCTCTGTCTGGTTCCTGTAACTTGGCTACTCACAGTGAGGGAACCGCCAGAAGGCCCTCGGTACTGGACCTCAGTCTTCGGGCTGAACGATGGAGGTGGTACACTGGTATACTGGACCGAGGCCATTTAGGGCTTTAAAGGTCAGTACCAACACTTTGAATTGTGCTCGGAAACATACTGGGAGCCAATGTAGGTCTTCCCCGCCTAGAGAAAGAAAGCACTGTGCTTCCCTTCCCAGGGGCTGCTGCCGCCACCGCCACTGCTGCTGGTGCTTCTTGTGAAGCAGGTAGGCAGAGCGATCTCAGCCGCTCTGCTCTCTGGCCCACAGGAGCACCAGGGCTGCGGCGGTGCTGACGGGAGGAAGAGGCCAAGCGGTGGCAGCCCTGCCAGTCAAACGCCGTGCCTAGTTTACCTCAGCGTGGTGCAGCGACGTCTCTGCCAATCAAACGCCGCTGAGGTAAACCAGGTGCGGTGTTTGATTGGCAGAGCCACCACCGCTCAGCCTCTTCCTCCTGTTGCCATCACCAGGAGTCTCGGCTTCGCGGCGGGGTCCGGCTTCACGGCGTGGGCCGGATTTAGGACCCAGGTGGGCCTGATCCAGCCTGGGGGCCTTAGTGCGCCAACGCCTGCACTAGATGTTGCGAGACTCCAACTCCCATCAGCCCCAGCAAGTGTGACCAATGGTGAAGAATGATGGGAGAAGTAATCCAGCAGCACTTGTTATTGATCTCCCAGGGACACCACTGACCACAACGCCCTTTTGGAGTATTTTTGGAAATTGGGGAGGCACTGTGCTATGGTGGTCCTGCTCCTCTGTTCAAGATCGCTACCAGAGAACAGCATGGGGGAACTGTTGTTTGGGCTCATGATACTTGCAATGAATATTTATTATTCTACTGCTCACCTGACAGAGGAAGTAACATCAGAGTTTCCATATTGTTTGATGTTTCGTAAGCAAAGCAGGAAAAAAGCTATCGATCTTATTGGTATTATCTTCAAAACCTCAAATGTTCCTGAATGCATTAAGTTGATATTCCACTTCCCACGGCTGTAATGGAAAGGAAACAAGCTATCGATGGCAATGAACACTTCATTTAAAGCATTTTCTTCTTCTTCAGAAGGGGGAAGAACAACCCTTTATTTATCATCTGCACATTCAGCACTTACAATGTGCTTTTTTTCATAACCAGCATTAGGTTTCACTGAAAAACGACAAATGGAATTATAATGGTTATTTATGAAGAACTCCAGCAATAAATCACAACATTTTACAGAATCTTGAGTGGTTTGAGAAAGAGGCTGATGTGGAAGAAGAAGTTTAAAGGGCTTGTTCTGAGTCAAAAATCCACGGGCACTGAGATCATATATGGGACATTCTTGGTTTGTTTCACTGAAAAATTTGATCTGATTCCCAAAGGCATCTGGTTGGCTCTTTGCCCAACTCTTTCCCCAATTCCTCATAATGAGTATATTAGCACTTTCCATACCTAACATCACATGAGTGGTCAAGCAGGACCCTTTTCTAAGCCATGGTCAATGGCCAGGAATGTGGGAAGTTTAATTCTGCAACACCTGGAAGACCACAGATTCCACACTCTTGCTTTAAAGGCAGTATTCAGTGGTACTACTCAGAACAGTGTACTACTCAGAACAGAGAGCCAGTGTGGTGTAGTGGTTAAGAGCTGTGGACTCGTAATCTGGTGAACCGGGTTCGTGTCTCCGCTCCTCCACATGCAGCTGCTGGGTGACCTTGGGCTAGTCACACTTCTTTGAAGTCTCTCAGCCCCACTCACCTCACAGAGTGTTTGTTGTGGGGGAGGAAGGGAAAGGAGAACGTTAGCCGCTTTGAGACTCCTTAGGGTAGTGATAAAGAGGGATATCAAATCCAAACTCAAATCCAAACAGATCCACTGAAGTCAATGGATGTGACTAATGTAGATTCAATGGCTCTACTCTGAATAGATGACATCTTCATCCAGCTGACATAGACAACCCACTATTCCTTCCGTTTCAGTCTCTTGATCCTATCTGCAATATAGTGTGATATTCTGAAAATGCATGAGAAGAACTTTCAACATTTTAAGTATATACAAACGTTATTTTTTCCGTCCTTATCCTCATCCCTAGGAAGCCAAAGGTTAAGAAAAGCTGACCTGTTGAAAGCCATACACTGATTCCAATGCCCCAATTCCAAAAAATAAAAATAAAAAATGATCTAACATGCCTCTCTTCTTATGATTTCACTTTCCTATTGCCAGTCAGGCATAATAGATGTGTTTGTGGATTATGTTTGCAAACCCTGTTTAAATACGGAGCTTAATGTTTCCCTGTCATGTTATTTCCAGTGCTGATTGGCTCCTATAAATCAATATACAGCTCCTTGCTTCCAACGCGCAGGGTGGGTAGTGTACAGATAAAGAGATAAAGCAATTGCTGCGTTTGTCAGGTAATAGCTTGCGGAATTTATTATGAATGCAGTGGGATAGCTGAAGTGCATTTTGATTTGTTTCTATTAGTGTCAAAGACATTCTTCAACACAGAGATGTGAAGATGCCCAGTGTAGTCATGATTGAATGAACTATTGTAATGATGGAAGTGGCATTTCTCTGGTGCCATTAAACTCTAGGAAAGCAACCATTCAGATACTGCAGTGTGGTCCCCCCCCCCCTCTTTCTTCATTCCTAGATAGCCATTCTTTCTGGATGGCAGAATGCAGTATATAATAGATAAGCATTTGTAACTTTTCAGGGTCTATTACATGCAAGGGGAATGGTTTTCTTAAAAGCCACTGCATGACTAGCAAGAGCTGAAAATTCTATTAGTGAAATTTATGAGGTAACATATTGTCCTTCCTTTGTCACTTTTCCTTAAGTATCAGTTTTCCTTCCTGTGCATGGATGATTTTAGGAGGTGACTGAAAGCTTAATGTTTTTTTCATATATATATATATAGAGAGAGAGAGAGAGAGAGAGAGTCAGTCTCAGGGAGCTCTGAATACTTGGGTAACAAAAAATAACAGTATCTTTGTTCACTGTTTCCCAAAAAACCCGAAGCATACGTTGTCAGCTTTGAAGCCCCATTAATTCAAAAGTAGCCGGCCTCTTTATCTGATTGACTGTGTGTCAGAAAAGTGAGGTTGTTATTAACGTATTATTTAAATACATTCATGTCAATCTGTCTTTTAAAATGTATGACACCATGAAAGCCCACACGTCAAAGTTCCTGGAGGCTCTGGAAGAGTCAACAGCAAAAAGAAGTACAGCAGAATCCCAATGGGTCCGTAAGTCAGGCCCAGACAAAAACAACCAAGCCAACTTGGAGAGACTTTGGTGATAATCTAACATTATATTAGTAGGTGGAAAGTTAAAAAATGGCACAAGAAATCACATGAAGACCAGTGACAAATAAAATGGAGGGTTGTCTTGCCATTGCCTGCTAGTGGAAGGCATGCATCTCCTGCATAAGTTCCCAGAGAGAATCATTTGCATTTCCTATACAGTGGTACCTCAGGTTAAGTACTTAATTCGTTCTGGAGGTCCGTTCTTAACCTGAAACTGTTCTTAACCTGAAGCACCACTTTAGCTAATGGGGCCTCCTCCTGCTGCCGCACCATAATTCAAAAGCATCCATTCTTCGGCGATCAGCCTTTTTTATGGTCCAGCTCTCACTTCCATACATCACTACGGGGAAAACCATAGCTTTAAATATACGGACCTTTGTTGGCAAGGTGATGTCTCTGTTTTTTAAGATGCTGTCTAGGTTTGTCATTGCTTTTCTCCCAAGAAGCAGGCGTCTTTTAATACTCAACGTATTTTGGAGCTGATTTCCTAATGTGGGGCAGTGGCATCACTTTAATTAAGAAGGTAATCTTTCCACAACAAAAAATAACTTTGCCTTATTTTGACTGGCCAAATTTGTATCTACATGCCCATTGATAGTCCTAGGCAGCTAGGATTTCCCTCCATCTTCATAATCCAGGCATTGTGTAGGTTCTTATTAACTCTTAATGGTTGTTCCCTACAAATTTAGCATGTCTTCCAAGGCAGTGTATTATTAGCTGCATGTTATTTTAAATTTCTTCATGCCCCAGAATTTCTGCATTGCTGATTGAAGCTTAACTTTTATTTAATAGATTGCTGTTTGCCCCTGAATTGATTTAACTGTGGTGCAAATTGTGTTGCCTTGCAATATATTGAAATTATATTGCTCTTGCCTTTGTATGAAAAAGAAGTAAGCTGTAAGGCTGGAAAGCCACTTGAATTAGTAAGGAAAGAAAGGTGTGCATCAGCCAGGAAAGCTTTGAGTCATGTTCATAAATGCTGTTTTACTAGCTCATGCATTCTAGCTATCACAGTTCCTCCCTACTGTCAAATTCTACTTGATTCTTTTAGAAAAGTTGCTGCTGTAAAATATTCACATTCCATCCTAACCAATATTTAGCACTGTTGGAATATATCAATCATGAAACAGCAACAATACTCAGTTCAAAGGCCTTCCTAGTCCAGCATCTTGTTCCGATAAAGACCAAATATGTGCTTCCAGCAAGCTCAGAGCCATAGCCTGAATACCAAACCCTTCTGTGTTGTCTGCCTCCCAGCAAACTAGCATCCAGAGGTATCCTACCCTTGAACGTGAAAGGTCCATTTAGCTATTGTGCCTGACAAGTAGACACTGATAGATGCATATCTGTAAATTTGACTATCATCACGTCTTGGGGGAGCAAAGGCTGAGTTATTTATGTGCGGAGAGATACGGTACTTCATTTTCTCTGTCCCATATTTGTTGCTACATATTGCTTTCCTCTTCCTGTATATGGAAGCTATGTCAAGTTATCTTGTTGAGATGGGGCATTCTATCTGCCAACAGTATTCTGACTGCAGTTGCACCATCACTTTCTATTAGGGCCAGATTTAGGTTTGATGAGGCCCTCAGCTACTGAAGGTAATGGGGCCCTTCATGTGTCCAGCTATCCTTTGTCAACAACAAATTGTTGCTGTTTTTTTGTGTTGAATATATGCTATATGGTAATTTATGGGCCTAATAGGTATCTAAAGCCATTTGCAGAAGCAGAATGTAGGCACCCTATATAGAGAAATGAGCAAACCAGTGATATTTTAGGGAGCAGTCTAGCAGGTGGGGCCCATTACTTACATCATAGAGCCTACACAACACAAAACACTGTTGCTGTGTGTAGGTTTTATTTTATTTGTTTTTTATCTTATATTTTGGAAATGTACATCCAGTTTTTTTCTTTTTTGGGGGGGGGGCTCCCAAGAGAATGGGGCCCTATGCTATAGCTTGCTTAGCTTATACATAAATCCAGCACTGCTTTCTATAGAGGTTTTTTAAAAAAATAAAATAAAATAAGTGCCAATGTTACTGTCAGTCCCTTTCTGAAGAACCCTAGTATGAAATGTTCATTTTGCACTGCCACTGTGCACTTAAAGGTAAAGGTAAAGGGACCCCTGACCATTAGGTCCAGTCGTGACCAACTCTGAGGTTGCGGCGCTCATCTCGCTTTAATGGCCAAGGGAGCCGGTGTACAGCTTCCAGGTCATGTGGCCAGCATGACTAAGCCGCTTCTGGCGAACCAGAGCAGCGCACGGAAACACCGTTTGCCTTCCCGCTGGAGCAGTACCTATTTATCTACTTGCACTTTGACGTGCTTTCGAACTGCTAGGTTGGCAGGAGCAGGGACCAAGCAACGGGAGCTCACCCTGTCGCAGGGATTCGAACCGCCGACCTTCTGAACGACAAGCCCTAGGCTCTGTGGTTTAACCCACAGTGCCACCTGCTTACTAGCTGTTGAATAAGGATGAAGTTCTGGCAACCCTGAATCTCCCTTGTGCTTGGGTACGAATCTGGCGCCCACCCCCCAGCATGAAATATAATGTCCTCACCATTTCAAATGTAATAAAAGTTTCTTCAGAGCATGTTGGGTTATATGGACAAAGACTACGGGTATCTGACAAAGTACACGGTAGCTTAAAACACCATTAATAATTATGCTACTGTTACTATATTTATTTTTTATTACCACTGCTACAGTTTAGCTATACATTGCATTTCAGCCCAAAGGCCCCAATACTCAACTTTTTAAAACAAAACATAAAAATAGATCACAATAAAATGCCACAGATCAATCAGCAATCAAAAGACTGCAAGACAGCACAATCACAGCATTGGAAAGCAGTGAAAAATATCCCTAAACTAGAGGATTAAAGGGGACTCTGCTTCCTGCCCATTTCAGGGCTGGAAAAAAGAAAGAAAGAAGACAAACTTGCCACAACCTCAGAAGGCATAGTCTTGAAGTACCACCTTTTCAAGAAGTTAAATGGCGTTCCATTAACCCTAAGTATTACATTTGATAGAGGGCATATAGCTTTCCTAATAGGCACAACCAGATTTTGTAAGGAAAATGTGTGTATGCGTATAACATACTTCTGCTATTGGGCTTCTGCTGGTTCACCTGTGAGTAACATGGGAGTTTTACTGATGACCCAACACTGCTTTAATTAGATGTTTAAATAACGAAGGCAACTTAATTAAACTGCTGTGGTTAGCAACTGGAATAGATACGGCTGTGGTTCCCGGGAGAAGAATACACTTTCACTGTACCCACCACAATATTTCCAGTGAATTGAATTCTTACCGTCATGCTTAGTCACAGTATTTAAGGGAGATGCTGAGCCTGCTAAACAAATGGCATTTTTCTATCATTGATGGGAGTCTGTGACAAAAGGGTAGGGGGGGGGAGAATGGATTTGGAGCATTTGCCACCATCTACAGTTTTATTATGGGATGCAGGTGGCACTGTGGGTTAAACCACAGAGCCTAGAACATGCTTATCAGAAGGTCGGCGGTTTGAATCCCCGCAACGGGGTGAGCTCCCGTTGCTCAGTCCCAGCTCCTGCCCACCTAGCAGTTCGAAAGCACATCAGAGTGCAAGTAGATAAATAGGTACCGCTTCGGTGGGAAGGTAAACGGCATTTCCGTGCGCTGCTCTGGTTCGCCAGAAGCGGCTTAGTCATGCTGGCCACATGACCCGGAAGCTGTACGCCGGCTCCCTCGGCCAATAAAGCGAGATGAGCGCCGCAACCCCAGAGTCGGCCATGACTGGACCTAATGGTCAGGGGTCCCTTTACCTTTACAGTTTTGTTGGACGGCAGTGGGCATACTGGAACTGCAAGACTGCACTTCCAAAGTGAGTTTGGCTTGGCAGTTTCCTATGAAACCACTATGCTGTTTCTGTTGTGCACTGAATATGGTGATCATATGCTAACAATATTTTCGAGCTTGTCACCAATCAGCTTTTTTTTATTTTCCCCCCTCCCTGCCTAGGTGGTGTCTGCATTGCTCAGTCTCTAAAAATCCCCCGTGAGCCAAGACCAGGAGAATTTGACAAGATCATCAAACGCTTGATGGAGACTCCAAATGCTCGTGCGGTGATCATGTTTGCAAATGAGGATGATATCAGGTGCTTACTTCTTTCTCTATTTCTGTCTTGCACAGGATGGGCAACTTGCTGCTGAAAGTCATATTTTTAGTCACACATGCTGCTTGCCTTAAATGGCTTGAGGCTTGACATCAAGACAGATATGCTTGCAACCTTCAGATCTGTGGGGAGAGGGATGTTGCAATTTTATAGTGCATTGTGGACCCCTGCGTTACTAACAACTTCAGGTTGACAAGAATGACAAATTGGTAGTTCCTAACATATAGAATTAGTCGAAATATATAACTAAAATTGTCCAGTATACCTTAGAGACCAACTAAGTTTGTTCTGGGTATAAGCTTTCGTGTGCATTCACACTTCAGATATAGAATTAGATGAGCTTTCCTTTGATTACTGTATTTTTTGCTCTATAAGGCACACCAGACCACAAGACGCACCTAGTTTTTGGAGGAGGAAAACAAGAAAAAAATATTCTGAATCTCAGAAGCCAGAACAGCAAGAGGGATCGCTGCGCAGTGAAAGCAGCAATCCCTCTTGCTGTTCTGGCTTCTGGGATAGCTGCGCAGCCTGCATTCGCTTCATAAGACGTACACACAATTCCCATTACTTTTTAGGAGGGAAAAAGTGAGTCTTATAGAGCAAAAAATATGGTCATTAGTCAAGTGTGTGTGTATGTGTGTGTGTGTGTTTTGGAGGGTAGCAAAATCAGAAAAAAACATGGACCAGTTTTCTGAGCCAGTTTAATAACTTGGAAAAAATGGACCCATGATCTTGCTATTTCCTAAAATCACCCCCACCAATCTCCAGCCATCCAAATACTGTGCATTCACTTGGCTTGCATTCAAGCAGGGGTGAAAACGATGTGAACAGCAGCAGCAGAGCTTGAGGAGGAGAAAGACATGTGTGCCTCTTTCCTCCCTTTCTCTTTGTCTCAGTGACGTGCTGGATAATGGTCAAAAAGCCCATGGGAGCATGGAAGAGCTCTTGTGGAAACCAACTATCACATCAGTGTGACACAGAAAGATGGATGGAAGGGGGAAACCTTCATTCTCCCCACCCCAGGCTGAAAGAAAATTCAAGAGATGGCATGGGTTTTATTGATTTAAATATCATGAAATAGGGGACCTGCTGGTCAAATGGACCAAATTGATCCAATCCAACAAATTGCATTTCAATGGGCAGGCAGGCAAAAACTTTGTCAGACTCTTATAGAGAAATCACTCTCTTCCACACATACCAGATCCATGGCATGTGCTACAGCCTTAAGATGTGGCTCCTCAGCTAAGGATCCAGAAAGAAAAACCCCTTCATTGTCAGATAAACCTTCATTTGGTCCCCACATGCATACCCAGGCCTAGTTCTTCAGTGTACACCAAAATGTGCATGCCATGTTTCACAGGTTGCCCCAAGCTCTTCAGACATAATGCACCCACAGATGATTGAAGGGTGCCCCAACCCAATAAAATAAAGGTAAAGGACCCCTGGACAGTTAAGTCCAGTTAAAGGCGACTATGGGGTTGCACCACTCATCTCGCTTTCAGGCCGAGGGAGCCGGCGTTTATCCACAGACAGCTTTCCGGGTCATGTGGCCAGCATGACTAAACAGCTTCTTGCGCAGTGGAACACCGTGACAGAAACCAGGGCACATGAAAATGCTGTCTACTTTCCAGCCACAGCAGTACCTATTTATCTACTCGCACTGGCATGCTTCCGAACTGCTAGGTTGGCAGGAGCTGGGATAGAGCAACGGGAGCTCACTTTGTTGTGGGGATTCGAACCGCCAACCTTCTGATTGGCAAGCCCAAGACGCTCAGTGGTTTAGACCACAGCGCCACCCCAACCCAATATTGCCTCAGTCAACCTAGAGTTTTTTTCTCCTCCTGCTTCCTCACCTGCCCAAACTCAATGCCAAATTGGCAAGCAAAGTCACGCCTCTCTCTAAATGCCAATTAAATATTCCCAACAGGGTGGAGTAAGTTAAAAAAGAAGAGATTTTAAAGTTGAGTGGCCACCCAAAATTTCTCACTCAACCCTGTGAAACTAGCAGCTAGCCTATATCTCAACCTGCATAAAGGGAGAAGGGCATTTCAAATCTGGAGAGAGTAAGGCAGGCCTAGGCAAACTCGGCCCTCCAGAAGTTTTGGGACTACAACTCCCATCATCCCTAGCTAACAGAACCAGTGGTCATTGATAATGGGAATTGTAGTCCCAAAACATCTTGAGGACCGCATTTGCCTATGCCTGGAGTAAGGTTTGCAGGAGGCACCGCCTTAACTACTCATTCCCAAACATCATTCTATTGGCCAGTTGTGGGCATGTGACCAACTCCCTCCCCACTTCCTTATTGGAGCAGCAGTGATCTCATGGCTCTTTCTCTCAGAAGGGGTGGAAGAAAACACATCCCCACCAAATTGCAGGAGCAACATTGTCTCCCCTACCCACTGCTTCTACTTCTGCTCCTAGCACTGTTGCTCCTAGCACATTGCTTGACAAGTGAGTAAAGCAAAGGGATGAACATGTTTTGGGCGTAACGATTGCAGGGATTGCTTTGGGGTGACAGCAAGTGTTGGCAGGAGTAAACAGGGTGGAAGCCAGGAATTCTACTGTGGCTCAGATTTTTATCCAAGCCAGAGAAGCATATGGAGATTTTGAAAACTCAACTTTCATTTAAAGTGGACTTATATGAGCCTTAAGAGTTTTGTCTCTGATCTGAACTTGGCACCCCAAGTAACCTGGAGTTGTGAAAAAGAAAAAGAAAAGAATATTGAAGAAGCATGAAAGCAAGGTTAAAGGCAAATTTTACCATGTACAGGATTGAATTTTCAGGGGGAATACTTGGTTCTATCAGAAAGAATGCTTGATGAACAGGATAAAAGCAACCACTTTTGCAATTGCCTTATGCACAACCATTTTCAGTGTCAATTTTAAAAGAATGACTTCTTCTGTTTACTTACTTGCAGGAGAATATTAGAAGCAGCAAAGAAAACCAATCAAACTGGACATTTTCTTTGGATAGGCTCAGACAGCTGGGGGTCTAAGATTGCACCTGTCTACCAGCAAGAGGAGATTGCAGAAGGCGCAGTCACCATTTTGCCCAAAAGAGCTTCCATCGATGGTAAGACAATCCCATCAACTCTGGTCTATGGAGTCCCTAAAAGACAATTTAAAGATCTCCTTGAGCTCAGTGCAGCAGGGAGTTAAAACTCCTTTATGGTATACTGATGGTAAGACTGAGAGGGACTTTTACTTACTTGTGCACTGTTTTTCCTTCAGCGGCATTATCCCTTGGTTCCCTTATGTATAATTACTGAGCCAAATAGTTTTTCAGACCAGTAGTGTGAATCAGTCAATGTAGATTTCATTGCACTTCCAATGCAACCTCTGCAAAATACAAAGAAATTTCATTCTACAACTAGCTGTATTTGTAAATTTTGTTTCCCACAGGCTGTATGTGATATATGCCCAGTTTCCCCCCACCATTCACATCGCCTTCTTGCAATGTCAGCCGTAACTCTTTTTGTGCTCTTTCACCACCCTGCAGGCCAATTTCCTTGTGTTATCTGATGAGCCTGTTGCTTATGGCCAGGAAGCAGACTATATCATCCTATTTACTTGCAGATTCTAAAATGGTGTTATAATGGGCAGAAGTCCTGTAACCGATCTAAAAGCAAGAGTTGCAAAGAACATGTCTTTTAATACCTTTGGAGTAGACAAGGATATTTTCTGTAGGGTAGCCACATGGACTGAAGCTCTTCAAATGGATTTCATATGGGGACAGATCAAAGTTCTGTCACAGAATAAATGCTTTAGTTGTAAAAGATCCCATGTTTAATCTTGGGCACGTCTAGTTAAGAAAAGGGATTGTGTTGCATGTGATGGAAAGTGTCTCTGGTGAGACCTTGCAGTGGCCCTGTTAGTCAGTTTACATCAGGAGTGGCTAATATGTGGCTCTCTAGATGTTGGTGAACTACAGTTCCCATCACTCCAGCCAGTTTATTGCCTCTAGTCTATTACTGCTTCCAGCATCTGTATCCCCTCACCTGATTACAATGATGGGGAGAAATAGAGCTTTGGTGTCATCAGCAAATCAATAACACCGTGCTCCAAACCCCCATTGACCTGCCATAGGCTGAGCAGAAGTCCCCTAATGCTTTTTATAGAACTGGCCTTGCAGGTAGGTATGAAGCTACCATACTCCCTTGTCCCCAACTCCCAAATTCAGTCCAGCAGGACAACATGGTGGAGGGTATGAAAAGCCAATGAGAGATCAAGCAGAATCAAGAAGGTTACACTCCCCCAGTTCTTCTTCCAACAGAGATCATCCATCAGGTTGACCAAGATTGCCTCAATGCAAAAACCAAGCCTGAAGCTAGATTTAAATAGATCTAGGTAAAGGTAAAGGGACCCCTGACCATTAGGTCCAATCGTGACCAACTCTGGGGTTGTGGTGCTCATCTCGCTTTATTGGCCAAGGGAGCTGGTGTACAGCTTCTGGGACATGTGGCCAGCATGACAAAGCTGCTTCTGGCAAACCAGAGCAGTGCACGGAAACGCCGTTTACCTTCCCGCTGGAGCGGTACCTATTTATCTACTTGCACTTTGATGTGCTTTCGAACTGCTAGGTTGGCAGGAGCAGGGACCGAGCAATGGGAGCTCATCCCGTCACGGGGATTTGAACCACTGACCTTCTGATCAGCAAGTCCTAGGCTCTGTAGTTTAACCCACAGCGCCACCCGCGTCCCTTAAATAGGTCTAGGTAATGTGTATTCTCCAAGAATGCATGGAAGTCAACAGTCACCACCCTCTTAAGGACCTTGTCCAAAAAGGTGGCATTTATTACTTTGGTCGGTAACCCTTCCGGAAAGGCATTAAGGCGTAACAACTTATGAATGTTCCCCAGATCAGGGATGCTGGTTTTTTAAAGAAATTATTCTTATTCTTAATCATAATAACAATGATGATAACAGTAAATATTAAAAAGTTATTATTTATAATACTTTTGTTCATGTGCTACATGAATATGCACCACGGAAGCTAAATGCAACTTAGGTTTTTCTGATCTTCACCAATGCAGACTTTAGGCTAGAATGCTGAGCATACTTACTTAAGGAGTAAGACTCATTTTACTCAGTGGGAATTACTTCTGAAAAAAACATGTACAGTGGCACCTTGGTTCTCAAACTTAATCCGTTCCGGAAGTCCATTCCAAAACCAAAGTGTTCCAAAACCAAGGCTCGCTTTCCCATAGAAAGTAATGCAAAATGGGTTAATCCATTCCAGACTTTTAAAAACAACCCCTAAAACAACAATTTAACATCAATTTTACTATCTAACAAGACCATTGATCCATAAAAGGAAAGCAAGAATCAATGTACTGTACTATAAAATAAATAAGACAGTATTGCAGATAATAAAATAATAATAATAATAATAAATTCTTACCTGCACTGATGATAGTCATTGTTTGGATGGGGCGCTTTTATCCATTTCTGCAGTTACACAATCAATCAGTAGCTGAACTGGGTTACACACAGTCACAAAAACAAATTAGCTGAAAAAGCCTCAAAAACAAAAACGCAAAATAAATAGTAAAAACAAAAGTGCCAAACTTAATCCGTTCTGGAAGTCCATTTGACTTCCGAAATGTTCGAAAACCAAGGTGCAGCTTCTGATTGGTGCAGGCGCCCCGGAAACAATAGCTGACAACCGCATCGGAAATTCAGCTTTCTGAAAAACGTTCCAAAACCAGAACACTTACTTCTGGGTTTTCAATGTTTGAGAACTAAAGCGTTTGAGTACCAAGGCATTTGAGAACCAAGGTACCACTGTGTAGGATTTTCTTTGCCTGACATACAATAGTTTTTTAAAAAGGGATTTAGGTATTTATTAAAATATTTTATGTAATATACGTATGTGTGTTTCTATACAATTCAAAGCAAGCATTTCACTTTACATAGTAAGATGTAATTTTAATGCTTGGGGGGTTTTTTGGTGTGTGTGTCTGTTTTCATCATAGGTTTCGATAGATATTTTAGAAGCCGAACTCTAGCAAATAACAGAAGGAATGTGTGGTTTGCAGAATTCTGGGAAGAAAACTTTGGATGCAAGTTGGGTTCTCATGGAAAGAGGAACAGCAATATAAAGAAATGCACAGGTAACTTTATGAATAGTCTTTGCTGCCTCTCTTGAGAGGACTTTGTTAAGAAATTGAAATTTGTTGAGCAGTTGAATAATTCCCCAGGTCAGAACACAACTATTCTTCATCTGAATCATGCAGTCTCACTCATATATTGGTAAGATTTTTTTTTTAAAGATCCATTGACTGCTAATTAGATTTATAGAAGCAATTTGTGACTGATTTCATCATGTAGCCCTATCTTGGAGTTCATTTCCAGTATAGCTCAATCTCAAACTGTTGCCTGTAGTTGGTTATATATTTTTCCTAATTATAGGGTAGATGGATTGGATGTAATTGTGGCCAACCAAAATATGTGAGTGAAATATTTTACTAACATTTCAGTCAAATCTTTTTCCTGTGATGATTAAGTACAACCTATGGCCAAAGGTATATTGCCACTTTTCTTTTTGGGCATTTCCTTTTGGGAAATTCTGCAGTGAAATATCTGTCAATACAAATAAAATTTAGCATCTAGGATTTAATATATATATAAGGAATGTACTGATATGCAGGATTCATATGTGAGATTGAATTGCTTTAACTGGAAGTTTAATCAATCAAGTTTTTCTTTGATGATTAATGGGTTTCCAAGTTTAATTATTGATAGTGTTGAAGTTATTTTGTTTTGTTGCTGTGATATGGAGTGAAATAGAAAATATCGAAGATGCTTTGACCTTCTAGAACTAAGTGATAAATGGTAATATGCATATTTATATTGTCAATTTATTGATTAATAGCTTAAGAAGTATGTGGCTAATCAATAAAAACTTAATCACTTGCCAGTCTTAGTAAACTGTAATGTGTTGGAATACATTTTCAGTAGATAAAATACTGGAGAACTACACATATTTTCAGCGGAAGATGTAAAGTGAGAGACTAGCAGAAGAGCTAACTAGAATGCATGTTTTCATTTAGAATTATGTACGTTTGAGGACTAAGCTAAATATTAGTTTGCTTCTAGCTAATCAGTTGTATGCATATCAGTCACACTTCATTGTCTCAAGCATAATATATGATTTCCTTTTGTGAAAAATTTGAACCAGATTGTGTAGGTGGTATAGAAGGTTCAACTCCATTAAGATCAAGTCTGAGTTACTCACCTAACGCTGACCCGAATGACTTACTTTACGCTTTGGTTTAAATTTTTGAGCACAGAGATGCTCTCATTGAAACATCACCCAAAATGTTAATTAAAATTATTCCTTCATGCATATCCTTTTACTGAGAGGGAAGCAGCTTTATCTTTCTGTATGGTTAGCATTTTGTTTTAACTATTCTGCAAACCTAATCAGCCTTTAAATGCCTATAATGACTAACTGCAGCGTTAAAAATAGAGATGGAGACGAGATTCCATGAGCCATCTACAGCAAGTTCAGATTTGGCTCATTTGTGCAGGTCTTGAACAAGCCATAATATTTGTTTCATTGAGAGACATTTATGGTGCTTTATAATAGATATAAAATCTATATTTGATGGATAAGAACTGCTTAATTCAGTTATCTGTTTTGGGTTCCCCTCTTAGGGATTTTTTTTTTGAGGTTAAAGAATTAGAACGAACTATCTATGCACTGATCAGTCACCTGCAAATGGTTCCTAACATTCGAATAAGCTTCGATGAGAGTTTATATCATAAAACATGGCTTTAAAACATGGTTTTCGTACTTTGAATCCAATCATATTAACATATCAATATATACCCACACTTCTGAACCTTTATAGCAGGGTCATAAATCTGATAGAAATGAATAAAGGATTTCCCCTGAATCAAAAGCCCTTGAGCTCATGCAAGGGCACCAATTGGATATATCATTTATTTCGAATCTTGGTCTAAGTTGGTAAACCATCGTCCCGGTCAAATTTGATTGTGTGGTTTCAGCCACTTTAGATTACAGGTAAAAGCTTTCTGGTTGGTATTCAGCTTCTCCTCTGAATATTGATAGGCATGTAGAAATGGCCCTGTATTCCAGAGATGTCTCCTTCCTCTCTCTGTCCACATTGCATAAGCCGTCTTCAGTGGCACTCAGATAAAATTCCTTCAGGCAGCCTGAATCCTCAGGAAAACTATGGAAAAGTCACCCAAATTGAAAATCTCACCCTCTTGGTCCTTTGCTGTGGATACAACGTTATGAACCTTCGTCTACAGGCTGTTTTGAGACTTTAACTTTTGTATCCCTCTTGTCCCTGAAGAAGTTCATGCAGTGTTCTAAGAGTCAGAATTTTCCATGTAAGGAAAACTAGTGCTCCTGATACCACACCACACAGCAGTGCATGTAGGAATAGGTGAAAGCACCACTTAGCTGCTGCTGCTGCTGCTGCTTATGATAAGTGGTAGTGAATGCTGGGGGACTATATCCTTGCTGTTGCTGGGGGAACTAGAGAAGTCTTCTAAGGAGCATATTTCTTAAAATAAGCAATGTAAGGAAGATTTTTCAGCATGACTCCATGGTATGGACGTATGAAGCACATAGAGTGCAAGGTATGGTAGGTACCTATATATAAAAAAGAAAAAAGGTAAAGGACCCCTGGACGGTTAAGTCCAGTCAAAGGCGACTATGGGTTTGCGGTGATAATAATAATAATAATAATAATAATTTATACCGCGCCCATCTGGCTGGGGTTCCCCAGCCACTCTGGGAAGCCTCCAACAAAATATTAAAAGCTTCCCTAAACAGGGCTGCCTTCAGATGTCTTCTAAAAGTCTGGTAGTTGTTGTTCTCTTTGATATCTTGCTTTCAGGCTGAGGGAGCTGGCGTTTGTCCACAGATAGCTTTCCGGGTCATGTGGCCACCATGACTAAACCACTTCTGGCACATGATGGAAACCAGAGTGCACAGAAACGCTGTTTTCCCTTCCTGCCACAGCGGCACCTATTCATCTACTTGCACTGGTATGCTTTCGAACTGCTAAGTTAGCAGGAGCTGGGACAGAGCAACAGGAGCTCACCCCGCCGTGGGGATTTGAACTGCAGGCCTTCCAATTGACAAGCCCAAGAGGCTCAGTGGCTTAGACCACAGCGCCACCTGCCTCCCTATATACCTGTACACAACACTTATGAGAGCCATCTTGTGTGGCTAGATTATGTGGATGAACCCCACACTTTCTGAGATATGTACAAATTTGCTCTGCATCGAACATCATTCTCTACATGCAAAGCGGCAAACTGGACTGAGGGCTGTAAACGATTTCTAATTACCAGCAGTAACTGAATGGAGATGTTATTTGTGTTTTCTGTGTTTAGCTATCTCAGCTTTTGCTATATTGGACACTGAAGGGTTTCAGGGCAGTAATGGATTGAATTAATCTTCCCTGCCTTATTCTTATTTTGGCATCATCTCAGAATATTTATAACTTGTGTTTGATAAACTCAGCTAAAGCAAGGAGGTCCACACTGCTGGATGTAACATTAAATCAACCCACTGTCATCAAAGCATTTTCTTAAGTAATATATGGAGGGGGGGTGTCTAGAACACTTAACTCTGCCTTTTAGACCACTGATCATATCTCAGGAGGCGATAGTAGAAAAAGAGCCATATGCATTTACTGTGTGATAGTTTAGATCATCATTTTCCCCCAAGCACCCAGATCTTGACTGGTTTGCAGGTTGTAGACACTTAAGTCCAAGGGGTGGTGGGCAGGCATTAGAGGGAGAAACTGGTGTGTCCATCGGCAACAGAAGTTACAAGGCAGGCAGCAGATTTGTATTAGCAGAGGCATAGAACCCAAATCCTGGACCATAAAGAAGGCTGATCGCCAAAGAATTTATGCTTTTGAATTATGGTGCTGGAGGAGACACTTGAGAATCCCATGGACTGCAAGAAGATCAAACCTCTCCATTCTTAAGGAAATCAGCCCTGAGTGCTCACTGGAAGGACAGATCCTGAAGCTGAGGCTCCAGTACTTTGGCCACCTAATGAGAAGAGAGGACTCCCTGGAAAAGACCCTGATGTTGGGAAAGATGGAGGGCACAAGGAGAAGGGGACGACAGAGGATGAGATGGTTGGATAGTGTTCTCGAAGCTACCAGCATGAGTTTGACCAAACTGCGGGAGGCAGTGGAAGACAGGAGTGCCTGGCGTGCTCTGGTCCATGGGGTCACGAAGAGTCAGACACGACTAAACGTCTAAACAACAACAACAAAGCACCAAAATCACAAGTAATAAGCCCCATTCAGGTCTTATGTTAAAACTCTAGCACTCTTATCATTACAAAATGACTTACGTGATGTATAGTCTCTTCTGCATTTAATTTCACACCGGAATAGTTGCTTAAACGATGGTGACATGGCAGACAAAGAAAGTAAAGACATCCCCCATACCTTTGTGATGATTTTGCTGTCTATTGATGGTGTATTTTGCTGCTGGAGCTTTTGCTGCTGCTTGTTTTATAGGATATAATGTGGATTTTATTATAATACATTGTTCTTTTTTATTTTATGCCATGCTTTATGTTTTTAAATTTGGTAAGTCGCTTGGAGACTCCTTGTGTGGCAACGGAGCCATTAATACAGCTGCTGCTGCTGCTGCAAATATAATACAGATGGGACGTCATGGGGTTGTGCCAAAGGAAGTAGTCATGGTACTGAATTTTTAGAAGGTGGTGATATATAAATGTAACTAGATCATCCTATTTTGAATAGCCACTCATTCCCTCATTCCTCCCCCCCCCCCCAAAAAAAAACACAACTTATCCAATGGTGACAGGACCACATAAGTATCCGCCCTAAAGATGGCTTTGGTTTTTTAAATTAAAGTATTTAAATAAATAAATTTAAATAAAGTTGGAAACTGTAAGCCTTAGCAGGGCTAATCACCTGTTGGTTCACACTCTGCTTCCTGTTCTATCTACCACTTTGGCGGCAAAGTCACATGCAAGTCACCGATGCTTGCAAAGCTTTTCTTAATAATAATAATAATAATAATAATAATAATAATAATAATAATAATTTATTAATTTATTATTTATACCCTGTCCATCTGACTGGGTTGCCCCAGTCACCCTGTGCAACTTCCAACATACAATAAAACATTAGCATTAAAAAGATTCCCTATACAGGGCTGCTTTCAGTTGTCGTCTAAAGGTTATGTAGCTACTCATCTCCTTGACATCTGATGGGAGGGCGTTCCACAGAGTGGGTGCCACTACCAAGAAGGCCCTCTGCTTTCCCGTTTTGGTGAGAAAACCCACAATTCTGTTTTGGGAAAGCATACTCGGTTCCTATGAAGTAGACATTCAAGCTAAGACAAAACACAACTTCCATGTCGCCCATCTTCTTCTTCTTTCGGTTGCTTCTTCTAATAAGAAAAATGCAATGAGAAGAAAGCAAAACATTTCAATTAACTATATTGTATTTGTTCTATTTGTATTCACCGCGGGGAATCTGAGCCTCTGATTCCGTCAGCAAACCCATCCCTTTTAGATTTGTAGCTTTCCCCCCCCCCCATGCGATGAGTCATGACTCAGTTCATGGGTGCTAGGAAGGCAATTTATCTTCCCAGCTTAACAGTAATGCACTTACTCTGACAGAAGCTGCAGCCTGAATCCTATCAACCCCAGATCTATACGCTCACTTACAAAAGCAGAAGACACTTACTTTTGAAGTTGTTTGGAGCACTGTGAGTAAAGTCTAATTATACTGAGGTGGGAAACCTGTGTCTGTGCATACTGTTCCAGGTTCAGATGTCTGAATGCTGCTCCAGGCCAAAAGCCATAGGGATCAGGGGCCAAGTCTTCTTCCTGGCAAGTTTTCTATGCTTAGGGTCTTTGTGGGTGGTTGCGACAGTAGTCTGTCAAGCACAGTATGAAAATACAACACCTCAAGCGCAGGTGTCAAAGAGCTGTCAAGTGAGCCAGATCAACCACAGAGCAGGCACACGTGCAGGAGGCATGGAAGGCATTTAGCTCTTTATTAACAGAAAATAACAACACTGCAAAGTCCTCTGCTCAGAATCCGTCTGAGACATTGCTGAAACTGACTACTAGCTCTGTCCTTTTCCCTTTAGCCTTCATTCTGGATCCCTCCCAAACAGACGAAGTCTGCGTCCAGGGGATGAGCTCCTCCTCTGGGCCTGTCTGGTCTGATGCTCAGCAATGTGCAGGACGTCTTCGAGTGGGGTGTCGGGGGGTGGGGTGGTAAGCCAGTAGCACTGTGCTCCTGCTGGGTAGCAGGGCCAGTCTCTGACTCCTTTCTGTGAGTCTGCACTCACACTGTGACTCTCAGCCTCTAACCCTGTCCTGGAAGACCCCCCTTCTCCTGACCCCTCTTGATCACTCAAACGCCTTGTTTCTAGTGATTCCCAACTCATCACTTCCACAAACTACTCTTCGGTGTCCCAGCACCAGGATCCAGGATCTAAGTCGTCATCTTCTGTGCCCTCCCTGGGCAGTTCTTGGGCAGGAGGCATCTACCATCCTATCTCATTCAGCCAGTCCCTGGCAACAAGTTTGCCACAGGTTTGGGATATAAACAATGGGTACTTTACTATGGGACGCGGGTGGCGCTGTTGGTTAAACCACTGTGCCACTTGGGTTTGCCAATCAAAGGTTGGTGGTTTGAATCCCCATGACGGGGTGAGCTTCCGTTGTTCGGTCCCAGCTCCTGCCAACCTAGCAGTTTGAAAGCACACCAGTGCAAGTAGATAAATAGATACCACTCTGGCAGGAAGGTAAACAGCGTTTCTGTGTGCTGCTCTGGTTTTGCCAGAAGCGGCTTAGTCATGCTGGCCACATGACTCAGAAAAACTGTCTGTGGAAGCGGACAAATGCTGGCTCCCTCGGCCAATAAAGCGAGTTGAGTGCCGCAACCCCAGAGTCATTCACAACTGGACTTAATTGTCAGGGGTCCTTACTATAGCTCAGTTCCAAATCATATGCATTAGGCCCTATTCAACCAACCTTCCTAACCATTTGGAAAAGTTAAAATGGGTCTGTCACTTTCCACCTCTGGGGCAGGCACCTATGCTAAGATGGTAGTCATCCAAAAGTTTTGGGGTGAGGCTTCCCCCTCTATTGCCACTGGACCTCTTGGCATTGCCATCTTGCATTAGCCAACCAACAGTAAGGGCATTGGGATATGATACATGAACAGGCACCAAAATCATGTAAGCCAATTGAGAACTTTTCCTCCCTAAAAAAAAGAGCTACCTTTACTTTGATAATTTACAGAGGAAGCTCTTAATTAGTGGTCTAAATTAGATTCCATTGGAGGGAATTCACACATCATTAACTCAGACATCACACCATATTATACTTACGCTTCCTTAACCATAGTTTTTGAGCTATCTGTAAGGAGCCAGTATATCATCAGAATGCACTATATAACCTATTCCTATATACAAGAACTTAATAAAACAAACTTAGTTCCAGTGACATCACTGATTAGTTATGAATAAAACTAATTAATTAACTCTTGTCAAATGTTCTGAAAAACCCATGATGTATATAGTCAGATTTGTCACTGCTGTCTGTATGGATGATATGCCCTAGAAAAAGGCAGATTTGTCTCTTCAGTTCCGCTTCATTATTATAAAGAAAGCTAGTTTTACTCGCATCACATTTAAGTTACAGATTCGATTATGCAATAAATATGAGAGATATATCCCAGCAGCTTCCACTTTATAGTCTCCACTTTATAAATTTGTATATGATTTGCAAGATGTCAGTGTGTCCCCCAAATAAGCTGATTTAAGGGCAAGAAAATGACAAAAAAATAACAACAGGGAATGATGATTTGAGTTTCATTGCAGATCATTTTCTCTGACCTTAATAAAACATGGCTGTCCTTAATAATATTTACATTTTGCTAGGGATGTGTCTGCTGATTTAATTATGCTATAGATTTATTTTAAAAATTGACAAAAAGAAATGCTGCGGATATCTCAGTACAACTGATTACATGCTGGCTGAGTTCCCAAGAGACAGTAGGAAAGATACTGAGTTTGTAAAGCCTTAAGTTTAGGTCCCAATATCCTTAGAACTTAAGATATTTCCCCCCTTTTTTTGCCCTGTGGAATGGATAAGAATCAGGCATTCTCTAAGCAACAGGAAACTGACCCATGTCCAAGCACAGCCAAGAGACAAACAAAGCAGCATTGAGAATAATTGTAGTAAGATTTATTGAGAGAAAAGTGGAAGTTATCTAGGGCCCATACAGGAAGTGTTGGTTAAACTCTATCATATCTTATATACCAGCCTTCCCCAACATGGTGTACTTAACCCGAGGTACCACTGTACTTGTTTTTACCCCCCCCTCCTTTATACAGTGGTACCTCAGGTTAAGAACTTAATTCATTCTAGAGGTCCGTTCTTAACCTGAAACTGTTCTTAACCTGAGGTACCACTTCAGCTAATAGGGCCTCCCATTGCTGCCGTACTGCTGCTGCACGATTTCTGTTCTCATCCTGGAGCAAAGTTCTTAACCCGAGGTACTATTTCTGGGTTAGCGCAGTCTGTAACCTGAAGCGTCTGTAACCTGAAGCGTCTGTAACCCGAGGTACCACTGTACAATATTAGCAGCCTCCTACCCAGCACTGCTCGGGAATGCTAGGAAACAAAGAAAACAAAAAAATAGTGCAATTTTGAAATCAGTGGTTAAAACTATTGGAGTTTTGAAAAGTTCATTCTACTATCTTCATTCAACATTGTGTCTTAAACATAGACCAAAACCTTCTCCTTAAGATCTGATTAAGATCGGAACAGTTTTGAAAGGTCCAACCTTCTATCATGATTCAAAATGGTTTTCAATCATAACCAAACATAGATGAAAACCTGCTATTTTATATTGGGAACAATTATGTACACAAAATGTGGTTATGACAGTTGAAGAGGTGTCCAAATGCATAGAGAACAGGTAACTTTCCAAAATATATAGTTGTTCTGTGGCTGCAACTTTGCATTTAATAACTTCTGCTGAGCCACAGGCAGTTGCTTCTAAATAACTTTGTACAGGACTGCAGCCTGTTTCAAGATATCTTGTTCAGATTCAGTACCCTAAACATTAATGCTTGATAGATGTGACCTTTCCCACTTCCAATATTAGTCAAGGCAGGAGGGCACATTAATGGTTATTAGACAGATTGGTTTATTTATTCCCTGCAATAGTCATTTATTTCAGTGATGAGATAATCCCGGGAGGTAAACAAAATCATATTTTTTGGTGGGAGGGGGCATTATTTGGTACACCTGTATAATAGATGTATCCTGCCACTGAAACAAGAATTGCTGCTGTTTGAACCTCAGATGTTTTGTGTTGAGCAAAAAAGCAATTTGGTTCACTGCATGAAAAATGTGTACTTTCTCTGTTAGTGGTGCTAGTAGAGTTCTGCTACTGCAGTTGTTGTTTCCAAGTCCAGACAGCTAAAAACCCACCTGAGCCTTGCCCTCAAACTGCTGTTGTTTCACAATTTGGAAGGGGCACACTCATTTTTCATATACAATATAAATCTGAATAAATCATGTTTCCATAGGCTTCTACTTGTTCATTCAAGCTTGTGTGGTTCTCTTTAGGATAAACTTCCTCACTGTATGGATGACCAAGCCATTGCTGGTTTTTAATTGCTTGTTCAGCTTAAAGAATACAAGGGTTTATTCTGGGTTGCTCAACTATATATATATATATATATATATATATATATATATATATATCCATCTGTTTATCTACCATCTATTGTTAAGGAATGAAGGGGATTGTTTTGGATGATGCTTTGCGACCCTTTCAGTAGATTTTGTATCTGTAAGACTGGCATCTGTAGTAAAAACTAACTGCTGAAAAAGTCAAGACTGTCTCTTTGTTAGCCAGCTTGTTGTTGTTTTCTACATATCTAACAAGTTGACTTTGTTGCCATGGAAACAATTGGCTAGAGATGCTTTCAGTAGGCTTCCCCCCACCTGCATCACCTGGATGGATGCCACATCCTCCTAGAGATAGGAGGAAAAATAGGTCAGAACCTAGTCTGAGAAGGCTGGAGCTGGGAAGACCACAATGGAAGGGTGAGCCCTTCCATCTTATTCTTGTATTTTCTTGTAAGCCATTTAGAGGTTTTACTGCAGTCAAATAGTATACAAATACAAAGCTTGGGATAGCTCAGTCTGTAGAGCATGAGACTATTAATCTCAGGGTTGTGGGTTTGAGCCCAACATTGGCCGAAAGATTCCTGCATTGCAGAGGGTTGGACTGGATTATCCTTGTGGTCTCTTCCAGCTCTATGATTCTATTATTATTCTCCGGTTGTATATGTTTGTGCGTGTCTATATTTCTATATATCACTGCTGTTTATCAATACGACGTGTGATCCAAAAGCTGTTCAGCTTGCAATGTCTTGACATTTACTGCTGTTTTCCTCATGGCGTGGGAAACTTACCAATTCTGTTGCATTTTGGAATACAAGATAGATTACAAACCGCCTCACTGTGGCCGTACTCACAATAGTCCAGCGAAGTTTGCTATTTTGCAGATAGAAAAACCAGCATTGAGGGATATTCTTCTGCTCGTGGGTTCATGACTGAGAAGGATGGTTTAGGCTCAGGTCCAACACTATTTTTGGATCATACGCTGGCACTGAGCATTTGCCACGTAACTATGATGCTGGGGCTTCATTACATCCTCCTAAAGCACTTTAGCATTGTCACCTGAAGAGGGAACCCAGGTAAAGCAACCCTTAGAGCTGTGCAACTCCTCTGGCTTGCTTTTTGTGTGTGCATTTACAGTGAAAATCTCCAGAAAGGTGCCTGTGGAAATGCTGAGGGTGGCAGGAGAGGATATATGGATTATTAATATCCTTCCTAATTTGTGCTAGCAAGTTTCTTTATACAGCAGAGTGCATTCCCCTTCTTACACAGCAGAAAGCTGGCTGCAGACTCGTGTGACAATAAACAATTCAATCTGGCTTGCCCAAATTGAGATATGTTCTATTATTCCTGGGAAGACCCCTTTGATCTCTCCTAAAAGAATACAGTGGTACCTCAGGTTGCAGATGCTTCAGGTTACAGACTCTGCTAATGCAGAAATAGTACCTCGGGTTAAGAACTTTGCCTCAGGATGAGAACAGAAATTGTGCGGCAGCGGCGGGAGGCCCCATTAGCTAAAGTGGTACCTCAGGTTAAGAACCATTTCAGGTTAAGAACAGACCTCCAGAACATATTAAGTTCTTAATCAGAGGTACCACTGTAAAGACACCACAGTCTTATTCATATGTAACAAAAAGTAGTTTTACTCATGATCAGGCAGACCACAGTGTGATCCCTGAAGGCAGGCTTTAGGCTTAAAGTTACAGACATGCACAAGCAGGTTATGGGAGATAACCTGGGGAGACTGATGGTTGCCAGCCAGCAGTACAGTCTGGGTGAATCAGGAAGTTCACAAGACGAAAAAGAAGATCAAAGAGAGGGAGGTGGCTGCGTGACTTGGCCTTTTACCAGGTCTGGAAAGGTCACGCCCACCTACCGGTCACATGCAAGGAAGGATGCTCCAGCCAGGTGTAACAGGAAGTTCAACAGACTGGACCAACATCCCTTGCATGACCACTCTAGCAAAACAGGTGATATTGTTCTTGACTGCTCCCAGTGGATTACATCCCGCAGTGCCTTGTGTATCTGTAGCGGCTCTCCATATAAGTGTCACTAAATCTATGCGCCTGAATCCTGTATGCCTTCCTCACACTTGCTTTCCCATGTGTAAAACTTTAGAACAGGAACATAGGAATCTGCCATAGACTTAGTCAAATCATTGGCCTATTAAGCTCCATATTATTATGCCAGAGTTTCAATTTGGAGGCTTTCTTAGCTCAACCTGGAGATTGCTGGGGATTGACTCTGGAACTTTCTACATGCAAGGCATGTCCTCTACTATGGATCTACAGCCCTTTGCCTGAGTTGTGGCTTCTTCCAGCCACATTACATCTGGCCACCCCAACCCAGATTAAAATGAGACTGGGGTGGAATCTATACACACATATTGAAAATGCTGTGAGAATGTTTTTGTTTTTTTAAAGTTTTGAAAAATATATTGAATTTTGCATAGCTCACTCTCGCCATCTAGTGCCACCTTTGTATATTGCACTTTCCAACACATTTAAAACATTTCATTTGCAGTTGTGTAGCCGAGTCCTGAAAGGGATGCGGGTGGCGCTGTGATCTAAATCACAGAGCCTAGGGCTTGCCAATCAGAAGCTCAGTGGTTGGAATCCCCACGACGGGGTGAGCTTATGTTGCTGCTCCTGCCAACCTAGCAGTTCAAAAGCACGTCAAAGTGCAAGTAGATAAATAGATAACACTCCAGCGTGAAGGTAAACGGCATTTCCGTGCACTGCTCTGGTTCACCAGAAGTGGCTTAGTCATGCTGGCAACATGAGCCAGAAGCTGTATGCAGGCTCCCTTGGCTAATAAAGCGAGATTAGCGCTGCAACCCCAGAATCGTCCGTGACTGGACCTAATGGTCAGGGGTCCCTTTACCTTTAGCTGAGTCCTTCTGGGAATTAGTAATGGTTCTTATAATGAATTTTGGACATATGAAATTCTGTTAATGCTAAATTATTTTATGGTTTTTTTCCCATTTTCTGTAGCCTTGGGTGCCTTTGTTCAGAGCAATTATTTATAAACATTGAAACTATCTAGCTGAAGGAGGTCCATATGGTATACATAAAATGCAACATATGACGATTTAATGGTTCATTCTCTCCTGTCGACTAGGGTCGACAGGCAAGATCCATGGCTCAGTGAGCAACTATAAACCTCCATTTTGAGGCACCTGTGACAAGGCTGTGGTGAAGCATACTGATTGGCAGCTGCTACTCTAGCAGAATGCTTTTCTGTGAGGTGCAATATCGCAACACATCCCCAATAGAAGACAGCGGCAATAATATCTCATCATGAAACAACCAAAGGCAGCATTATGCCAGCCTCCTTTAGAAGATGTAGCCGTGCCTCAGGATGGCTCCTTTTCCAATTATTTGTTTTGGTTTTGCCTTTGATTTCTGACATGGTCATGAGTTCTTTAAGTTGTCAAAGGTTGATGATGAAGAACACAAAAGCCGTAGTGTCTGGAAATGCCATAATATAAGCTTAAAGGGTGGGGTGGAGAGAGAGCATATTAAGATTTCCAAATCCCAAAGGGCTTGTGGCAAAAAATTCACCGCTTACAAAAATCCAAGAAGGCAAAATGGAAAGATGTGCAGTTCATTGGAATGTCCTGCTTGCACACAAATGGAGATTGTGCTGTTGGAATGCTATAGGGCCCTAAAAGTTAGACTTGCATGCCCATTCATTATCTGGTCGTATTTCTGCTGGAGCCTAGGTGTGTTTGTTCTCAAGACTGAAATGTGAAATGATGTGTGCTGGTCCCGTGGCGTGCTGGTCTCATGGGTTAGCCGAGAGGCGAGGTCCAAGTCCAGTCCGTGGTCAAAGAGGCAACAAGGAGGCAGTCTGTAAAAGCTGAAGCTGGGTGCAGGGCAGGGAGTCGGGTGAAGTCAGGAACAGGCATCCAAGCAGGGAAGCAGGGCTGGTCAGGAACTCCGGCAGGAAAGCACGACAGGGTTCAGGCAGGAACTGGCAACCAACAACGATGCTCCTGCAGACTGAGACTGGGGCTGACTGGCTTTTATCTGCCCCGAGGCATAGGGCGGCCCCGATCCTCAGGTGACTCGCCTCTCTTGGCCTGGAGGCAAGCACTCCTCCTGTGGGAACTTAGCTCCCTCCGCCTCTCTGCCCTGAGCCTCTGCAGCCCAGGAGAGGATGGAGGGTTGCTGGACCCAGAGGCAACCTCCGCTTCCTCTGATGGGGCTGAGAGTGGAGCACCTGCAGGCAATGGGTCCTCCATCACCTCAGGAGCAAGAGCAGACTCAGCTGATGCCTGCACCTGAGGATCCAGCACAGGTGAGGACCCTTCAGTCTCATGCCCCAGCCCCAGCTCAGCTGGTTCTGGAGGCAGGGGATCCTGTGCAGGCTGGGATTCCTCAGGTTCAGCATCCGAGTCCGAATCCCAGGCCATCACATGATGTTTGGAAGGAGCCCATAGCTCAGTAGCAGGCGTACTCACCATACCTCACTGAGCTTTGATCCTAGAACAATAGGCAAATAGGATCCTAGAATTCAACAACTGATTGGCTTGCAGGAAAAGACCAATCAGGCTCCCGGAGGAAGTTAATCAGCCTATTAGGCTGGTAGGATTGTAGAAAGATTGGCCTGCAGGAAAAGACCAATCAGGCCCCAGGAGGGAAGCAGAATCAGCCAATGAGATGGGACTCATTGTGTAAATAATGTATATAAAAGCCTGAGGTTTGGGGGGCAATTCAATCACTGTTTTACAAGCTGCAATAAAGAGCATGAAATCACTACAGGACTCCGAGCCTATTTCACTCACAAAGCAAGCACTTTGGAAAGAGGGGCGGTGGCTCTGGTATTTGGAACTTGGACTATACAAAATACAATATGATACATTACAAAACAAAGGAGATGAAAGAAAGCAACAGAATGAAAGGAAGGAAGAGAGGAAGAAAAAGAGAAATCAATCCCAAACAACTGTAGACATGATGAAAAAAGACTGGGATAAAATATTATCAACTAATGCAATATTTGTAATATGTGAAAAATATTTTTGTGAAATCTATTTCTACTGAAAAACAATATATGCCTCTGAGAATGTTAAAAAAAACCCCAAAACCCTTCCAACTTAAAATAACGTGGGATAAACAGGTGCCCACAAAATGAACTGTCACATAATACACAAGGAATAAAAACAATCTGAACAATTAGAGGTTTTTTTGTGGTAATGCTTGGTGCCGTGTCCAAATGTAATCTCCTGGGCATGCAAGAAATAAAAAATGCATCTCCAAATAGGGTCTCAAAACTGAAGGTCACAACCGCTGCAGGAAATCATGTTGGCTATCATTAGAGCCAACTTCTAGGGGCCTAGGTCCCCTCAGCCCCCCAATAAAATATTTGAGGGGGCTGGACCCCCCCCCCAAGTTGATGGGCATTACCATTCAAATGCTGTTCATGCGCTGCATCATGTGATTGATTATGTGGGACAGGGCACCCCTGTTGGCTGTGCTGTGGACTCCATTAGCTGACAGGGCCAATTTTTGTCAAGCGGTTAGCAAGGCCATTTTTGCATTGGAAAAGTTGCATTGTCCTGAAGCATTGATGAGGGAAAGTAGAAAAGTCTTCAGTTAAGTGTAGCCCAATCTTCATACAATCTGTTGAGGTTTTTGTAGCCACCACTTTGGGCATGTTTAGTTGCTAGAATCAAATCTTAACTGACATGCTTATTTTGCAGCAGAATTATAGAGCCCTAATTAATTAATTGGGAGAAAAGCGTCTTAAAAAGAAGAGACATCACCTTGCCAACAAAGGTCCGTATAGTTAAAGCTATGGTTTTCCCAGTAGTGATGTATGGAAGTGAGAGCTGGACCATAAAGAAGGCTGATCGCCGAAGAATTGATGCTTTTGAATTATGGTGCTGGAGGAGACTCTTGAGAGTCCCATGGACTGCAAGAAGTTCAAACCTATCCATTCTGAAGGAAATCAGCCCTGAGTGCTCACTGGAAGGCCAGATCCTGAAGCTGAGGCTCCAGTACTTTGGCCACCTCATGAGAAGAGAAGACTCCCTGGAAAAGACCCTGATGTTGGGAAATATGGAGGGCACAAGGAGAAGGGGACGACAGAGGATGAGATGGTTGGATAGTGTTCTCTCGAAGCTACTAACATGAGTCTGACCAAACTGCGGGAGGCAGTGAAAGACAGGAGTGCCTGGCGTGCTCTGGTGCATGGGGTCACGAAGAGTCAGACACGACTAAATGACTAAACAACAACAACAAATTAAAAGTAAGAAAGGAGATGAACATAGTGGAAATATTCAAGGATGGGATAAATTACTTTTTTGCATATTATGCTCATACATAAACCTCATGTCATAGCTGAGACTCCCCATTAAATATTTGAGAAACAATAAGACTTCCCACCCCCTGGATGTACCCAGTCCCAAACCAAAGGGGCATAGGGGCTGATTTCACCTTCCTGCACCCAAAATGTGTGTGACTCCAAATATTGAGCAGCTGGTCGTAGCAGAACATATGCAGGCTGAGTCAATCACATTAAAGCCACCTTTTGCTTGCTCCCTTGGGCCTCATTGATTGGACCAATTAATAGTGCTTAACTGATTTCAAAATGTGAAGCACCGCATAAATTGAATGTATTGTTATGTTGAAAGGTTGCTGACAAAGCACTAGAGGCCTAGAAATGATTGAGTGCTAAGCGGGGAGTCATTTTGCCTGCTGATTGCTGTCCTGACTGTCCTCTTTCAGCACTGAGGTTGTTTGACCCTCAGAATCTTGTTTGCTTTCCCCCTACAATGATGATGATGATAGTAATAATAATAATAATAAACGGATATTACAGCATATCCATAGCATAGCCATGGTTTGAGGTGAGCAAAATTATGCTCTAAATTCAGGTTGATGTGAGAAAATCTTATTTTATCCCCCCTTTTTTTGTAAATCAGATGATAGAATGAGGCCTATTTTGCAGAGTGTGCATTGAACCAGTCCTATAGTTTTGCAGCATCATTATCAAAACATCATTGTTTAAGGTAGCTTTCTGCTTTAATGTGCTGTGAAAATGTTGTGCTTTTATGCTTTCCCCCCTCTTCTTTGAGGTGGGAACCTTCAAAGATGAAGCAGGTTTTCAAGTTCAAGGTGCTCACACTAGTTTAATGCCCTAAATGACTTAGGCCCCAAATAGATAATTGCCACCTTCTCTACAGACTCCCTCAGGTGTTGAAATGAGCAGATTCTGGTCTCTCTTGGCTGTTCCACCATGCTCAGAAGTTTTTTCAGGTTGTGGTGGTGGGCCAGGAGAGGATATTCTTAGTGGCAGCCCCTGTGTTTAGTGGAGATGTATGTTTCCAGAGCCCACCCTCTTCCTGTGACTAATTTGTTTTAACTGTTTTTAATATTGAATTTTAGATTGTTGTAAGCTGCCCTGTGATTTTGTAGGATAGGGGTGGGTAATGATGACATGTCCTCCAACATTTCTTTGATGAAAACAGGGATGTTGTTGTTGTTGTTGTTATGCTCTGCCCATCTGACTGGGTTGTCCCAGCCACTCTGGGCAGCTTCCAACATATATAAAAACATAATAAAACATTAAACTTGTTTTTTAAAATAACAACAACAACAACTTCCCTATGCAGGGCTGCCTTCAGGTGTCTTCTGAAGGTTGTATAGTTACTTATCTCCTTGGCTCGGGGGTCAGATGACTCCATACCCTCCAACATTTCTCTGACGAAAAGAGGGATGTCCTAAAGGAAAGCGGGACATTCCAGGATCAAATCAGAAACTAGGATGGCTTGTGTAAATCTGGGACTGTCCCTGAAAAATAGGGACACTTGGAGGTTCTGTGAACATGTTGCTTAAGGAAGGGATGAGCTGAGTTGCTGATTGCTTAGGCCAAGGAGGTGGAATCTGTGATCTTCCAGGTCTTCTTAGACTTCAGCACCCACAATCCCATTTTGCCCATTCTAGCTAGGGCTCCTGAATTATCTCAGGTTCCCCTTCTCTGTGCTGCTGAGTGTGGCTGCCATAGTATGGCATGAGAGGAGAGGGCCAGTTGGCTAAGCAATTGGATTGCTCATCTTTCGCTTCTGCCACTGTTCTGCAGTTCTACTTCTGTAGCTGTGAAGTTTTTGGACAGCCACAGGACAAGCAATTAAAAGCACAGTTGGGGTTTTCACACCTGGCCTCCCCCATTTTGTTCTGAAGTTTTAGCCCAGTGATGTTTCATCTTAACACTCGTATCGGATGGAAAGTTAGGAAGCAAGGTGTTAATGAGTTGCACAGTACAAGTTGTTACAAGAGAAATGTTGCGTCCACCAAACCCTTGTTTTCTCACGGGTGGCGCTGTGGTCTAAACCACTGAGCCCCTTGGGCTTGCCGATTGGAAGGTCGGCAGTTCGAATCCCCGTGACAGAGTGAGCTCCCGTTGCTCTGTCCCAGCTCCTGCCAACCTAGCAGTTTGAAAGCACACCAGTGCAAGTAGATAAATAGATAAACGGCATTTCCGTGTGCTCTGGTTTCCATTACGGTGTTCCGTTGTGCCAGAAGTGATTTAGTCATGCTGGCCACATGACCTGGAAAGCTGTCTGTGGACAAATGCCGGCTCCCTCAATCTGATAGCAAGATGAGCTCCGCAATCCCATAATCGCCTTTGACTGGACTTAGCTTTCCAGGGGTCCTTTACTTTTACCTTTTTCTCACAATGCTAATGTGGGATCTGGGCGGGTACTTAGCTTTCTCTTGACCGCCGATTCTCTCCTTCAAATATCCCATTCCTAGTGTAAAGGGTCTTTCCCCCTCCAGTCATTGTCATTGAAAGTGAAACAATCAGGGGACAGTTGGAGTGAAAGTTGGCAGATAGTTTAATACCCTACTTCCTTTCTGCCCTGCCCTGTAAATAGGTATGTGGTAATCTGTCAATTCTCTTTTTTCCTAGTCATAAATTCAGTTGTCCACATTTCCACTTCAGTTGCATTGAAAACATCATCATGGAAATCAGCCTTCTAGTTGTCCTGATGTCCATTTTCGTATGCAATCTCCTCCAATGTACACATTTTTGCAATATACACATTTTTCATAGAATCATAGAACTGTAGAATTGGAAGGGACCCTGAGAGCCACTTAGTCCAACCCCCTGAAATCTCAACTTAAGCATCCATGGCAGGTGGCTATCCAGTGTTTGCTTAGAAACCTCCAATAAAGGTTTTAAAGATAGCATCTTAGATAACATCTCATTTGCGTAGAAGATCCCATTGTGTCATGCTCTTTGTTCTTTATGCCTAATTTTCTTGAAATTCTAGCTACAAAGAGCAGCGACACAGATAATTGTCAGGTGCTGTTACTGTGGTATTCTGTTTGAAAGAACAATGACTATTTCATATTTCTAGTAGAACCTTTCACTGAGTTAGATTACTCCGAGATAAAATTAGAGAATAGTTGATTTGGAAGGAGGCTTTTATACCGTATAGTCCAGGGGTCACTCTGTGTTGCTCCTGGATGCCATTATGTGTGGCAGTCCATTCTACTGCACCAACCAAAGGTCTCAGCAAATATCATGTCAAAAATCCATAATGCACTGGAGACTGTTTGCTGGTACTGCTTAGTTCCTGGGTTGGCCTCTCCTACACTGAACATGGGCTGATGTCAGGGGCTGGACTGCTTGGAGCCCCCACTTCTGAACCTTACCAAGGGCAGGAGGAAAGTATTGATTTAGAACAGTGGTTTGCAGAAGGGCATAGTCCAGAGGGGGAAAGCTGGGAAATACTGGGTGAGGAACAGCTAGAAGAGGAAATACCAGGAGAAAGACAGCTGGCAGATTCAGTGTCTTTGGACAGCATTCCTGACCCCCCCTTCGCCTAAGATTAGACTGGCTTTGAAAGTGGTAGAACAGAGAGCTCAATGGCAACTAGCTCAGATTACCTGATGTAGGAGTGATGTAGATTAATGGGGATGGAGGGGGTGAACCTTTATGGGGAGCATCACCATTTCTAGAGAGATATTCATTCCTTTGCCTCTCGCTGTGATTATTAAAGAAACTAACTGGTAAGTTAGTCGGGTCACGAAGAGTCGGACACGACTAAACGACTAAACAACAACAACAACTGGTAAGAACGCTCCTTTTGTTTACTTACTTTGTTTACTTATTTACTGCTACTGGGGGAGGAATCCGATTCCCCAAAGCCTGGCAGCTGTTAAACAGTCCCACCCTCTGCACAGTGCAGGAAATCTGGAGCTAGAGGATCTCCAACATGTGGCTGACCAGACTCTGCTTGAAGACGTCTGGAGGGGAGAGTGCACACCTCATATCCATCGCCGAACTGCACTAACCATTAATGTATCTCTAATACAGTAACCCCCCCCCCCTACATATGCACATCCCATTTATGTGGATCTCAGTGAAATAAAGAAATAAATATATTGGCCTTCATTTGGGGCTGCTGCCTGTGTGAGGGAAGGCGGCCTTTGATCAGCCAGTGGGAAGCACCTTCTCCCTGCTGCCACCATTCCACCACATGTCCATGGCCCCACCTTGACACCAGTTCTGTTGGCCCTCCTTTTTGGTCCTTACTCTCCATGCCAGCTGCTGCCACCACACTCACTGGCTGCCCTTGGGCAGGCAGGTGGGTTCAGGACAGGACAGGCAGCGGCCTCTTGCGATTTCCAGGCTGAGTCTCTTTTCCTCACCTTCCAGCATATTAAGGTGGGGTGCTCCCCACTTTATTCAATTTCACTTATGCACACGGGCCCTCAGAACATAATAGCCATGTAGGTTGGTGGATGCCTGTAGTCAGCTGAAGAAATGAAGCCTTTTTTTCGGCCCGGTCTGTCTGCATTGACTAAGCAGAGCTTTGTTGACGAACCATAGTATGAGCTAAGAAAAGGCCTTTCATTGAACCATCATAGATTTTATATGCTTCTGTGGGCACACCTGCTGTGTGAATTTAGTGCCATGGCTCCCTGCGTTGAATTGTACTTTTCATGAAGGTGCTGAGAATTCTCTGCTCTGCTGGGGAATGTGCATTCACCCCGTCTCATTCTGCACAGAACAGAAATATGCTTCTGCTTGCCCTGATTAACATGGCTTCACTCTGTTTGCAAGGTTGATCGGCGCTTGTGTTGCTTCAGCGACGTTTACCAACACTGAAAATGACCAATTAACAGTTTAAGTTTCAATAATAATTATTCCCCAATTGTTTTAATTATTTAAATAAAGCATTTGGAGTGTTTTAATAGTTCTGCCCTCCCTGGAACTGGAAAATGTCCATTTGGACCCAGGCTTTGTTGTTAATGCTCTACAAAATGCCCTTCCGATTAGTGCATGAATTAGACTCCATGGTAACAACATGGTCACAATGTCTTATTATTTGGGTAAGTCAACAATGGAAGTCCATGGAATGGGAGTAAAAAAACAAAACAAAACAAAACAGGAACAGATAAATATATTTGTATTCGTACGGGGAACATTTATCATTTTGTATGAAAAGCAGAGTAAAAGCTTTCTGCATAGGATTTTCCATTTGTGTGTATGATGGGATGATGAGCTGCTTGTGCGTAAAAGCGTAGTCCCTCAGAGTCTGTG
Organism: Podarcis liolepis; assembly: GCF_965112155.1. Lineage (NCBI taxonomy): Eukaryota > Metazoa > Chordata > Lepidosauria > Squamata > Lacertidae > Podarcis > Podarcis liolepis. The sequence continues at coordinate 65,193,460 of NC_139562.1, forward strand.
CAAGTTCACAAACCTCTGTCTGTGACGGAGCCCCTCAGACATGGCTGCTCTAGTCACTCGCAGATTCCGACAGTGGTTGTTTTCGGAATCGTTTCCAGCATAAAAGCTCCTTAACGGAAACACGTCTTCTGGACTCACGGTGTGACACTTTCCGGCGAGGCGTGGGTCTCCCTATGGGAGCTTCAGATACCTCCCCACTGTTCTCGCTGGAAGTGTCTCTCCCACCTGCTCGCATTCCCTCAGAGATCCACTCCTCCCCCTGCTGGTTCCTGCTTCAGCTGTTGAGTCTCTCCCAGCCTCCCTGAGCCCCTCCACCACCTGTTCCTCCGATGGCAGTTCCCTGACATCCACCTCCCCTCCAGGGCCCCCCTCACCCCCTCCTGTTCCCTCTCCTCTGGGAGGTGAGGAGGTAAAACCCCGAAAAGAATCTTCTTCATCTTCAGACGTCTCGAACAATTCCCTCCATCGATCGCCGTCCCGGCTCGCTGAATCCTCCTCCTCCTCGGAATCTGTGAACCCCTCCAACTCCTCTTCTTCGTCTGTGGTGGCAAAGTATTCCCTCCGGAACCTCGCTACCGGTTGAGGCTTGCGTGGGAACCTCTGATGAAAAGTTTCTATTAAAACCTCGTCATTGACATCCTCTGCCCTGACCCAGGTGTTTTCCGACTCCGGTTCCCCTTCCCACATTACCAAATACTCTACTTGATCTCCCTTCCACCTGGAATCGAGGATCTCCGCTACATGGTAGCTTTGTTCCCTTTCCTCCATTGCTGGTCCCCGAGTGACCCTCCCTTCTCTGTCCCCTTTATACAGTGACAGCAATGACCTGTGGAAAACTGGGTGCAGCTTCATGTGGTTCGGTAACCGGAGTCTGGAAGCCACTGGATTGACCTGTTGTGTGATTTCAAATGGGCCCAATCTTTTGGGTCTTAACTTCTTACAACTCCCTTTGAAGGGTAACCCTTGGGTTGACAGCCACACTTGGTCCCCCACCCTAATGGTTTCACCTTCTCTCCTGTGTTTGTCTGCCTGCCTCTTATATTCCTCCTTGGCCCTGTCTAAGTTAAGTTGGAGCTGGCGATGGATCGCTTCCATTTCTTCTACGAACTGTTCGGCAGCTGGAACGCTCCATCTCTCCCCTTCCCCCCCTGGGAAAGCCCTGGGATGGCACCCGTAATTAGCCAAAAAGGGGCTCATCCCCGTGGACACGTTCTCCGCATTGTTGTAGGCAAATTCCGCCAATGCCAACTTCTCCACGCAATCATTCTCTCTGTCATTGACATAACACCTCAAATATTGCTGGAGGATGCCATTGGCTCTTTCCGCCTGCCCATTGGTTTCAGGATGCCGGGCAGTCGAGAAATTAACCTCTACATGCAGTAAGCTCATGAGCTTCCTCCAGAACCTGGAAGTAAATTGTTTCCCTCGGTCAGAAACCACCCTCAAGGGGGCGCCATGCAACCTAAACACATTTTCTACAAACAATTTAGCCGTTTCTTCTGCCATGACAGCATGTGAGCAGGCTATAAAGTGTGCCATTTTGGTTAACAGGTCTACCACAACCATGATGGCTGTTTTCCCTCTGGACCTTGGCAGATCAGTCATGAAATCTATGGCCACTGCTTCCCATGGTCTTTCAGGTGTGGGTAGCGGTTCTAATAACCCTGCCGGCGCCCGCCTTTCCCCTTTGGCTCGCTGGCATTGGTCACAACTCCTCACATACTCCCGCACGTCTTCCCTGACCTTGGGCCACCAAAATTCCCTGGTCACCAGCCACATGGTTCTGTGTTGCCCAAAATGCCCCGCTGTGGGGCTATCGTGTAGCTGCTTGAGTACCTTCCCCCTCAACTCTCCTTCAGGTATATATAACGCTCCCTTGTAGTACAACGCCCCGTTTCTCTCCTCAAAACCTCCAGGTTTATCTCCCTCCCTCCTGAGTCCCCTGAGTTTGTCCTGGGCGTATTCATCATTCTCCGTTCCCTCTACCAGTTCTCTTTGCCCCACCAATGCCGCCCCACACACCCAGCGGTCCTCTGGAATGACATGTCTCTCTTCGGGTGCTCCCTCCCCCTCCAAATATTCAGGTTTGCGTGAGAGAGCGTCCGCCCTAAAGTTCTCTGGGCCTGGCACGTAACAAATCTCAAAGTTAAATCTGGAGAACTCCTGGGCCCATCTCAACTGCCGTTGGTTGAGCACTCGTGCCGTTCTCCAATACTCTAGGTTCTTGTGGTCAGTGCACACTTGCACCTTATGTTGTGCGCCAATTAGCAGGTGCCTCCATCTCCGAAAAGCCTCATGAATAGCAAGAAGTTCTCGATCGTACACCGTGTAGTTCCTCTCAGATTTGTTCAGCTTTCGCGAAAAAAACGCACACGGTCTCCACTCTGACTCCTCCTTCCCTGGCTGCAAAAGAAGCACCGCCCCTATGGCTCTGTCTGATGCGTCTGTTTCGACTCTCATCTTTTTTTGTAAATCCACATGCAGAAGTTGTTCTTCAGAGGCGAAGGCCCTTTTTAGCTCCTCAAAAGCTCGCTCCGCCTCCTCAGTCCAAACAAATTTCTTCTTACTGCTGAGACAGTCCGTTATGGGCGCCGTCAGGTGGGCAAAGTTTCGGATGAACTTACGGTAAAAGTTCCCAAACCCTAGGAACCTCTGCACATCCTTCTTTGTTTTGGGTGTTTTCCATTCCAGCACTGCCTGGACCTTGCCGGGATCCATGGCCAATCCCTTGTCTGACAGGCGGTACCCCAGGAACTCCACCTCCTTGGTATGAAACTGACACTTCTCCAGTTTCACCCATAGCCGGTTGGCTAGCAGCCTGCGCAACACTTCTCTGACGTCTCTCACATGCTGCTCCTCATTCTCAGAATACACCAACACGTCATCCAGGAAGGCCACACAATTCTTGTAAAGCAAAGGCCCTAGTACGTGGTTCATCAGCGATTGAAAGCACGCCGAGCCTGCTTGTAATCCAAATGGCATAACGAGATATTCAAATGCCCCCAAAGGGGTGAACATGGTGGTTTTCCATTCATCCCCTTTCCTTATACGTATCAGATTGTACGCCCCCCCCTTAGGTCCAGCTTGTTAAAAATCTTTCCCTTCCGCACCCTGTTCAAAATGTCATCTATTCTAGGCATGGGAAAGGCCAATGGTTCTGACACTGCGTTTAAGGCCCGAAAGTCACACACAAGTCTCAGCTTGTCCGTGTGTTTTTTATCCACAAAAAACACTGGACTACCTCCCACCGCTCTTGACTCTCTGATGAAACCCCTCTTCAGGTTCTTGTCAATGAACTCTCTTAGCTCCTGCATTTCTCTGTCTGACATGGCATACAACTTGCCTGCGGGGAGCTGCGCCCCAGGCAGTAAATTGATTTGACAATCAAAGGGTCTATGCGGGGGTAGTTGGTCAGCTTCCCTTTCGCTGAACACGTCGCTGAGATCTGCGTATTGTCGTGGTACCTTCACCTTCTCCGTTACTTCTGTCCCTGCTAGGGTAGCTTGGGCTCCTGCTGAACCCTTTCCCTCCTTGCAGTGTTCTAAGCAATGTGCGGAACCAAAGGAAACCACTCTCTGATGCCAGCCCACCAGTGGATCATGTAACGCCAGCCAGCTCATCCCCAAAATAATGGGAGCCCCTCCCAAGGTGGCCACATTAAACGCTATCAGTTCTGTGTGCCTTGCCACCTTCATTATCATTGGGACGGTCTGCAAGCTGACTTCCCCTCCCAACAGCTCCCTGCCATCGATCGTGGTCACCTGCAGGGGGTTGCTTAAAGGGATCGCCTGTATCTGGTGTTCAGCTGCAAACTCTTTGCTCATGAAATTGCAGGAGGTGCCTGAGTCCAACAGCGCCTTAATCTTCAGAGGGTATCCGTTTTGCAACTCTAGTGACACTTCTATCACTAGGGCAGGTTTGGGAGGTTCTGGCGTGGGCACTTTCACTGCTCTTTGGCCTGGCTGCTGTGCCCCGACGGTGGCAGCCAGGCGTTGGCTTTTACTTGCTCCGATATCTCCTCCACTCCTCCCTCAACAGCTCCCACCATCCCTTGCCATTCCTTCCTCTGGGGGCAGACTCTGGCAAAGTGACCTGGCTGTTGGCAGAGATAGCATTTCCGGGCGCCTTTTCCCTCCTTCCTACCCCCTTCACTGGGCTTTGAAACTGCGCGCGTGCGCGCTGTTCCGATTTCCATCGGCTCTGCCGGCGGGAAAGTTGGCTCTGGAATGTCTGGAATACGGAACTCCTTCCAACGTTCCCCCTTACCTTCCCGCCTCTCCAAGGCTCTCGCCTCCTGGCGCGTTCCTATGGTCAGCGCAGATTTGGTCAGCTGATCCATAGAAACCACCCTGGGACTCCGGGAAAGTTCGTCTTTCACAGCCGAAGCAAGCCCTTCTTCAAATAGCATTTGAATGGGTTCCGCCGATAAGTCCCACCCCAATCTGTGAACCAGCATGGTAAACTCAGTCCAGTACTCACGGACAGATCGGCTCCCCTGCTTGCAAGCCATTAACTGTCTGCGCACCACTCCCTGCTCAATATCGCTGGAAAACATGAGATCCATTGCACGAAAGAACTTCATTGTGTCCTTTAGGACGTCATTATGCGTTGCCATCAGGGGTCGCACCCAGTCCCTCGCCCCCTTTTCAAGGTGCCCAATCACGAAAGCCACTCGCGATTCCCCGTCAGGGAATTCATCAAACTGCACATTGAGGGCATATTGCATCTCTGTTTTAAAGGCATGGTAGTCCTTGGGGTCCCCCCCGAACTTCTGCACCAATCCTGGTACCTTTCTGGTGAACTGGGTGGCTTTCCCCTTCTTGTCTGCATCCTGAGCCCTTCTCTCCTCAAGCCTCGCCGTCTGCAGCGCCAGTTGGATCTCCAACGCCCGGTACCTTTCTTCCAGGCTTGGCCCTGCTCCAACTCCTGCTTCTCCGGTTCCGGCTGGGTCACTCATGATGCTTTCTCCTGCACAAACAGCTTACAGAGACTGTCGGAATGCTATGATGGGATGATGAGCTGCTTGTGCGTAAAAGCGTAGTCCCTCAGAGTCTGTGCAAGTTCACAAACCTCTGTCTGTGACGGAGCCCCTCAGACATGGCTGCTCTAGTCACTCGCAGATTCCGATAGTGGTTGTTTTCGGAATCGTTTCCAGCATAAAAGCTCCTTAACGGAAACACGTCTTCTGGACTCACGGTGTGACACTTTCCGGCGAGGCGTGGGTCTCCCTATGGGAGCTTCAGATACCTCCCCACTGTTCTCGCTGGAAGTGTCTCTGAGCCCTCCCACCTGCTCACATTCCCTCAGAGATCCACTCCTCCCCCTGCTGGTTCCTGCTTCAGCTGTTGAGTCTCTCCCAGCCTCCCTGAGCCCCTCCACCACCTGTTCCTCCGATGGCAGTTCCCTGACAGTGTGTGTGAGAGAATTTGTTTTCAAAGCTATCTGAATATGCAAATGAAATCTAACAACCATCAATACCCAGTTTGCTACCTTTCCACCATCAATGCGAGCATCAAAATGCTTTCAATTTTGGATCGTAGTGTCGGTGCAAGGTTCTCTTAGGTAATATCTGATATTTTAGTTTTATCATTATAAAGTGGGATATACCACTTAAATAGCTCCAAGAGGCCACTTGAAGGTTGCACAAACAACTTCCTACCCTGTTTACTCAATGGCACAGTTCATACATGGCAAAACATATGTGAGGAGGATGAACCACTGACAGCTTTTGGCTCATGTGCTCCCATTCTCTTCTTCTTCCCTGGAGCGGCCAGGAGGATGAGATGGGAAGCTTCTATTTCCTTCTTAGGTAAGATGCAAGCCCTATTTGGGCAGTCACCACACTCACGTAAGTAGAAGACATGTACTGCCAAACTCTGCCCACTTTGGCATGCTGTCTCTCTTCCATGTAGAGTCCTCTACAAGTCTGTGGTTGAAGACCTGCAGTGAGGAATCTCCTCTACTTGTGAAGGCACAGCTCAAAACCCTGCTTGTGCAGGGTTCAAAATTGCATAAGGAGCTTCCATGAGTAAAGGAAGCTTCCTGCTGCAGACCTTTAATAATAATAATAATAATGATGATGATACATTTTTATTTATACCCCACCTTCCCCAGCCAGAGCCGGGCTCAGGGCAGCTAACACCAGTAAAATTACAATAAAAACATAATAGGGGAGGGGGGGAGAAACACAATTTAAAATACAGGTTAAAAATGCAATTTAAAATGCAGACTCATTTTAATAATAGCCCATAGATCAAAACCATAAGGGTCGGGAAACATAAGGGTCAGACTGAGTCCAAACCAAAGGCCAGGCGGAACAGCTCTGTCTTGCAGGCTCTGCGGAAAAATGTCAAGTCCCACAGGGCTCTAGTCTCTTGTGACAGAGCGTTCCACCAAGTCAGGGCCAGTACTGAAAAGGTGCTGGCCCTAGCTGAGACCAATCTAACCACCTTGTGACTTGGGACCTCCAAAATGTTGTCATTTGTGGACCTTAAGGTCCTCCGCAGGGCATACCAGGAGAGGCGGTCCCGTAGGTACATGGATCCTAGGACACATAGGATTTTAAAGGTCAAAACCAGCACCTTAAACCTAACCCTGTACTCCACCGGGAGCCAGTGCAGTTGGTAAAGCACTGGATGAATGTGATCCCACGGCGAGGACCCTGTAAGGAGCCTCGCTGCGGCATTCTGCACCCGCTGGAGTTCCTGGGTCAGCTTCAAGGGCAGCCCCGAGTAGAGTGAGTTACAATAATCAAGCCTGGAGGTGACCGTCGCATGGATCACTGTGGCCAGATCAGGGCGAGAAAGGTAAGGGACCAACTTCTTAATACGGCGGAGATGGAAAAATGCCACCTTTACTCTCAAACTTGTAATAATGATGTGCTGGATGGGCAAGGCTTGGGAGCAAACCCCCTCCACCTTGTATGACTGCTTACACCTGAGTTTAATGAACACCTATGGCCTATGGTTCTGTGTTATGTCCAAACCCTAAACCATAGTTCAGGCATAGGCAAACTTGGCCCTCCAGATGTTGTGGGACTACAACTCCCATCATCCCTAGCTAACAGGACCAGTAGTCAGGGATTATGGGAATTGTAGTCTCAAAACATCTGGAGGGCCGAGTTTGCCTTAGTTAGGTAATCTTAACTATGGTTTAGTGAGTGGGGGGAACCATCTTCTTAAGCTATGTTTTTGCAGTTGACTTGTTTCAACAAACCATAGCCAAGATCAATCACATTTTGTCAGGCAACAGAAGCGAAAGATTGTGAACTTCTGTTCACAGTTGGGCTGGGGAAAGAGGAATGCTTGAGTCAGAACCACATCTAGGCTCATTCTCATCACATCTAAATATTACGTCTAAACCAGCCTAATGGAACTGTCAGAGAATTCACCACACAAGCAAATCTGGGAACAATAAACCACACACTTTTGCTGCTCAGCTGACATTCATTTCCAAAAGATGTCTCTCTCTTTTTTAAGCTTGTCACAAAAACTACAAGAGTTGAATCTCTTTGCTTTGTTGAAACAGATGGAGATTTGGGTGTGTGATAGAGTGAGGCGGATACCACTGGCAAACGAAAGCCACGCTAAACATCAAACAAATGTACACAAAATATGACATATAGGACTGGCTTTTGTGTGAGATTGTTTTTTATTTTTTATATACATTGCTAGAAAATATAAAAGTTGATATGTGCATTTTAACAGATAACTAAGATTTATGTTGGAAGCCTCTGTGCATGTTCTTTCTCTTGGCTGATTGCTTTGAATGATTGATCTAGGCTGCTAGAAGTCGGCAGGATGATATGGCAGTTCTTACTGAACAAAAAATCTGGAAGTTTCCCTTGAGTTTTTCAGAGGGATTTTCATTGTTGCCAGTAATTGATAGTGAAGCATATGGTCGGTCTGTCTGACAGATCAAATTGACCTATAGGAAAGTGTACAGAGTTTTGGAAATAACAAGGTATAAAATATTGGAGAAACTTTACAAAATGCCGCCCTCAAGGAGGCTGTTCTCTTTTATAATTGAGGGCTGATTCACACAATCATTTATTGGCCTTGCTCAGTTTGATTCAACTTCTCCCCCTTTTCCTCAACCTAGTTTGAACTAGCACACCGTGACTGGTTGAGGCAAGAGGTATACCATGGCTAGCACTCAAATCAGAGGGTTTTTTGTCAGCATGCAGCCTCATCAAGAACTGAGCTCTACTGAAGGACAGGCTAATAATTCTGGCACACAATGACTCAAGTTATATGGACAGCCATTGTGTGCCTGTTCAAACTGGAGTCACCTCCAGACTGCCAGTATTTTGTGGGACGGATTCAAATGCATACTAGAACTTTAGGTTTGTGCAATTAAAGTGGATTAAAGCACTCTGTCAATGAACTTTATGCAGTAAGGAACGTGACAGAGAAATGCACTGAAAAGCATAGAACGAATGAATGATAAATGGGGAGGTGTGCAAGCATCACAAACCAAATCAGGATGAGTGCTTAGTAAAGACCAAACATAGTCTTACCTCCACTTAATGTCCAGTGTGAGTGCCTGGAGGCGGTTGGAGGATGGATGGCAGCTAACAGATTGAGGTTGAATCCTGACGAGACAGAAGTACTGTTTTGGGGGGACAGGGGGCGGGCGGGTGTGGGGGACTCCCTGGTCCTGAATGGGGTAACTGTGCCCCTGAAGGACCAGGTGTGCAGCCTAGGAGTCATTTTGGACTCACAGCTGTCCATGTAGGTGCAGGTTAATTTTGTGTCCAGGGCGGCTGTCTACCAGCTCCACCTGGTACGCAGGCTGAGACCCTACCTGCCTGCAGACTGTCTTGCCAGAGTGGTGCATGCTCTAGTTATCTTCCACTTGGACTACTGTGCTCTACGTGGGGTTACCTATGAAGGTGACCCGGAAACTGCAATTAATCCAGAATGCGGCAGCTAGACTGGTGATTGGGAGTGGCCACCGGGACCATATAACACCAGTCCTGAGAGATCTGCATTGGCTCCCAGTACGTTTCCAAGCACAATTCAAAGTGTTGGTGCTGACATTTTAAAGCCCTAAACAGCCTAGGTCCTGTATACCTGAAGGAGCATCTCCACCCCCATCGTTCTGCCCGGACACTGAGATCCAGTGCTGAGGGCCTTCTGGCAGTTCCCTCATTGCGAGAAGTGAGGTAACAGGGAACCAGACAGAGGGCCTTCTCGGTAGTGGCGCCCGCCCTGTGGAACGCCCTCCCTTCAGATGTGAAGGAAATAAGCAGCTATCTTCTCTTTAAAAGACATCTGAAGGCAGCCCTGTTTAGGGAAGTTTTTAATATTTAATGCTGTGTTGTTTTTAACACTTGATTGGAAGCTGCCCAGAGTGGCTGGGGAAACTCAGCCAGATGGGCGGGGTATAAATAAATTATTATTATTATTATTATTATTATTATTATTATTATTATTATTATTATTATTTGTGTCATCCAATCAGGATGAATGCTAAATAAACAGGGTACCTTGTGGGTTGACAAAAAGAAGGTTATCAACCCAGATGTTGTATGATGTGCCTGCTAGCTGATATGCAAGCAAGTTTGTTTATTCAAGGAATATACTAGCTTTCCTTCCCATGCCCCAAAAATTCACTAGATGACATGTTGCTTGATGTCAGCCCAAAAGATCAGTGTTCTGATGTAGGATGTTAGGTTAGGTTATGTGCCGCTCAGTGAGACCAACAGGAAAAATATATGCATCTTATTTTGCTAAGGATTCCCCTAGCAGTCATTCTCATTCTTTGTATCTTCAGCAATGACTTCTCCCATATGAACATGGAGATCTGCAGCCAAATTTCTTGCTCAAGGCACTTTGTTTTTGATAGATTACACCTTGTAATTTCTGGAGCAGAGAATTCTTGTGATGGCTCTCCCTGGTAACCCTCTATGGTACCTCATTGGTTAATTTTTCCTGTGTGACTGGAAACCTTTATTAAAATATTATTGGGCATTTTAATCTGAACTGGTTAGATATATGGATGTGGCAAGTGAGTGGTATCAGCAGTGCATTTTGTGTTTGGTCCAGACCTTTTTCAATGGGTATATTTCCAACATTATATGGTATTGCATCCTGTTGAGTATTTTGTTTAATAATACATTTAAAGTAGGGGTTTTGCCCAGCTGGCTTTGCTCGCCAACCCCACCTACCCTCAGAAACTCTATTCAGGAAAACATAGGGTCAAAATTAAAAATTGAATCAATAATTGTCCATTCTGTTTTTTATGTTGTATTGTTGCTCAGGATGTCAATCACCGTGGCTTGTATCCAAGTAAATAACTGCATGTGTGGAACAATTTCGAGAATTGCTCCCTCCCTTCTTCTCCTCTTCCAACATGTCTGCCTGTACCATCACCAAATCTGCTCTGAAGGGTCAAGGAAAACCCCAGTGCAGATTCGTGGGGTGCCCAGGGGCAGGAGAGCGAGGGGAAATTCTGTTGTGGTCTCAGAAGTCATTCCACATGAACAATGATTTAGTTGGGTACAACCTCATCTATAATGAATACAGAATTTTAATCTACATATTCATGAGTAATGGTGCCAGACTTTAGACTGGATGATTAATTTTAAAGTATATCAGATCATGCTAAGTTTCCACCACACTGCAAAGTACTGTTTTGAGTAACTAATTTAAGAACTATTTATTAAAAGTGAAAATGAGCAATTTGCATATAATGAAGATACATTACAGTAAAAAAAAACAACCCACAGATATATTTTCTTTTTGAAGGTGCCATCTCCTAGCATCTTGAAGTAAAAAACAAATAATAATAAGCTATTAATCTTTTGTAAATGTTGACGGGCATGGGGGGACATTTTAACAGGCTTTTCCTTCAGTGTCAATGAGTCTTGTTTAAACAAGATTAAACAAAAAACACCAGAAATTCATAGTAAGTAAAATACCCACTTTCCCCACCACACATCCAAATATGGATGTTTATTTTAGGGAGTGGTATATTTAGGGTAAAAGTAAGTGTACGTTTTAAAGTGATAGTTGAAAATGCATACAGTGGTACCTCGGTTCTAGAACATAATCCATTCTGGAACACCGTTCGAATTCCGAAACGTTCGAAAACCAAGGTGCAAAAGTTTGTCTGCAAATTCAATTAAGAAAATTGAAAAACACGCAGTGGAAGTCATTCGACTTCTGAGGCGCATTTGAAAATGGAAGCATTTACTTCTGGGTTTTCGGCGTTCAGGTTCCAAAACATTCGTCAAAGGAGACGTTCGAGAACCGAGGTACCACTATACTTGTGTTATGAGTAGCTATCTGATAATTAGATGTGGGATTATCCAGTTTTATGATTTGGGGCATGAGTTTTAAAATAACTCTGTACAGTACTAACCTATCCATTACTCACATCCCCTGACCCTCCATATGTGTATTATTGGTTTTATATATATATATATAAGTCCTTCTGTTAAAACAAGGACTTCCATTTGTACAATGGAACATCCCCTCCCTCTTCTCTCCTTGTGTGCCCCCAATGCCCTCCCCAAAACTCCTTTGTGGGGTTGGGTAAAACCCCACAATAGATTTGGGGACATAGGAGGGAAGTTACACGGCAGAAGCAGAAGTCTTTGCGCTAATGAGATGACTTTACTGGATATAACCCTGTATTTTTCTTGAAGAGCCAGTCATTTAAATGATTGTTCTTGTGTTGCTTAATTTTTTGGAAAAAAATGTTGTACACTGCCCTGATGTTTTGTGAGATGGTGGTATATGAATACATCTGTAAATAAATAGATTCTTACACACATGCTGCCATGTATACATCCATGCATACATATATAATGTTTCCTCCTTTCCTCCTGCTTCATTCAGACCGCTTGACACCTGCATATTTATAGTGTTTTGTCTTGGCTTTCAAAGCTCAGAGGAAAAATGCAACTTTGAGTGTCTTTGCTCCAGGGCTTCTTCTGCATTTACCTCACAAACGTAAAATATGCACTTTCATATCAGCATCTGCCAAAACAACAAAGAGGGTCAGGAGTGTCTTTTGTCATGCATCACTCAAGGATACGACCTTTCACCTGTCCTGTTAGTCTCTTGCCCTAGTTCCAAGTCAGGGGTCACCCATATTTTTGGGGCCTATGGGCATCTTTGCAGACTGGATAAACTGTCAGGAGCACCACATGACTGCAACGAAGCACATACAACAACCTATTGTATTGCCTTTGATAGAGTGGTTATGCTAAACATAATTTCAGTCAGAGGTGGGGTGGGGACACTATGAGCACCAGGGAAGCCTTCTGTGGGCAGATATGTGTATGTGAGCGCCATGTTGTTGATCCCTGTTCTAAAAGCTTTGCTTGCTGCCAGCGATGCTGAACTCCAGCCTTTGTGTGGCAAGGGTTGTATCCAGCAAAATTGCCCCAGTAGCACAAGGACTTCCCTTTGTGCAACTGAGCTTCCCATTCACCTCCTCCCCTTGTATCTTCCCAGATCTGTTCTTAGTTTAACCCTTTGGGAAGTGCCAATAGGATTGGGAGGAAAAATCATACAAACCAACAAACCTGGAAATGCAAAATTCTTCCACAATAGCTTTTCCCTTACAACCAGTGGGAAGTATCTATAGACCTTTTGGGTGTGTTGTTCCCTTGTATAGTTTCCCTGCAACCAACTCCAGATTCTATAGAATCCAAAACTTCCATTGGAGAGAGATGCTAAACATCCAGTGCATTTCAGTATCCTTCACTTTAAGAAGGATGCTGACAAGCTGGAACGTGTGCAGAGGAGGGCAGCCAAGATGATCAAGGGTCTGAAAACAGAGCCTTATGAGGAACGGTTAAAGGAGCTGGGTATGTTTAGCCTGGAAAAGAGGAAACTGAGAAGAGATGTGATAGCCATCTTCAAATATCTCAAGGGTTGTCATATGGAAGAGGGAACAAGCTTGTTTTCTCCTGCTCTAGAGGGTAGGACTCAAACCAATGGCTTCAAGTTACAAGAATGAGATTCCGACTACACATCAGGAAGAACTTTCTGGAAATAATGTTTGACAGTGGAACATTCTCCCATGGAATGGAGGGAGGTTGTGGACTCTCCTTGCTTGCTTCCTTGGAGGTTTTTAAGCAGAGGTTGCATGACATATCTGCCATGGCTGCTTTAGTTGAGTCTCCTGCATTGCATGGGGTTGAATAATAATAATAATAATAATAATAATAATAATAATAATAATAATAATAATAATTTATTATTTATACCCCAGCCACTCTGGGCAGCTTCCAACAGAATATTAAAATACAATAACCTATTAAACATTAAAAGCTTCCCTAAACAGGGCTGCCTTCAGATGTCTTCTAAAAGTCTGGTAGTTGTTGTTCTCTTTGACATCTGGTGGAAGGGCGTTCCACAGGGCGGGTGCCACTACCGAGAAGGCCCTCTGCCTGGTTCGCTGTAACCTCCCTTCTCACAGTGAGGGAACCGCCAGAAGGCCCTTGGCACTGGACTTCAGTGTCTGGGCTGAACGATGGGGTTGGAGACGCTCCTTCAGGTATACTGGATTAGATTATGAATTATACTGAATTAGATGGTGCTTGGGTCTCCTTTCAACTCTACAATTTTAGGATTTGATTATTCTGTTTTGCCATATTTAGAAGGAGGAGACTCAGATGAATAGTTTCTTGGGCAAAGCCACTTCCGACATAAGGAGGAGGTGGTGTTGCGGGCTCACGCCCCGAACAATCACGCGGGGCTGGCAGCAGCCCCCCACGACCAGGGGAATCTTCGGGCCGCGTCAGCCCCAGAGCCAGCCAATCAGCTGGCTTCAGGGGCATGGCCTCGGTCAAGCAGGCCTGTCTATTCCCTATTGAATTACAATAATATCCGAAACAGTCAGTAACCAGAACGTCAAACCATAGCACGAAAAAAGGAATCCTGTAGCATATTGTATATAATCTGTAGGAAAATAGAAATAGGGTCAACTCCAGAGTCTGAAATAACAACAGGAGCAACAGAAGCTTTCTTCCAGCTGTTCATCATCAACAGAAACCCCAAATCCGCAACTTGGTCGTAATGCTAGATCTTGAGAGTATTCAATGAATCTGAATGTTGGAAGCTGAGGACAGGCAAATGAAAGTATTTCTTTATGCATTGGAGTTAAATGATGAATATATTTGCCAGTCACTTAACTTTCTGAAATTTCCCTATATACATTAAATAAAGCCAGTATCCCCATCCCTCCAGATGTGTACTGCTCTAAAAATATTTACTATCCTTTTTTTAAAAAAATGGATGTATTCCACAAAGCATCTTGTTTTTTCCAGTCATCCTTCTAACAGTGTAAAATTAAAGGTAAAGGGACCCCTGACCATTAGGTCCAGTTCTGACTGACTCTGGGGTTGCAGCGCTCATCTCGCTTTATTGGCCGAGGGAGCCGGCGTACAGCTTCCAGGTCATGTGGCCAGCATGACTAAGCCGCTTCTGGCAAACCAGAGCAGCACACGGAAACACCGTTTACCTTCCCGCCGGAGCGGTACCTATTTATCTACTTGCACTTTGACGTGCAGGAGCAGGGACTGAGCAACGGGAGCTCAGCCCGTTGCGGGGATTCGAACCGCCAACCTTCTGATCAGCAAGACCTAGGCTCTGTGGTTTACCCCACAGCGCCACCCGCATCCCTTCTAACAGTGTAGTTGAGCCTTTTGTTTTATTCTTGTAAAGTAATAGTCCAAAGACCACCGTGCTTGCTCATTGCCAAGCTGTTCCATCATTACTTAAACACATGAGCAAATGCTTCTCAAAACAGTCATAGACACAGTGCATCAGAGATGCAGCATATAAGAGGAACTTTAGCCCTAAATCTAAGGAGTGGATTTTTAATTTTATTTTTGATGTCAGGGGAAATGGCCAAGTGTTGGGCCAGCGAGGTTGTGTGGTTTCAGGTTGTGGGCACATCTTCCCATCTCATTCTAATCCACCATTTCTGCAGTCTTATTTGCAGCTGCAACAGAGTGTTGGCATGCAATGATTCAGATGTCCCATTGCGAGGTGGTCCATCTGCTTCAACCATGGGTTTTCAGAAGCATTTTGATCCGTCCCATGCTGATGTGCTGCTTAGAAAATAAGCAAACAGATGTTTTGTTTTTGGACAGGATTGATCGGGCCATCTGCACTTGTGCAAATTTATTTGACCCAGTACCACCCAGCGGGTAATTCATTGGCTGGAAAACACTGACCCTCATTTTAATACATTTCCATTCTTCTAAATCTTCCCATCAACACATGTTCACTAAAAAAAATGAAATAAACTCTCTCTGTTATATAAGCTCTCCTTGTGAAATTGGCTGATTAACCTGATTATCAAATCCATATATATGGACTGTAATTCCCTCCATAATATAAATTCAGAGTATTGTCTTATACGATTGAAAATAAATGGGAGAAAAATGAAAAACAAACACAAATCTCACTCAGTTTGATATTAGATTGTGTTTCTTTCCTTTACAAGAAGATACCCTCAGAGTTTGTTTTCTCACTTAAGACCATTTGCCTAAGAAATTGTCTGTTTGAAGGTCTTGTTTGGTCAAGTGGAGTTCACATTTTGCAAGCAGCTAATTGGGACAAAAAAAGAAAAGAAGAAAATGGCAGAAAGCAACCAATAGTTAAGAAAATTAACACATATAGCAGGATTGTTGTTTGTGTGTGATGACCAAGAGAGTCTGAGTGTTTTACCCTGGGCCCCTGATCTCTGCCCATCCTCCCTTAAAAAAACGTTTAAAATAATGATGGGGTGTATCCAACAATGTTGTCCCATTGGGGCAAGACTTCTTCTTGTGCAATGGGGCTTCTCCTCCCTCTCCTCTCACCATGCCCTCACAAGATCTGCTCCAGATGTCTGGGGAGATCCCCAGAAGAGATTTGGGATATATGTGGACGGAGGAGTGGAAGGGGAAGTTTTCCTGTGGAAGCAGAAATCCTTGCGCAAATGGGACAACTTATTTGAAGCAACCCCTTTGCTTAAGGAGCAGCTTTCGCTCTCAATTCCTTTGCTTAAGGAGAAGCCTCATTCTGCATCTGTAAAAGGTAAAGGTAAAGGGACCCCTGACCATTAGGTCCAGTCGTGGCCGACTCTGGGGTTGCGGCGCTCATCTTGCTTTATTGGCCGAGGGAGCCAACGTACAGCTTCCGGGTCATGTGGCCAGCATGACTAAGACGCTTCTGGTGAACCAGAGCAGCGCACGGAAACACCGTTTACCTTCCCGCCAGAGTGGTACCTATTTATCTACTTGCACTTTGATGTGCTTTTGAACTGCTAGGTTGGCAGGAGCAGGGACCGAGCAATGGGAGCTCACCCCGTCGCAGGGATTTGAACCGCCGACCTTCTGATTGGCAAGTCCTAGGCTCTGTGGTTTAACCCACAGCGCCACCCGCGTCCCTGCATCTGTACATACATTAATTAGCGGTGCAAAATTTATGCAAACTTCTGCTATGAGTCTGTGACAAGACCTAGAAAAGCCCTTGGCAAGTAGCATTCAGTTCAGGGCTAGTAGGAAGCAGGGGGAATGGGGAAATATTTCCCCAAAGATGGTGTTAACCTACCCCTGTCTATACTTAAGAAAAGATAAAATGGTAAGGAAAGACACAAGCAGTAAATACACAAAACAACTTGTCATAATAAGAGACAATCTTATAATAAGATTAGTAATGATCTTTCAAGTGGTTGTATAGCACGTAAGACAGTTGATTGTAATAATAATATAGATGAAAATATTCTCCGTGCTACACACTGTAGTTGTTTTTCATTCAGTGCTTGCTACTGCTGTATTGCAAACTATGTGGCTAATTTATAACCAGTTCATGGAATCTGTGCTCCTGATGGAAAGTTACATATCTATCCATATATGTTAAAACTAGACATTTTGGTTATTTGTTGAACTGGTGCTTCTTTCAGTTTCAAGATACAGCCTGGCAGGAAAAAAATCATAGATTTTCTTTTGATGCCTGACTCTTCCTCATACAGTGGTACCTCGAGTTAAGAACTTAATTCATTCCGGAGGTCCGTTCTTAACCTGAAACTGTTCTTAACCTGAGGTACCGCTTTAGCTAATGGGGCCTCCCGCTGCGGCAGCGCGATTTCTGTTCTCATCCTGAAGCAAAGTTCTTAACCCAAGGTACTATTTCTGCGTTAGCAGAGTCTGTAGCCTGAAGCGTCTGTAACCTGAAGCGTCTGTAACCTGAGGTACCACTGTAAACTGCCCCTATTTCTTGTCCTCATGGATGCTTCAAGCATGAATTTCACTGAAGTCTATAAATGTGCATCTGCACTATTCATCAAGAGTTATCAACTTTTTGATTGTTGGTATGGACTTCTAAGGAAATAGCTGTGCCAATTTAGTTGCTTCTGGGGAAGACTTCCCAGCAAAGGAAAGAAAAGTGGAGGAGGGCCTTGGATTATTATATACTTCATATGGCAGCAAACCTGGTGTCTATACTTTACCGGTTGCTGCAGCCAGTCCTGGGTTTCTTATGAGTGTTTCTGCATGATCCACATCTGTGTCTCAATTATAGACTACTTTGTCAGATCCATGCGTAAACAAACCTTATCTAAAAATCATAGCACATGAAGTGGTCCTAATTATAGCTCTGCGACAGATATTTTCTTTGCAGTCTAAATATTAGCAAGCTTTAAGTTAAAGCTGATTGTAAACTAAATCCCTGAAAGACAGCAGCAATTAGCCAGCAATGATGATGTTTTAAAAGAAAAAATCTTTTGAATAATTCCACTAAAGTCAATGTAATTATTAATTAAAAACGGTAACCAGGTTTCAGTTTCGGAATTTTGAAAAACCCTTTCGTGACG
Source organism: Podarcis liolepis (assembly GCF_965112155.1). Lineage (NCBI taxonomy): Eukaryota > Metazoa > Chordata > Lepidosauria > Squamata > Lacertidae > Podarcis > Podarcis liolepis. Next base: position 65,211,283 of record NC_139562.1, read on the forward strand.
TCCGTGAATGATGTTGTGTATACAACTAGCTATCAAAAGATTTTGTATGCCAATGTTTGATACAGAGAGATACTTTTAGCAGTTCCTCAGATTTTGCCTAATTGTCCCAGGGTGCAACTATGACAACTCTTTGAAGCGTTGAATAGCTTGAGTGAAAATCCTGCTTTTGTGTACAGTGGTACCTCAGGTTAACTACTTAATTGGTTCCGGAGGTTCCAATTAACCTGAAGACCACTTTAGCTAATGGGGCCTCCTGCTGCCGCCGCACTGCCAGAGCACGATTTCTGTTCTCATCCTGAAGCAAAGTTCTTAACCTGAAACACTATTTCTGGGTTAGCGGAGTCTGTAACCTGAAGCGTATGTAACCTAAGGTACCACTGTATTAAACTCTCCTCCTCCCTTGTCTCCAAGGGCACAGAGGGCCTTGCATGTAGCAGAACTAGGAGCAAAGTGATCACCCCCCCAGCAGAGTTTAAGACTGCTTCGAAAACATCCCGCTTAAGGAGACTTAGGGGGAAATGGGAGGCCCAGACCTCCAGCTCTGGAAACTGCTTTACTGGGGACCAGTAAACCTGAGGTACCACTGTAGATGGAAAACTCCCCTGCTCCCACAGCAGTAAGAGATTTTTTTAACTCAGAGAGATCAGGGATTATTGCTTCCAGACTTATCTGATACCCATGCAAATACATCTTTCTTCTAAAATTAAAAATCCTACATAAAAACATCAATGACTGCATATTTGCTGATGTGGGATTCATTATTCTTTGGAGATATATCCTCTGATAAGGGTGTGTAGATGCAATGCACTCTGTATCTCAAATTTATGGATGTCTGAAAATGGTTACCTTTTAAGTTCCACTGAGAGGTAGCCTTCATGGACACGTTACTTTAAGATAATATGGTTCTCTATCCAGCTTTTAAGTGCAGTCCTGCGAAGCTTTGATTTTCTGCAGTGCTGCTTGAAAGATGGAGGTGTCACATTGGATGACAACTAATGAACTGAATGTTCAATAGTTCATCACCTTGGTTTTCACCAGAAAACATTTAGAAAGCAAGTTTGCAAAGAATATCTCTCATCTGGTAAAAGTGAGATTGCTCAGCTGTCATGCGACAATATGTCAGAACATCAAGGGCCCAAACAGGTGATTTTAGTGCTACAAATGAAAGATCATTGTTATTACCTTACAAAAATATCTTTGCAACCCCTTGAAGTGTGTTGTGCCATCACTGCTTAAAAAACCCCAAAGCAAATATTTTAAGATGTATCTTGTATCTCTTATAGGAGCACTGGATATTTATTTTACTCATTAAACAACCCTGTGGGGTCAGCTATATGAACCCAGTGGAACTCCATTCACCAGTCGCATATCACCAGCTGAACATAATAATAATAATAATAATAATAATAATAATAATAATAATAATAATAATAATAAAATTTATTATTTATATCCCACCCATCTGGCTGGGTTTCCCCAGCCACTCTGGGCGGCTCCCAACACAATTAAAAGCACAACAGAACACCAAACATTAAAAACTTCTCTGAACAGGGCTGCCTTCAGATGTCTTCTAAAAGTCAGATAGTTGTTTATTTCCTTGACATCTGATAGGAGGGCGTTTCACAGGGCGGGCACCACCACCAAGATATACTGATATATCTGAAATAAGAATGGAGCTATGTAGAGGCTTTGGCTGGCTTCACGGTTTTCCCTGCATCGTGATTTTTGCCAGTGACTGCTCTTGTGATTTGCTGCCCGCTGTAGGAGGCAGGGGAGAGCTGAGCTGGCAAACCAATGATATGGACTTCAAACCACTTTGGGACAATATATTGCCCAGCCCTAATCTGCTTTGCATGCAGATTCAATTCAATTCCTGATATTCCTCAAATTCAATTCCTGATATCTCCAGGTAGGGCTGGGAGAAAGTGCTGTCTGCAACCCTGGTGTCAAGGAATCCAATCCCCCTCCCTCACGGCTGGCTGCCAGTAAAGGAAAGACAAGAAGCTCTTACCAAGATATTTTATTCAATATTCACAGAGAGAGAGAGACGTAAAAACATCATCTATTGGATAATGGTGTTGCTCTGAGTAAAGCCCCATCCCTGTTGGGATATTCCGTTCCACCTTAAGGAACAGGCATGATTGTTGTGTGTCACATGCTTGTTTACACTCCAGCACAGCTTGCTGGGAACTTCCGTTTGTGCATAGCTTTTGCTTTAGCCGTTTTGCTTTGGACACGAAGGAGATCAGACATGTTTCCTTTTGTCCTGCTGTACACTGAATAAACTGCTTGTAAATATGCTCACACAGCCTCTCCTGTCACTTCTGTTTGCACAGCGTTTACTCTGCTGAGTAGCGTGCCCTTGCTTCTGAAGCTCGGGTTGCAGATTCATGCTGCACCAAGAACTGGAGTTTGCCCAGCACACTGGCCGGTGGGCCAATTGTCCCCATTTCCTTCGCTGCTTGCCAGCAATCCCCTCCATCTCTCCTATTATACGCCATCCCATCTGTGCTTTCTGCCTCTGAGCTTTCTGTTCTCCTACTTTCAATTCCCGCCATTAGGGGGGGGAGTCTGGAATGCTTTCTAAAGACACTGAAATCTGTCAGCTGTTTCTCCCTTGCTCCTCTCCCAATATTTCCCAGCTTCTCCCCTCTGCAGCCTATAAACTGTGGCCTTCTGCAAACCACTGTTCTAAATCTATACTATCTCCCTCTTCTCTGGAAGTTTCAGGGGAGGGGGGGTGTTCTCCACCATTCCTCCTCAGTCCAGTCCCTGACACCTGGAGAGCCACTGCCAGTCAGTGTGGACAGTAATGTTGGAATCTCAGCTCGGCCAAGCTGATAAGGCTCATCTTCGTCCCAGCCGAGTCTTTGAAATCGCCTCTGACGAACCAACGACTTCGAGCCTTTGATGAGGCTCCAAGGCACGTCCTCCCAGCAGAGTTTCCAGCACAGGGAAGGGTGAGACAGTATGAGCTACATTGTAAAGAGTTTTATTCCTAAACTATGCAGAACAGAAAAGACATCCTCTCTATGGAAGCAGAAAGCAACAGGAACAAAGGAACAAAGGAAACAGGAAACCACTAACGTCACATCCCGTCTCCCTTTCCCGTGAGACTGCAAGGTCTCTGGAATGTAAACAGAGTCCTGTGACTCCCAGCAGCTGCTCAGTGAGAAACAGAAACTAACAAATAATGTATTAGATGGACCAACAGTCTGACTCAGAAGAAGGCAGCTTCCTATTTCCCCAACCCTGTCCAGGCCCCGGTTCAGTTTTGTGACTCTTTGTGTATTCATGCTTTTAGCTCCATTCTTCAGACACCTAATATAATCTGGTTCTGATGCATCTCCTATTATGTAACAAAATACCCATCCCCGATTAGAGAGCAAGAGTCCTCCTTCAGGTTTTCTCAAAGGATGCATAGATAATAAAAATGACATCATGGACAACAGCACGCTGCTGGCCTCTTTGAATAATGCTGAGAAAGAAACTATTTCAGTTTTAATGGACTGTAGCCGCTGAATTCTAAATGCAATTCAAATATTTTGCTGAATGTATACTCTCTCTCTCTCTCTCTCTCTATATATATATGATCTTTCTCTAAAAACCTGTTTTTCAGTTGTGGCGAAAACGCTAAGCAGGCAGAGAGATCAAAAAGCACGTTGAAGTCAGTGAAATTACACGAGGAAATAATTTGGCATCTTTGGCAGACGTTAATGCATCTGTATACAGTGGTACCTCGGGTTACAGATGCTTCAGGTTACAGACGCTTCAAGTTACAGACTCTGCTAAGCCAGAAATAGTACTTCAGGTTAAGAACTTTGCTTCAGGATGAGAACAGAAATCATGCTCCAGCAGCGCGGCAGCAGCAGGAGGCCCCATTAGCTAAAGTGGTACCTCAGGTTAAGAACGGACCTCCGAAATGAATTAAGTTCTTAACCCGAGGTACCACTATACTTTAAAAGCTGTGACCATCTTTCCTTTAAACAAATCTTAAGGAAATGACTGGTGCTCCAGCAGGGCCATCCCTACCATTAGACAGAGTGAGACAAGCACCTCAGGTGGACGACTCTGGGGTACAGCCTCCTGGCCTATCCCTTCCATAGAAAAACATAGCTGTGCAAGCCATGAGACCTGCATTGTGCACCCTAAATTAGCCTGTTGTCCTCTAGTCGGGTGGAGGATACTGTACCAGTGTTGAGGTATGAGTCAGCTGTCAATCCAGTTGGTATCCTTTTAACGTGAACAGATGCTTCACATAGCTAGATCCCTGAGTGGTTGCAAGTGTTTCTCAGTGAGGTTGCAAGTGGCCACTATGCAACAGTCATCATCTGCACCAACATTGTTTTTGTTCTTTTTTTGTGTTGAGGGAAGAAAGAAAGAAAGAAAGAAAGAAAGAAAGAAAGAAAGAAAGAAAGAAAGAAAGAAAGAAAGAAAAAGATAGTTTTTCCCCTATATTTTCTAAGAATTGGATAGGAGAGTGAATTATATATGATCCAGGGCTGTTCAGAATTAAGCACTTTGTAAGTCAAGAGTAGTTAAAGTAGGGTGGTCCAGAGGATTGGTGTTACAACTCCCATCAGCCCCTGACAACATGGCTGGTGATCAGGAATGATGGGAGTTGTAGTCCAGCAATATCTGGAGGCATGGGAAATAGTCAGGGGTGTGCCTATGGAATATGGTCTCCCAGATCTTTTTTCTAAGCTCCTATGTGCCCATATGTGGTTAATAAATTAGAGGAAAATTAAATTGAGCGGGTGATCTGGGTTACTGGAAAGCATATTAATTTGCAGGAATAATGTAATTATATCTAGAGATAATGGGGACGCGGGTGGCGCTGTGGGTAAAAAGCCTCAGCGCCTAGGACTTGCCGATTGAAAGGTCAGCGGTCCGAATCCCCACGGTGGGGTGTGCTCCCATTGTTCAGTCCCAGCACCTGCCAACCTAGCAGTTCGAAAGCACCCCCGGGTGCAAGTAGATAAATAGGGACCCCTTACTGGTGGGAAGGTAAACGGCGTTTCCATGCACTGGGCTGGCTCACCAGATGCAGCTTTGTCACGCTGGCCACGTGACCCAGAAGTGTCTCCAGACAGCGCTGGCCCCCGGCCTTTAAGTGAGATGGGCGCACAACCCTAGAGTCTGTCAAGACTGGCCCGTATGGGCAGGGGTACCTTTACCTTTATCTAGAGATAACCCAGGGGCAATTAAAAGGATTTTCAGCAGGCTCTGTTAGGGTTGCCATATTTTGAAGAGCAAAAAAGAGGACTGACTTCTACTATGGATCGCTATGACGACTCTCCCCATGAAAAAGAGGACGTGTCCTGGAAAGAGAGGACATATGGCAAATGCATTGATGTTCAACTGTTCTTGGGTCATCTGGGTTGAGGTGTAGATTACATCACCCTAGAGAAAATCACAATTGGCATGTATAAAATAAACTTTAGCAAATACAAATCTACATATATGGCCCCATATTTCAAATTTAGCAGTGCCCAATGTTTGTAGGGCCATAGGTTTCGCACCCCTGGCATGATGATAAATTCAAGCACTGAGGAAAACTGCTTGGATTAAGGTTGTGTCTCTTCAGGATCATAGGGCAAACAATGAATGAGCAGTGCTTCCCCCCCCCCTTCCCCAGAATCCCATTTCTCCCCCCTCTGAAGAACCAGAGGACCTGCCAAACCCATTTATTTATTTCTATCCACATCTGCGTATCTAGAAACTCACAATAATAAGCACCAAATGTCACTTTGCCTTGCAGGAGGCTCTCTGAGTTTTGCAGAGTAGGATTTTTCATGCAGCAAGAAAAAAGGCATAAACATGACCAAAAATATACTTCCCAAACTAAGAACAGAACACCTATCTTTTTATATAACCGTGATCCACAAAGATGGAGAAGTACATTTTAGCATATTGGTTATATTCTTCCACTGATCTTCATTAGGCACCCGCTAACATACAAACAACACCTGAAACCTTTTTTTAAATGCCAAAAAAGAAACACCATGTTTTCAATGCTTTCTTTAGAAGTTGATGACTTTTTGTCAGATTTACTGAGTTATACTTCTCTTTAAGCCTCATCACCACAGCAGCCTGATTGTTTTGTTGTTATTTTTTTAAAGAAAAAACAACATATTCTTCCCTTTTTATTTTGAAGCTATTGTTTAACCCCCTGTGATGTCTAGCTGGTTTAATCACAAACAATAAAACAATCTTTACACCCCAGAGTGTCTCCTGAATGCTAGACAGTCAAATTACGGTTACGTCTCTAAGGAAGAGATTTTGAGTATTGACAATCGTTTGACTTTTATCACTCCTCATTGTGTGTTTGGTTTTTTTAAGAAACAAAAATAAAATATTGATAATACGATTGTTGAAACTGTCTGCTCTCCATTCCCAGTTAGAGGGAAGTTCACACAATTTTTGTGGAGAGAAATAAACCCCGGACTTAGCTACCTTGGCAAAGAAAAAGTGCTTTGTATGCGTTGTTTATGCATTCTAACACTATGACACCAGATGGTGCTGTGGAGTTCCGTTTTTGCTAACCCGATTTCTCATACAAAGTTTGCAATGTGTTTAACTGAAATGCTTCTTTGATGGGACTAGATCCAGCCTGACAGTGCAATCCTAACCTTGCCTGCACAGAAGTGTGTCCTACTGAATTCAATAGGACTTACTCCCGGGAAAATGGAGTTAGGATTGGTGTAGATTTTCAAACCAAATTATACAGATTGACAATGGCTGTTAGAGCACAGCAACTACCACCAGCAGTTCTGGACACTGAAAAGCCTCAGTTAAAGCCTCTCATCTCTCTCGTACAAAACCCTAAACGGAGATGGCTGCTTTCTATAACTTCATCTTTCCCTAAGTTTCCTTATCCCTACCTGGTTGGCCAGCTATTAATAAAAGAGAAAAAAGGTCAAGGGTCTTATTTGGTTTTGAATTGTGCCCAATTAAAGCATTGGCGATTTGAGATTTATGGAATTTGTGAGTTGACTGGGGATGCTGTTGATATTTTCCCAAGCCTGGCTCAGAAATGTTAGCCCTGATCTACTTTGATTTCAAATAAAAGCCAAGCCTTTAAAGCCCTGAAATTCTTCCCTAGTTCAAATGCAAGTCAAAGAAGAATTTCTGGCTCTCTATCGCTGCCACCCCTCACTTTCTGAAAAGTGTGCCAAGTAACACACTTCATGCATTGTCACTGTTTCCACTGGTAGCTTTCCTCCTGGTGCAAAGCCTCTCCTCCTTCCGGAGGGGAGGGATTGAGAGCGGGAGACGATTCCTGCGTCACGCTGGCGTGCCACGCCTCCTAGTTGGGCACCCAATAGGGTGACACTGTGGGGGCGTGGTTTAGCCACTCAAACGCAGCCGCGCCAGCTTTCTCCGCCATTGTGCTCCTGATCGTCCACGAGTCACCCACCCACCACTCCCTGTAGGGTGTAGCTTCTCGCTCGGCCTTGCTATGGACCCATGGTTGGTCGCCCTGGTTGCCCAGGGGGCCTGGTAGGAGTTTTTTTTCCAATTGGCAAATTGGCACCGGCCTCTTGGTTTTTTCCGCCTACCTCGTAGCAATCATCACAACTGTCTTGGTATTCGGCGGTTAGGCATTGGAATGTGTTGTTGGTGTATGGAAGGGCAAAGTGTGGCCATCGCCTACCCCTTCACTTATGGGTATTCTGTTAAAGGAATCCGGCGGTCGTGGATCCTGCCCGATGCCCTGTGTGGCAGGAGGCCATGGCACGACCCCCGGTGACATCGGGGGAGAGCATATAGTTGTATTTGCATCAACAGGCTCCCCCTACTGGTGGTTAACCCCTCATGAGACTCACCCCTCTCCGAGTGGGTGGAGTCAAATTGTCTGTGGCCCAATGCCTAAGCCAATACTTTCTCACATGCTGTAATCAATAAAGTTGTGGCCTTTTCTTGCCCATTAACTTAATATACTGTGTCCACGTGTCTTCATTCCCCAAGCGGGAATCGGGTCCTCGAATCACAAATATCAGTTTTAGGAGAGGGCAATTTTCACTGGGACTGTACTTCTTCCCTCCTTGTTCATAACAGTCCCAATCAGCCCCCTTCCTGCTATTTTCAGAAGCAAAAATACAACAAAGAAAGTTTGGCTAGGTACTTCAGGAAGGTCAGGGTATAACATATTTGCGAAGGTGCGCCAGAATTATTTGACATTTCCAACTTTCACAGAGCTCTCACAATACATGCACATGTATATTTCAGGTGCATTGAGACAATCCGTTGATCCCCCCTTTATATATTTCAGTACATTCTAAAACCATTTAGAATCCCAGTCGCATGATTCAGAATGAAAACACATCAGCTTGCATTTAAAACAAGGTTAAATTTGGGATCAATCTGCCATGAATAGGCAATGAGCTTTCCTTGAGAGAGAGAAAGAGTGGTAAGTCTATTATTGGCGGAGACCTTGACTGGAGGAATTAAAGTACAATTGCTCCTTCTAATTTCTCCAATGCTGCCGTTGTTATTAAGTACCGATCAAAAAATGATAGGCTTTATAAACACACGATATCTGGAAATTTGGCCACCGAAGGAATTAGCTGACCTCTATTAACAATCAGATGAGCGGGAGTCGGTAATTCACAAAGGTAATCTGATCCCTGTTTCTGAAGGACCTTCTAGGTCAACAGAACACTTCATAACTAATGCAAACCCTTGACTGGTGGTAATCAGTGCAGCAAGGTAGGATTAGGGTCAGATAATTGAACTTCTTAGAATCAATCAGAATCTAAGGGTACTATATTCTGCACCAGCCACAGCACGGCAATTGTACAAGATGAAATGTCAGCAGGAAAGGCATTTGTACATGGCATACTGACAAAAGGAAAAAACGAGACAGCGAGCCATCTGTGGGCAGGATGAAGGGGAGATCTAAACTTCTTCCCTTGTTAGCGAGGGCAACACTTTCAGTGCAGCAGCACCCCCCAGATTAGAAGTGAGCTTATTACAAACCTTCTTTAGACAATGCTTCGGGGTAGAGGTCTCTTTTGCTTCGTTTGGGGTGTGGGTGGGTGTGCGCCATGGCTGCACATTTGCTCTCCCTACTTGCCTCCACAAGCAAGTGCTCATTAGCAGACAGCGCTAACAAGGCGGCTTGCCAGGAGCTCACCAAGCTGCACATTTCCCCAGCACTGGTTGATGTTGTGTTTGACAGTTCCTGTGGCTACATGTTTCCTAATCATAATGGGAGAATTCTGTATGGCGCTTAGAACACCGAAAAGGCTCTGTGAGCACGCGGATTGCAAAATCTTCCGGGTCTCTTCATTTCTAAACGTCCTTTTGGAAAGCTTGCATCATATCATCACAAGGCTTGTACCTTTATGTAGTTCGGATTTCAAAACATGTACCGTACTTTTCCGTCTATTAGACGCCCCCTTAAAAATCAAATTGCCCCCCCTGTGGGGCGTGTGCCTCACGTTGGGAACCACTAGATGATTCTTGTGGTCCCTTCCAACTCTGCAATTCACATATACTGTATTTTTCTGTCTTTAAGATGCCCCCATGTATAGGTAAAGGTAAAGGGACCCCTGACCTTTAGGTCCAGTTGTGGCTGACTCTGTCGTTGCGGCGCTCATATCGCTTTATTGGCCAAGGGAGCCGGCGTACAGCTTCCGGGTCATGTGGCCAGCATGACTAAGCCACTTCTGGCGAACCAGAGCAGCGCAAGGAAACGCCATTTACCTTCTCGCCGGAGCGGTACCTATTTATCTACTTGCACTTTGATGTGCTTTGGAACTGCTAGGTTGGCAGGAGCAGGGACCGAGCAACAGGAGCTCACCCCATCGCGGGGATTTGAACCGCCGACCTTCTGATCAGCAAGTCCTAGGCTCTGTGGTTTAACCCACAGCGCCACCCACGTCCCTGCACCCATGTATAAGACCCCCCTATTTTTAGTGACTCAATTTTAAGCAAATGAGGGGAGATGGCCCAAAGTTGTTGAGCTTCTCCCCCCACTCAGCTGCGGGAAGGAAACACTCCCAAATCATTTCCTATGCACAGGTAGGGAGTGCTTCCCATGTGCTGCAGCATCAAGGGAAGTTGGCGCTCCAGCCAGCCAGCCAGCCGGTTGGCCGGAGGGCAACTTCCCCATGCTGCTGAGTGTGGGAAACAATCCAGGGAGTGTTTCCCGCACGCAGAGGCATTGGGGGAAGCTGCGCGCCGCCAGCCAGCGCCCCCAGATCACTCCCCGTTTGCTGTGACATTGAGAGAAGCTGTGCGCCACTAGCTAGTGCCCCCAGATCGCTCCCTGTGCACAGCGGCACCCCCCATGCCTCTATCTGCGTATTGGACGACCCCAGTTTTTTTACATGATTTTTATGTCAAAAAACCTTGTCCAATACACGGAAAAAATATGGTATTTTTACTAGATTAGTAGAGGTAAATTTGTTTGAGTTTTTAAATTTGCTTCCTGCTGCCACACCTTGGTTTCCAAACATTTTGGAAGTTGAACGGACTTCCAGAACAGATTCCATTCTACTTCCAAGGTAATTCTTTATGTGGGTACTCTTGGGAGGACTGGCAGTTCAGAGCTTCTCAAAAAAGTCAGTGTCTGATATAATTGAATCATTTCTTGTTGTTGTTTAGTCGTGTCTGACTCTTCGTGACCCCATGGACCAGAGCACGCCAGGCACTCCATATGCCTGTTGTCTTTGTCCATGGAGTTTTCTTGGCAGGGATACTGAAGTGGCTTGCTGGTTCCTGCTCCAGGTGGATCACGTTTGGTCAAAACTTTCCACTGTCACCTGTCCATCTTGGATGGCCCTGCATGGCATAGCTCATAGCTTCTCTGAGTTATTCAAGCCCCTTCACCACGACAAAGCAGTGATCCATGAAGGAGAATTGCATCATAAACAACCTTAAAAAATAATAATCCCCATCATCAAATAGAAAACGGGCTTCCTTTCTGTTTCAGTTCATAGCCTTTGGCAATGCTGTGTCTTTGAAATCACTGGCTTTAGCAGCTTTTCAAATGGAATGACACGCTGAGCCTACCTTACACAGCAACTGTCTTGATGGTCAGAGTTCGTTCTAAACATCTTGCTGTTGTTCCTGTAGAGAATTGAATGGACAGAAAATGATTTACTATAGGGCAAGAGCTGTGAGGTGGATACTGATAAGCTCTTGTTAACCTTACATTTGACTAGTGCTTTATGTCATGTGAATTAACGCCAATGTTTCCTTAGAAGAATATCCAGCACTTCCTTCCTTCTCCTCCCCCCCCCCCTTATTTTCAACCAAAGGCATTGAACTCCCAAAGGATTCTGATGGAAAATGGAAGAACTGCAAAGTAAAATCAGGCGCTAAAAGCAGTAATCCAGTAACAGTCAAATAAGCTGCTCTTTGCAAAGGCGATTTGCTACCAAGCATTCACTTACTATATCATTTGTAAGGTATGTGTTCTTGAAGAAAAGTGTGTCAAAACGAAGGCAGAAATAATGAACTAGGTGAAATGGATCTTCTTCTTCTTCTTTGGCAATCACTCATAGTCTTCCATAAACACAGTTTTAAAAGTGAATCCGTAAGTGTCTGTGGAGGCCAATTCTGGATCCACATGTCCTTCCACATGTCCTTCCACAGTGGGGGCATTGGTTTCCGGGTAGTAGTTGATCACAGTGAGGGTTTGCCAAGCATGCCTTCCTCTTAGCATGTTTCTCCCTTTCGTCCTGAGTTCAAGCATCTTCAAAGCCCATGGCGCCTTTGGTAAAGGCTGTTCTCCAGTTGGAGCACTCGCAGGCCAGGTTTGTTTTGTATTTTTCCCTGTACTTTCAGTGTCTACATTTTTGTACACATAACTTGGCTGGAGAACAGCACTGGGAAATTCAGGGACTTGTGAATTTTGCTGTGCTGTTTTGGTAGGTTCATCTCTAAATGCAAACTGAACTGAATTTCTCCTCTATTCTGAGTAGACTTATAAAGGATCACACTTAAGCAGTACCTATGTTGGGATTTGAATCCAGATATCTTGTTTATTTCTCATATTCAAGCATTTGGCTTCCTCTGTGATGCTGTCTGTTTATTTCACCTTCATATCTTTGCTTTATTCTCTAATGAGTTATGCCTGTACTGTTTTCCATGGATAATCAGGGGCCATTAGAGTTTCCCTGGTCTCTTTAGATCTCTGATTTCTGATTTGGTTTACTATGAACCATGATGTTTATATTGAAATGCAAATACATCCAGCAGAACCCTCCTGAACAACAGTGTTTGTGTACCTATTTAATAACATACTCATCAAATAACAGATCCTAGCACCAGCACATAAACATGGCTTGGTATTTTGGATTACCCATTTAATTTGCAACTCAAAAAATTCCACTCTGTTTCTGCACAGGATCTATTAAACACCTTGTGTATGTTTCAATTTCCAACGCTTGTTTGTAAATGGAATATTTGCTCCATACCAGCACAGATGTCTCCAAGTTGCCTGGTAGTGTATGTGAACTTAAAGTTACTTTCTCTCTCTAAGGAAAATTAATATATTAGCTACTGCGGAGCATGAACTTGGCAACCCATAGGATCAGGAAAATTGACAAAGACCAGTTGGGACTAGGAGTAATCTCATTCAGTGCAGAAGGTCTGAGGCAGTTCACACTGCAAGGTTAATGTGTGTTGGTTCTTCAGGACGGTGGGCCATGTGGAAAAAAAATGTAGATAATTAACTTGGCTAGTGCCACTGGCTGTTTTATGTGTCTAGTGACAGTGTAACAAAAATACGAGAAGACTAGACAGACTCTCCCTTTTGAGATTCCCCGACTAGCAAGTTATTAGAGATTCACTTGATGGAGCTAAACCTTGCTGCAAAATTTAATAATAGAACAGCAACAAAGGAATTAAAAAGATTCATTATAAAAACGATAAATCTTTTTAGCTATCTTTGTTTCTCCTTGATGGCAGGATTTTTGTTTCTAAAAAAACAGGAAGTTTACCTGCTGGCTGGATAAACATTCCTCCCCATGTCTAAAAATTCTGGGTCTAGTAATATACACATTTTTTCACACTCACCCACCCCAATTGTGTGTTTTGCAGTTAAATGGTTAAGGATGTACAGTACTTGGTTTCTGGGATTCAGATAAGATGGTGGCTATCGGACTCCTTGGCTGCCTAAATTTATTCTGTTGACACTGCTTCCATGTGTACACAGCTCAGCAAGGATATACAACAGAAAAGCAAAATAATTTATTTGAATAACAATTCTCAAATCCTGTGTGGCTGAGAAATCAGGTCTCATATTGGCCTCAAATCAAAACCCAGCAGACCATCTTCACTCCCCAGGAGGGGAAAAATCACATAACAACAGGAGGTGCTCCATAGTTATGGGAAGTAAACTGTTTACAGAGGAACCCAGGTTTTGGTGGTGTTGTTGTTTTTTTGTGTGAAATATCGTTCTCCTTACCTTCTTTTTTCAGAAAGATTCTGTTCTACCTTTAAGCTATTACAAGCTCTTTCCCCTCCGAGCTTATTAATCCTTTAGTCTGATAGGAACTGTTTTCCACAACCCGTTTTTCTTCCGAGCCTAACGGAGATCCACCCAAACCTGGGTTCTTCTCCCTGTAACAATGTGTACTAATATCTCAGTCTGATAACTTATTTTGGTTTAGCAAATTAGGCACAGACCCTGAAAGTTTTTGCATTCAGTGGTCGCATGCCAGGGTGGGGCAGGGGAATCAATGAGGAGTTTTCCATATGTTGTTGGACTCCAATTCCTATCAGCCCCAGCTGGCATAGCCAAAGGTCAGGGATGATGAGAATTGTAGTCAACAGTATCTGTAGTTCACTGCATTGGCTATCCCTGTTTTATACAGTATATGCATGTTCATCTGAATTAACTACAAAACATGTAGATATTCAAATAAACAGGCATTGTCTTGCACAACCCCCTTTTAATCATTTGTTCCAGGTATATATGATAAAGTCAGACAGTCCCAGACTTTTCATGACAGCAAATGGCTTCTAGCTGCTCCTAAAGGAAATTAGTGTGGGAATGTTCAGTGATGCAGGAGAGGATATATTGTTTGATTATAGCCTTTCTAACTTGTCTTAACAAGTTCACAATTTAGCAGAGTAACATTCCCCTTTTTAAACTCACAGCCGATGTGTTTGCTCAGGCTCGCTAAAGCTTCTGTAATAACTGTTCTGGTATTCCCCCCTTATTCCCTCATAAAAGATAAGACACAACACAGTCTTCTATAAAAGTATGAAAAGAGTTTACTCACATTCTGTTCACAATTGGATCCCAGAAGGCAGACTTAGCTTAGAAAAGTAACACACACCTGGAAACTATCTCATAAGGAGACAGTTCCTTTGTCCTCTCTTGGCTGGAGGCCAAGAGAGCATCTTTGGCTAAGCAGATGTTGCTTCTTTGATGCATATAGTCAAAGAGAGAAAGATGGCTGTCCTGCCCTGTGCTTTTGTCATTACCTGCACAGGTGAGGCCACACCCACCTCTAGTCACATGCAGAGGAAGTCTGCCCCAGCCAGAAGGAAACAGGAAGTTTACCTGCTGGCTGGACAAACATTCCTCCCCATGTGTAAACATGTTCACTCTAGGAATGTTGTACTTGACTGCTCTTGTCTTTCACATGCCACAATTAGCAGTATGCACTGAGAGCCACAGTAGTAGTAATAATAATAATAATAATAATAATAATAATAATAATAATAATATATTTATACCCCGCCCATCTGGCTGGGCCTCCCCAGCCACTCTGGGCGGCTTCCAAAAAAAATTGAAATACTATAATACATCAAACATTAAAAGCTTCCCTAAACAGGGCTGCCTTCAGATGTCTTCTAAAAGTCTGGTAGTTGTTGTTCTCTTTGACATCTGGTGGGAGGGTGTTCCACAGGGAGGGCGCCACTACCGAGAAGGCCCTCTGCCTGTTTCCCTGTAACTTGGCTTCTCACAGTGCGGGAACCGCCAGAAGGCCCTCGGTGCTGGACCTCAGTGTCCGGGTAGAACGATGGGGGTGGAGACGCTCCTTCAGATATATTGGACCGAGGCCGTTTAGGGCTTTAAAGGTCAGCACCAACACTTTGAATTGTGCTCAGAAACGTACTGGGAGCCAATGTAGGTCTTTCAAGACCGGTGTTATATATTCTCGGTGGCCGCTCCCAGTCACTAGTCTAGCTGCTGCATTCTGAATTAGTTGTAGTTTCCGGGTCACCTTCAAAGGTAGCCCCAAGTAAAGCGCATTGCAGTAGTCCAAGCGGGAGATAACCAGAGCATGCACCACTCTGGCGAGACAGTCCGCAGGCAGATAGGGTCTCAGCCTACGTACCAGATGGAGCTGGTAAACAGCTGCCCTGGACACAGATTTGACCTGTGTCTCCATGGACAGCTGTGAGTCCAAAATGACTCCCAGGCTGCGCACCTGGTCCTTCAGGGGCACAGTTACCCCATTCAGGATCAGGGAATCCTCCATACCTGCCCGCCTCCTGTCCCCCCAAAACAGTACTTCTGTCTTGTCAGGATTCAACCTCAATCTGTTAGCCGCCATCCATCCTCCAACCGCCTCCAGACACTCACACAGGACCTTCACCGCCTTCACTGGTTCTGACTGAAAAGAGAGGTAGAGCTGGGTATCATCCGCATAATGATGAACACCCAGCCCAAACCTCCTGATGATCTCTCCCAGCGGCTGCATGTAAATGTTGAAAAGCATGGGGGAGAGGACAGAACCCTGAGGCACCCCACAAGTGAGAGCCCAGGGGTCTGAACACTCATCCCCCACCACCGCTTTTTGAACACGACCCAGGAGAAAGGAGCAGAACCATTGTATGACAGTGCCCCCAGCTCCCAGTCCCTCAAGACGGTCCAGAAGGATGTTATGGTATATGGTATTAAACGCTGCTGAGAGATCCAGCAGAACTAGGAAACAGCTCTCACCTTTGTCCCTAGCCCGCCAAAGATCATCAACCAGTGCGACCAAGGCAGTTTCAGTCCCATGATGAGGCCTGAATCCTGACTGGAAGGGATCCAAATGGTCCGCTTCTTCCAGGTGTGCCTGGAGTTGTTCAGCAACCACTCGCTCAATCACCTTGCCCAAGAATGGAAGATTTGAGACTGGGTGATAGTTGGCCATCGTGGCCGCATCTAAAGATGGTTTTTTAAGAAGCGGTTTAATAACCGCCTCTTTCAGCGGGTCTGGGAAGGCTCCCTCACGGAGGGAAGCATTCACCACCCCACGAAGCCCATCGCCCAGTCCTTCCCGGCTAGCTTTTATAAGCCAGGATGGGCAAGGATCCAGGAGATAGGTGGTTGGTTTCACTCGTCCAAGCAGCCTGTCCACATCCTCGGAGGTAACAGATTGGAATTGATCCCACGCAACTTGACTAGACAGAACTCTAGCACTCTCCCGCCCCGGTCCTGCTCCCACGGTGGAGTCTACTTCTTCCCGAATCTGAGCGATTTTATCTGCAAAAAACTTTGCAAAATCATTGCAGGAGATCATGTGGCCCCTACTGGGCCCCGATGTTGCAGGTGTAGCCCCACATCACCCAATACCACCTGGGAACTTTTGCCACCAAGCCCTGATGCCTCTTTGGGGCTTGCTGCCAGATCTGGGTAAGGGGCTGACCCCTGCTGATTCCTGATGCCAGTCTTGCTGCTGCTGCTATAAGGAGACATCCTTGGAGAAAACACATCCACCTGTGCCCAACAACTATGATGGCAAAGCCTTGCTTGCAGCTTCCTATGATGTTTTGTGGCCAATGCACATTTTGTTGTGCTTTACGAAAGCCTGTGAGAATTAGGACTGTGTACAATCTGGAATGATCTCAAATGTTATCATGCAGAAGCTCTACTGATTCCCAGCCGTGATTCTTCTAGATGGCAGAAATGAGAGATCCATTACATCCATATCCCATTGAGAGGAATGGGGGTGAAAGTTGTAAATGCATGGAAAACGTTTAGGGTGTTGGAGTGCATTAAACTTTTCTGGAATTCTTCATATCATGTGAAATTGCTAGCTTATACAACAAGTTGGGTGTTCTTTCAAAATCTATTTCCTCCCCCCCCCCTTGGATTGACAATTCTTTTATCCACTATATGACAAAAATAATGTTCTCACTTTATAAAATATAAATTGCATTGCATTCTGCAGCTTGTGTCTCTCAACATATTAGCACATCTGCTGCCTACATTGGCACACTTTAAAACTGACAGATTTCAAGACTGCTTGTTGAGCTGTTCGCAGTTTTGAAATGAGAGGTTACGTTCCGACTCTGCTTTTTCATTAAGGCATGAGCCAGGTTTGCAGTCTGGGTGAATGTCTATCATTAAGCACTTTTGAAAGATCTTCAGTTATCAATTTATATACGTTTTGAAAAATATCTTCCTTTCTGTTGCCAGGGTATCTCCCCCACCTTCCCAACATTTAATTTTATTGGCTCCCTTACTGATTGGGCTGCAGCCAGTTCTCCCTTCCTTTTACAAGCTGAGCATAGCATCGTTTTAAGTCTTTGAGCTGACAATTAGTATCCCATTTCTGGCCGCATAAAGACATCGCGCGCAGCAGTATGCATATACATGCCACCGAAGCCAATGGGATTATGCTCAGGTTAACTGTCCATAGGATTGCAGCCTGTGTTTTCCTTTTACTAGCTTTCATTTATAATGTCCCACTTTGCCCTTTGGCCACAGCCCAACAGAGAGTTAGGTGTGCTTAAGCCCATTAAAGTCAATGGACTTTCACAGGCCTCCCACTGGGTTATATTGTAGCACCTGCCTGCAACACACAAAGCACACCAATAAATTTCACAGCTTCACAAGCAGCCTGATCCTCAAAGGGCGCTAACAACTGAAGCAGCTCTGAAGTGAATTTGGTTGCCAAAATCAAGTGTTTTTCATCTTTGCTGAGCTTTCAAGCAAAACCCACCCAGTGGTCAAGAGGAAATATTCAAAGTTTTTGTGTCTCTCTGTGTCTTAAAGGAAGGTTTTTAGCAGTTGGTGTCAAAGCAGGGGAGGGAATGGAATCTATCCTATGTATTCTGAGATGATACAATATTTATTTTTGTTATGAATATGCCTGGGCAGAGTCACTTGCCTTGTGGGGAAATCTGTGCATGCGAGGGAACACAGAACATCAGAATGCAGTGGTACCTTGGTTCTGAAACTTAATCCATTCCGGAAGTCCGTTCCAAAACCACAGCATTCCAAAACCAAGGCACACTTTTCCATAGAAAGTAATGCGAAACAGATTAATCCATTCCAGACTTTTAAAAACTACCCCTAAAACAGCAATTAAACATGAATTTTACTATCTAACAAGACCACTGATCCATAAAATTAAAGCAATAACCAATGTAGTGTACTATAAAATAAATAAGATAGTATTGTAGATGATAAAAAAAATAAATTCTTACCTGCATGGGTGATAGTCATTGTTTGGATGGGGGGCTTTTATCGATTTCCGCAGTCACACAATCAATCAGTCAGTAGCTGAACTGGGTTCCACACAGTCACAAAAACAAATGAACCACAAACGCCTCAAAATCAAAAACGCAAAATACCGGTAAATAGCAAAAACAAAAGCACCAAACTTAATCTGTTCCAGAAGTCCATTTGACTTCCAAAATGTCCAAAAACCAAGGCACAGCTTCTGATTAGTGTAGGTGCCCTGGAAACAATAGCCAAAAGCCACATCAGACGTTTGGCTTCCCAAAAAGTTTGAAAACCAGAACATGTACTTCTGGGTTTTTGGCGTTTGAGAACCAAGGCATTTGAGAACCAAGGCGTTTGAGAACCAAGGCGTTTGAGAGCCAAGGTACCACTGTATAGGAAGTTGCCATAATGCCAAGGCAGCCTGACCCTCCACGCGCCACTTTGACAAATGGATACGATGTCATATAACCTGATGTCATACCTGACATCATATCACAGGACATTGGGGCTGCTAAACTCTACAGAAGAACTGTGAGTGTGCTCCAAATTATTTCTTTGCACCCCCAGCTTGAATGCAAGTCTGGTTGCAAAGGATGATTGTGACCCCTTCTTGAGCTACAAAGGAAGATTCAGTGTTTGCAACTGTGGCTGGAACCAGAAGAATTCAAGCCGCAACAGCAAAGAAAAAAATGAGGCACACTATCTGGGTGTGCTCCTGATTTTTCCTTTCAAAATTGGCTTTGTGTCTTTAGCAGTTGCATGCCTGATGTCGGGTAACAGGCATTTGGGCATGTTTTTGGCCAAACAATCTCACAGGCCAAGGGGGAGAAGCCTAACTGGAAAAGGGAAACATTTCTTTTAAAAATGTAGAATAGCTTTTTTAAAAAGCTTGTTTTCTGTGGCATGATTGCTGGAGTTTTATTTAAAAAATAAATTAGCTTTTGTAGAACATTAACCGGTACATCTGGATGCTGCTATTTCTGAAGAGAGCGATAGCCTAATAACTACAGATTTCCAATTCTGTGTCACAGCACTGAAGATAAACAGCCTTCAAAACCCATAAATTTATAACATGGGAACTCGCTGGTTGTTTTTAGCTGTTTCTTTATGTGTTTCCTTGTTTCCAGGGTCATAATTAAAACTGACTGTAGCCAGGGGTGGGGTATGTGGAGATATTCCTGCTTACCAACCCTGAATAGTAATTACTGTGATGTTGTCTTTTTTCACTCTCCTTCTGTTGAGCTTTTTATTACGGTAACAGTCCTATCTAAGTTTACAAGTAGCCTTAAAAAAATAACTGTGGCCTCAATCCATGGAAGAGTGAAGGTTAACCAGCTCATCCACAGAAACTGCTGGATTAAAACTGTTGACCTCAGCCCAGTATACCTGAAGGAGCGTCTCCACCCCCATTGTTCAGCCCAGACCCTGAGGTCCAGCGCCGAGGGCCTTCTGGTGGTTCCCTCACTGTGAGAAGTGAGGTTACAGGGAACCAGGCAGAGGGCCCTCTTGGTAGTAGCACCCACCCTGTGGAATGCCTTCCCATCAGATGTCAAGGAAATAAACAACAATCTGACTTTTAGAAGACATCTGAAGGCAGCCCTGTTCAGGGAAGTTTGTAATGTTTGATGTTTTATTGTATTTTTAAAATTTTGTTGGAAGCCGCCCAGAGTGGCTGAGAAAACCCAGCCAGATGGGTGGGCTTTAAATAATAAAATAGGATGATGATGTTGATGATGATGATGTGTAAATCCAGGTTTCAGTCCTTGCACTGTACTGAGCCCTCAAGGAATGCTTCACCCATGGTGAGGGATGGATAATAATAATAATAATAATAATAATAATAATAATAATAATAATAATTTTTTTTATATCCTGCCCTCCCCAGCCGAAGCCGGGCTCAGAGTGGCTAACAACAGTAAAATAATACAACATTCTAAAATCATTTCCTTATAGAATCAGTTCAAATCAAATTAATGGCAACCATTAGGCTAGAGTTCTGTGAGGATTGCCAAAGGAGGGGGTCAGGCTGTGCCCTGGCCAAAGAATAATAATAAAATTTTGGCATCTGAGGTGAACCAAAAAAATCGCACCCCCCCCCCGCCAGGTGGGAGGCGGAGATCAGCATCCATATGAAAGTGGAGAGTGAAGAGGAGACGGTGGTGGCAATCCACTGCCCCACCCACGAGGTCCAGATCCACCATCCCGAGGCAGCTGCCTCCCCTCCCTGTGCTTTATGGATGGTCCAAAACTGCTGCCATTTTCCGTACAAGTCCACTCCCAGGTCTAGATAGGGATTAGCAGGCAGACCAGTATTGTTCATCTCCTTACTTTCCACAAACCCTTGATGATCTCAATGGGTCATTCCCAAGTAAACATGCAGAGGATAAAAATGCTTTTGTGCACTTTTATGGGGAAGACTGGCAAATAAACCCACAGAAGTTACTAGCTGGGAGGGGGGAAAATATTTACTAGTTTGCTGGGGGTTGGCAGTGGGAGGTCACAGAACTATGCTGGGCACTTGGCTTGCAACCCATTTGGCTTCTGGGCCGAGTGTGGCAGAGGGACAGATTGTTCCATCCATCCTTCATGAAATCACACAAGTCACTTGCATGCAATTTGCCTATGGCTACCTGGCTCTAATCATTATCATGCAGTATGCAGTAAAACAAGGGACGCGGGTGGCGCTGTGGGTAAAACCTCAGCGCCTAGGACTTGCCGATCGCATGGTCGGCGGTTCGAATCCCTGCGGCGGGGTGCGCTCCCGTTGCTCGGTCCCAGCGCCTGCCAACCTAGCAGTTCGAAAGCACATCAAAGTGCAAGTAGATAAATAGGGACCGCTTACTGGCGGGAAGGTAAACGGCGTTTCTGTGTGCTGCGCTGGCTCGCCAGATGCAGCTTGTCACGCTGGCCATGTGACCCGGAAGTGTTTGCGGACAGCGCTGGCTCCCGGCCTCTAGAGTGAGATGAGCGCACAACCCTAGAGTCTGTCAAGACTGGCCCGTAGGGGCAGGGGTACCTTTACCTTTACCTTTATGCAGTAAAACAGGCATATTGATGTCTTAAGGCAAAATTCTTTTCTTCTTTTATGATATCACTATTAAATATGTGGTTGTTGGCATCTGTTTCGGGAGACAATGGAAGAGTGCACCTTTGGGGGTTGGGAGGTTGCAGCGCCTGCTGTGGCTGTAGAGACTGATATGGGAGAAACATGTCTTGTTGCAGCTGGGGCAGATGAGGGCGCCTGGTTGTGCTATTGCAGATGCACCATGGCGTATTTTTCTCTCTGCCCTCCTCCCAGTGGTCATTCCTCTTCTGGTCACTGCTGTGGATGCACGACCTGACCATGTCTCCAGGCACTGCTGTTGTTTGCAAGGGATTCCCAGACAGTGGGGATGATGTTGACAGCCTTCTTGTCACATCTGTGGAAATCTTTGTATGGGCCTGCTGCCTGAAGACAGCTACAGCTCCCCATAGAGCATGTCCTTGGGGGTCCTGCCATCTTCCATTCTGTGGACCTGACCAATCCAGCATAATAAACACAGTATATGACACAATATACACAGTACAGTGGTACCTCGGGTTACATACGCTTCAGGTTACAGATTCCGCTAACCCAGAAATATTACCTCAGGTTAAGAACTTTGCTTCAGGATGAGAACAGAAATCGTGTGGCGGCGGTGCAGTGGCAGCAGGAGGCCCCATTAGCTAAAGTGGTGCTTCAGGTTAAGAACAGTTTCAGGTTAAGAACAGACCTCCAGAATGAATTAAGTTCTTAACCCGAGGTACCACTGTATATTATTTTAGGTGATTAACTGCATCCTTCAGGGATGCAGAGCAGACTTGTCTAAAGCTCTGCTTAATACTTTACAAATGTGTGTGTGTGTGTGTGTGTGTGTGTGTGTGGAAAGAGAGAGAGGGAGAGAAAGAAAGAAAGAAAGAGAGAGAAAGAAAGAGAGAGAGAGAGAGAGAGAGAGAGAGAGAAAGAAAGAAAGAAAGAAAGAAAGAAAGAAAGAAAGAAAGAAAGAAAGAAAGAGAAAGTACGTGTTCCATTAGCCCAGTTTGTCCTAAACTTGGGTCTCCAGTTCTTGTTGGACTACGACTGAAGGCAGCCCTGTTTAGGGAAGTTTTTAATGTGTGACATTTTAATGTATCTTTGTTGGAAGCCACCCAGAGTGGCTGGGGAAACCACAGGGTACAAATAAAT